>NC_134228.1:6749695-7374695 GCF_965140235.1 Caretta caretta
CCTGGCCAGTGTTCTGTCTCTCACGCTGGCCAGGGCCAGGTGCTTCAGAGGGAATGAACAGAACAGGGCAATTATCGAGTGATCAGTCCCAGGTTCTGGCAGTCAGAGGCTTAGGGACACCCAGAGCATGGGGTCGGGTCCCTGCCCTTCTTGGTTCCCCAAAGAGCTTGGTCCAACCCCAGCAACATGGAGTGAGGACACTGAGGGGGGCTGTGTTCCAAAGTCTGCTGCTTCCCTAGACCTGTAACTCTCTTGTGCTTTTTTGAGAGTCAAGTGTCTGAGGCTCAGAAATCCCTTCGCTGGATGCCCGTTGTTTTCGTGCCACCCCTAACTAGCAACCAGCGCTTCCCCAGCCAGAAAGACACGGGAGGGATATGTCTAAGCAGCGGGGGGCTCAGGAGGGCTGGGATGTTGGTTCTGGGGCACAGGTGGTCAGACTTCAGGGTTCTCCTGCTCAAGGAGGGTGTCTGCCTCTGGGAGCCCCTGAGCTAGGGGCAGGGATCGGTCACTGCCTAGATCCAGGGGCTGAGTCGCCAGTGAGATCCACCCAGATTAGACCGGTGCCCATTCAGAGAGCAAGGCTGGGCCAGGGGTGACATTCCCCCTGTCCCTGGCATCTGCTCCACAAGTCGATGGCTGGCAGTGGGGGAGAGCCCACAGTCAGGGACAGGTAGGTGGTCTTTGCTCATGTGACTAGCCCCAGAGGAGCCCATGTTCCCCTGAGCCAGAGGCCGGGAAGTGTGTGTGGGGGGCTCCCTGAGACTGCACAGGGCAGGTGATCTCTGAAAGGGGGTCTTGCTGCTGGCTGCATTGGGGGAGGGGAACGGGCCGGGGCAATCCCAGAAATTTTACACGTGGTACCCACAGCTGAGCCACTCTCACTTTCTCTTAGCGCGATCCCACTCAGCTTTGGGCCGGCGGCCCCTCGGTCACGCTGGAGGGGCTGCCGGGCCAAGTGTCAGCGAGTGGCATCGTGACCTGGCGCGCCAGGCTGCAACCCCACTCGGTCTGGGGCACCCTGTCAAATGGGAGACAGCAGAACAATCTGGGCCCTGGAGACAGAGCGCTGGACTCTGGGGGGCTGGAAAGAGGTTGTAAACATCTGCCAGAGGGGAGGGAGGTGGGATGTTGCAGGGGAAGGGGTGGAACCAGCAGTAAAGGGGCGGGATACATGAAACAGGCTTGGGGTGTCAATATCAGAAGTGTCCTGGCTGCTGTTATCACTCGGTGTCTGGCAGCAGGGCTGGGATTGGGGCCCCGGCATGCTGGGTGCTGCATAGACACTTATCACCGGCGTCCGGCCCCAGCGGCTCCCAGCCTCGGGGGCTGCACTGGGGACATTGCCTCGGGCCCGCTGCTGGGAGGGAACTCTGCAAAGCCAATGTGTCGCAGGCATAACAGCTAGTGGGGATGGGGCAGAGCCGACAGGCCTCCCGCCTCCAGGTGCAAGGGGCAGGACGCTCGAAGCGGGCCGAGCCCGCCCCATGGCCAGCCGCCAAGCGACAAGTTTCACGGGCCTGGCTGGAAATGACAGGGCGCTGGGAAACTGCGGTTGACACCGAACTGAACGTTTTCTTTGGAAAGGAGGAAATTAAAACGAAACCTTTTAAAATGATGGACCCGACCCCCCCACTGCCGCTGATACAAGGACCTGGGGCTGGACAGGCCCTGTTGGCTCATGGAGTCCAGGCCCTGCTATCGCAGCAACCCTGTGCGATCAGCCCGGTCAGAAACTTCTCCAGCTTCAGCTTCAAACCAGATTGGCTGTTGGCCCCGCTTTCCCCCACTCCTCTTGGGGTGCCCTTCCAGACCCTCCTATCTTGGATGGCTGGAAAGTTTCTAATCTCCAACCTCAATGGCTGGGCCAACATCCTCCTCTAGCTTCAGTGGCTCTTCCCCACCCACCCCAAAGTATTTCTACAGAGCAATCAGAGACACACACACACACACACACACACCCCCGCAGCCTGCGGTCAAGGTTAACTGAGCCCAGCTCTTTCCATCCCCTCTCGGGAGACCGGCTCTCCGGTCCCCTGCTCTGCACCTGCTCCGGTGGGAACTCTTCTCGCTCTAGAACGGGAGACCCGAAGGGGACACAGCAGATACCAGAGCCGTGTGCAGTGGCATTGATATGTCCCTTTCTCTATGCAGCATCGCACTAGTGCCCAGCTTGAGTGCAAATGCCCTGCACTCATGCCAGGCGTCCGCGGTAGGGGTGGGCACTGGCATGGCGCGCCTGCCTGGTGGTGCTCTTGCGTTACCATTAGAGATGGTCAGGAAACCAGTGTCCCATCCTATAAGATGAGTGCACCTAGCACGGGGGCCTTGCACTAATACCCAACCCTGGCATAGGGGCCTAGCACCAGGGCAGGGCATCTCCATGAGGGCTCTGTGCTCTAGTGCAATGCCATGAATCTCCCTAACATTGCGCCCGGCACAGACAGCGACCACCCCCAGGACCACCCGGATCTTGCCGGAACTATGGCTGGATCATGCCCCAGATGCTTTAAAATTCATTAACTCTGTGCCCCTCCCTCCGGCCCCCAAGCCCTCCCTGCGCAGGTCAGATGCTGTCTCTGAGGTGCTGAGTGCCTGAGTGTTCCCTGGTCGGAGCCTCTCTGCTCCCGATTCCCCTTTCCCTGACACTGGCATGACCCCGGGGATCTGGGTGCAGTCCTGGCTGATTTACACCAGAGCCCGGGGTGGGGCAGGCCTGCAGGGTGCTCGGGTAACACTAACAATAAATGACACTGATTCCCGGTGCCGTGACGCAGGAAGCACCTGCCATCCGGCCCCGCAAAGCCAGAGACTCCAGGCACCCGCCTCTCCCCCTGGCGAGGCATCGATCCAGCAAGCGACAAACAACCCAAGGGCATAGGGGGTCCGGCCACGCCACCCACTAGAAATAGCCCCTTGATGAAGAAGGGATTCCCAGGGGTAGGCGCTGGCCTCTGGTGGTGACAGGAGGAACAGCACTTTGATGGCTGAGAATATGGGGCGATGCCGCCCTCCTGGGGTGGCCATGGGAATAGCACCTCGCTTACCTTGTTATTAATAATCAATCGTTTATTACAGTGGTTCTCAACCCATGTACGTACCGGTGTGGGCCATATATGCCGCTCTCTGTGTGTTATGTGGGCTTCATTCACGCAATATATACACTACCTGTATGACCCTGAGGATGTCACATGGGCCACAGCTGGGTGCTGATCGGGCCACAGGTTGAGAACCACTGGTTTATTACAATCATGCCTGAGAGTGGGCAAGGGTCAGAGCCCCACTGTGCAAGGTGCTGTACAAACAGATGGTCCCTGAGCACAAGTGGAGTCTCTGGGAATAACTAATATCAATTAACCCCAGGCCAGTGTGGACCGGCACTTGTGTTAGGCTTCGTGTGAGCTGGGCAAAAAATTTTCCAAACAAAATGTTTTGGTTTTGGTAGACGAATGGCCTTTGGGGGGAAGTTCAGGGGGGGTTGGTATGGTTTGTTTTTTAGGGGTTTGTTGCAAAAAGTTCAGTGCCTCTTGAAGGGTTTTTGTTCTAAACTTTTATCAAATCACCCATTTTTAACACATAGGGACTATTCTGATAATGGGTTTGATTCAAATTTCAAAGTCTAGCAGGGTATAAATGTTTGTGAAAAAAAATTTCCCCAAAACATGGTCAAGTTGGCTTGCTTTGAAACAGAAATGTGCTCGCTACTTTGCAGCCCTTTCACTTTTTTCACTTTTCAAGCCCTGCTCTACAATTGGTACTAACAAAATGCCATTCCCTTGGGGACCATCATAGGGCAGCATCTGTCCTTACCTAACCAGCAAGGTGCTCTTCCCACATCCACCCCAAAAGGTCAGCATGCTCAATCCAGGGCTACTCCCCTTCCCCCACACTGTGTGTGTCGGGTCAGCTCTTGGGGTTGGGAACCAGCTTGTGATCTGTGTTTGTACAGCACCTTGCACAAGGGGGCCCTGATCCTGTTTGGCACCTATGAGGCACAATTAATAATAGTGCTAGCTATAAATGACACAGCCGGAGAAATGCAGATGCCTGGTGGTGACAGCGGATCGGCTAATAGAAGGTGCTAGTCCACTCCTTCCATACTGTCCTCTTACCTTAGACCTTAGACCATCCCGTGCTTTGCTGCACATTGGGCTACCCACATTTGCCATCCTTGCCTGTCAACCGCCCTTCTCTCCAAATCTTCCCATTTCATGTGGAGGTGCTTGATGTCGTTCAGAACTGTTCGTTTCCATGTTATTTGCAGTCTTCCTCTCTTTCCTCTTGTGTTTTCTGGCTTCCATTCGAGAGTGGCATTTGGTAAGCATTCTTTTTCCATTCTCCGCACATGTCCCAGCCACTGAGGTCTTCTTTTGTAGATAATTTGTGAGCGGGTGCCTTCATTCATCTTCCTATCTCTAGATGTTATTCCCAATATTCTTCTCGGACATTTGTGATTAAATGCATCCAGCTTTTGCGTCTCTTTCTTGATAAGTTGCCATGTCTCACTGCTATATTTTGTGATGGCGATAACAATTGCTTTGCACACGTTCAATTTTGTCTCGAAGGAGCTGTTTTTGAGTTGCCAGATGTTTTTGAGTCTTCCAAATGCAGCGTTTGCCTTTCTGATTCTTCTTCTTGGCTGATGGTACTTCCAAGATACATAAAATTATCCACCTTCTTTCTCTGTTTTCTTTTTTTCTTTCTCTTCTTCAATTTTGATTTCTGTCCCTGTAGTCCCCATTAACAGGACTTTACATTTCTTTGCATTGTATCTCAAACCTATCTTCTCCATTACTTCTTTTACTTGGTTTGTGCATTTTTGTAGCCCGTTGGCATCTTCACTGATAAGAGTGGTTTCAGAGTAACAGCCGTGTTAGTCTGTATTCGCAAAAAGAAAAGGAGTACTTGTGGCACCTTAGAGACTAACCAATTTATTTGAGCATAAGCTTTCGTGAGCTACAGCATCCGATGAAGTGAGCTGTAGCTCACGAAAGCTCATGCTCAAATAAATTGGTTAGTCTCTAAGGTGCCACAAGTACTCCTTTTCTTTTTGCTGATAAGAATTATGTCATCAGCGAAGTCTAGATCAAATAGCCTTGAATTGTTTCAGTGTAGGCCATGTGTATCACTGTCGCATTGTTTTAATCCATAGTCAATGACTAGCATAAACAAAAAAGGAGACAGGACGCACCCCTGCCTTCCACCTGTCTTGATGCTGAATAGCTCACTCTGCCAGTGCCGGTCCCAAGCCTGGATCCAAAAGGAGGAGGATTGGTCAAAGGGGTGGCTTCCCGTCACCATAAAAAAAAATTCTAGCTACAGAAACTACTCGCATAAGCCAAAACTCATGGCCTGAGGAGGATGGAAAGCGTTCAGATGCGCATATGACAGCGGATGGTCAATCCGTTGGGAAGTCACCCACTCAATGGTCCAAATTCTGATGGCCAAAAAGAGTACATCCTAAGCTACCTGGAATGTGCAAACCCTGAATAGTGCCAGAAAATTAGCACAGGTAATCCAAGAAATGGACAGATATAAAATTGACATCTGAGGACTTTGTGAAGTTAGATGGAAAGATCAAGGCATGATAACATCTGCAGAAAAAACAATGTTATATTCAGGTGGAACCCAGCATGAAAGAGGTGCAGGAATCATCGTGAATAGCACTGCAAAGAAATCACTTATGAACTGTCTTCTTACCAAGATGCTATTCCTACCATCCAAGCTGGGGCCAATGTCTCCGGGGGGCTGCATCTGCTCTCTCACACACTCCTAGGGGAGACAGCTGTTATTGACGGAACTGTATCCAGATGCCAATGCCATGGCTGGCTTGGGAGGAGCTAGAAGACATGGAGGGACAGGGCCTTCTGCTCCTGCTACTGGAGAAAAGGGGAAAGACAGCCCTACAAGCTCATTTACATGAATTCAGATAGGATTTACCCATAATTCCACTGATTTGGGGTTGTGGTTTTGGCTGAGTTTTGTTTCCATTTTGATGTGTGACTGTGATAACTGAGGATTATTTGTGATGTGCTCATGCCAGGACAGATGGATTTGTGCTGGATGTGGCCAGGGTGATGGACACCCCGACTGGACAAGAATCAGACTTGGGCTAGTAACAAATATTGGCAGATGAAGGGTCTTCTCCCAAAAAAACTTGTGTGTGTGTTTTTGAGACAGAATGTTTTGGCTTGTTGCAAAATTTCCTCTCATTTTATTTTGGAAAAGTTCAGAACTGTTTAAAAAGGGTGAAAATCAAAACTAAACGTTTGTCCAACTCAGAAGAGAGATTTGACTTTTCCATTGCCCAGAAATGCCGGCAAGGTTTGGTTTAAATCCAACCTGAACCAATTTTTAAAAATTGTTTTGGAAGTTTCCAAAGAATCAGAAAACCTATTATTTGCCCAGCTCCGGTACCGACGCAATAAAGGGGACACATCTTTGTCCTGGCAGCGAGGGGGCTGGTCCAGCCGAAGCCCTGGCTGAAGGCCTGGGTCATGCTGGGTCCTCCGAAGAGTCTAGTCCCTGTGCAAAGGATCCCAGCAGGACTGCCCAGGTCGGGGCAACAGCAGAGGAGAGCTGACGCCATCAATGCAGCGGTGACCCATTGCACTGCGCATCGGCCCAGCTGGCCCGTGGGCACACAGCTGAACTGGCTGAACTGGAGCAGGTTGCTTGTGGGGGAGGGATCTGGCGGAGTGGGTCTATCCAGACTGGAGCAGAGCAGAGGAGACTGCCAGAGACTGATGCCCCGTGGGCATAGCCTCGTGGTGAGGCAGGTTTTCTGTCCCTCCAGCCGCTGGACATTCACTATTAAGGTGGGGTGGCTGACCCCACTCCTGGGCTGCGGATCAGGGTGTTTCGTTGCTTATTGGCCGAGCACAGCAAGGTCCTGCACGCAACTCTACAGCATGTGTCTGTAATGCGATCACTGCCGAAAGCCACTTCCAGAACTCCAGGGGATGTTGGGAGGCAAAACCCTCCTGATCTGGGGGGAGATCAGAAAACCAGGCGGGGAAAATGGGGAACCCATGGCCTGGTTAGCAAACCCTGTAGCTTCAACCCCCTCTATAACTATCCATAGAGCAAAGATGCCTGGAAGCCACCAACAAATTCCAGAAAGGGGAATGACACAAAAATGCGGGAAATGGAAATTAAAAGGTACAGTCCCCAAAGTGAAATGCCTGCAAGCTGTATGGAAACTTTTTAAAAACGCCATAATAGAGGGTCAGATTAAATGCATACCTCCAATTAAAAACCATAGTAAGAAAACCAAAAAAGTGCCACTGTGCCTAAATAACAAAGTAAAAGAAGTGATTAGAGGCAAAAAGGCGTCTTTTAAAAGTTAAATCCTACTGAGAAAAATAGAAAGAAGCATAAACTCTGGCAAGTCAAGTGTAAAAGTATAATTAGGCCGGCCAGAAAAGAATTTGAAGGGCAACTAGCCAAAGACTCAAAATGTAACAGCAAAAAAAAAAAATGTAAGTACATCAGAAGCAGGAAGCCTGCTAAGCAATCAGTGGGGCCACTGGCTGATCGAGGTGCTAAAGGAGCACTCGAGGACGATAAGGCCGTTGCGGAGAAACTAAATGAATTCTTTATATCGGTCTTCACTGCAGAGGAGGTGAGGGAGATTCCCAAACCTGAGCCGTTCTTTTTAGGTGACAAATCTAAAGAACTGTCCCACATTGAGGTGTCATTAGAGGTTTGGAACAAATTGGTACATTAAACAGTGATAAGTCACCAGGACCAGATGGTTTTTACCCACGAGTTCTGGAGGAACTCAAATATGAAATGGCAGAACTACTAGCTGTGGTATGTAACCTATCACTTACATCAGCCTCTGTACCAGATGACTGGAGGGGAGCTAATGTGGTGCTAAGTTTTTTAAAAGGCTCCAGAGGCGATCCTGGCTATTACAGGCTCATAAGGTTAAATTCAGCACCAGGCAAATTGATTGAAACTATAGTAAAGAACAGAATTATCAGGCACATAGATAAACACAATTTGTTGGGAAAGAGTCAACATGGCTTTTGTAATGGGAAATCATGCCTCCCCAATCTACTAGAATTCTTTGAGGGGACTCAACAAGCATGTGGACAAGGGTGGATATAGTCTACATGGACTTTAAGAAGGCCTTTGCCAAGGTCCATCCCTAAAGGCACTTAAGCAAAGTAAGCAGGCCTGGGATAAGAGGGAAGGTCTTCTCATGGATCAGTAACTGGTTAAAAGGCAGGAAACAAAGGGTAGGAATAAATGGTCGGTTTTCAAAATGGAGACAGGTAAATAGTGGTGTCTCCCAGGGGTCTGTACTGGGACCAGCCCTATTCAGCATATTCACAAATGATCTGGGAAAAGGGGTAAACAAACAGTGAGGTGGCAAAATGTGCAGATGATACAAAACTGCTCTAGATAGTTAAGTCCCAAGCAGACTGTGAAGAGTTACAAAGGGACCTCACTAACCTGGGTGGTGGGCAACAAAATGGCAGATGAAATTCAATGGTGATAAGAGCAAAGTAATGTACAATGGAAAAAACTGTCCCAACTATACATACAAAATGATGGGGTCTAAATTGCCTGTTCCCATTCCAGAAAGAGATCTGGGAGTCACTGTGGAGAGTTCTCTGAAAACAGCCACTCAGTGTGCAGCGGCTGTGAAAAACGCCAACAGACTGTTAGGAACCATTAGGAGAAGAGTAGATAACAAGACAGAAAATATCATAACGACACTATATAAATCCATGGTACGCCCACACCTGGAATCCTGCGGGCAGTTCTGGTCTCTTGATCTAAATATATATATATATATATATATTGGAATTGAAAAAGGTTCAGAGAAGGAAACAAAAGTGATTAGGGGGATGGAAGAGCTTCCAGATGAGGAGAGATGAATAAAACTGGGACCTTTCAGCTTGGAAGAGACGACTGAGGGGGAATGTGATGGGGTCTATAAAATCGTGACTGGTGTGGAGAAAGTAAAGAAGGAAGCGTTATTTACTCCTTCTCATAACACACGAACTAGGGGTCACCCAATGAAATTAATAAGTAGCCGGTTTAAAACAAACAAAAGGAAATATTTCTTCACACAACGCACTGTCAACCTGTGGAACTTGCTGCCAAGGGATGTTGTGAAGGCCAAGACTAAGTGGGTTCAAAAAAGAACTAGATAAGTTCGTGGAAGATAGGTCATCAACGGCTATTAGCCAGCATGGGCAGGGCTGGACCCCGTGCACTGGGTGTCCCTACACTTCTGACTGCCAGAAGCTGAGAATGGGTGACAGGGGCTGGATCACTCGATAATTGCCCTGTTCTGTTCGTTTGACGTAGCTGCCGTCCCCTGTGGTTCTGAATAGCACTGAAGCCATACGCTGGGCAAAAGTGCAAGCCCCCTCCTGGCTCCCTGGTGCTGGGGGAGCTGAACTCCATGGCTGGATGGCTGCAGAGAGCCCGCGCCCCTCTGGTACCTGCCTCCATCCAGGCGACTCAGAGCAACAACAAGGATTCTGGATCCTCTCCAGTGCTTTGTGCAGCTGGGACGTGGGCTGGAAAAGGAACCGACTTGGTAACAGGAGTGGAACTCCTCTCTGTAACGCCTCTCCTTCTCTCTGTAACGCTTTCGACTTTGCTGAAAGTCACCGATTTCTGTGCTGCCAAGCCCTGTTCTACGCTGTGTTCCTTCAGCTACTAAACCTTCCATTTTACACGCTGGCTGAGAGTCACAACTGCCTGTGGAGTGGGGGTGCAGGGCCCTCTGGTTTCCCCAGGGATCCCGTCCAGGTGGACCTGCCGCGGGAAGCGCACGGCGAGAACAGGGGTGCTGAATGCTCCGAGGTCAGACCCAGGAAGGCTGCAGCCGAGGAGGCTCCTTGTCCTGGACAACGTGCCCCGTGGGGAGTCACGCTCCCCAGAGTCCTGGCTGGCTTCATACGGAGCAGTGTCAGAGCATCTGAGACACCCCACTCCACGAATGTTCAAATGTAACAAATGACTGAAGGCTGGTACTTCATGATGCCAATAGCCTGAGGTGAGCGCCCGTCTCAGCCACTTAGGGTGAACTACCTGATGGGGATGTGCTAATTGTCCCGGAACCGTGCGTCCAAAACCCAAAACTTTCTGAGCTCCTGTCCAACGCAAAAGAAATCCCAGCACGTTGACATCTAGAAATGCACAGCTGGAGCGATACTGCTGGGGGAGAGGGAACGAAATACCTGACGTGCTTTAGCTGAAGTGGTCCCAGAGACACTGAATTGCCGGAATCAGCGGGTTTTGCATTGCATCAGCTGGGGTGAGTCAAGGTTCTTGCCAAAAGAGACGCTTTCTGTTATGCATAAAGGGGAACTGACCATTAACCCTTAATGCCAAAGTATTTACCTACAGCCTGTACACCAGATGTCAGGCAGTTTGGGCGAGCAGGTTCTGCAGCAGGGCGGAGTTAAGGTTGTTGGGAATCCAGCCTGTGCATTCCCAGACCTTAATGTATCGGGACTTTTTAAATTTCACCTTAATTGTAAAGTTTGTGGTTGTGGCTCTGGGCTAATTGCAACCTCCTAGCAACGGGTGCAGTTCTTGTCTAGGAATCGATATTCCCGGGCGTCTGGCAGTGTCTGTATTTAATTGCCCCCAAACTTTGTGAATGTTGCCTTGAGCTGTTTCAGAAGCTGCAATGATGAATCGAGACAGTCCTTTAAGGACCCAGACAGCAAGGTGACACCCCCCCACCCTCCTGTCCCCTGTTCTGCCCCAACTGCAGTTGTTTAACCCTCTTCACTCTGTGCAGGGCAGTGCAAAGCCCAGGGGGAAACTGAGGCATACGTAGGCATCTTAAACACATTACCAAAATTCTCCGTTTGTCCGGCTTTGCCTCGTCAGGGCCTCTGGCAGCCTCTCCCAGCACCGTTCCTGCTCCTGCTCCTCAGTGACACCCTGCTCTTTACACCTGTCCCCTTCTCAGTCATGTCTGATTAATGAGCAGGGTCGCTGGGCCCAAGACACTGGTCCTTAAAGGGCCAGACGCCCTTTACCCATCCCACCAATGTCAAGCCTTGGGCCTTTACCCCACCTGGGCTGGGATCTCTCAGTTCTCCTGAGCTCAGGAGGTGCACCCCATTTACTGACCATGCTGACCCAGCAAGTCCAACGGGGCTGGACCCCTGCTGTTCCTGTCACTGGGGGTCAGCTACCCAGCTGCCTGCTCCCACCAAAGGGGCTGTTATTTTGCAGTAGGAACCAAGGACTTAGAGGAAATGAATTTTAAACAGTTTGTATGCATGGGGAGGGGGGATGCCCTGCTATAGGGGATGGGAGGAGAGGGGATGGGTGCACTGCAAAGGCGGCGAGGAGGGCAGATGCATGCCATACTACAGGGGAGTGGCGGGATGGATGCCATGCTATAAGGTGAGGGGAATGTGTACCGGGGGGGTGGGAGCTCAGGGGTAGCTCAGGGTGTAGGTGGGGTGGATTTCCATGCTGAATGGCATGGGTGCCCTGAGATAGATAGATAGATAGATAGAGGGGGTGTATGGGGATGGATAGAGAGATAAAGTGGGAGGGGTGTATGGGGCTAGATACTGTGGCAGGAAGGACAGATAGTCAGACGCTGTGGATAGAGGGACAGACACTGTCCGGGGAGACGGGGGAGTCTCCTCCTGGTGCAGCAGCTCCCTCTCCAAGCCCCCACCCCCGTCCCTGCTCCTAGCGAACGCAATGGCTCTGGCAGGCCCCCCCCCAGCTGGCACCCACACACCAGCCTGTCCGCCACTGGCCTGGCACGCCCAGCCTGCCTGCCACGGACTCTGTGCGCCCCACCAGGCTGGGGCATGCAATAGATCTAAGCCCCCGACCCCATGGGGGTCCCAGGGAGACAAGGTGACCTTCAGGGGCCAGGGGGGCAGTGGGATCACCACAGAAGGGCTCAGGCTCTGTACTGAGGGTGGGCACCCTGATCCTCCCCAACCCCCCCTCAGTTCCCCCATCTCCTCAGGGGCTGAAATGGGTGGAGGGGGCTGAGTAGAGAGGCTGAGGAGTGTTCAGGGGGCTGACGGGGAAAAGGCTGAGGGGTGCTGAGGGGTGCAGGGGACTGAGGGGGCGCAGGGTGGCTGAGAGGGAGGGCCTGAAGGGGGCATGAGGATGCTGAGAGAGGAGAGGCTGAGGAGGAGGAAGGGCTGAGCGGGAGGGGATGAAGGGGGCAGGGGGGGCTGAGGGGGACTAGGGTGAGGGGTGTGCAGGGGGCTGAGGGGGAGGGGATGAAGGGGGCATGGGGATGCTGAAAGGGTCTGAGGGGAATGCAGGGGGATAAGGGGGATGCAGGGGGCACGGGGGGCTGAGGGGAGTGCAGGGGGTGCAGGGGGTGCAGGGGGCTGAGGGCAGGGGCTGACGGGGCCTCAGGGGATGGGGGGAAGAGGATGAAGTAGGCATGGGGGGGCTAAGGGGGGCTGAGGGGGAGGGGATACAGGGGGGCTGAGGGGGGAAGGGGCGGAGGGGGCTGAAGGGGAGGGGATGCAGGAGGGCTGAGGGGGGAAAGGGCGGAGGGGGGTTGAGGGGGAGGGGATGCAGGGGGGCTGAGGGGGGAAGGGGCGGAGGGGGCTGAGGGGGAGGGGATGCAGGGGGGCTGAAGGGGGAAGGAGCAGAAAGGAACTGAGGGGGAGGGAATGCAGGGGGGTTGAAGGGGGAAGGGGCGGAGGGGGGCTGAGGGGGGCTGAGGGGGAGGGAATGCAGGAGGGCTGAAGGGGGAAGGGGCGGAAGGGGACTGAGGGGGAGGGGACGCAGGGGGGCTGAGGGGGGAAGGGGCGGAGGGGGGCTGAGGGGGAGGGAATGCAGGGGGGTTGAAGGGGGAAGGGGCGGAGGGGGGCTGAGGGGGGCTGAGGGGGAGGGAATGCAGGAGGGCTGAAGGGGGAAGGGGCGGAAGGGGACTGAGGGGGAGGGGACGCAGGGGGGCTGAGGGGGGAAGGGGCGGAGGGGGGCTGAGGGGGAGGGAATGCAGGGGGGTTGAAGGGGGAAGGGGCGGAGGGGGGCTGAGGGGGGCTGAGGGGGAGGGAATGCAGGAGGGCTGAAGGGGGAAGGGGCGGAAGGGGACTGAGGGGGAGGGGACGCAGGGGGGCTGAGGGGGGAAGGGGCGGAGGGGGGCTGAGGGGGAGGGAATGCAGGGGGGTTGAAGGGGGAAGGGGCGGAGGGGGGCTGAGGGGGAGGGAATGCAGGAGGGCTGAAGGGGGAAGGGGCGGAAGGGGACTGAGGGGGAGGGGACGCAGGGGGGCTGAGGGGGGAAGGGGCGGAGGGGGGCTGAGGGGGAGGGAATGCAGGGGGGTTGAAGGGGGAAGGGGCGGAGGGGGGCTGAGGGGGGCTGAGGGGGAGGGAATGCAGGAGGGCTGAAGGGGGAAGGGGCGGAAGGGGACTGAGGGGGAGGGGACGCAGGGGGGCTGAGGGGGGAAGGGGCGGAGGGGGGCTGAGGGGGAGGGAATGCAGGGGGGCTGAGGGGGGAAGGGGCGGAGGGGGCTGAAGGGGAGGGGATGCAGGAGGGCTGAGGGGGGAAAGGGCGGAGGGGGCTGAGGGGGAGGGAATGCAGGAGGGCTGAGGGGGGAAAGGGCGGAGGGGGGCTGAGGGGGAGGGAATGCAGGAGGGCTGAAGGGGGAAGGGGCGGAAGGGGACTGAGGGGGAGGGGACGCAGGGGGGCTGAGGGGGAATGGGGACCAAGCCCAGTAAGGGAATCAGAGAGAGAAAAGGCGTCAGAAAATGGGCAACACCTGACATCCCCTGCTGACTCCCCAATCAGCACCCCCGCAGCTAGCGCCCCACTGGCCCCTGCCCCCTGGTTCTCAGTGAGTCTGGAGGGCGGGAATCCTCCAATCAGCATCTGATCTGCCCCCCGCCCCCCAGCTCTAAGGTCTGTCCGTCCGCCCCGCGGGGGCAGCCCGAGATGGGGAGGCGGGGTAGCTCGGGGAGAGGGGAGGGGGAGAGCTGAGTGGGGAGCCGCCCTGGGGCCTCTGGCGGGGCTGACAGGGGCGTGCGGGGACGGGGGTGCAGTGGGGTGTCAGGGCGGGAAGGGGCCGTGGGGGGCTAAGGGCGGGTGAGAGGGTGGGGAGGGGCCACAGTGGGGGGGCGGGGCTGAGAGGGCGGGCCGCGTGCGGGTTGAGAGGGGCAGCAAGGGGGCGGAGGCCGAAGGGGGGCTGAGGGCGTGGGGGGGGGCAGAATGGGGGGCTGAGGGTGCGGGGCGCACTTCAGGGGGGCGGGGCGAGGGAGGGGGCGGGGCGCTCCGCGATGTCGCCCCTTGCAGGCAGAGATGATGCAGGAGACCGGCGGTTGCCATGGGAACGGGAGGCAGGGAGGGACCGGCGGGCAGGGAGGGAGGGAGGCGCGGGGCGGGGGGCAGCGGCCGGCGGGGCCGGGCCGGGCCGGGTGCGGGCATGGCCGAGCGGGCTGCGGGCTGCGCTGGCCCCTACGACACGGCCACGCTGCTCCAGTTCTGCCACGGTGAGTGAGCGCGATCCGGGCCCTGCTGCCAGCCCGCTGCCCCCAGCCGTGCCCGGGGCTGGCACCCAGCACCCCCCAGCCATGCCCGGGGCTGGCATCCGCAGCCCCCCCACCAGCCATGCCTGGGGCTGGCACCCAGCACCCCCCAGCCATGCCCGGGACTGGCACCCAGCACCCCCCAGCCGTGCCCGGGGATGGCACCCAGCACCCCCCAGCCGTGCCCGGGGCTGGCACCCAGCACCCCCCAGCCGTGCCCGGGGCTGGCACCCAGCACCCCCCAGCCGTGCCCGGGGATGGCACCCAGCACCCCCAGCCGTGCCCGGGGCTGGCATCCGCAGCCCCCAGCCGTGCCCGGGGCTGGCATCCGCAGCCCCCCCACCAGCCGTGCCTGGGGCTGGCACCCAGCACCCCCCAGCCATGCCCGGGACTGGCACCCAGCACCCCCCAGCCGTGCCCGGGGATGGCACCCAGCACCCCCCAGCCGTGCCCGGGGCTGGCATCCGCAGCCCCCCCACCAGCCGTGCCTGGGGCTGGCACCCAGCACCCCCCAGCCATGCCCGGGACTGGCACCCAGCACCCCCCAGCCGTGCCCGGGGATGGCACCCAGCACCCCCCAGCCGTGCCCGGGGCTGGCATCCGCAGCCCCCCCACCAGCCGTGCCTGGGGCTGGCACCCAGCACCCCCCAGCCATGCCCGGGGCTGGCATCCGCACCCCCCCCACCAGCCGTGCCCGGGGCTGGCACCCAGCACCCTCCAGCCATGCCCGGGGCTGGCACTCAGCACCCCCCAGCCTTGCCCGGGGCTGGCACCCAGCACCCCCCAGCCATGCCCGGGGCTGGCACCCTCTACTCCTCCCGCCACGGTGCCCAGGGCTGGCACCCTTCTGCCCGGCTATGGGTGCTAGTCACGGAGCACAGATCCATCCACCCGGTGCTGTGAGTCCCCCCCCCCATCACCCCACAGGTGCTCCGGGGGGCCAGTGTTGCCCCGCACACGGGGGTCGTGCTGGGTTGCAGAGGAGGCAGGTTTATGGGGACGAAGTGGCAGAATGGCATTTGGGCAGGATTCGCTCTCGGGCAGCACCAGAGCTGATTGCAGTGTTGGGCAGAGAGCCATAGAGAAAGGGGCTTCTCTGCCAGTGGGTGCCTCTCAATCCTGACCCCCCAGCCCCCTGCTATCCCAGCCCTGGGCTCCCTCCAAGCTTCCCGCACACAGCTGTGCTGATGCCCCTCCCTCCCGACCCGCAACCCCACTGCTATTGCAGCCTGGGCCCTCTCCTGCGCTGATCTCACATTGCCGATCCTGTCTGGATGCTGGATTGCTTTTGCTTTGATAGCCATGCAGAGCAGAATAAACATCCTGTGTGGGCTCGTCTGAGACCCACCAAACTCGCTGCACGTGTGACCTCTCGCCAGGACTCTGCGGATTGCAGCAACCCCTTTCTCTTGCAGCAGGACTCGGGGCCCATGTCCAAGCAGCTTGGACATTCCATCTGGCCCTGGCGCGATGGCCCACGGCCCTCAGCACCTCCCCGCAGGGTGCAGGGGGGACTCATCTGGGCAGGACCAGCCATCCACTAGGTTCCTTCGCATGCTGCTGAGGACAGTGTAACCTGGTTCCGCCAGAGCCCGTTGCAGGGGTCTCGGGGATCCCGCCCCTGTTTCTACTCCAAGTGGTGGAGCTAGTGCTACCTGGCACTGCCCCAGACTCCACTGTGAGTAGAATATTGCAATACCGCCCCGTTCTGTGGCTTTTCTCAGCTTACACCATTTCTAAGCCCTTTACAGGCTGCAGACTCTCGACAGGGATCCTTCACCTGGCACTGAGATGCAACCACCTCTGGGGTGGGGCATGGGGCTGTTTATACAGGGGTCTCTTGGCCGGTGTTGAGATGCAGCCTTCTCTGGGGTGTGGCGCGGGGGCTATTTATATAGGGGTCTCTTGACTGGTGTTGAGATGCAACCACCTCTGGGGTGGGGCATGGGGCTGTTTATACAGGGGTCTCTTGGCCGGTGTTGAGATGCAGCCTCCTCTGGGGTGTGGCGCGGGGGCTATTTATACAGGGGTCTCTTGACCGGTGTTGAGATGCAACCACCTCTGGGGTGGGGCATGGGGCTGTTTATACAGGGGTCTCTTGGCCGGTGTTGAGATGCAGCCTCCTCTGGGGTGTGGCGCGGGGGCTATTTATACAGGGGTCTCTTGACCGGTGTTGAGATGCAACCACCTCTGGAGTGTGGTGCGGGGGCTGTTTATACAGGGGTCCTTTGCCAGACACTGAGATGCAGCTGCCTGTGGGGAGGGGAGGGGCACAGCGACCATGTACACAGGGATTCCTCGCCTGTTGCTGGGTGATCACTGTTTCTGGGGTGGGGCGCACAAGCCGTTTAACAGCCCCCCTGCCCAACAGGATGGGGCAGGAAGTGTGGAAGGGCCCCCTATCTAGCCAAAACAGCAGGGCCCGGGGGCACAGGGAGCTGGAATTTGATGAGGATCCTGGGGCTAAATCCTTAATGACCTGTCCGGGCATCTTCCAGACCCTCCTCTGGACTTGTCCTACGGAAGAAGGCGTCTCTTGTAGCACAGCGTCCCCCGGGGCCACCCTGCTGTGATGCTTCAGGGACAAGAGAAAAGGGGAGGAGTGTGAGGGTGGGGCAAAAGAGGAGAGGGGTGGGGCAGGGGTATTTCCCCTGTGCTAGCTCTGGGGCTCTGTCCGCTCTCTGCCCTGCAGAGGGCTCTTCTGACCCCCTTTAGCTTTAACACCCCCCCATCCCCTGGCTGCAGTGGGGCTGGCTATGGTGCCCCTGTGTGTTTGCATGGGGCACAGGGGGAATTCTGGGGCACTGAACTCCCACAATTCATAGAGGTAGAGCCCCTGGTGGGGCCTTGACACCTTGGCTTGATCCCCATGGCAACAAACCCAAAGGAGGGTCTACAGCAGGCCCTGGAGTAGGGGGTGGTCCCGGTCACTATATGACCCCCCAGTCCCAGTGTCTATAGGGCCAGTCCTGGACCCGACAGGGAATACCCCCACCCCCACTCCTGGCTTGCAGGGTGGCCAGTCCCCAGGATGCCAGTTCCCTCCCAGTGCTTGCTCTAGGGGAAGCCATTAGCCTGGCACTATCAAGCTACCCCACCCCCGAGGCGCTGATGCAGCTCTTGGGGGTGACTAGTGCATGGCTCTCCAGGGCTGGGGATCCAGGTCTGGAGCCAGGATCAATGGGGGAAGGGCTCTGCCAGGTCCTGCTTCATTAGACTCTGGGGCTGCCCATCTCCTTGGGGCGCTGCCAGCCCCAGTAGTGGGGAGAGCAGGGGAGGGAGGGGGACTATGGGGCTGGCTGAGGGGGCACCTTGGGGCTGCTCTATCCTTTACATGTTCCTTTACCATGCTTGTCCCCACAGCATCTGCTCTGCGCAGGCCACTCAGCGAAGGGCCCCTGGCACCGGGAGGTGGGAGGGCTGGGATGGTCCTTAGCTCCTGGGGGAGTTCATTCCACCTCCTAGGACAGGCCCCCAAGGCCGCTCTGCTCCTGCACAGATGGGGGTGGGTCCCTCTGGACCAGAGGGGCTGGAGCTTTGGGCTCTTGTAGATCCCCAGGCACAGGCCCCGGGGATCGGGACCAAGCCCTCGGCCTCGTCTCTGGCCTGCGGGCAGCCAGCGTAGGGAGGCAGGGCAGGGCGATGGGCTCGTGGCAGCCCGGGTCACTGAGGAGACGTTGCCACGTTCTCGACTAGCTGGGGGGCTGATGGCTCCGTGCCCAGGCCTAGGGCATTGCTGTGCCCAGCCGAGAGGGGAGGGAGTGCCCCTCGTCCATGCTGCAGCAGGGAGGGCAAGCCCTGGCCTGGTTCCAGCGCCCAGCTCTCAGAGCTATTGATCAGCTGGTGCAGCTCTGCCCCTTCCCACTGCCAGGAACCAGACACGCCCTCCTGGCGCCTGGAGTGCCTGGCACTCCCCTCCCCAGTGCCAGGGCCACCAGTTCCCTGTCCTGGCCCCCCGGTGCCAGCCCACTCAGTGCCCCCACTCCCCATCCTCTCTCATACCAGCTCTTCCCCGTGCCCTGGGCTGCCTGGACCCCAGCCCCCAGTGCCAGGCCCCCTCCTCGAGCCCCCTGCAGCTGATTCCCCGCAGGGCAGGGCTAAGGTGGAGCCCAGCAGTGCCCAGCTCAGGCGCTCTGGCTGCAGCGGGCGGGCGGTGCTGCCCCCAGCCCAGCCCCAGCTGTTCCCACGGGAGCGGTGCCAGCCGGAGAGGAGCGGGCGGCTGCCATTGGGCTGGCGGCCGGGATGCTGCAGGGAGGGCGGGCCAAGGCGTGAAATACGATTGCAGAGGAGAGAGCAGGCAGGGACGGAGGAGCCGCCACTGCAGAGGCTGGGAGCAGGGCTGGGGGGGCAGCGCAAGCAGGGCATGGGGCCCCCGGGGGGCTCCCAGCACAACAGGTGGGTACCAGCCCCTGTGCCCTTCCCGGTGCCCGGGCTGTGGCTGGCTTTGCAGAGAGCTGCAGCATGTCCAGGGGGCTCCCAGGGATGGGGGGCCCTGGGGAATCAGCATCTCCAGGGGATGGGGGGATGCCAGGCTCCAGCAGGCTCTGCCCAGCGGGTGGCGGGGGGGGGCGCTGCAGGGGGCAGGAGCGGGGGTTGGTTCCGGCTCTCATGGGGACCTGTAGAGTTCTTCAGAGCCTGACCTTGCAGAGAGATGAACTGGTCTCCAGCCAGGCTGGGAAGTACCAGAAACCCCCACCCAGCCCTGTGGCCCCCCCGGACTCCAGGACCCAGACCTATCCCCACTCAGGCAGGAAGGAAATCTCCACCCCCACCCCCAACCATCCACCACTGCTGGGGCGGCCGTGGGGCAGGACAGGACGGGGCTAGCTGGGCCATTGGTCTGACCCTGCCTGTCACCATCTGCTCCCCTCGCATGCTCTGGGGGTGTCACCGCGTGGGGGCCAAACTCACTGCAGGGGGGTGTCATGAGGACCTGGCTGCCCCGGCCTGGGGAGGGGTCAGAGTCTGATTTAGCTGATCTCAGCTGCCCAGCCAGGCCAGCAAGAGACAGATTCCCACCCCGGGGGCAGGATGAGCCGGGCTCATAGTTCCCTTATGTGAAATGGGCACAGCGAGTCATGGGGCGGTGGCTTGAGGATGGTCACGGTCAGTTGGTGGGGCACTCGGGGATGCGTACAGCCAGTCCAGGAGTGAGGGCATGTGGGAGTGGGAATGGTTTGTGCGGGGGGGGGGGGTGTCAAGGACAGGCATGGCTGGTCAGGGGGGTTGCTTGGGGACAGGCATAACCGGTTTGGGGGGGGGGTGTAGTTTGCGTGAGGACAGGCGTGAATGGTCGGAGGAGGGCATTTCTTGGGGACAGGCATGGTGGGTTGTGGGGGAGGCGCTCAGGGACAGGCATGGCTGGTTGGGGGGGACATTTCACAGGGACAGGCACAGCTGGTTGGGGGGGGTGTCAGGGACAGGCAAGGCTTGCTCAGATGGGTGCTCCCACCTAGGCTGGGCATGGCCCATGGGTGCTCCCCAGCTGAGTGTCTCTGGAAATCTCCCGGAGGGTTTCTGTGTCTGTCTGTCTCAGGGTGACAGATCTTGGACAGTTTCAGCTTTGTGCCCCCCCTCCCCACCCGCCCGCAGCATCTGGCCTCTCCTGGCATGAAGGGCCCAGGTGCAGGGAGGCCACTCTCTGCCCAGTCTGTGGGCCTAGGGCTGAGGTCCCCATGCAGGGTGGGCAATGGGTGTGGGGCCAGGGCAGCCTCGGCACTTCCCACTGAGCAGCAGGATTCTGGCAGGGGAAGGGCAGGTGTCGTGATTATTTCTTGTCCCACAAGGCCAAACCCCTCCCCACAGGCCCATGGAGATGCTCCAGGAGCAGGGGTGACTACAGCTGCTTTCCCTTTAAGGGTTGCGGGGGCAACCTGGCTGCAAAAGGCAGGCTCTTGGTACACGTGGGTGAGGGGAGTCAGTGGATGACCCTGGCCCAGCTCAGCTGGGGTGGGGGGTGTTTAGAAAGAGAAACCTATGCTGAATATCAGGCAAAACCGAAATAGCTCCTGGGGATTGGATGTGGGCCCCATCACTCCCCGATGTGGGGATGGATCTGGCCTGGAATTGCCCCCATAGAAGGTGCCAGGCCAGCCAGGGAGGGTACAGTCGGGGCTTTCCGTTCTCAGGGCAGGGTTGGGATCCATGGACTAGCAGGGGGTTACAGTTGGGGGCGGGGAGGTGACTCCTCTCTTTCTTTTCATTTTGGGCCAGGTGGAGGGGACTTAAAACTTTGAGAAGGGGAGGAGATGAATTTCTCATCCGACCCCCAGCAAGATCGGCCTGTAGCCGGCAGTTGCCTCCCCTCCATTTGCCAGTGCCTCCTGCACTGACAAACTAACCCTCTAGACTGGCGCATCTGCAGTGAAATCGCTACCAGCGATCATGTGTCATCAGCAGGTTTCAGAGTTAACACCCAATTGAACTGAATGGGGGCAGCTCGCCTGCTCAGAGCTGTCATTCCAGGCTGTCTGCAGACGCAGGCAGAGGCTGCTGCAGGGGTCACGTCCCCTTTGCAGCCACAGGAAGAGCAGACAGAATCATAGAAATGTGGGGCTGGAAGGGCCCTCCAGAAGTCACCAACTCAGTGCGACCTGGTCTTAAAAACCTCCAGTGACAGGGATCCCCCCACCTCCCTCACGGTCCGTCCCAGAGCTGAATTCCTCTGAGCATTAGAGAGTTTGTGCTACTCTCTGCCCCCTTGCTGCAGCATAAGCCCACTGCTGCTTGCCCTACCTTCGGTGGCCACGGAGAACTTTCGATCCTCGTCCGCTCTATAACAACCCTAAAGGGCAGCGCCCAGAGCAGGGCCTGGCCCTCCCCAGGGACAATTATGGAAAGTCCTCGGACTTATGACACAATCGGTTCCTTATAATTGCATCACAAGTCATGGATTCACCAAGGGCAAGTCATGCCTGACTAACCTGATTGCCTTCTATGATGAGATAACTGGCTCTGTGGATATGGGGAAAGTGGTGGTCGTGATATATCTTGACTTTAGCAAAGCTTTTGATATGGTCACCCACAGTATTCTTGCCAGCAAGTTAAAAAAGTACGGATTGGATGAATGGACTATAAGGTGGATAGAAAGCTGGCTAGATTGTCAGGCTCAACGGGTAGGGATCAACAGTTCAATGTCTAGTTGGCAGCCGGTATCAAGCGGAGTGCCCCAGGAGTCGGTCCTGGGGCCAGTTTTGTTCAACATCTTTATTAATGATATGGATGATGGAATGGTTTGCACCCTCAGCAAGTTTGCAGATGACACTATGCTGGGGGGAGAGGTAGATATGCTGGAGGATAGGGATAGGGTCCAGAGTGACCTAGACAAATTGGAGGATTGGGCCAGAAGAAATCTGATGAGGTTCAACAAGGACAAGTGCAGAGTCCTGCACTTAGGACGGAAAAATCCCAGGCACTGCTACAGGCTGGGGACCGACTGGCTAAGCAGCAGTTCTGCAGAAAAGGACCTGGGGATTACAGTGTACGAGAAGCTGGATATAAGTCAGCAGTGTGCCATCGTTGCCAAGAAGGCCAAAGGCATATTGGGCTGCATTAGTAGGAGCGTTGCCAGCAGATCGAGGGAAGTGATTATTCCTCTCTATTTGGCACTGGTGAGGCCACACCTGGAGTACTGTGTCCAGTTTTGGGCCCCCCACTACAGAAGGGATGTGGACAAATTGGAGAGAGTCCAGCGGAGGGCAATAAAAATGATTCGGGGGCTGGGGCACATGTCGCACGAGGAGAGGCTGAGGGAACTGGGGTTATTTAGTCTACAGAAGAGAAGAATGAGGGGGGATTTGATAGCAGCCTTCAACTACCTGAAGGGGCGTTCTAAAGAGGATGGATCTAGACTCTTCTCAGTGGTGGCAGGTGACAGAACAAGGAGCAATGGTCTCAAGTTGCAGGGGGGGAGGTCTAGGTTGGATATTAGGAAACACTATTTCACTAGGAGGGCGGTGAAGCACTGGAATGGGTTACCTAGGGAGGTGGTGGAATCTCCATCCTTCGAGGATTTTAAGGTCAGGCTTGATAAAGCCCTGGCTGGGATGATCTAGTTGGGGTTGGTCCTGCTTTGAGCAGGGGGTTGGACTAGATGACCTCCTGAGGTCTCTTCCAACCCTGATATTCTATGATTCTATAAGTCGGAACGTCGGAACTCAGAGCCGTAATCTACTCCATTGTGGGACCAAGTGTCATAAACTCAAAACTTATAGTCGTAAGTCAAATCAGGGTGTCAATGTAGAAGCATCGTAAGTGCCGTTTGTCATAATTTGAACGTCATAAAGTCGAGGACTGCCCGTACCTCTTGCGTCTTACCTGCACGCCTAGCAACACACCCAGAATGATACTGGCCCTTTCTGCAGCTGCATCCCACTGTTGGCTCATATTTACTTTGTGATCCACTAGAACCCGGATCCTGTCCAGCAGCTCTGCCACCTAGCCGCCAGGCCCCACTTTGTACTTGGCGTTGGGTTTTTCCTTCCTAAGTGACGTACTTGGCACTTGTCTGTATTGAATTTCATCTTGTTCATGTCAGACCGGTTCACCCCTTCCACCACCGCCGCCCCACGGCTCCTGGCAGGAGTACCCCCTCCACTCCCCCTGGGGCAGGACCATCCCCTGCATCCCCCAGTGCAGGAGCAACCCTTCCCCTCCCCCTGGGACAGAATTGCCCCCTCCACACACACCCCAGGCAGGATCGCCCCTTCCACCACCCCCCAAGGCAGAATCATCCCCTCCATCCCCAAGGGGCCAAGCAAGATCACCCCCTCCATCCCCTGGGGCAAGATCACCCCCTCCACAACCCCCCAGGGCAGGATTGCCCCCTCCATCCCCGTGGGGCAGAATTGCCTCCTCCATCCCCTGGAGCAGGTTCAGCCCCTCCAGTCCGATCCCCAGGACTCTGCCCTCTCTGATTGTCAGGACTCCTCCTGGGATCTCTGCCTGACTCTGGGAGGGGTGTGGGGTCTAGTGGTTAGAGACAGCACAGCCAAGTGTAACAATGCCCGTCTGGATTATCTGCAGGGGGTTGGACGTGGGCTCGCCGTACCTAAAAGCCTGAGCGTCTGCCCCTCCCGCTAGGACAATGCCCGTTGGCACGGAGGCTGGAGCAGTCTCAGGCACCGTGTTAGCAGGGCTTACAATGGCACAGCTTTGCACGGTCTCTTCTGCAAGGCAAAGCAGCTGAGACTTTGGCCTGTTGAATTCGGGGTCTGTCCCCAGCTGTGCCTGAGGCGACCCTGGCTATCCTCTCGCTTACCTTGGCTGTGCGGGAGGGATCGCTCCCTGCACTGAGGCCGCGGGGGGATGCAGGGGCCAGGGGGCTCCGTTAATCAGGGTGGGGCAGTGCAGAGAATCTGAACCGCTGGCATCAGAGACCCCAGGCTGCCGGCTGGTGGCTCAGTGCCCCTCCCCGGGCCGCAGTGCTCCCTTGTGTCTGGCCTGTGTCATGTTTTACCAGGCCCGTGCGACAGGCTGGGGTACAGATACTAATGTGGCTTGGGCTCCTGGGTCCCACCTCTGAGTCAGCAGCTCCTCCCCCCAGCTCCCCTTCCAGGGCACTGATGAGGATTATGCTGTGGGTGGGGATCCTAGGGGGGGGCGTTTCTGTTGGGGGGAGCAGGAGGGGCCCAGGTCCCAGGGCAGCGGCTCATCGGTCCCTCCACTTGCCCCCCCTCCCCAGATGATAACCTGTCGGGCACCAGCGGGATGGAGGTGGATGACCGCATCTCGTACCTGGAGCAGCGGCTGCAGCTGCAGGAGGACGAGATCCAGGTGCTCAAGGCAGCGCTGGCTGACGTGCTGCGGCGCCTGAGTGCCTGTGAAGAGAACGGACTCAGCCTGCAGAGGAAGGGGCCCACAAAAGGTACTGGGCTCCTCCCTCCGGGCGGCTCAGCCCACACCCTGGGTGCTCTCTTCCCAGAGAGCCCCTCTCGCTTCCCCTGGATCCGGTCACCTGCTTTGCCAAGCCTGTTCCAAGCAGGATCAGCGCCCTCGCCCCCACTTGAAGCTATCCCTGCCGTGGGGAACATCCAGCAGCCCCTGCCCCACGTCTTTGGCTCAGACTGAGAGCCCCGAGGGGGCTGGGTCAGGCCAGGCGAGCCGCCTGCCCGCACAGCACTGCAGCCCCAGGGCCCACCCTGCGACCTATGCAGCGCCCCCCCCCCCCATAGAATCATAGACTATCAGGGTTGGAAGGGACCTCAGGAGGTCATCTAGTCCAACCCCCTGGTCAAAGCAGGACCAAGCCCCAATTTTTGCCCCCGATCCCTAAATGGCCCCCACAAGGATTGAACTCACAACCCTGGGTTTAGCAGGCCAATGCTCGAACCACTGAGCTATCCCTCCATCAGCAGCTCTGAAAGGAGCTGTCCTCCATTCCAGAGCAGAGCCAGGAGGGCTGGGTGGTTACCCCAGTGCCTGGAGGGAGGGGCCAAGCCCCACCTTGAGGAGTGGGGGGAAGGGCTGAGCCCCATGGAGCCCTCTGGGGCCTGGACAAAGGTGTGTTCCCCCCCACTCCCACCTCTGAGATCCACGGCCAGAGCAGGGGGGCAGCTCTGACAGCCCCACAGCTGGTGGTAGCCCTCCAGCTTCCGGGGTCCCAGGGCCCAGCCTGGACCCCTCCTGCTCTAGAAGGAAGTAAGGGGTCTCCGTGCTGCCCTCGCTCCCCACCATGGGACTGAGGTCATGCCGGGGGCGGGGGGGGGCTGTTGGGTGAGCCCAGCCAAGCGTTTCCCATGACAGGCTGTGGGGCTGAGCCGGCAGGGAGGTGCCAGTCCCCAGGGAGCCTGGGGCAGAAGCAGGGCCAGCTCCTGGGGGTCCCTTCCCCCCACCCCCCCACTGGGAACAACGAAGGCTGTGGGAAGAGCTCCCCAGCAGTCAGGGGGCTGGTGGGGGCTGAGGTTCTGAGCAGTGACCCCCCCCCCCCGCTCTGTCTCCCCACCCCCGCAGTGTGCCAGCTGCTCAAGGGGCTGCCCTCCAAGCCCATCCTCAGCAACGGGATCCTGCCGCAGAAGAGATCTGGGGGTTACTCCACCTCCCCGTCGTCCCCCAAGAGAGAGCCGGCCCACGGTGCCACGAGGAGGTAGGCGCTGGGCCCAGCCCACCCTGCCCTGGAGGGTGGGGGGCTGAGATGCAGGGTGGCTGCTGGGGGAGGGGAGTGTCATCCTCCCCTCCTGAACTGGGAGGCCCCTTGGGACACTGGGGGGCAAGGAACCTTCTGCATCAGGGCCCTGGGGGAAGGGCAGCTGCAGTACATCCCCAGAGGTAGAGGCTGGTGGTTGCAGTAGGGCCTGGGGGACAGGGCTAGGGGCTGAACTATGGACCAATGGGCAGGGCTACAGGGCTGCAGTATAATATGGGGCAGGGTTAAGGGGCTGCAGCGTGGCCCAGTGGGCGGGGCTGGGGGGGCTGCAGCGGGGCCCAGTGGGGGGAGCTGCAGCATGGCCCAGTGGGCGGGGCTGGGGGGGCTGCAGCATAGCCCAGTGGGCGGGGCTCGGGGGCTGCAGCACGGCCCAGTGGGCGGGGCTGGGGGGGCTGCAGCGCGGCCCAGTGGGGGGGGGCTGCAGCATGGCCCAGTGGGCGGGGCTCGGGGGCTGCAGCACGGCCCAGTGGGAGGGGCTGGGGGCTGCAGCGCAGCCCAGTGGGCAGGGCTGGGGGGGCTGCAGCGTAGCTGCTGGGGTTTGGCTGGGCAGACGAAGGCTCAGACCCTGGGAGCACCCACCAGCTGTGGTGGGAAGGTGCCGTTGGCAGGTCTCCCCGTCTCTCCAGACCCATCCTGCGTTGCTCCCCTGGGAGCGGGAGCAGCAGGGCTGGGCCAGCTGCTGACGGGCCTAGAACCGACCGAGCAGCTCCAGGCACCCAGGCCCGTGAGCGGTGCCGCAGCCAGCAGGGGGCGACAAACCCCAGCTGGCATCCTGTCCTGCTCCCATTGGGGCAAGCAGCGCCGACCCCTCCCCCAGTGTTGGTGGGGGCAGGATTGGGCCCCAAATGCCCCATAGCAACAGCTGCTTCTGCCTTTGCCTGCCCCCGCTGCTCTCTCCCAGCACAGCCGGCGTGCGAGTCCCTGGGGGGCTAACAGCCCGGGGGGGGCGGGGGGGACACCGGGGGCTGCGATCGAGCTAGAGAGAGATGGAGGAAGGTGAGAAGTAAGGGCCAGATCCTGTGTGATCGTGGCAGGGCCTGCGTGTCCAGCCAGGCCCTCCCCTTCATCGGCTCTCCCTCTCAGCCCCGGCTCCAGCCCCAGCCCCAGCCTGGAGGGAAATTAAGGTTTTACCAGCTTCCCCATCCCCACTATCCAGTGCCCGGTACTCCGGGGGTTAATGCTGCCTGGCGCCAGCTGCCTGGTTGGGGGTTTGGGGCTTGCCGAGCAGGGGTGCACGTGTTGGACGCTGGGGTGTAGCTGGGACCCAGGCGGGTGCAGGGGGGGTCTGTATATGTACAGTGCATGGGGGACTGTAGCAGCTCTGGAGGGTCTGTATCTCTGCGGTGTGTGTCTGGGGACTTGGGCGGGGGTTGTCTGTGTGTTGGGGGGGGCAGGTTGTTGTGTGGGCTCCAGGGCCATGTGTAGAGGGGGAGGGGGGGCATCTCCATCTGTCAGCGCTGACGTGCCCAGGCCCCCCATTGCTGTGGCTCGGCTTCCGTCGCACTCTCCCACCCCCGGGGCCAGCAGCCTCGGGCTCACGTCCTGCCTCGTGCTTCCTGCTCTCCTGCTGCACCCAGTACCCACGTCCTGCCTCGGCCGGTCACTCCTGGGGGTGGGGATCTCACCATGGACCCCGCTGCCTGGTCACACGGAGACGGGGCGCCACATTCACAGATGTCGTGGGGGAGGGGTGCACTGGGAAATTAAATGCCCAGGCAAACCCAGCCTGACCCTCTGTGCAGCCCCCCAGCAATGACACGGGGCTCTGGCTCCATCCTGGTACTCAGCCCCTGCAGCCCACCTCCCCCCCCCGTGCCTCTTGCACGCTCATGTCCTGTGCCCCCTGCTATCCTGCTGGCTGCCCTCCACCCCCTGGCTGGCCCCCTTCCGGCTGGCTGATGCTCTCTCTCCTGCAGCGGGCACAGGTGCCCCTCCCTGGAGCGGCCGGCCGCGCTCAGACGCGACTGTTTCAGAGAGCAGAGGAGCCGCACCACCTCGTCCAGCAGCTCCTGCAGCGGGCAGCGCGAAGGGTACGTGTCTCAGACCCCACCCTTCCTCCTGCACCCCCCTGCCCCAGGCTGCACCCTTCTCTGCCAGGCTCCTACCCGTGCTCTGAACCCTGCGTCCTCCTTGCTATCGGCGGCAGTGCCAGCTGGGCTTCCTCCTCGCCGCGCTAGGCTGTGCCACGGAGCGATGGCCCCGTGCCCAAGGAACCGCCGGCGCTGCTGGACCACCCGCGGCGGGGACCAAACCTGCGACCTCAGGAGCTGACGGCTCGAGGCTCTGCCCCTGGAGCTACAGAATCGGGCCCCAGAGCGGCCAGACACGGATTGCAGCCACTAGAGGGCACCAAGCCACACTGCACGAGCCCGGATGCCCAGAGAGACCCTTTGGGGACAGGCCCCCACTCCTGCTGCAGGGCCCCCTGCCCCTTCCTAGCCCCCCCCCCCCCGAGGGCACTAGCCTGATCCTGGAAGGGGTTCAGTGGCAAGTTGGTGGCTCAGTTGGGCCGGCAGTGCCCCTGGGACCTGTCTCCCAGTGGGGCTGGGATGGGGTGCTGGGCTGGCCAGGCTGCACTGGGGCAGGCTCCAGTGTGGGGCAGGCAGCCAGCCCGTCATCAAGTGGCACCCAGGCCGTCCAGCAGTGCTGTGAGCGGTCAGAGAGGGAGAGCCCCAGGCCAGGCCCACGGCTGGGAGCCAGGCTGTAGGGTGGAATTGGGGTTGGGAGCCAGGCCCCACCCAAGCTCAGGGATGCTGGGGTGGGCCAGGCTCAGAGGGACGGGCCCTGGGGCAACCCAGCCAGACGGGGTCGAGAGAAATTGCTCCCGGGACTCTGTGAAGCCCCCAGGGCTGGGGCAGTCCAGGGGTGAGGCTGGGGTGGGTCAGGAGGCGGGGACTCAGCGCCAGGTTGGCTCTGGTGTTCGTGTTTGGGGGTCATACTGTGCGGGTGGGGTACCGGGCCCCAGCACCTTGCTGGGGGAGCTCAGCGGTGAGGTGGCTCTGAGGAGGGTCAGGATGCTGGGTGCGTTGGGGTTCGGGCCCCAGTGTGACTCTCGGGGAGTTGGAGGCATGGTGCCAGGGGCCCTTTGCGGGGGTTGGAAGGGGCCTGGGATGCTCAGTGGGTTGGGGGCCCAGCCCTTGGGTGACTTAAGACTGAGGGGAGCTGGGGGCCCTGGGGGATTGGGGTGGTCCAGCACTGGAGGTGTCTAGGAGGGATATCTGGAGGTGCTGGGGACCTGGCATTGGAGGGTTTCTGGGAGGGGTGATTCAGGGATAGCGGGGCTTGGTGCTGGAGGGGAGCTGATGGTGACCCAGGAAGACTTGGCACTGGAGGGCTGGCCCTAGGGATGTCTAAGGGCCTGGGGGTGACTCACGGGTGTGGGGGGCCTGACACTGGGTGGCTGAGGGCCTGGGGACCAGGCACTACAGGAGGGACAGGGAGCTGGTGTGAGGAGTGTCTGGAGAGATGGGGGGGTCTGGGGGTGACTGGTGGTGTGGGCGGGCCAGCACTATGGGAGGGACAGGGGTCCATGTCTGGCAGGGGCTTGGGGAGCAGAGTCCCTGGCACTAGAGGGCTAGCACTGGGGGTGTCTGGGGGGCTGGCACTGGGGGTGACCTGGAGCATGGGGATCAGGCACTGGGGGTGGCTGGGGTGACACAGGAAGCAGGGGGTCTGAAACCTGGGGGTGATTCAGGATATGGGGGTCCAGCCATGGAGGGCTGGCACTGGAGGCTGGGGGTGACTTCATGTGGGGCGGGGGGTCTGGCACTGAGGGTGACTCAGGGTCCAGGCGTGGGGGTCCAGGACTGGTGGTGAGTCAGAGTCTGGGCACTGGGGTTGTGAGGGGCCGGGTACTGTGGGGCTGGGGGTGACTTGGAGTGCAGGGGTCCAGGTGCTGGAGGTGCAGGGGTCTGGGCGGTGGGGGGAACCAGGGGGTAGGGGGGACTGGGAGGCCGGATGCTGGAGAGCCCCGTGTGCTGGCAGGGGGACTGCGAGGCCGGATGCTGGGGGAACTCGGGTTCAGGGCGCTGAGGGGCTGGGGTTGTCAGGGACTGGGGGTGATTCTGGATCTGGGCGCTGGCAGTGACTCGGGGTCCAGGTGCTGGGAGGGACTCGGTGTCTCAATGTTGGGGGGACCCGGGTGCTGGGGGGGACTGGGAGACCAGGCATTGGGGGGGATCTGGGGGCGCTGGGCGGGACCTGGGAGCAGGGAGGGGGGATTGAGAGGCTGGGCACTAGGAGGACACTGGGTGCCCGGGGGGGTGGACTCGGGGGCTGGGAGGCCAGGCAATAGGGGTGATGTGGGATCCAGATGTGGGGGCGGGGGGACTCAGAGTCTGGGCACTGGGGTGACCAAGGGGCTGGGGGTGCCTCAGAATCCAGGTTCTGGAGGTGACTGGCGGACTCCCAGGGGTGGGTGGGGGGACTCAGGGTGCAGGGGTTCAGGTGCTGGGGGGGGAGACCCAGGGAGTGGAGGGGAATGGGAGGCCGGGTGCTGGGGAGACCCAGGAGGTCAGGGGGAATGGGAGGCAGGGTGCTGGCGGACTCAGGGTCGGGAGACTGGGGTTGTGAGGGGCTGGGGCTGATTCTGGATCTGGGCGCTGGAAGTGTTGGGGGTTTGGGTGCTGGTAGTGACTCAGGGTCCGGGCACTGGGGAAAACCCAGGAGATGGGGGGACTTGGGATCCCGGCGCTGAGGGGGCAGACCCGGGTGCTGGGGGAATTCGGGGTCCGGGCGCTGGGGGGGACTCGAGGTCCCAGGTGCTGGGGGGGGACCAGGATCCCGGCGCTGGTGGGGGGGTACCCGCGTGCTGGGGAACTCGGGGTCCGGGCTCTGGGGGGGACTCGGGGTCCCGGGTGCTGGGGGGGGGGGATCCGGGTGCTGGGAGGATCCGGGCGCTGGTGTGGGGGGGTACCCGCGTGCCGGGGAACTCGAGGTCCGGGCGCTGGGGGGGGGGGACCCGGGTGCTGGGGGGACCCGGGCGCTGGTGGGGAGGGGGACCCGCGTGCCGGGGAACTCGGGGTCCGGGTGCTGGGGCGGGGGGCGGGTCTCGTTCCGCCATGCAGCCGGGCCGGGGGAGGGACCGCACCGAGGATCCCTTCCAGCCTCCCGGGGGGTGGAGCCGGACCTCGGCCCGTCCGGGAAGCGCCCGGCCCGGGCCCCAGCCCGCAGCTCCGCCCCGCAGCCCGGGACCCCAGCGCAGCCGGCACCATGCGAAAGGCAGCGGCAGGGGCCGGGGCCAGCCCCAGGTAACCCCCTCGCCCCTCCCGCGCACCCCCACTTTCCCCCCACCTGCCCGCCAGCCCTTCCTTGATGGGCCCCGGGGCCCGCCCCTTTCCCTGCCCCGGCCGGGGTCACAGGCCCCCTACCCGGGGGTGCCGCTGCAGCCTGTAAGGAGCCACATGCCCCCAGCGTTGGAGCTCAGGCTCCTGTCCCCCACCCCCCCGATCGGGGTGCAGCGCGGTCGGGCCCCATTGCGCCTTTCCAGAGACTGCCGGGGTCGGGGGTGGTGAGGGTGCCATGGGGAAGTGGGGCAGGTGGAGGGGAAGGGGGTCCTGGCTGAGAGAGCAGGGCAAGCTGGTGCAGCAGGGAAGGGCAGGTGGGGGCTGTGGGGCAGGCTGGTGCAATGGGGATCAGTGGAGGGACAGGCTGATGGGATAGACTTGTGGGTGGGGGGTCGTGGGGCAAGCTGGTGCAGGGGGGAAGTTGATGTGGGGCGGGTGGGTGCAGCGGGGGAGGGGCTATGGGGCTGGCTTATGTAGTGAGGGTCTTGAGGGCAGGCTGGTTGGGCAGAAGAGGGGCAATGACACAGGGTAGTGTAATGGGGATGGGGCAGTGGGGCTGGAAGGTGCTGGGAGAATGGTGGGGGAGGGGCTGGCTGGGGAAGGGGGCAGGCTGGTGCAGTGGGGGAAGAGTTGTGGGGCTGGCTGGGGAAGGGGAAGAGTTGTGAGGCGGGCTGGGGGAGGGGCAGGCTGGCGCAGTGGGGGAAGAGTTGTGGGGCTGGCTGGAGAATGGGGGAGGGGAAGATTTGTGGGGCAGGCTGGCGCATTGGGGTAGAGTTGTGGGGCTGGCTGGAGAATGGGGGAGGGGAAGAGTTGTGGGGCAGGCTGGCGCATTGGGGTAGAGTTGTGGGGCAGGCTGGGGGAGGGGCAGGCTGACACAGTGGGGGAAGAGTTGTGGGGCAGGCTGGGGGAGGGGCAGGCTGGCACAGTGGGGGAAGAGTTGTGGGGCAGGCTGGGGGAGGGGCAGGCTGGCACAGTGGGGGAAGAGTTGTGGGGCAGGCTGGGGGAGGGGCAGGCTGGCACAGTGGGAGAAGAGTTGTGGGGCGGGCTGGGGAAGGGGGGAGGGGAAGAGTTGTGGGGCGGGCTGGTGCAGTGGGGTGGGGAAGAGTTGGGCTGGCTGCGGGAGGGGCTCGCTGGCGCAGGGGGGAGTGGAAGAGTTGTGGGGCAGGCTGGGGAAAGGGGGAGGGGCAGGCTGGCGCAGTGGGGGAAGAGTTGTGGGGCAGGCTGGGGAAGTGGGGAGGGGCAGGCTGGTGCAGTGGCGGAAGAGTTGTGGGGCGGGCTGGGGAAGGGGGAGGGGGAGGGGCAGGCTGGTGCAGTGGGGAGGGGAAGAGTTATGGGGCGGGCTGGCGCGGGGGGGGGAGGGGCAAGCCGGCGCAGTGGGGTGGGCTGGGGAAGTGGGGAGGGGCAGGCTGGTGCAGTGGGGGAAGAGTTGTGGGGCGGGCTGGGGAAGGGGGGAGGGGCAGGCTAGTGCAGTGGGGAGGGGAAGAGTTGTGGGGCGGGCTGGGGAAGTGGGGTGGGGCTGCTTGCAACGGTGGAGATAAAAGCCAAAGCCGCAGCAGATGGGCAGGGAGCCGGAGCCGCCCTGTGCTGGGAGCCTTAACCCCTTCTCTGCTGGGAGTTTCCATCCTGGCCACAGGGGAGATGGGCATGTGACTGTGTGGGGGGCAGGGGTCTGTGGGGTGGAGGAGGGATCTCTGGGACAGGCTGGCTGAGCCCTGTAGGAAGAGAGCCCCCCACACACGCTTGCATTGGCCGCCAGAGGCCTGAGGGAGGTGGCCAAGGGTGTTTTGGGGGGTCCTGATCCCCAGCTCAGCTGGCCCCGAGTCCAGGGGACTGGCCCATGCCGGGGTGGGGACGCCGCTCCCTGCTGGTGGCGGGGGGTGGGGGTGTGATGGGGTGCCAGTCAGGGTCCCCGGTTGTAATCTCTCCGGTTCTCACCTGCAGCAAACCCAAGGAGGCCACCTTCAGCGCTGGTGAGTGGGTGCGCCGTGCACACTGGGAAAGGGCTGGACAGGGTGAGGCGGGGCGGGGGGCGTTATGGGGCAGCTGGCAGGGGGCAGGATGGGGAAGCCACCGATGGACAGGTGTGAGGAGGAGAACCCTGGATTGTGTGGGATGGTGGGGAGCGGTGCGCGAGGGGCTGGCTCCAGGGCGTGGGGGGAGGGTAGATCTGAGCTGTGGGGTGCGGGGGCAGCGACTCCCCCCCCCCATGAGCCCCGTCCTTACACAGAGGATGGCTATGTGAAGATGTTCCTGCGGGGCCGTCCCGTCCCCATGTACATCCCCGATGCCCTCGTCGCCACCTACAGCCTGGACGCCAAGCCAGAGCTGCCACCCAAGAAGCTGAAGCTGGACTGGGTGTATCCGCTGCTCATGACAGTGCCCCCCCCCGCCCGCCCCCCGCTACAGATGGGTGGATTGGGCCCCGTGGTTGGCTCCACGGGGGTGGGCGGGAGGAACAGCCACAAGTTTGAAATGAAATTTTTTTAAGCAAAACTTTTTTGACCCCCTAGAGCCCGGTTTAGCCAGAGACGTTTGACCATTTACACCGGTATAACCAGGGGCCACACACTGCCGGATAGCCCGGGGTGGCAAACAGAGCTTAACAACTGGCCAGGACTCCTGGGTTCTATCCCAGCTCGGATGGGGGGGTGAGGGGGGAGGGAAGTGGGGTCTAGTGGTTAGAGCAGGGGGCTGGGAGTCAGGACTCCTGGGTTCTATCCCTAGCTCTGGGAGGGGAGTGGGGTCTAGTGGTTAGAGCAGGGGGCTGGGAGCCAGGACTCCTGGGTTCTATCCCAGCTCGGACGGGGTGTGGAGGGGGAGGAAAGTGGGGTCTAGTGGTTAGAGCAGGGGGCTGGGAGTCAGGACTCCTGGTTCTATCCCTAGCTCTGGGAGGGGAGTGGGGTCTAGTGGTTAGAGCAGGGGGCTGGGAGCCAGGACTCCTGGGTGACGGGGAAGGGGTGGGTGACACCACTTGGTGCCTCAGTTTCCGCCTCTCCTGGAGTTGCGGGGGCTGCAGGGTTATTGGCCCCAGAGCGAAGATCCCTCAGGCGGGCAGAGGGGAAGGGGAGCCGCCCTGCCCTCTTTTCCTTGACCCGTCGCCCCAGCTACGGGTACCGGGGCCGCGACTGCCGGGCCAACCTCTTCCTGCTGCCCACGGGGGAGATCGTCTATTTCGTGGCAGCCGTGGCCGTGCTGTACAACGTGGCGGAGCAGCACCAGCGCCACTACCTGGGCCACAACGACGACATCAAGTGGTGAGGGGGGGCCCCACGGCGAGCCTTGGGGGGCCCCAGCGCCCAGGCGGGTGGACATGCCACAGCACATGGGTCTGTCCTGGATCAGCGCCCCCCGAGGGGGAAAGGCCCCAAGTCCCCTCCTCAACCTGCCCCCTGCCCTGCCGCTGGATGGGAGCCAGCGCCCTCCGAGAGGGGAAAGGCCCCGAGTCCCCTCCTCAACCTGCCCCCTGCCCTGCCGCTGGATGGGAGCCAGCGACCCCCGAGGGGGAAAGGCCCCGAGTCCCCTCCTCAACCTGCCCCCTGCCCTGCCGCTGGATGGGAGCCAGCGCCCCCCGAGAGAGGAAAGGCCCCAAGTCCCCTCCTCAACCTGCCCCCTGCCCTGCAGCTGGATGGGAGCCAGCGCCCCCCGAGGGGGAAAGACCCCGAGTCCCCTCCTCAACCTGCCCTCTGCCCTGCAGCTGGATGGGAGCCAGTGCCCCCCGAGGGGGAAAGGCCCCAAGTGCCCTCCTCAACCTGCCCCCTGCCCTGCCGCTGGATGGGAGCCAGCGCCCCCCGAGGGGGAAAGACCCCGAGTCCCCTCCTCAACCTGCCCTCTGCCCTGCAGCTGGATGGGAGCCAGTGCCCCCCGAGGGGGAAAGGCCCCGAGTCCCCTCCTCAACCTGCCCCCTGCCCTGCAGCTGGATGGGAGCCAGTGCCTCCTAGAGGGGAAAGGCCCCGAGTCCCACCCACACCCCCAATGAAGCTGAAGGGGAGAACAGAACTTCAATCCCTGCCCCCCATTCCCCCCCAGGCCGTCTTGCCACAAAGAGGGTTGGATGGCAGGCGGGAGGGAGAGCTGCTGAGACCCAGCAGTTCATGTCACTTGTGGGGCCTGAACTTGCTCCTCTCTCTCCTAGCCTGGCCGTGCACCCCGACATGGTAACCATAGCAACCGGGCAGGTGGCCGGGACATCTAAGGATGGCAAGGTGAGGAGATGGGGGGCACCGTGTGTCACGGAGTCCCTGGGTGATGCTCTGGAACTGCTCCCCATGAAGCCAGGCAGGACTCTGGGGAAGTCTCCTCGCTGTGAGCAGCCTGTCTTCAGGACACACAGCTCCCACAGCTTCCACCTTCCTAGGTCTGACCTCGGAGCATTCAGCATCCTCTGCCCCTCCGTGCGCTTCCCACAGCGAGTCCACCCAGGCGGGGTCCTGGGGAAGCCATAGGGTCCTGCCCCCCAACTCCGCAGTCAGACGTGACTCTCAGCCAGCCAGTAAAACAGAAGGTTTATTAGACGACAGGAACATGGTCTAAAACAGAGCTTGCAGGTGCAGAAAACAGGACCCCTCAGCCAGGTCCATTTTGTGTCCAGTGAGCCAGACAGCCCCATCTGCACTTCACTCCATGTTCCCAGCCAGCCCCAAACTGAAACTCCCTCCAGCCCCTCCTCCCCTGGGCTTTGTTCCTTTCCCGGGCCAGGAGGGCACCTGATTCCTTTGTTCTCCAACCCTTTAGCTCTCACCTTGCAGGGGGGGAAGGGCCAGGCCATCAGTTGCCAGGAAACAGGGTGTTGGCCATTCTCTGTGTCCAGACCCCTGCACGCACCTGCCCTCTAGGGCTCTGCAAGGATCATACACCCTTATCCCACCACCTAGAGACTTAAGAACTGCATAGGGGAAACTGAGGCACCCCCACACTATTCAGAGGAACCATTAAGAACAGTCCCACTTCGTCACACCGTGGGTCTGCAGTGAGGACAGGGCAGATGCCTATGGGGCGGGAAAATGCCAGTCCCTGGGTGTGGGGTTATGGAGGTGGCAATAGCAAAGGGGGAGACCTCAGGCTGTCTGGGCTGTGGGGAAGGGGCTGGATGGGGGAGGGGTCTGGTGCGGGGGGGCGTATCCCCAGGGGATTTGATCCCGCCCCCAATGAGCAGTTTGGGGGCTGGGCCAGACTGATGGTCTCCCCCTTCCCCTGCCGCCGGCTTCTCCTGCAGCCCCTACTGCCCCACGTGCGGGTCTGGGACTCGGTCAGCCTGAACACGCTGCACGTGCTGGGCCTGGGGGCCTTCGACCGAGCCGTGAGCTGCGTGGGATTTTCAAAGTCCGTAAGTGACCCCCCTTCGCCGGGTTCCTGACCCCACCCCCTCACCTATTATCTGCCCCTACACTGGCCCCTCACCTCCCCGACCCTTCCCTTTGGCCCCTTCACCACTCCCCCCTTCCTTGCAGACCCCTCCCCATGGCCTGCCCCATCAGATGGTCCCTTTCCCTCTGCCCCCTGTCTTGGGGTGCAAGGGACTGCATTGCACTAGGGGATTTGCGGTACAGGGGGTGCATGGGCCTACGGGTTCTGGGGGTGCAGGAGGAGTCTGTTGGGCTGGGGGGTTCTGGGGTGCAAGGAGTGGAGAGCTGGGGGGCTCCCTTCTGTCTCTCAGTCCTGGGGGGGGGCAGCTGGCACTCGGCTGGGTGAATCTCCTGGTTGCAGGGTCCTGGGGGGACACAAGGGGCAACCGCCTTGCACTAGAGAGGAGGATCCCCCCGCCCCACTGAGCCAGCCCTTCCCCTCTTCAAAAGGGAGCCAATGATCCAACTGTACTCCCTGCCCCCCCATACCCCCGGCAGGGAAGCGGGGCTGGGGCTGAAGTGCTGGGAGTGACAGAGACAGGAGAATGGGGGGAGAGCTGGTGAGCGGGGGGGCAGCATTGAGGGGGTCAGAGGGCATGGGGGGGCTAGGTGCACAGTGGGGAGAGTCAGCAGGCAGGGGGCATCTGTAAAGTGGGGGGTGACCCCCATCTGAGCACCCCACCTCTCCGCAGAATGGCGGGGGCCTGCTGTGTGCCGTCGATGACTCCAACGAGCACGTGCTGTCAGTGTGGGACTGGCAGAAGGAGCAGAAAATCGCTGACGTCAAGGTAACCCCCCCCCGATATTCCCCCCACATCTCCTTCTCCCCCGGCACCCGCCCCCCCTCACGCTCTCCTTCCCCTGCAGTGCTCAAACGAATCAGTCCTGGCCGCCACCTTCCACCCCACGGAGCCAACACTGCTCATCACCTGCGGGAAGTCACATATCTACTTCTGGAGCCTGGACAAGGGCAGCCTGAGCAAACGGCAGGGCATCTTTGAGGTGAGGGGGGCCTGGGGAGCTGAGCCAGGGATCAGAAATTGGGGGGGGCCACTAGGGCTGCACCAGAAGGAGTCGGGAGGCCTTTGCCCTCGTGAGGGGTTCGGGGGGTTCAGTTTCTGTGCCTTCAAGGTTGGAGATCGGGGGTACTGAGGCCTGTGCCCCAGTAATGTTTTTTTTGGTGGGGGGGTCAAGTCCCTAATAATGGGGATTTGGGGGTCCTGGCCTGGGGGGGCAGGTCCCTGGTCCCAGGCTGGGGGGTGTTTGCCCCGAGCTGGGCGAGGCAGGTTCCTGCAAAGAAGCAGGGTTTAAGATAAGTTCATCATGTCCTATGGTCTTCCCATCTTCTAATGCCCACACCTGGTGCCTGAAATTCTGGAGTGAAAATCATTTGTTGGCAGGCTGTCGGGTGTGCGGCACATTCGCTTCCCGGGCCACGAGGGGGAGACAGAACACACGGCAGGCTCTTGTGTTACAAGAGCCCTCAGTCGCTAAAGCGTTGAAACCCGATAGATCTAAGGGATCTGAGGCTAAGAATAGGAGACTGGAATTGGCTCTGGCCATGTCCAGACCCAAGAAACCCTCCTGATCAGAAACAGGAGCTTGGCTCTGGTGCCAGGCTGTAGCTACAGCTCATTCGCAGATCTGGCTGTAACCTCGGAACATTCCCTGCTGGCCCAGGTCTGGACAAGCGATCGATGGATCCCCCGAGCGTCTCAGGAGCATCTCCCTCTGTTCCCCAGAAGAGTTCCCCAGTCTGCAACCTGTCTCCAGCAGCTCCTCGGATCATTCGCATTTCACAGATCCGAAGTCTGAAGACTCAGGAGAGATTTTCAGATCTGGTTGGACAAAGCCAACGATACAGGTTATGGCTTAAACTCATCTGGCTCCTCACCCCTCTTCAGATCCGATTGGATTGTATTTCCTGCTGGGCAAAAGACTGAGGCGAGGGGTGCCGAGAGAGAGGTCTCTGGGGTTATTGCCGCCACTGCCTCGAACCCTTCCTGGGCCGCCGGAAGAGACCTTTTCTCCACTGTTCGGTGGTTAGGATCCCTACATCGCAGCGCTCACCCACGCTATCAGCTTCAGGATTGGATCCGCTGTCAGATGGGGAACGAGATTGCGTACTTATGCCGAAGAGACGGTCTTTCCCCAAACGCAGGTTTTGTGCATGAGGTAATACTGGATTGCCGGTTTGCCCTGCTGGGGAAGTTGGCAGGACTGGCCTGTGCCTCCTTGGATGGCCTGGGCATACTGGCCAACTCCTCTCTCTCCCCTTACCAGACTCTCCGGTGCCAGAAAGAAGTCTGTGGATCTGGGCTGTTCGGATCAGAGAGTTACAGACCACTTGTCACGGACTCACAGCCCTGGGCTCTCTCGGCTCCGTATGATAGGAACCCCCTTCAGTGTGTCAGCCCTTCTTGAGGGGCCCACTCTCAGGGGTTAAGCCCTGGGCTCTGCTGCCTCCTGGAACAGCCCTCAGCACACCTGTCTCTGCCGTGGGCCCCTCCGAGAGTCCACTCGCTCTGGACCCCGGGGCCTCCACACCCAGAGGGAATAATGCCCCCCAATCTCTGCCTGCAGCGACTCTCAGCCAGCATAAAACAGGAGGGTTTATTGAACGACTGAACCCGGAACAGGAAGTTCTCAGGGCCTAGCAACCCTCACCACAGTCTAACTGGGTCTGTCTCCATCCCCATGGGCTCCGGTTGTTCTCTCTGTTCCCAGTCCAGAAGCCCACTCCTTCCAGCCGAGCATCCTATATCACCTCCCCCAACAGCTTTTGTCTTCGGCCCCAGGTAAACAGGCTGCCTGGGCCTCCTCTTCCATCTTTTATTCCCCCATTGGCTGAAATGGGCCACCGGGTTTTTCTCTCCTCAGCTGATTGTCCTTCCACTGGCCAAAACCAGCTGACTTCCAAGCTGGGCTGGGCCTCCCAGTCACCAGTTGCTGCGGTCCCCAATCTCCAGGCGATTGTCTGGGATCCTGGCTGCTAGGCAAGGTCACACCTGGTCCTCTGCAACTACAAACCTTCTCCCACCACCTCGTTAAACATGCAGCAGATGCGGGGGGGGGGGGGGGGGAGGAAATGAGACACACACAGTATTCATGCAAAACATTAAGAAAATTCCCCACTTCGTCACAGCTCCCCCCCAAAGACCAGGAGGTATTCTCGGAAGAGGATTCCCGGGTGGGATCTCCACAGGGTGACCCTGAATGCAACGTCAAACTCCAGACTCAGCTGATGACAACGTTGGAGTAGCAACAGCATTGTCTCCTCTGAAGATGCAATTCAGCTTTATGAATTGGTTGGTAGGATGGCATCAGTAGCGTTCGAGGAGACCTCCCATCGAGTGTTCAGTCTTCTGGGTCCTACTGTCATGGACTCACAGGCCTCGTGCTCTCTCTCGGCTCTGTACGGTCCCTGGGAGGAACCCCCTTCAGTGCGACAGCCCTTCTCAGGGGTCCACTCTCCCTCGGGGGTTAAGCCCCTCCAGCTCCTGGAACCTCACCTCTCTGAGCCTTCAGCACACCTGTCTCTCGCCGTGGGCCCCCTCAGGGAGTCCACTCGCTCTGGACCCCCAGGGCCTCCACTCCCAGAGGGAACAATGCAACTCTGTTCTCTAGACCGGAGCGACTCTCAGCCAGCGTAAAACAGGAGGGTTTATTGAGCATCTGAACACAGCATAGGAAACTCTCAGGGCCTGAGGCCTGGCCGCCCTCAGCACAGAACATCTAGGTCTGTCCAGCCTCCAGGTGGGCTCTGGCTGCTCTCTCCAGTCCAGAACGCCCCTCCTTCCAGCTGGGCATCTGATATCACCATCCCCCAAGTCCCGCCTCTGTCCTTTGTCTTCTGTCCCAGGTAAACAGGCTGCCTGGGCCTCCGCTCCTCTCAGCCTCTCCTGTCATCTGTCCTTTGTTTCCCCTCTGGCTGGAACCGGCTGGTCACGTCACTGGGGTCCTCTCTCCGCAGCCCATTGTCCTCCCCCTAGATCTCAAATCATACATCTAACAGCCAGGGCAATAGGACTTTGAGGGACCTAGAAAAGTTACGTTCCGTTGAGGGCCAGCAAATTCCCGTAGTGCTGGGAAACTCTCTACTAGGAGAAGTTATTACTTTAAATGGGAAAGATTCATTATACAGGCAACTAATAGAAATGTGGACCCAGTTTCAACCCCTGTTCAACTCATCATAGAATATCTGTTGTGCTTAGACTCCCTCTTTTACCTTTCTCCTGTTAAAGTACATCTAGCAGTTTTTGCATCCGTCCATACTCCTCTTCAGGGTAAATCCATGTTCTCGCACAAGCTGGTGAGGGAGGTTGTAGACGGTTTATTGAATCTTTATCCTCCAGTCCCTACATGGCAGCTGAATTGAGTATTAACTCGGCTCATGTCTTTCCCGTTTGAGCCGTTACGGTTGTTCCCCGTTTCATCTTTCTGCCAAGACAGCCTTTATATGAGCAATTGCTTCCACCAGGAGAATCAGTGAGCTGCATAGAATCATAGAAGATTAGGGTTGGAAGGAACCTCAGGAGGTCACCTAATCCAACCCCCTGCTCAAAGCAGGACCAATCCCCAACTAAATCATCCCAGCCAGGGCTTTGTCAAGCCAGGCCTTAAAAACCTCGAAGGATGGAGATTCCACCACCTCCCTAGGTAACCCATTCCAGTGCTTCACCATCCTCCTAGTGAAATAGTGTTTCCTAATATCCAACCTAGACCTCCCCCACTGCAACTTGAGACCATTGCTCCTTGTTCTGCATGCACCGATGGTGCACTCCCCAGATAAAGTGGTTCTTCGACCACATCCTACATCCCTTCTGAAGGTAGCTTTGGATTCCCGGGTTAATCAAAGTGTAACCTTACCTGGGTTTTCTCCTAAACCTCGTAGCAGTGAAGGGGATTGTAGATCACGCTAGGTGGATGTGGAAAGAGTGCTCTTCGTATTCTCGAGGTAGAGCTCAGGTCATTTCATATACGGGTGATGTTTCTTTCTAGCACAGTCCCTAGCTAGAAGGATCAGGCTTTGCATCAAAGAGTGTTCTCGGGCAGCTTGGTGTTCCTCTCCGAGCTCACTGGCTAGAGGAACCGCTACACCGGCAGCATAGTCCCCTTATTGCTGCTCCATGTGGTACGGTTCCCACTAGACAAGACGTGGTGCGTCAGGGCTGGGTTTGGCAGCCTGGCAGCTGGGTTTGGCAGAGCAGCCCACCCACTGCTGGTCGGTTCCGACTCGGTCCCAAGCCTGCAGAGGCCAGTTACAGGTGGGTCACCTGCGTTTTCCTCCTCCTCCAGAAACACGACAAGCCCAAGTACGTGCTGTGCGTGGCCTTCACCGAGAACGGGGACGTGGTCACCGGGGACTCTGGGGGCAACCTCTACATCTGGGGCAAAGGTCAGTGCGGGGGGGGGGGGGCAGTGGGAACGGCCCAGGGAGAGGGCACCAGTGTTGGGGAGGGGACTGGCTGGGGGAGGGAGAATTCAAGGTGGGAGGAGCTACCAGAAAGAGCATCTGGATTTGGAGGGGGAGGCTGGAGTCATAGCAGCACCTCTGACCCTGTTACCACCTCTTGGGAACCCTAAATTACAGCTGACTCCCCCCTCACAAGGGTGGGGGAGGAAGGGCGTTGGGTCACGGGTTGGGGAGGGGGGCATGGGTCTCAGTGGAGGGGTCCTGCAGGGGTGGGGGCCTGGTTCCCAGCAGAGGGGAGGGGGCCTGCAGGGGTGGGGGCATGGTGGGTTCCCTTTGGAGGGTCCCAGCGGGAGGGGGGGAGAGATCCTGAGGGGGTGGGTCCCAGCAGGGAGGGGGGTCCTGAGGAGTGGGGGGCATGGTGGGTCCCAGCTGGGGGTCTCTCTACTGACTGTGCCCTTGCTGGCAGGGGGGAACCGGATCAGCCAGGCGGTGCCAGGGGCCCATGAGGGTGGCGTCTTTGGCCTCTGCGTGCTGCACAATGGCACCATCGTCTCGGGTGGCGGCAAGGACCGCCGGGTCGTGCTCTGGGGGCGCGACTACCAGAAGCTGCAGGAGAATGAGGTGAGGGGGTCAGAAGGGGGGAGCAGCTACTGTGTTGCCTTCTCCCCCCCCCCCGGGTCCCCATTGGGGTGCAGTGTTCCTGCCGCCATGCAGGCACCATGGGGCAGGAGGGAGGGTGGACAGAATCCCAGGAGCCAGGACTGCTGGGTTCTCTCCCCAGCTTGGGCGGGGGGAAGCTGGGAGCCAGGACTCCTGGGTTCTCTCCCCAGCTCTGGGAGGGGAGTGGGGTCTAGTGGTTAGAGCAGGTGGGGGCTGGGAGCCAGGACTCCAGGGTTCTGCCCCGAGCTCAGGGAGGGGAGTGGGGGCTAGTGGGTTAGAGGGGGGGTGGGGGCGGGGGGGCAGGGCTGGGAGCCAGGACACCTGGGTTCTAGCCCCAGCTATGCCCATGGCTCAGTGCTCTCCTCTCCCCCAGGTCCCAGAGAGCTTTGGGCCGGTGCGCACCATCGCAGAAGGCAAAGATGACACCCTCTTCGTGGGAACGACCCGCAACTCGGTGCTGCAGGGCTCGCTGGCCACCGGCTTCTCCTCCCTGGTTCAGGTACCCCTCCCCTCCCCCCATGCAGGTACCTCCCGCCCCCCCATGTAAATACTCATTGTTACAGGGCTCTGGCCCCAGCTTTGGAACAGTCTCTGGACTGTTCAGTGCGCTGGACCCCCTGGGGGTCTCATGCTTCCTCCAGGGCAGACCCCGCGGCTTCATCGCCTCTCTAGGCTGGACCCCTGGGCCGCCAGCCCCCTGCATCCCACCGTGAGCTCGGCTCAGCGAGACCCACTGAGGCAGACCCTGAGGGAGACTTGTACAGACTTGGGGAGCAACGGCCCCTCTGCCAGCACCTGCAGGGACGCTCAGAGCGCGGGCACAGGCAGGGTTATTAGGCAACTAGCCCCAGCACAGAAAGTCCTTGGTCAGCAGAGAGAAGAAAGTTACAGCCTGGCCCATCTGGGTCAGTCCCAAGTCCAGCCAAGCAGTGCAACCCCCTTTGTGTGTCATCTTTGTTCACATTCCCAGGCGTCCCACCCATCTTCTCAGTCTTTTGTTCCCAGCTGCTCAAAGCGGGCTGGGGTCCTGCAGTGGGCGACCTCCATGGTCGTGCTAGGTAGCAAATGTCCCACTCATTGGATTGGCCGTTGTCTTCGGGGACTCTCTATTGACCAGGGCCCCCAAACCCCAGACAGCCCGGCACCATTCACACCTGCATCTCTAGGCCTCCACCGAGAGTAACCAGCCCTTTCCCACCCCCTCGGTAACAATGCAGGGGGGAAACTGAGGCACGCACAGTATTCATAGCAAATGTTTGCAGAAAATTCCTACTTGGTCACATCTCTTCCCGCTTTGAGCCTGAACTGATCGGGATCGCTTCAGCCAGTGACCTGAGGCAGTTCAGCCTCACCTTTCCCAGCCCCTGCCCTGCCAGGACCTTTTGGGTTTGAAACTGGCCTGGGGTCCTGCCACTCCCTGCCCCCCTCATCTGCCAGGGAGCAAGGAGGGCAGTGACCCCCATTCTGCCTTGGGGGCAACCTGGGGTGGGACTCCTTGCCCCAGCTGTATATCTGGGGTTCTGGTGTCCCAGGGGCTGGTGAGGCCAGGATGCGGGGGCTCCCCAACAGGGGCCACCTCCCTTTGGAGCTGTGCCCTCGCCCCCAGGGCAGAGTCCTCTCATCTCCCCCTCCCCCCATCCCTCGGTTTTGGAGGGCTAGGATTCCCATGGCCATGCCAGCCACAGCCTTCCAGCTGCTTCCCCCTTCCCCGGGGCTTCTCTCCCCCTTGCACAAGGCAAACCGGTTTGGCTGCCCCCTGCCCCACCTGTGTGTGCCCAAGCTCAGCTGGGGTCTCCTGGGAGCTGTGTGACTCACATCTGCGGTGTGGAGCTGGGCAGGGACTGGATCTCGGGTGTCTGGTTACAGACCCGCAGATGTCCTGAGCCAGGTGGAAAATCCCCCCCTCCCTGCCAGCCCAGCTGTTTGCCTTTCACGGATAGCTGCATTCTCACCTGACTGGCGCGACTCAGAGCTTTGGCGGTTACAGAAGCTGGGCCTGGATCTTGTCTTGGAGCGATACAGTCATTCCCTCAAGGGCATCAAACCTGATATCCTGGAGAGCCCCAAGGACCAGCCCCCCTGATCCTTCCTGACCCACAGGGATCTGAGCCATCAGCAGGGTGAACGGCTTCACGGTTGGATCCTTGGCCCCAGCCCTTCAGCATCGGGTGGGGTTGCACCGCACAGGGCTTGAGCAGGGTTCTCAGTCCCAGCATCTCTCCCCACCCCATGAATGTCTTCCCCCGACCACCGCCGTCCATGCCCACTCAGTTGTGTCTGAGCCCGGGGGAGGGCAGCAGGACCCGTGTCCTGGTGGCTGCAGTGGAAGCCTGTCTGTGCCCCGCGGGGCTGGCTGGGTCACTGCTTCCTCTCAATCACAGAGTTCGTTCACTCTGGGGGCCTGGCTGCAGGCTGCCTGCCTGGGCTGGCCGAGTGCAACCCAGCCTCTGTCCTGGCCAAACCAGCTGTGGGCATTTGGCCCACTTACGCCCTGTCCGCCTGCAGGTATTACCCCTTAGGTCTGTGAGGTCCCTTGGAGGAGGTCTGACCTCCCCCAACTGTGGCTTTCCCTGAGTCCCCCTCCTGGGATGCCGGCATTGGTTCCCCTTCCCCAGACCCTTGCTCAGGCCAGTCTCCTTTGGGTCTCTTTCCATACCTGGCCCTGCTGCCCACCCACTCCTCTGCCAGCCAACCAGCACTGGGGAGATCCTTTGGCTCCCTGTCTGCTAGCCACGGTTTAAGCTCGTGGGGACAGATCTCACGGCGCGGCTCTACCCCAGCCAGGTTGTCCGGCTCCTCCAGCCTGGGGGCCCCTGCACCCTGATCCGAGGTGCGGAGAGGTTCTCCCAGCTTCTCTGTCGGTGTCTTTGCATGCCCCGAAACCACCTCCTCCACACCGCAGGGTCCATCCCAGTGGAGCCTGTTTGAACTGTCCATAGTCCCCAGTCTCCACCCCATCCATCTGGCCATGCCCCTCTATGGCTCTGGGGCTGAGGGAGGGGTGAGACAGCTGAGCCACAGGCCCGGGCAAAGGCAGGGAGGTCAGCGTCTATAGCTATACCCCTGCCCCATTAAACTGGGGCAACGATGTGGTATCTAGGCTCCCTGTGGAGTTGCCTTTCCCAACTTGCCCCTCAGGGGGTCCTCTCGCCCCTTGCTCCTGCTCTTCCAGGTCCTACAGCTCCTTCCCTCTCAGCTCCAGCTCCCACCACTTCAGAGCTGTCAGTGGGAAGGAGCTGTAGGACCCAGAAGAGCAGGAGCAAGGGGCGAGAGGTCATCAAGACCCAGACGGGGAACCGGGTCTTGAGGACCTCCTGTTGCTGCCTCAGCCGCTGTGTGTGTCACTGCCCGGCTGCTGCCTCCCCTCTCGGACCTGCTTCGTGGACCTGTCGTCCTTCTCCAGCCATGTAGTCAGCTGCTCCTTGTTGAGCATCCCGACGCCTAACCCCGTCTCCCTCCCTGGGTTGCAATGTCCTTAGGAAGATTTCCTTTGACTGCCCTTGTTTTACTGCTGCACATCACTTATTGCAAACAGCTTCTTGTGTATTCAGCATCCCACTTCTCCCACCACCAGTCACGGATCGACAGGGTTGGTGCTCTGGCCCCAGATTTGGAAAGGCGCCCTTCAGTGTGCCAGACACCCTGGGGGTCTCACTCTTCCTCCAGAGCAGGCCCCACAGCTTCACCACCTCCCTAGGCTGGGCCCCTGGGCTGCCAGCCCCTGTGCTTCCCACTGTGAGCTCCAGTCAGTGAGACCCACTGAGGCAGACCCTGAGGGACAGTTGTACAATCTTAGGGAGCAAGGCATCTCACTCAGCATCTGCAAGGATGCTCAGCCAGCGTTGTCTAAACAGTCAGCTATATTAGTCGACCGGACCCCAGCATAGAAAGTGTTTGGTCAGCCAAGAGAAGAAAGTTACAGCCTGGCCCATTGTGGTCAGTCCAGAGCCCAGCCGAGTGGTGTGACCCCCTTCGCTCCTGCCCTGTCTCTCCGTGTCATCTTCGTTCAAGTTCCCAAGCCCGTCCCACCTGGCCCCTCCTGCTCCCAGCTGCACAAACCTGGTTGAATTTCTGCGGGGGGGGGGGGGGGGGGGGGTTCCATGGTCATTAGTTGCTAGGTACCAAGTGTCCGGCTGATTGGATTGGCCATTGTCTTCGGGGACTCTCCATTGACCTGGGCCCCTAAACCCAAGACAACCAGGCACCATTCACACCCACATCTCTAGGCCTCCACTGAGAGAAACCAGCCCTTTCCCAACCCCTTGGTGACAATGCAGCGTAGAGGGGAAACTGAGGTACATACAGTATTCATACTAAATGTTTACAGAAAATTCCCACTTCAACACACCTATCCCTTCCCCCTCTCTCCCTTGCAGGTATCCATCCCCTCCACCCCTGCAGGTACCCATCCCCTCCGCCTCTCTCCCCCTTGCAGGTACCCATCCCCTCACCCCCCCCCCCAACCACCCTTAGGTATCCATCCCCACCCCGCACCCTTGCAGGTATCTATCCCCTCTCCCTCCCACAGGTACCCATCCCCTCACCCCCCACAACCACCAGCAGGTATTCATCCCCACCCCACACCCCCACAGGTATCCATATCCGCCCCCCATGCAGGATGCCCTGCCATGGCCTGGAGTAGGAGTCCGGGGCGGGACAAACGATGCTGAGACTTGCTTCCCTGACCACCAATAGAAGAGCTCTGTGGTGACTCAGCCCCTCCCTCTGCCTTCTTGGTTGGCGAGGTGTGGGTGGGGCTCCCTGCGCTTTGGGGTCTGAATACTTGGGGTCACATGCCTGGTTCTGGGGGGCATCAGGCTGTGGGGAGCGAACGCCGGTAGGGCGTGCCTAGAATACTCCCTGATCTGACTGAAGAGATTAGCAATTATCTTCGAAACCTCATGGAAGACGGGAGAGAGTCCAAAGAACCGGAAGAGGGCAGATATGGCGCCCCCCTGTAGAAAGGGGAATGAAGACACCCCGGGGAATTCCAGACCAGTCACCTTAACTTCCGTACCCAGAAAGAGAATGGAGCAAATAATCCATCAATCAATTTGCAAACACCTAGAAGATAATAAGGTGATACGTGACCGTCAGCATGGATTTGTCAAGAACAAATTGGGTCCAACCACCTGGACAGCTTTCTTTGACAGGGTGACAAAGCTTGTGGATGGGGGTGGGGAGAGCTATGGTATATCTTGCCTGTAGTAAGGCTTTTGATACTGTCTTGCTTGACCTTCTCCTAAACAAGCTAGGGAAATACAACCAAGCCCTGGTCTACACGACGAGTTTAGGTCGAATTTAGCAGCATTAGATCGATTTAACTAGGGAATTACAACCTAGGTGAAGCTACTATAAGGTGTGGGTAGAACTGGTTGGAAAACCGTTCCCAGAGAGTAATTATGAGTAGTTCACAGTCATGCTGGAAGGGCAAAACGAGTGGGGTCCCCCGGGGATCGATTCTCGGTCTGGTTATGTTCAATATCTTCAGCAGTGATTTAGATAATGGCAGAGAGAGTCCACTTATAAAGTGTGCGGACGATACCAAGCTGGGAGGGGTTGCAAGTGCTTTGGAGGAGCGGATTAAAATGTGAAATGATCTGGACAAACTGGAGAAATGGTCTGAAGTAAACAGGATGAAATTCAATAAGGACAAATACAAAGTGCTGGACTTGGGAAGGAACAATCAGTTGCACACATACAAACTGGGAAATGACTGCCCAGGAAGGAGTACTGCGGAAAGGGATCTGGGGTCATAGTGGACCACAAGCTAAATATGAGTCAACAGTGTGATGGTGTTGCAAAAAAAGCAAACATCATTCTGGGATGTATTCGCAGGAGTGTTCTAAGCAAGACAGGAGAAGTAATTCTTCCGTTTTACTCCACACTGATTAGGCCTCAGCTGGAGTATTGTGTCCAGTTCTGGGCGCCACGTTTCAGGAAAGATGTGGACAAATTGGAGAAAGTCCAGAGAAGAGCAACAAAAAAATGAAAGGTCTAGAAAACATGACCTAAGAGGGAAGATTGAAAAAATTGGGTTTGTTTAGTCTGGAGAAGAGAAGACTGAGAGGGGACATGATAACAGTTTTCAAGTACACAAAAGGCCGTCACAAGGAGGAGGGAGAAAAATTGTTCTCATTAACCTCTGAAGATAGGACAAGAAGCGATGGGTTAAACTGCAGCCAGGGCGGTTTAGGTCGGACATTAGCAACAAGTTCCTGTCAGGGTGGTTAAGCCCTGGAACAAATCACCCAGGGAGGGTTGGAATCGCCATCCCTGGAGGTTTTTAAGAGCAGGTTGGACGAAGAGCTGACAGCGGTGGGCAAGTTATTACGTGGTCCTGCCGTGAGTTCAGGGGGCTGGGCTAGTTGTCCTCTCGAGGTCCCTTCCTGTCCTACACTTCTGTGATTCTGTGGTCACCTGGGAGGAGGGGAGGGCTCATGAGGGCCTTGGGTGTGGGGGTGAGCACTTGGGATGGGGGGCAATGTAGGGGTCGCAGCCATAGTGACGTACACAGAACATAGAAAACCGTTGCAACCTGGTTTGGGGGTCAGGAGTCAGGACACTGGGTTCTATGCCCAGCTCTGGGAGGGGAGTGGGGTCTAGTGCTCAGGGCAGGGAGCGGGCCAGGACTCCTGGGTTCTATCCCCATCGCTGAGGGGGATTATGCCGACCTTGCTGAGGCACGGAGGGGCCCTGGGTGGAAAGGGCTGGGCATAGCCAGGCTGGGAATGCTGGCACTAAGCAGGCCCATCTCTCCCCAGGGTCACACGGAGGAGCTCTGGGGCCTGGCCACCCACCCCAGCCTAGACCAGTTCCTGACCTGCGGCCAGGACAGGCAGGTTCATCTGTGGAGCGTGGCCACCCACCGGCCGCTGTGGAGCAAAGCCATCGAGGTGAGCAGATTGTGGGGCCCACTGGCTGGGAGGGTCCCGTGGGGTGGGGGTGGGGCATTTGCGGCACTTGTCCTAGGCCTGGAGTGAACCTGTCTCTCTGCCCCCCAGGACGCGGCCCGCTCAGCTGGCTTCCATCCCAACGGCTCCGTGCTGGCGGTGGGGACGGTGACGGGAAGGTATGGGGGTGGGGAGTGGAAGGGGCTGGCCCTGTGGGGGTGCTGCAGCCCTATGGGGAGCCCAGGGCCTGGTGGGGAGTGGAGCACGGAGCCTCATTCCTGTGGGGTGAGGGAGGGTGCAGGGTCCATGCCGCTGCCCCCGAGCTGGCAGCCCCTTGACGGTGGTGGGCGCCCTGTATAGCCCCAGAGCCTGGCAGAGCCGGGTGTGGATGGCAGAGCTCAGGCCTGGCCTGGGAGCCGGTGCTGTAATGACCCCCCACCCCCAACCCGTGTCTGAGCAGCTGTGTCTGGGCACCCCCAGGTTGGGGGTTCGCCAGCCGGCTCCAGCCACGCTGCCTGTGGGCAGGACACGCTGCTCCAGTTTGGGGGTCTGCATCCTGAACACCCCCCACTCCCGAGGGCCAGACCCCAAGATGGAGGATTATTGGAGGGGGGGGGGGTACCAGGCCCTGCCCCCTCTGGGTAGCTGTCACCCATCACACAGATGCTGGGCGGGTCCTGGACCATAGTCCCGTTCTCCCCGCCAGGTGGCTGGTGCTGGACACAGAGACGCGGGACCTGGTCACAATCCACACGGACGGCAGCGAGCCCATCTCTGTCGTCAGCTTCTCGCCAGGTAGGGGACCCCCAGCGCGCTGGGCTGGCAGGGGCTGCGGGTCGGGAGTGAGGGGCACCGGGAGATCTGGAGGAGGGGAGCCCAGGGCTGGGCTGGCTGGGGGCTGCGGGTCGGGAGTGAGGGGCAGCGGCAGAGCTGGGGGGAGTATGGGGCTGAGATGGCAGGGGGCTGCGGGTCAGGAGTGAGGGGCACTGGGAGATGCAGGGGAGGGGAGCCGACCCTGTCACGCCTGCCTTGACCCCGCATCCCCAGCCCTTCCCGTCCCCAATTCCAGTAGCTCCTCGGCTCCCGTGGGGGAGCGTCCCTCTGCCCGCCCCTGGGCCGGGCCCTGCTCCGCAGCCCGTGTGGTTCGGCCCAGCTCCCCCTCTCTGTGCCCCCAGATGGCAGCTACCTGGCCGTGGGCTCCCACGATAACTTCGTCTACGTGTACAGCGTCTCCGAGGGCGGCAGGAAGTACAGCCGCGTCGGCAAGTGTTCGGTAGGTGGGGGCCAGGCGGGGAACGAGGGGCCCTGGGTGGGGGGCGGCAATGGGGCTAGCAGAGTCACTCGCCCTGCGGTGCAGGGGGCGGCCAGCAGGAGGCACTGCCGAGTGTCTGCCCCGTGAGGCTCACCCCGGGGCTGCCCGGGCCGGGGGCGGGGAGCCAGCCAGGGGCCTCTCGGGGTCCCTCTGGAACCAGACGCTCGTTCTCTCTGTAGCACGGGCACCCCCAGGTCAATCCTCCCCCTGGGGTCGGTCACACCCCCCGCTAGCCCCCTGCCCTGCCCCCCAGGGTCAGTCAACTTCTCTCCCCCCTGTTAACCCCCTCCCCCACAGGGTCATTCCAGTTTCATCACTCACCTGGACTGGGCAGCCGACAGCAGCTGTTTCGTCACCAACTCTGGGGACTACGAGATCCTGTACTGTGAGTGTGGCCTGGGGTGTGGCTGGGCGCTGTGCCAGGCTCTGGGCATCGGCCTGGGGAGCTGGGCCCTGCTGGGCGCCGTGCTAGGCTCTGGGCATCAGGCCGGGGGGATCGGACCCTGCTGGGCACCGTGCCAGGAGCTGGAGTCATGCTGGGCACCACCCCTTTAAAGGCTGGGATGCTTTGGCCCCAAGGTGTCAGGGACAAATCAAACTAGGGGCAGGTGTGTTCTTCCCCCCTGGGAAGAGAGAAATTGTCCCATGTCCCCAGTGGGGCATCTCTGCAGTGGGGCCCAGAGACACACACATCCTCAGCCTGGGGAGTAAACGGTTAATGCAGGAAGGTCCTTGCGGGGCCCAAGGTGCAGCCAGCTCAGGGCTGACCTGGAGGGGGCAGGGGGCCAGGACTCCTGGGTTCTGCTCCTGGTGCTGGCCAGTGACAGAACTGCACCCTGGTCCCCCCCCCATAATGGGGGGATTATGGAACTGCCCTCCCCCCCGGGGCGGCACAGGGAGACCCCCGCGGCCAGGGGAGTATACTGGCTGTTGGGGTCGGGAGCTCTGGGGCTGCTCTGTGGGGCGTCTCTCTGTCCCTCCCACATTGGGCGGTGCAGGGTCCCCTGCTCATCCAGCCCCCTTTTCTCCAGGGGACCCCACCACCTGCCGGCAGATCCCCAACACCGGGGCCGTTCGCAACTTGGAGTGGGCCACGGCCAGCTGCGTGCTGGGCTTCGGGGTCTTCGGTGAGTGCCGGGGCAGCAGGGAGCTGGGGGCCAGCCCCACTCAGGACACCCTGCGCTGGGGAGGCTGTTCGGGGAACAGGGCTGGGGGAGGCTGCAGGGGCTGGGGGTGGCAGGTGAATGAAAGGTCGGTGAGCAGATTGGGGGACTGGTCAGGAAGCAGGGTGGGGTGGGTGGTGGTTGGGGAGTGGTGCTGGGGCATGGGTGGGGCTGGGGGGACTGGTCGGGAGAGTGGCTAGGGTGGGGCTGGAGTCACTGCTTGAGGAGCAGGGCTGGGTAGGGAGCAGGACGGGGGGGTGGATGTGGCTCAGTCAAAGAGCAGGGCTGGGAGCCTGGTTGGGGAGTGGGGCTGGGGGGTGGATTGTGCTGGGAGGCAGGTTGGGGAGCGGTGCAGGGGACTGGGGGTGCGGGGCAGAAGGTTAGGGAGCGGGGCTCAGGTGGCTGGTTGGGTGGTGGATTGTGCTGGGGGGAGGTCGGGGAGTGGGCCGCTGGTTGAGGAGTGGTGTAGGGAGCTGTGGTGGAAAGTCGGAGAGTGGGGCTGGGGTGTGGGTGAGGCTGGGTGGGCTGGTCGGGGAGCAGGATTGGGTGGGGAGCAGGGCTGGGGCTGGTCGGGGAGGAGGGCTGGGGTGTGGATGGGGCTCAGTCAGCGAGCAGGGCTCAGGGGCTGGTTGAGGAGTGGGGCTGGGCTGTGGGTGAGGCTGGGGGGGCTGGTCGGGGATTAGGATTGGGTGGGGAGCGGGGCTCGGAGGCTGGTCGAGGAGTGGGACTGGGCTGTGGGTGAGGCTGGGGGGCTGGTCGGGGAGCAGGATTGGGTGGGGAGCAGGGCTCGGGGGCTGGTCGGGGAGCAGGGCTAGGGGCTGGTCGGGGAGTGGGGCTCGGGGGATGGATGGGGCTCAGTCAGGGAACGGGAGCGGGGGCTCTGGGGTGACCCCGTGCTCAGGCCTGGCCTGCCCTGCCCTGGCAGGGATCTGGCCGGAGGGCGCGGACGGGACAGACATCAACGCTGCGTGTCGCTCCCACGATGGCAAACTCCTGGCCTCCGCCGACGACTTCGGCAAAGTGCACTTGTTCTCCTACCCCTGCTGCCAGCCGCGGGTGAGTGCCAGCCCCATGCCCCATCCCCTGGTGCCCCACGCCAGCCCAAGCCCCACTCTCCCGGTGCCCCACGCCCGCTGTGGGTGAGTGGCATCCACATCTCCAAGTGCCCTGGGCCCCCCCAGTGCCAGCCGTGTCCCCCGCTGCCCCATCTCTCATTGCCCCTAGCTGTGGGGGGCCCCTTCTCCAGGCTGAGTCTCCTCTGGGTTGTTCCCTGCCCCTCTCTGGCTTGTGAGCCCTGCCCCGCCCCCCCAACCCAGCCCCTCTGGCACCCGTGTGCCCCCCTCATCCCTGGGGAGCGCCCAGCCATGGCCCCGGCTGCTGCAGGCCCTCGGGGCTTGGGGGCGCCCTGTCCCCCCGGTTCCCGGCCCTGACCCCGCCCGTCTCCTCGGCAGGCCCCGAGCCACGCGGCCGGTGGGCACAGCAGCCACGTGACCAACGTTGCCTTCCTGCCCGACGACAGCCTGCTGCTCTCCACCGGCGGCACCGACACCAGCGTCCTGCAGTGGCGCCTGGTCTAGGGGGCGGGGCGGGGGCCGTGGGGCGGGGGCTGTATTTTCCAGAGATCTGTGTATGTATTGAGTCTATATCCAGAGCTATATTGAAAGGCTGGAGGTTGCACAGGCTGGGGCGGGATGGGGCCCGGGGGGCAGACCCAGATCGGGGGTGGGGGGGCACTTTGTCAGGGAGGGTGCCTGGCTCCCCCCCAAGGGGAATAGTAGAGGGATCAAGGGTCACACGTGCCCCTCCCTGGGGGTGGGGTTGGGAGAGGGACCCAGAATCTACCCCCAGCCAGGAGTGGGGCTGGCTCTGCCCTTCCCCACCCCCACTAGGCTGCTGAGTATGGGGGTCACCCCCCCCTCCCCAGCCAGCCGGATTTGCACTGGATCCGGGGATGGTCCTGGCGTCCCTGGCGGGGGGGGCCAAGGGCAGGGGCCAAAGCATGAACCTGTATTTCCAAAGAGCGGGCGCGGGGCTGCGGGCATCGAGCTCTTCTGCGCCCAGCCCAGCCAGTAAAGGCAAGTGACTGAACCGGCCCGGCTCTGTGTGTGTGTGAGAACCGCCCTGGGGGTGTATATGAACCACTGGGGCCGGCTGAGTGTGCGTGTTGGGGGGGACGCACTCAGGGGCCGGCTGTGTGTGTGTGTGTGTGTGTGTTGGGGCATGTCACGGGGTCCCCGGGCGCTGCTCTGGAACTGCTCCCCATGAAGCCAGTCAGGACTCTGGGGAAGTCTCCTCTCTGTGAGCAGCCTGTCTGCAGGACACACAGCTCACACGGCTTCCACCTTCCTGGGTCTGACCTCGGAGCATTCAGCCTCCTCTGCCCCTCCGTGCGCTTCCCACAGCGAGTCCGCTCAGGCGGGGTCCAGGGGGGCCAGAGGGTCCTACCCCCCAGCTTCGCAGTCAGACGTGACTCTCAGCCAGCCAGTAAAACAGAAGGTTTATTAGACGACAGGAACATGGTCTAACACAGAGCTTGTAGGTGCAGAGAACAGGACCCTCAGCTGGGTCCATTTTGGGGGGCAGTGAACCAGACAACCACGTCTGCACTTCACTCCATGTCTCCAGCCAGCCCCAAACTGAAACTCCCTCCAGCCCCTCCTCCTCTGGGCTTTGTCCCTTTCCCGGGCCGCGAGGTCACCGGATTCCTTTGTTCTCCATCCCTTTAGCTCTCACCTTGCAGGGGGGAAGGGCCCAGGCCATCAGTTGCCAGGAAAGAGGGTGTTGGCCATTCTCTGTGTCCAGACCCCTGCACGCACCTGCCCTCTAGGGCTCTGCAATGGTCATACACCCTTACCCCACCCCCTAGATACTTAAGAACTGCATGGGGGAAACTGAGGCACCCCAACAATATTCAGAGAAAACGTTAAGAACAGTCCCACTTCGTCACAGGGGGGATGTGCTCAGGGGCTGGGTGGGGGTGGGTGGGTGTTGGGGGGGATGCACTCAGAGGTCGGCTGTGTGTGTGTGTGTTGAGGGGGGACGCACTCAGGGACCGGCTGTGTGTGTGTGTTGCGGCGGACATGCACTCGGGTTCATGCATGGGGGGGAGGTGGAATTGCCAGTGTGTATCCCCCATGTTACCCTGAGCCAAGCAGTGACATCCCAGCTGCAGCCCCTAGGTGGTGCCATTGAGCTGTACGACTCCCCTCTGAGAAAAGAAAAACCCAGGGCAGTTTCCCCCCCCACCCCTCAGGCTGTGGGGTGAGGGGCTGGCCAGGGCTGGCAGCAGAGCACTCGCCTGCACCCCCTGGGGGAGGGACACAAGCTGTCAGCCTTGGGGCTGCCATGAGGGGGCCTCTGCCCACAGTCCCCACACTGGGGTCTCAGTCGCCCCCTCCCCCTCTCACAAGCCCCTGGGGGCTGCCTCGTGGGGATTGCCAGCCCCTCGAGGGGGGTACCCTGGTGACAGGAAACGGGGTGAGGCCCCATAGCAGCAGGATTGGGGGGGCAGAACTCCTGCAGCAGCTGCGGGTGATGCCCTTGTGGGTGGAGACCCAAGGGCTGCACCCACGGAGGCCTCCAGGATCTGCAGGAGGTGAATGGAGCCAGCTGGAAGCCCTGGGGCTCCCCAACAGGCTCGAGTCTAGCTGGGAATCGTCCCGTCCCGTCCCGCCCCCCGCTCCGGGGACTGGCTGGGGCTAAATAACCAGCATAGGGCCTGGCCCAGCCCCGAGGGACAGACAGGCCAGACCAGCATGTTTGCTCCAGTCTGAGATTATCAACTGGGGCTCAGCATGCCCCACGGCCCCTGGAGAATGGCCCCAAGCCAGGCACCAGAGGGCCCTGGCCGCCTCATCGCGGGCAGGTATGCGGCCAGATCAGCAGGGGAGGGACGGAGCTGGGGACATGAGCTGGTGAGAGCCCGGAGCCCGTGGGTGGCACTGGATGCCCAGCAGGGCTTGCCCAGGGGCACTGATCTCCCAGGACTAGTGCACGGGGCGATTTGATGGGCGCCCAGGGCAGCAAACGGGGCACCCACCTCTCCCCCCAAAGCCCTCGGTGGTGCTATGGTGGAGTCCGATGCCCCTCCTGTCCCCGAGCAACTGGGCCGGGAAGTCTCAGAGCCATGCTGCCTGTCAGCTGTAGTGCAGTGCCGGCCAGCATCCCTCCCTGCGGCGTCGCTTCTACGGCACAGAGCTGCGGCCTGCAGCAGGCGACAGCCAACCCGGCCCTGCGCCGGGAGCAGGAGCTCAGCCTACAGCCATTAGAGGGGGACAAAGCCTGTGACACCCCCATGGCCCAGATCTGCAGGGCCAGCCCCTGTGGGGCTCAGTGCTGGGGGCGCAAGGTGGTACCCGCAGCCATACCGCCCCACACGCCGAAACCCAGAAGGGGCTGGGCCCCATCCACAAGCAGGTGCTCAGCCCCCCCTTGGGACCAGGCCCCTCCGGAACGTGAGGTGATTTCGGGGAGCAGGAGCGGGGACCAACAGCTGAGTGATGGTGCCACCCCCTCCTGTAGGGGTTTACGGCATTGCAGCCCCCAGGGCCTGCCAGGCCTGTGAGACACAAACCAGCAGGGCGGTGGGAAAGGGCTCCTTCTGGCTGGCGCTGCCCAGAGACCCTGGTGATGGGCCCCGGCATGAGCCCCAGGGACCCAGAGAAGATCCTGGCTCCGAGCGCTGGAGAGGAAATGGGCCAAATGGTTTCGAGGAACAAGATCTTGGGACGGTGGCGATTTTCTGTCTGCGCTGTCAGCCGGCTTCCAGCTCGCCCTGCCAGGGCCCTTCAGCGCACGGAGCAGACGCTGCGTCCCCCTCTGCCCCCCCGGGAACATCTGCACCAGCTGCCCCCGCCCTTGGCATTGCCACGGGCATTGGGCATGCGGAAGGGTGCAAGGGGCGCCGTGTAGCCCCACCCAGCCCGGCTCTCGCCATCCCTGCCAGGGATCCACGAAGGGAACGGGGGCGCTCGGCTGGTACAGTGCCGGCAGGGCTCCCCGTTCCCCCATGCTGGCAGTGCAGTGGCATGAATCACCGCTTGCCCCCAGGCTCGGGCGGGGGAACCCCCAGCGGGAGACCACAGGGCAGCCCGGCCCACGGCTGGGACTCGGGCAGCTTCCTCTCGCCGGCCCCTCCGAGAGGAGCCCCAGTGCCGCCGGGGGAGAGCTCCAACGTACGAGCACCCAGCTGGCCCTGGCCCAGGGGCGTTCGTTCAAGGGTCCCTGCCTGTTCCCCTGGGCCACCATTGTCCCCCCAAGGAGCAGGGCAGCCCCTCAGCCTGCTGGGAGGGGGAGGAGCCCCAGGAGTTAGAGCTGGGGCTGCGGAGCAGAAGCCTTTGCTGGCCAAGGGGGCAGGCAGCTGTGGGGGTGGTGAGGGACCCCCGACATTCAGACCAGTGTCCGATCTCCGCAGCCTCAAGCGGTGCCCTCGCCCGCCCTGCCCCGAGGGGCCACACGCCTGGAGCCCAGCTCGCCTGGGGGGGGGCGGGCAGCTCTAGCCCCCCTCGGCCACCACGTGAGCCCGGGCCAGGCTGTGCTCCGGAGGGGCAGCTGGCAGAGCCGGGCCATGGCTGGCAGAGGTGCCGACATGCGGCTGGGGCAGTGACGTTGGCAATATTTCTAATGTGCCCCGATGGGCCGGTGATGCGCTGAGCTCGGGGGCAGCAAGGGCGGGGGGAGGGCTGCTTTCCCCCCCCCCCCCCGGTTCTGCATCAAAAGAGTGAATATTTTCAAATCGGCTGCGGGGCGTGACGTGCCGCGGGACTGTGTCTGGGGAAGCCTTGCCCCAAGTGACCCCTCTGGCACCAACTGCTGCGACCTGACCGACCCGCTTGCAAGCCCAGCTACCGAGGCCACCGGCTTTGAGAGCACGGGGGCGGCTAACGCCAGCTCACCGGGGGGGGCTGGTTCCCAGGAGCTCCTTGAGCTACTGCCAGAAAATTTGCTCCGCCGAGTCGCGGCCTGGCCCTGGGGTGACCAACCAATTTTCAAGCCCATCCCCCACAGCATGGGAATTTTTGAGCACTCCACAAGTTAAAGTGTCTGAGACAGCCTGTGCAGGAGGAAGCCTTTCACCAAATCCCCCCCCCCCCCCCCCCATTACTGACCCTGCCCTGACAAGGCCCACCCGTTGTCACATCAGTGGGGGGAGTTTAGAGCAACTTTCTGAGCTTGTCACTGCCACAGACCCCTCCTCGTCCCCCAGTCGCTGCTGACAGTCACCTGCGAGGGCGGGACCGGAACTCGCAGCCCTGGGGTGGCGTTTGTGTGCAAGGGCTACGGGCCGGCCACTTGCACCAGGACGTGCCAGCTGGCTGCGCTCATCCCCAGCGGGTCGCTGCAGCACATGCCCCGGGCTGGAGGCCCGTCAGGGCAGCGCCCAGGCCTCTGCGGCCAGACTGAACAGCCGTGAAAGCCTTAGCTGTCAGTCACCCTGCCGGGGAGTCCCTGGAGTGAGGCCTGTTCCCTGCCCGCCCTCCACCCCCCGAAGGGCCTGGGCAGAGGGTCTCAGACATTTCATCTCACGATCGCCCCATTCCATCACAGGGCTTTGGTGCCAAGATGCAATCACTTCTGGAGTGGGGCTGTTTATATAGGAACTCTGAACCCCAATGCAGCCACCTCTGGGGTGGGGCATGGGGGCTGTTTATACAGGGTCCCTGCACCTAGATGCAGCCACCTTTGGGGCAGGGCACATGGGGTGTTTATACAGGGCCCCTCGCCCAGCACCAAGATGCAGCAGAACTGGAAGGGACAAGCCCGTATTCACCCAAAGTGGGTCCCATGGGGCAGCAGGAGGTTCCTGGCAGGGCATCCTCCCAGGGACACCCGTGATTTGTGGCCCATTGTTCCCAACCAGGAAGTGACTCGGGCTCCTACTTTCCGGCTCAGAGGGGCTGGACGCTGCCTGGAGCAGGATGCTGACCTGGCTCTTGGCTGCCTCCTGGATCCTCCCTGCCCCATACTCTGCTTCCTGCAACACCCGGCTGCCTCAGGCACCGCCCCGAGGGTCCCCCCTCCCGCAGGCTCCACCCCCGCAGGGTCCTCCCCTCCCCCAAGCTCTGCCCCTGCAGGTCCCCCCTGCCCCAGATTTTACCTCCACGGGTCCCCCCTGCCCCAGACTCCATCCCTGTGGCCAGGCTCCACTCCCTCAGGGTCCCACCTGCCCCAAGCTCCCTCTGACTGTGGGGGGACCCCGGCTCAGCCTGGGGAGGAGTCTGGGATCTAAGTTCTAACTTAGAGCCGGGGCCCATCGTGTGGGATTGAGGGGCTTTGCTCTGGAAGTCGCTGGGGCATTGGGGTTCCTGGGGTGGGGCCTTTCTGAGATCACTCGGAGGGGGGTGGGGGGGCTGCCAGTATGAGAGGCACAGAGCCCATGCAGGGAGTGCACTGGGGGTGCTGGTACCATGAATCAGGGAGGTGCAGAGCGGGGTGTCACGGAGTCCCCGGGCGATGCTCTGGAACTGCTCCCTACGAAGCCAGGCAGGACTCTGGGGAAGTCTCCTTTCTGTGAGCAGCCTGTCTGCAGGTCACACAGCCCACACGACTTCCACCTTCCTGGGTCTGACCTTGGAGCATTCAGCATCCTCTGCCCCTCCGTGCACTTCCCACAGCGAGTCCACCCAGGTGGGGTCCTGGGGAAGCCAGAGGGTCCTGATTCCTTTGTTCTCCAACCCTTTAGCTCTCACCTTGCAGGGGGGAAGAGCCCAGGCCATCAGTTACCAGGAAGCAGGGTGTTGGCCATTCTCTGTGTCCAGACCCCTGCACACACTTGTCCTCTAGGGCTCTGCAACAATCCTACACCGTTACCCCACCCCCTAGGTACTTAAGAATTGCCCAGGGGAAACTGAGGCACCCCCGCACTATTCAGAGGAACCATTAAGAACAGTCCTGCTTCGTCACATCTCTCCCCCCTTCGAGATTGAACTGAGCAGGGTCACTTTAGCCAGTGACCTGGGGAAGTTCGAAGCCACCAACGTTCCCATGGATGCCCCAGCATCTCTCCCATTCCTTGGTGGGAGTTACACCAGGCCCTTCCAGTTTCACGTCCTCCCTTAGGTCGGGGGTGGTCGACAGCACTCGCAGGCCGCATGTGGGAAGGTTTATGTGGCCTGTGCCCTTTGGCCACCCCCAAAACCCCAGGGGGTCAAACTCGGATTGGGTCTTCTCCCCAACAAGCTGGCCAAACACAGCCACTTGGTTATAGGACTGTTTAACTTTCTTAACAGCTTTCACTCCATTTGAGACCTTCTCAAAGCTCTCCACAATGGATCCTTCAACAGGACAGTCAGTGGATCCATTCACAACAGAAAATTTCTGACTGTTAGGAACTGAAACTTTCTTGATTAAACCACTTTCACACTCTTCAGTTGCAGTAAACTGCTCGCAAAGACTCCATGAGGATTCCTTTCCCTAGGGCTTTTCTATGCAACAATTCACCCCTCACAGAAATTCTGCTCTTACCCTCTTCACCTAGGGTTTGCTCTAGAGGAACACTTTCCTGAGCAACAACAGACTCTTTCTGGGTCTCCCTTACTGTCACGGAGTCCCTGGGCGATGCTCTGGAACTGCTCCCCATGAAGCCAGTCAGGACTCTGGGGTAGTCGCCTTTCTGTGAGCAGCCTGTCTTCAGGACACACAGCTCACACCGCTTCCACCTTCCTGGGTCTGACCTCGGAGCATTCAGCATCCTCTGCCTCTCCGTGCGCTTCCCACAGCGAGTCCGCTCAGGCGGCGCTCCTGGGGAAGCCAGAGGGTCCTGCACCCCAACTTCGCAGTCAGACGTGACTCTCAGCCAGCCAGTAAAACAGAAGGTTTATTAGACGACAGGAACATGGTCTAAAACAGAGCTTGCAGGTGCAGAGAACGGGACCCCTCAGCTGGGTCCATTCTGGGGGGCAGTGAGCCAGACAACCACGTCTGCACTTCACTCCATGTCCCAGCCAGCCCCAAACTGAAAACCCCCTCCAGCCCCTCCTCCTCAGGGCTTTGTTCCTTTCCCGGGCCAGGTGGTCACCTGATTCCTTTGTTCTCCAACCCTTCAGCTCTCACCTTGCGGGGGAGGGCCCAGGCCATCAGTTGCCAGGAAACAGGGTGTCGGCCATTCTCTGTGTCCAGACTCCTGCACACACATGCTCTCTAGGGCTCTGCAATGATCATACACCCTTACTCCACCCCCTAGAGACTTAAGAACTGCCTGGGGGAAACTGAGGCACCCCCACACTATTCAGAGGAAACATTAAGAACAGTCCCACTTCGTCACACTTACATCCAGAATTACCTCTGGCCCATCCGGCAGATTCCTACACAATCCCCTTTCAGGCAAACTTACAGACTTCCTAGATAAAAGGTCAGAAGCATTCTCCTTCCCTTTGCCACACATGAGTTCAGGAATCTTTTCCTTCTTGCTACAGGTTCACACCCTCAGTAGGTAACACAATCACATCACCTTCATGCTCTGCTTGTGCCCTGGCTAGGATCTCACCCTGATTAGACAGAGTTGCAACACCCTTTCCCAACCACACACTAGCAACAGGCAAAATACAAGCACCAGAATTGTCTGGTCTCTGGGATTTTGCATAGACACTAACTGGATGCGACCTAGTTACAGGGCCATTCTCCCGAGCAGACACAAGCTTAGGACTCTTACCTTCCTGGGCTTTAGCTGAATCCAGAACAAACTCTGAGACAACTGCACCATCCTCCACCATCACAGGCTGAAAGGCCCCTTCTGTCTTCTCCACAGACAAAGAAGAGCTGGACACACTTTCTCCTTTCCCAGACACACAGCTTGGGATCTCATTCCCCTTGTCCCGCACACAGGGCTGTTCACAGACAACTGCTTGGAGACCGGGGTAGCTCCCTCCACAGGCAAGTCAATACCCCTGACAGACACAGGCACGTTTCCTTCACTGTCCCAATTCTCCACCCAGCTAACAGGTAAGGTCCAGGGACAGTCATCTTCCACTCTCCTCGCCTTCCCACCCTGCTGACTAGACAAGGCCATCAGCTCACAAGGCTGCCCAGGCTCATCCAGACTTTCCTTACCAAGCACCTTGCCACTCCCAACAGATCCCCTGCCCTGCCTGTGTCTCCCCCCACTCAGCTGGGGTCTCAGCTCCCACTGTGCTCGCGCTGCCCTTGCTGTCCCAGTGGGGGTAGGCAGCGAGCTCCCTGCTTTCCTCACAGCATCAGAGCCAGCATGAGCCCCCTCTCCAGTGTGCAAGGGGGCGGGGAGCATCTCTCTGTCCCACCCAACCCCAGGGGTCTGGTTACAGGCCAGCAGGTAGCCTGAGTCTAGCAGCTCCTCCCCCCTGCCAGCCAGGTCATCTGCATTTTCACTGACCATTTCCCTCTCCACCAATTGGTTCCCTGGATTCAAATTCAAACCCTTGGCAGTTACCAGAGCAGGGCCTGGATCCTGTCCCAAAGAGACACAGTCACCCCACAACAGGGTCTCGCAGCTGGTATCCTGGAGCACCCCAACGGCCAGCCAGCCCCACCCCTCTTGTGTCTGCACAGGGATCTGGGCCATAGGCAGGGCGAGGGGCTTTGTCCCTGGGACCCTCATCCAGCTCACACAGCCCCTCGGCATCTGAGGCTGCACCACCCAGGGCCTGACAATGGCTCTCTCTGTCCCCGGATCTCACCACCCCAGGAATGGCTCCCCAATGACCATCACCTTCCGCTCCCACTGGAGGTCTGAGGGGCCTGACCCCAGGAAACTCCACACAGACATACAGGTTGGGGTCAGGAGTGGGAGCCTGTCCACCTCCCCACCCACCTGGCTGACAGAGTCTATGGCCTTGGGACACAGCAAGGGAGCTAGACACCGGGGCTTTTCCACAGGGTCCCCCTGGTTCAAATCGCCAGCCTGCTCAAAGGCAGTGAGGTGGGCATCCATATCCCCCCTCCTTAACCAGGGGCAGCAATTTAGTCTCAAGGTTCCCTGCGGAACTGGCCCCCCGGGGTCTATCCCCACTCACCCCTGGGGGGTCCCCTATGCCTCTCCGCTCCACCACTGCCAGTTCATGCTGCTGCTGCTTCTGCAGCTCTTTCTTGGTCTCTCGCTGTCTCTCACAGTCCTCTTGGTCTCTCGGACTCGGCTCCAATCCCGTCCGTCTCCGATCCCCCGATGGGGAACCCGATCGTGAAGACCCTCATCTGGTCGAGGACAGGAGTCTTGGGGATGCCTGGCTCCCACTCCAGCTGCTCCCAGATCCTGCTATAGCCCCATTTGGGTCAGGAATCTGTTCCTTAGAGCGGTCATCCTCCTCCAGCTGCATGATTAACTCTGCTTTGGTGAACTTTCCAAAGCGCAACCCTCTCTTTCTGCACAGGGTTACAATGTCCTTCTTAAGGAGACGGTGACAGGCCATCACTCCGCTCTTCCCAAGTTGTTGTGGACTCACAGGCCTGTGTGCTCTCAGCTCCCCACAGTCTCCAGGGAGAACCCCTAGTGTGCCAGCCCTTCTCGAGGTCACCACCTCTTTGCCAGGGTCGAGCTGCAGACTCCTCCGCCCCTGGGACCACTCGCTGCAATCCCCCAGGGGACCCTGTTACTGCAAAAGTCCTTCTCTCTGGTCACACACTCCTAGGGGATAACCGCCCCCTGAAACCGTCTCTCTCTGAATCTTCAGCATGCCTGGTCCCCGTCAATCCCCCTTCATTTTACTGCTCTCCAGTCACTTACTGCAGGAAGCGCCGTCCATGGGGTGCAGTAGATCCCACCTCTGCCATCAGTTGTTGCGGAGTCCCTGGGCAATGCTCTGGAACTGCTCCCAACAAAGCCAGGCAGGACTCTGGGGAAGTCTCCTTTCTGTGAGCAGCCTGTCTGCAGGACACACAGCTTCCACCTTCCTGGGCCTGACCTCAGAGCATTCAGCGTCCTCTGCCCCTCTGTGCGCTTCCCACAGTGAGTCCGCCCAGGCAGGCTCCTGGGGAAGCCAGAGGGTCCTGCCCCCCAACTTCGCAGTCAGAGGTGACTCTCAGCCAGCCAGTAAAACAGAAGGTTTATTAGACGACAGGAACATGGTCTAACACAGAGCTTGCAGGTGCAGAGAACAGGATCCCTCAGCTGGGTCCATTTTGTGGGGCAGTGAACCAGACAACCACGTCTGCACTTCACTCCATGTCCCAGCCAGCCCCAAACTGAAACTCTCTCCAGCCCCTCCTCCTCTGGGCTTTGTCCCTTTCCCAGGCCAGGAGGTCACCTGATTCCTTTGTTCTCCAACTCTTTAGCTCTCACCTTGCAGGGGGGAAGGCCCAGGCCATCAGTTGCCAGGAAACAGGGTGTTGGCCATTCTCTGTGTCCAGACCCCTGCACACACCTGCCCTCTAGGGCTCTGCAATGATCACACACCCTTACCCCACAACCTAGATACTTAAGAACTGCATAGGGGAAACTGAGGCACCCCCACACTATTCAGAGGAACCATTAAGAACAGTCCCACTTCGTCACACGGGGCGAGGGTGCTGATACAGGGAATGGGGGGGCATGTACCCAACACAGAGCATGCCAGGTGCTCTGCCAACTCCAAGGAGGAGAGGAGGTGGCCAAGGTGGGGTTTCACATGGGCACGAAAGCCAGGTGGGCCGGGGAGGGTGGTCAACATAGTGGCGGAAAGTCTTGATGTGCTCCTGCGTCTCTCACTCAGCCTGACTCCCCTATGGGCCCTGCAGGGCTCACCAGCTCTTCTATGGGAACTGCTTGGTCTCCCCAGCTCCCCCAGCTGTGATGACTGAAAGCGGAGAGGGGTAGTTCCCTTTTATGGACCCAGCCAGCCAGTTGGCTATAAAATCCCTCTTAGTAGCTGTTCTCTACTTGCTTTACCTGTAAAGGGTTAAAAGAAGTGAGTGGGCACCTGGAGAGCCAATGGGAAGGCTAGAACTTTTTAAAATTGAAAAAAAAACCCTCCCCTTTTGTCTGTCTGTGATTGTTCTCCCAGAGCAAGGGAACAGGGCAGAGCTCTGCTGTAAGAAGCTTGGGGCCAGGTATGCAAAAATCATACCGAGAAGCTACTCATTTAAAACCCCAGAGATGTAAGTAGATCAGGGAATGTCCAGGAAGATGCGATTCAGTTTACCCCTTTTATTTCTTTATGGCGTGTGGACTCCTCTGTGCCAACCCCAAATGCTTTTGTTTTGCTTGTAACCTTTAAGCTGGACCCCAAGAACGTTAGTCTCGATGCTTAATCCTTGTAAGTGTTTTTTTTTGACGGGGACCAGGTGTGCTGAAGATTCAGAGAGAGATGGTTTCAGGGGGCGGTTAACCCCTGGGAGTGTGTGACCAGCGAGAAGGACTATGCAGTAATGGGGTCCCCCTGGGGACTGCGGTGAGCAGTCTCAGGGGTAGAGGAGCCTGCGGCTTCGCCCTGAGAGAGACAAGGACTTTTGCAGAAACAGGGTCCACTGGGGATTGCAGCGAGTGGTCCCAGGGGCGGAGGAGTCTGCAGCTCGACCCTGGCAAAGAGGTGGTGACCTCGAGAAGGGCTGGCACACTAGGGGTTCTCCCTGGAGACCGTGGGGAGCTGAGAGCACACAGGCCTCTGAGTCCACAACAACTTGGGAAGAGCGGAGTGATGGCCTGTCACCGTCTCCGGAAGAAGGACATTGTAACCCATCTGGGGCAAAAATTGGGGATTGGCCCTGCTTTGAGCAGGGGGTTGGACTAGATGACCTCCTGAGGTCCCTTCCAACCCTGATATTCTATGATTCTATGATTCTATGAACCCTGTGCAGAAAGAGAGGGTTGAGCGTTGGAAAGTTCACCAAAGCAGAGTTAATCGTGCAGCTGGAGGAGGATGACCGCTCTAAGGAACAGATTCCTGACCCAAATGGGGCTATAGCAGGATCTGGGAGCAGCTGGAGTGGGAGCCAGGCATCGCCAAGGCTCCTGTCCCCGACCAGACGGGGGTCTTCACAATCGGATTCCCCATCGGGGGATCGGAGACGGACGGGATTGGAGCTGAGTCCGAGGGAGCAAGAGGACTGTGAGAGACAGCGAGAGTCCAAGAAAGAGCTGCAGAAGCAGCAGCAGCATGAACTGGCGGTGGGGGAGCGGAGAGGCCTAGGGGACCCCCCAGGGGTGAGTGGGGATAGACCCTGGGGGGCCAGTTCCGCAGGGAACCTTGAGACTAAATTGCTGCCCCTGGTTAAGGAGGGGGGGGGACGTGGATGCCCACCTCACTGCCTTTGAGCAGGCTAGCGATTTGAACCAGGGGGACCCTGAGGAAAAGTCCCGGTGTCTAGCTCCCTTGCTGGGTCCCAAGGCCATAGACTCCGTCAGCCAGATGGTGGGGAGGTGGACAGGCTCCCACTCCTGACCCCAACCTATATGTCTGTGTGGAGTTTCTTGGGGTCAGGCCCCTCAGACCTCCAGTGAGAGCAGAAGGTGATGGTCAATGGGGAGCCATTCCTGGGGTGGTGAGATCCGGGGACAGAGAGAACTGTTGTCAGGCCCTGGGTGGTGCAGCCTCAGATGCCGAGGGGCTGTGTGAGCTGGGTGAGGGTCCCAGGGACAAAGCCCCTCGCCCTGCCTATGGCCCAGATCCCTGTGCAGACACAAGAGGGGTGGGGCTGGCTGGCCGTTGGGGTGCTCCAGGATACCAGCTGCGAGACCCTGTTGTGGGGTGACTGTGTCTCTTTGGGACAGGATCCAGGCCCTGCTCTGGTAACTGCCAAGGGTTTGCAAAAAGAAAAGGAGTACTTGTGGCACCTTAGAGACTAAGCAATTTATTTGAGCATGAGCTTTCGTGAAGTGAGCTGTGGCTCACGAAAGCTCATGCTCAAATAAATTGGTTAGTCTCTAAGGTGCCACAAGTACTCCTTTTCTTTTTGCGAATACAGACTAACACAGCTGTTCCTCTGAAACCTGCCAAGGGTTTGAATTTGAATCCAGGGAACCAATTGGTGGAGAGGGAAATGGTCAGTGAAAATGCAGATGACCTGGCTGGCAGGGGGGAGGAGCTGCTAGACTCAGGCTACCTGCTGGCCTGTAACCAGACCCCTGGGGTTGGGTGGGACAGAGAGATGCTCCCCGCCCCCTTGCACACCGGAAAGGGGGGCTCAGGAGGCTCAGGCTGGCTCTGATGCAGTGAGGAAAGCAGGGAGCTCGCTGCCTACCCCCACTGGGACAGCAAGGGCAGCGCTGAGCACAGTGGGAGCTGAGACCCCAGCTGAGTGGGGGGAGACACAGGCAGGGCAGGGGATCTGTTGGGAGTGGCAAGGTGCTTGGTAAGGAAAGTTTGGATGAGCCTAGGCAGCCTTGTGAGCTGATGGCTTTGTCTAGTCAGCAGTGGGGGAAGGCGAGGAGAGTGGAAGACGAGTGTCCCTGGACCTTACCTGTTAGCTGGGTGGAGAATTGGGACAGTGAAGGAAACGTCCCTGCGTCTGTCAGGGGTATTGACTTGCCTATGGAGGGAGCTACCCTGATCTCCAAGCAGTTGTCTGTGAACAGCCCTGTGTGCTGGGACAAGGGGAAAGAGATCCCAAGCTGTGTGTCTGGGAAAGGAGAAAGTGTGTCCGGCTCTTTGTCTGTGGAGAAGACAGAAGGGGTCTTTCAGCCTGGGTGGTTGAGGGTCGCGCAGTTGTCTCAGAGTTTGTTCTGGATTCAGCTAAAGCCCAGGAAGGGAATGGTCCTAAGTTTGTGTCTGCTCGGGAGAATGGCCCTGTAACTAGGTCACATCCAGTCAGTGTCTATGTAAAATCCCAGAGACCAGACAATTCTGGTGCTTGTATTTTGCCTGTTGCTAGTGTGTGGTTGGGAAAGGGTGTCGCAACTCTGTCTAATCAGGGTGAGATTAGCCTTGCCAGGGCACAAGGAGAGCATGAAGGTGATTTGATTATGTTACTACTGAGGGTGTGGAAACCTGTAGCAAGAAGGAAAAGATTCCTGAACTTGTGTGTGGCAAAGAGAAGGAGAATGCTTCTGACCTTTTATCTAGGAAGTCTGTAAGTTTGCCTGAAAGGGGATTGTGTAGGAATCTGCCTGATGGGCCAGAAGTAATTCTGGATGTAAGGGAGACCCAGAAAGAGTCTGTTGTTGCTCAGGAAAGTGTTCCTCTAGAGCAAACCCTAGGTGAAGAGGGTAAGAGCAGAATTTCTGTGAGGGGTGAATTGTTGCATAGAAAAGCCCTAGGGAAAGGAATCCTCGTGGAGTCTTTGCGAGCAGTTTACTGCAACTGAAGAGTGTGAAAGTGGTTTAATCAAGAAAGTTTCAGTTCCTAACAGTCAGAAATTTTCTGTTGTGAATGGATCCACTGACTGTCCTGTTGAAGGATCCATTGTGGAGAGCTTTGAGAAGGTCTCAAATGGAGTGAAAGCTGTTAAGAAAGTTAAACAGTCCTATAACCAAGTGGCTGTGTTTGGCCAGCTTGTTGGGGAGAAGACCCAATCCGAGTTTGACCCCCTGGGGTTTTGGGGGTGGCCAAAGGGCACAGGCCACATAAACCTTCCCACATGCGGCCTGCGAGTGCTGTCGACCACCCCCGACCTAAGGGAGGGCGTGAAACTGGAAGGGCCTGGTGTAATTCCTACCAAGGAATGGGAGAGATGCTGGGGCATCCATGGGAACGTTGGTTGCTTCGAACTTCTCCAGGTCACTGGTTAAAGTGACCCCGCTCAGTTTGATCTCGAAGGGGGGAGAGATGGGACGAAGTGGGGCTGTTCTTAATGTTTCCTCTGAATAGTGTGGGGGTGCCTCAGTTTCCCCTGGGCAGTTCTTAAGTCTCTAGGTGGTGGGGTAAGGGTGTATGATAATTGCAGAGCCCTAGAGGGCAGGTGTGTGCAGGAGTCTGGACACAGAGTATGGCCGACACCCTGTTTTCTGGAACTGATGACCTGAGCCCTTCCCCCCTGCAAGGTGAGAGATAAAGGGTTGGAGAACAAAGGAATCAGGTGACCTCCTGGCCTGGGAAAGGGACAAAGCCTAGAGGAGGAGGGGCTTGAGGGAGTTTCAGTTTGGGGCTGGCTGGGACATGGAGTGAAGTGCAGATGTGGTTGTCTGGCTCACTACCTCCCAAAATAGACCCAGCTGAGGGGTCCTGTTTTCTGCACCTGCAAGCTCTGTTTCAGACCATGTTCCTGTCGTCTAATAAACCTCTGTTTTACTAGCTGGCTGAGAGTCACGTCTGACTGCGAAGTTGGGGGGCAGGACCCTCTGGCTTCCCCAGGAGCCCGGCCTGAGCGGACTCACTGTGGGAAGCGCACGGAGGGGCAGAGGAGGCTGAATGCTCCGAGGTCAGACCCAGGAAGGTGGAAGCTGTGTGTCCTGAAGACAGGCTGCTCCCAGAAAGGAGACTTCCCCAGAGTCCTGACTGGCTTCATGGGGAGCAGTTCCAGAGCATCACCCAGGGAGTCCGTGACACCATGGACTTGTGCACATCCAACTTTTCTAAATAGTCCTTAACCTGTTCTTTCGCCGCTGAGGGCTGCTCACCTCCTCACCATACTGTGTTGCCCAGTTCAGCTGTCTGGGAGCTGACTTTGTCTGTGAAGACAGAGGCAAAAAAAGCATTGAGTACTTCAGCTTTTTCCACATCCTCTGGCACTAGGTTGCCTCCCCCATTCAGTTAGGGTCCCACACTTTCCCCGACCTTCTTCTTGTTGCTAACATACCTGTAGAAACCCTTCTTGTTACCCTTCACATCCCTTGCTAGCTGCAACTCCAAGTGTGCTTTGGCCTTCCTGATTACACCCCTGCATGGTCAAGCAATATCTTTATACTCTTCCCGCGTCATCTGTCCACGTTTCCACTTCTTGTAAGCTTCCTTTCTGAGTTTAAGCTCACCGAAGATTTCTCTGTTAAGCCAAGCTGGTCGCCTGCCATATTTGCTATTCTTTCTGCCCATCGGGATGGTTTGTTCCTGCGCCCCCAATAAGGCTTCTTTAAAATACAGCCATGCCCCTGGGCTGTGGACTTTGTTTGGGACCAGAGGTGCTGGGCGTGTGGCCGCACCCCTGGACTTGAAGTGGTTTCCAGCCTCTCCAGGGTGTACAGTTTGGTTCAATGGCTCACATCACCCCCACTATACATGTTGTTCCAGCAATTTGTCCTGCTTGGGACAGTACATCCCTGCTAGGCATCCCCCCACCCTGCCCAGCTCCTCAGCCCCCCGGCTCTGTCCCACCCGGGGCACTTTCCCCAGCTCTGGTGGGGGGCGGGCACTGCCCGGGCCCCCAGAGTGGGACTGTGCTGCAGGGGCTGTGATGTCTGCTAAGCTTCTGCTCACAGGCCCCGAGTGGAGCAAACTCGCTCGGATGAGGGCGCTTGCCTGGCGCTGGGACTGGCCCCGCGCTGGCTGAAGAAATGCCCCTGCGCGCCGCGCTCCTTCTCTAGGGGTGCGTGGTCTGCCAGCCGCCAGCACCCACGCGGGGAGGGCCCAGCCTTGACCGAGTGACAGCTGCTGAGCTCTGCGCTGGGGTGGGCCCCACAGACCCTGCCAGCCGCTCCAAGGGTATGGCCAGGCTGGATTTGATGGACCCAGGCATGGGGCTGCCAGGTGGTCCTCGGGGGTGATTCTGGGCTGGATCCATCCCCCTGCTGGGGAGCGATGGAGCCCCCAGCCCCGCCCCTGGGTGTAATGGATGCTTGACTGTATTATACCGGGTAACCACCTGCTGGTGCTGTGTGCGACATACCATATTTACGCTAGCCTCAGTCATATGGTACGGGCAGAGCATTAGATACAGTGACCATATCTGGTGTGGCTCTCTCTGAGAAGGAAGCTCTGTAGCCAGCCCGTATCTGGTACAGAAACCTGACCTGCTACCAGCAGCCCTGTAACCGACCGTGTACAAGGTGTACATGGCCTGGGTTGGAAGTTAAAACTAGTGCCCGAGAACAGAACCAGCGGGAAAACAGCAACAAAGGTTAGGATGGAGGAATCCCAGGCACTGCTACAAACTGGGGGCTGACTGGCTAAGCAGCAGTTCTGCAGAAAAGGACCTGGGGATTACAGTGGACAAGAAGCTGGATATGAGTAGCAGTGTGCCCTTGTTGCCAAGAAGGCCAGTGGCATATTGGGCTGAATTAGGAGGAGCGTTGCCAGCAGATCGAGGGAAGTGACTATTCCCCTCTATTCGGCACTGGTGAGGCCACATCTGGAGTATTGCGTCCAGTTTCGGTCCCCCCACTACAGAAATGATGTGGAGAAATTGGAGAGAGTCCAGCAGAGGGCAACAAAAATGATTAGGGGGCTGGAGCACATGACTTACGAGGAGAGGCAGAGGGAACTGGGGTTATTTAGTCTGCAGAAGAGAAGAGTGAGGGGGGATTTGATAGCAGCCTTCAACTACCTAAAGGGGGGTTCCAAAGAGGATGGAGCTTGGCTGTTCCCAGTGGTGGCAGATGACAGAACAAGGAGCAATGGTCTCAAGTTGCAGTGGGGGAGGTCTAGGTTGGATATTAGGAAACACTATTTCACTAGGAGGGTGGTGAAGCACTGGAATGGGTTACCTAGGGAGATGGTGGAATCTCCTTCCTTAGAGGTTTTTAACTCCCAGCTTGACAAAGCCCTGGCTGGGATGATTTAGTTGGTGTTGGTCCAGCTTTGAGCAGGGGATTGGACTAGATGACCTCCTGAGGTCTCTTTGAATGCTAATATTCTATGAAAGGTTGCAGGATGGCACCACCATACCACTCTTCAGCACTCCAGAGAACTTCAGCTTTGAGAAATCTTCACAGCGGACAAACCAGAAACAGTATGGTGCAAGATTCTGAATTGCTACAAAGCGCCACCAGGAAACTGGAGATATTCGGGTGTCATCTTTAATTTATGCTGTCCCATAAAGACAGAACATATCTTTAATCCCTTCGGTTTTACAGAAGACAATCACAAAGATGGCAATGAAAAGGCCTGGCAATGTTTGACAGTTTCTTTATACCTCTGAGAAATGGGGGGTATGAAAGAGCATGTTTCCACCAGCGAATTCAAGAACGAGGGGAAAATGTTGAATGTTTTATAAGAGCTCTGTATGTGTTGACTGAAAACTGTAATTTTCAGAATGAAAAACATGAAAATATCAGAGCCAGGCTGGTTAGTGGGCTAACGGACAAAAATCAAAAACAGATTGACCCCTATGCACAGCTAAGCAGTGTGCAGGAGCAACGTGAAAAACCTGAAACTTGCATAAAAGCTGCAAATAGCATGAAGGCTAAAAATATCTGTCGTAAGATCTCTGACGCTAAAAGGGACAAATTCCAGGCAACATTGAAAGACTTTCATCCTATGGGCCCGAGGTGTGGAAAAAAGCCATAGCCCAACGGATGGATGTATCGCCAAAGGCACAGGTTATAAAAAGTGTGCAAACTAGCGACGTTTGTCAGCCATTTGCTGTGCCGAAGCAATATTCCAGACAATCACAGGTGGTTGTTTCTGGGATCTATCACATGTGAGGACACAGAGCCTTCCCGGAGAGTGAAACTGAATATTCATGTCAAGGCTATTGACTTTAAAACTGACTCAGGAGCTGACGTCAGTCATCTCAGAAGGAGCTCACAGTCACCTCCAACGCCTCCCGGAGCTGGAATCACCTGGCGCAGCCCTGAGTAGCCCTGGAGGGATCCTGAACTGCAGGGGCCATTTCACCACAGAAACAACTTCCAAGGACAAAAGCTTTGCATTCGGAGTGCATATGACCAAAGAACCATGGAGCGACAGCTCTCTCAGCCACAGTGTGGCAGCCAGGATGGGCCTAGTGAGACAGGTGGAAGAACTCAATGGGACCCAAGAAGCAGGGGGTGCCAAGAGGCCATGGACTGTCCACTTTTCACTACGGGCTAGGCCCCCTGCCCCTCCTCTTCTCTCTGAGACCCCACCCCATGGCCAGGCCAGAAGTGAAGCTTGACTCAGGGAGCCTGGGCAGCTGTGGGAAGCTGTGGACCCTCCACCTGGTCTGGGTGGGGGGACTAGGGGGCAGAGACACGGGCCAGGGGCTGTTCTTGGGGCCCCCACCCCAGTTCTGGCTTCCAGCTTATCCAGGGGACGTGGCCTCGGGGGAAGAGGAGGGGCAGCAGGGCCCCCCACTTTTAGGCAGAATCCATCATCCCAGTAGTACCTTTGGACTTCTGAAGGGAGATCAAGCACCAATCACCTGAAGATACAGTGCTGAGCCATATAGCCTGCACACACCTCCTAGCCCGTTACTTCATCAAGCGGGCACTGAGTTAAAAAGAAGGGAGCAGATTGGCATAATGGTGTGTGCCCCCATGGTACCAGCTATATGGGAAAAAACAAATCTGTTCTTGGTGAAGCCGTTGTGAGAGGAAGATGTAGCTTCCCCTCACTGGATGACTTCCTCTACAAAGTGGCAGGATCTGCAGTATTCTTCCAGCTCAAGTGGATTTTGGCAAATTCTTTTAGCCAAGGAGAGTTCTAAATTGACAACATGGATCGCAGCCTTTGGGAGATTTTGCTTTCGAAGGTTACCTTTCCGGATTATCAGTGCACCTGAAATTTTCCAAAGAAAGATGGCGGAACTGCTAATGAACACAAATGGAGCTGCAGTTTGCATAGACAATATTCTGATATGTGGATCTTTGACGGAAGAACGCAACAAAACCCTCAACAAATTCCTAGCCCTCCTCGGCTAGTCTGGACTGACGCTACGCAAGGAAAAGTGCAATTTCTGCCTACCCCAAATCGAGATTTTGGCACAGACAATAAAGAATGGAGTCAGCCCGAGCCCTGAGAAAGTAAAGGCAATTTGAGAACGGAATGCACCAAGGAATGGAACCAGAAGTGAGACATGTATTGGGGACGGTAAATTACCTTGGTTGCTACCTACAAGACCTTTCTACAGTGACAAAACCGTGGAATGAACTGTTAGGGTGCAACTCATCTTGGCTATGGGAGGCCAATCAGGAAATTGGCTTCTGAAAGGTGAAAGAACTGATCGCAACAGCTCCAGCTCTCAAGTCCTACAAGGTGAAAAAGCCCACACTGGGCAGTGTGGTCACAAGCAGCTGTGGCCTAGGAGGTGAATTGTGGCAACAACATGGCTCGGGGTGGAAGCCAACCGTGTTTTGCTCTCGCACCCTGCCACAAGCAGAAGAGCGACATGCACCGATGGAACGGGAGTGCCTGGCAAGCGTATGGGCAGGTGAGACCTTTCACAGAGATCTGTGTGGACAGGATTCCTTTCACTGACAACAGACCATAACCCACTTGTAACCCTCATCAACGGGAAAGACCTGGATCAAGCGGAGATGCCAATGTCTATTGCTAAAGTAAATGTGATTTAATCCAGTTGTTAACTATGTTCCGGGGGAAAATCATAGAATATCAGGGTTGGAAGGGACCTCAGGAGGTCATCTAGTCCAACCCCCTGCTCAAAGCAGGACCAATCCCCAATTTTTGCCCCAGATCCCTAAATGGCCCCCTCAAGGATTGAACTCTCAACCCTGGGTTTAGCAGGCCAATACTCAAACCACTGAACTATCCCTCCCCTGGCAGGTAGCGGAGACTGTCACAGAGCCCGGCATCTCACTCAGCAACTCGTGAGCTGGAAGAGGAGATCAGGGTGTATGTGGATGCTGTGGACACAGACGCATAGGTGCTGACTTTCTAATGTGCCGGGGGGCGCTCCCGCACAGCTCCACCTCAGGCCCCGGACCCGGCCCCCCTCCTCCCAAAGCCCCACCCCCACCCTACCTCTTCCTGCCCCATCTCTTCCTGCCCTGCCTCTTCTCACCCCATTCTGCCCCATCCCCCGAGCGCACCCGGCCCTTGCTCCTTCCCCCCTCCCCCAGCGCCTCCTGCACACTGCAGAACAGCTGATCCGCGGGAGGTGCTGGGGGAGGAAGTGGTGCTCATAGGGGGGCTGCCGTGGGTGCAGCCCCCCTGTTTCCGTGGGTGCTCCAGACCAGTGTCAGAAAAGAGAGAACTCCAGCTATGGAAAGCCACCGTGACAGACACGCAACTTCAGGAAGTTCTAAATCACGTGAGGCGCGGTTGGCCCAGGTGTCTAAGGGGCACCAAGGAACTGCTTTGCCGTGCATGGACGATCAGGCAAGTCAAATGGACTCATGATTAAAGGCAATTGCAGCGGAATTCGAAACAAAATGAGAGGAGAAATGCTAAACCTCAACCCTGAAGGACATCAAGGATTATCTGAATGTCATGAACGGGCCAACCGGTCAGTACGGTGGCCAGGCATTAGCAAGAACCTAAAGAAATAGAGCGTCTGCATGTGAACATTGCAGAACGAACAGACCAACCCAACCCAAAGAACCTTGAATAACAACACCACTACCCCAGACAGGCCTTGGAAAAGACTAGCTGCCGATTCAGAGACATCATTACCCGGTCATCAATTCCAGGTAAAAGGAAGTAATGTACTGAAAGACATAACATGTTGCGGTGTTATCGAGAAGCTGGTGTACACTTTTGCTCACTCTAGTACTGAAGCACAGCTAGTAACAGACCCGGCCCACAATTCACTGTAGCAGAATTTAAGTCATTCTGAACGAAATATGATTTTGACCACATTCTTAGCATACCCACAAGCGAATGGAGAGGCTGAGAGCGCTGTGCAGACAGCCAAGGACATCCTACACCATTCCTTGTTCTTCAACCCCAATAGCAGCTACTGGCTGATGGGGAGACAGCTGATCCAGTTCTGGAAAAGAAACTTTCTCCAAAGTCAACAGACACGAAGAGACTAGTAGCCAAATCGCATAAAAAGGCAAAAAAAAAAAAAAGCTTATGAACTCTTTTATAAGAGACGTCACTCATTAGAGACCTGCCCAGTGTAGAACCCAGTGACTGTGTTCAGGTCAAACTGGATGGAGAAAAAAACTGACAACTCCCATTGTCATAAAGACAAAGAATTCAGGGCCCGGATTGAACATGATGGAGACCAATAGTGGAGAGGTCAACAGAAACCATCACCATCGACAGCAAGAGCGATCGGCAGAGCAAAGTGGATAAAAAGATCTAGATAAGTTCATGGAGGATAGGTCCATCAATGCTATTAGCCAGGATGGGCAGGGACGGTGTCCCTAGCCTCTGTTTGCCAGAAGCTGGGAACGGGTGACAGGGGATGGATCACTTCGTGATGATCTGTTCTGTTCACTCTCTCTGGGGCACCTGGCATTGGCCACTGTCAGAAGACAGGACACTGGGCTAGATGGACCCTTGGTCTGACCCAGACTGGCCGTTCTTATGTTCTAAACTCTACCGATGGCAGCTGCAGAACAAGACGACGATGCTTCAAGGATCCCAAACCGACCACAGCCCGCCTTTGCAACCGATGGCCACATGGCCAAGTCGTTACGCGTTCAGGTCGTGTAATTAGAAAACCAGCACGATTCAGAGACACGTGACAGACTTGAGCCACAGTGAACTTCACAGACGGCGTGAAAATAGAGTGGATGGTAGGAAGTAGAACTTAAAGGAGGAGATGTCAGGGCAGCCATGAAAATCACGTCACACACTGAAATCTGGTCTCCCCCATGAAATCTGGTCTCCGGCTGCCCAGCTCTGAAGGCAGTGACGCCCAACAGCACCACAGAAGTAAGGGTGGAAATACCGCCACCCCCCTACGAAAGGTTTGCCGTCCCCTTTTGGGTCAGAGCCCCCTGCGGTGACAGCACACCTTTCTCATGGCTTGATCACACGTCCGCGAAATTTGCGATTTATGTTACGACCAACCTGCAGGAAAAGGGTGATTTCTCCACGACCTCATCGACCCCAGTATGGGATGTTAAACTGTATTGCGCAGCTCAGCCACTAGGTGGCGCCGAGTGCCACAGGCCGTATTGTAGGGAACCCCAGCGGAGCGTTTCAGGGGAACCTCCAGGGGCGTCCCTCTGGCAAGGCAGCTCCGGGGCCAGGGCCGGGACCCTGCAGGCTAGTCCCAGCCCGGCGATCTGTCATGTCAAGAAGTACATGGCACGGGGCGATTCCCGGCTGGAGCTGCTCCCCACTGGGGAGCGATGGGGTCCCCAGCCCTTCCCCTGGGGGCGATTTCTGGCCAGGGCCTCAGGGCTCTCTGCCCAAGATGGTCCCTTGCCAGGCTGGGTGGCAGGGCCCTGGCACGGTTCCATGTCAATGGGCAGGAAACACATGCTGGGATCACTGTGAATGGGGGGCAGGAGGGGAGAGGGGATCCCCTGACCCAGCTCCCGGGCCTGTGCTCAGCACTGGAGGAGCTGGACAGGCAGGAGCTGACTGGGGAGGGGATTCCAGCCCCTGGAGCAGCTGGGGAATGGAGCAGGCCCGAAGCAGGTGCTTCCCCCAGCCAGGCACAGTCCCAGCAGCAGCGGAAGGGTAGGATGGGTCAGTCCCCCCGGCCTTGTCTGCACAGGGTCCAGCCCCGCTGCTGGAGCCAGCCCAGCGCTCTGCACCGGTGCACGCAGCGAGCAGGGCTGGAGTAGCCACCCCGACGCAGCGTGTCCCTGCTGGGCCCGCGTCGCTCCAGCTCCCGCACGGTCTGCAGCCCACACGTGGAGCAGAGCCCGGCTCAGCACAGCCACTGGGAACTGTGCCCCCAATGGGCCCCCGCCCCGCTCCCGGCCGCCCAGCGCCCCCCGCTGAGCCCCCGCCCGGCTCCCCGCCGCCCAGCGCCCCCCGCTGAGCCCCCGCCCCGCTCCCCGCCGCCCAGCGCCCCCCGCTGAGCCCCCGCCCGGCTCCCCGCCGCCCAGCGCCCCCCGCTGAGCCCCCGCCCCGCTCCCCGCCGCCCAGCGCCCCCCGCTGAGCCCCCGCCCCGCTCCCCGCCGCCCAGCGCCCCCGGCTGAGCCCCCGCCCCGCTCCCCGCCGCCCAGCGCCCCCCGCTGAGCCCCCGCCCGGCTCCCCGCCGCCCAGCGCCCCCCGCTGAGCCCCCGCCCCGCTCCCCGCCGCCCAGCGCCCCCCGCTGAGACCCCGCCCGGCTCCCCGCCGCCCAGCGCCCCCCGCTGAGCCCCCGCCCCGTTCCCCGCCGCCCAGCGCCCCCCGCTGAGCCCCCGCCCGGCTCCCCGCCGCCCAGCGCCCCCCGCTGAGCCCCCGCCCCGTTCCCCGCCGCCCAGCGCCCCCCGCTGAGCCCCCGCTCCCCGCCGCCCAGGCCCCAGCACCGCACTGACTATGGAGGCAACGCACCCCTGGCTACGTCACTCGCCCAGCACTGCCGCACTCTGTGGTTTCCAGGGAGGCGCGTCCTTTGCCCCCTTGTCACTTCCAGGCCGGGAACAATCTACTCATTGTTGCAGAAACTTTGTTTATAGATACTTTATGAGCTGGAGGAAATGAATCCTCCGTGACCCGACGGCTCATTACCCGGCCTCCGGCCCAAGCCCCTCTCACCCACCATCAAGGTTCCTGCTGCACTGCTGAGCACTGACCAGCTCATGGCACAGGGGGCATGGTGGAGGCAGGGGGCTGCAGGCGGGAACATGTTTGTCTTGTTGACCATGGGAAAATGATGTACGTGCGGTTAACCAAGACTCCTGGCAGCGGGTAGGGGTCTAGTGGTCAGAGGAGGAGGTCTGGGCACCAGGATTCCTGGGTTCTATACCTGACTCGGGGAGGGAAGTGTTCTGTAGTGGTTGGAGCAGGGGGGCTGGGAGCCGGGACTCCTGGGTTCTCCCAGTGTAGCCTTGGGACCCTCCTAGCACATGTGTTTCTGTGAAGCACATGTGAAGCTGGTTTCCTTCCTATCCCCACAGCTCTGGGGCTCCTTGGCTGAGAAGAGGGAACAGCTCCCCCCCCCCCCCCATGGCAGCTGCTTTCTGAGAGACTATCTCCCATGGGGGGGGGGGGAATCGGGGTTACTAAGGCGACAGAGGGTCTGCCTGTCACAATGACTCAGTCCCCTAATTTACATAGCCCCACCCCTTCAATAAGTGGGCGGGGCCATGGCAGGTAAATCCATCAGTTGAGCCGTGGGAGAGAGGCCCCACCTCCCCTAGGGCTGGGGCAAGAGGGTCAGTTCCCTCCCCACAGGGCTCTGGCAGCAGCATGGTTAACCCAGCCTCCTTGGGCAGCACTAGGCAGAGACCACAGCTGTCCCCAGAGGCTGCGATGGGTTAGCGCTGTGAATGGGACCCAGGCAGGGGTTGGGGGAACAGCCTGCTCCTCACAGCCTGGCTCAGAGAGGGTTAATTCCTGGAGCCCTGCAGAGCAAGGGTTCATCCCAGGACAGGTTGCTTGGCAGATTGGAGCTTAATCCCTTCTCCTCAAAGTTCAAACCCCATGCCTGGCGCTGAGGGGGTTAAACCTGGCGGTGGTGTCGGAAGCCTGGCACTGCAGGGGTTAACCCTGCCCCACTCCAGGAGGCTGGTGCCAGGAGGATTAACTCCCCAAGGATGGGCTACTTCGCAGGACAGAGGCCCTGAGTTCATCTCTGTATGAATTAGGGCCAAGCTCACCATCCCATGGTAATTCCCCTCCTTGATACCGACATACCCCATCTTTCCCATCTGCATGTGGCCAGCTTCAGCTGCCAGGCATCAGCTCGTGTTCCACCTGGCTCGGCTAGACTGAAGTACCCAGGGTTAAATATTTGTGTCCCCCCCGCCAGGGGTACTTAGAGACTGCGACCAAGTTGCCCTTTCATCTTCTCTCTGTTAAACTGAAGAGCTGCAGCTCCTGGTGACTCTCACTGCAAGGCAGGTTTTCCAAGCCTTTGATCATTCCGGTGGCTCTTCTCTTCTCTCTCTTTATCAACGTCCTTCTTGAACTGTGGGCGCCAACACTGGGCACAGGATCCCAGCCACACCAACTGCAGAGGGAAAATCACCTCTCTGCTCCGTATGCATCCCAGAATCCTGTTAACTCTTTTGGCCCCAGCATCGCCCTGGCTCAGCTGATTGTCCATCATGATCCTCAAATCTTTGTCAGTCGCCGCTTCCCAGGATAGAGTCCCCCATCAGGTAGGTATGGCCTATCGCCATTGTCCCTGGGTGGATCCATTTATATTTAGCCATATTCATTGCCTGCACCCCGTTGACCAAGTGGTTCAGACTGCTTTGTATCAGTGACCGGCAGACGGACGCTATTTCCCCAAGCTTTGCGCCATCTGCCGACGTGATCACTGGTAATTTTATGTTTTCTTTCAGGGCTCTGATAAAAATGTTAAATAGCTTAGGGCCAAGAACAGGACCCCACTTGATACCCACCTGCTAAGTGACAATTCCCCATTTACAGTTACATTTTGAGGCCTGTCGGTTAGCCTGGGTTTAAGCCATTTAATGGTCCCCATGTTCATTTTATATTGTTCTAGTTTTTTAATCAAACTGCCAGATGCCTTACTGACATCTAAGGATATGACATCAACACTGTTACCTTTGTCAGTCAAACTTGTGATTTTGTTTTAAAAAAAGATATCAAATTAGCTTCACAGGATCCATGATCCATGTTGATTGGTATTAATTACACCACCCTCCTTTTATTCTTTATTAATAGGGTCCTGGATCAGCTGCTCCATTATCTTGCCTGGGATCAGTGTCAGGCTGACAAACCAATAACCACTCAGGTCATCTCACTTGCCCTTTTTAAATACTGGCAAGATTCACTTTCTTCCAGTCACCTGGAACTTCCCCAGTGCTCCAAGACATATTGAAAATCCACATTAATGGCCCAGCAGGCCCCTCAGCCAACTCTTCTTAAACTCTTGGATGATATCCAGACTTGCTGATGTAAAAATTTCTAACTTTAGTAAGTGCTATTTAAATTACTCATTGGCACAGGAAGCTGTCACCACATGGGTTAGATCACTTCAAATTGGGGAGGCTGGCACAGAAAAGGATAACCCTGGTCCAGACCAGGGAAGCTGGTATGGAAGTAGTTAACCTGGCTCGCTGGGGAGGCACTCTAGGAGTTAAATCCACTTGCTTACTCGGGGAGGCTGGCTGTGAAGGAGGTTGAGCCTGCTGGCGCTGGGAGTTTGGCACTGCAGGGGTTAACCTCGTTCGGGAAGGCTGTCAGTGAAGAGGTTAACACCACTCGCTGGGGGGGCTGACAGTGAAATGGTTAACCCCGCTTGTTGGGAGTCTGGTGCTGAAGGGGTTAATCACGTTTCCTCGCCATGCTTGTGCTGAAGGGGTTAAACCCGCTCACGGGGGGGGGGGCGCTGCAGGGGTTCACACTGCTCATCAGGGGCTGACGCTGCAGGAGTTAACCCAGTTTTTGGGGAGCTCGGCAACACGGGGAGTCCAGCAGTGAAGGGGTTAACCCGCTGGAGGGAGGCTGGCAGAGAAGAGGTTAGCCTGCTGGCGGGGGATCGGCAGTTCAAGGGTTAACCTGCTTGTGAGGCCAGTAGCGCAGGGGTTCACTCGCCGGCCTGGCGGGGGGGCCGGCAGTACAGGGGTTCACCCGCCGGGGGGGGGGGGGGGGAGCCGGCAGTACAGGGGTTCACCCGCCGGGGCGGGAAAGCCGGTAGCTCAGGGGTTCATCCGCCGGCGGGGGGGATCCGGCAGTACAGGGGTTCACCTGCCGGGGGGGGGGGGGAGTTGTCCGGCAGCGCAGGGGTTCACCTGCCGGCGGGGGGGGGAGGATCCGGCAGCACAGGGGTTAACCCGCCGGGGGGGGGATCCGGCAGTACAGGGGTTCACCCGCCGGGGGGGGGGAGCCGGCAGTACAGGGGTTCACCCGCCGGGGGGAGGGAGCCGGTAGCTCAGGGGTTCACCCGCCGGGGGGGGGGGGGAGTTGTCCGGCAGCGCAGGGGTTCACCTGCCGGCGGGGGGGGAGGATCCGGCAGCTCAGGGGTTAACCCGCCGGGGGGGGGGGATCCGGCAGTACAGGGGTTCACCCGCCGGGGGGGGGAGCCGGTAGCTCAGGGGTTCACCCGCCGGGGGGGGGGATCCGGGAGTACAGGGGTTCACCCGCCGGCGGGGGGGAGCCGGTAGCTCAGGGGTTCACCCGCCGGGGGGGGATCCGGGAGTACAGGGGTTCACCCGCCGGGGGGGGAGCCGGTAGCTCAGGGGTTCACCCGCCGGGGGGGGATCCGGGAGTACAGGGGTTCACCCGCCGGGGGGGGGAGCCGGTAGCTCAGGGGTTCACCCGCCGGGGGGGGGGAGAGCCGGTAGCTCAGGGGTTCACCCGCCGGGGGGGGGGGGTCCGGCAGCGCAGGGGTTAACCCGCCGGGGGGGGGAGCCGGTAGCTCAGGGGTTCACCCGCCGGGGGGGGGGGAGAGCCGGTAGCTCAGGGGTTCACCCGCCGGGGGGGGATCCGGCAGCACAGGGGTTCACCCGCCGGGGGGGGGTCCGGCAGCGCAGGGGTTCACCCTCCGGGGGGGGGTCCGGCAGCGCAGGGGTTAACCCGCCGGGGGGGGATCCGGCAGTACAGGGGTTCACCCGCCGGGGGGGGAGAGCCGGTAGCTCAGGGGTTCACCCGCCGGGGGGGGGTCCGGCAGCGCAGGGGTTCACCCTCCGGGGGGGGGGTCCGGCAGCGCAGGGGTTAACCCGCCGGCGGGGCCGGGCTGAGGCTGCGGCTCCTTCCCTGGGTCCTTCAGTCGCGCGGAGCCGGCGCCTCTGGACGCCGCCCGGACCCGGAGCTGCCCCAGGATTGACCCACGGAGGGCGAGGGGCTGGGCTGGCACGAGGGGCCCCATGGCACCAGGCGGAGACGGCCCAGCTGGGGGGTACGGACCCTGCCCCCTGCGCCCCACCCCCCGGTGACCCTCTGTCCTGGGAGTCCTGCACGGTGAGACCACGTCACGGGCTGATGGGGGCGCTGACATGTGGGGCTGAGGGTGCCCAGGAGGGGGATACGGGGGGGTGCTGACATGTGGGGCTGGGGGTGCCCGGGTGTGGGCATGGGGGGGAGAAAGGGGTGTCAAGACATTGGGTTCAGGGGAGATCAGAGCCCTGCACGGTGTGGGGATGGCCGGGGGGCAGGGAGTTGGGGAATTGTCCTGGGAGGGCAAAGTCCCCCCTGCCCTCCTCCCGCTCTTTGCCCCCCTCCTGCCCCCAGGAGATCCCCTCCCTCCAGGGTACCCCTGCTCCCCCTGCCCCTCAGGATACTCCCATGCTCTCACCTGCCCTTTCTTGCCCCCACCCATCAGTCCATCTCCCCTGGGGCAGGTGTCCTTCTTGGCTCCTGAATAGGGCAGAACCCGCCACTTTGGGAAGAGAGTTGGTGGGGCTGGGCCAGGTGTCCCCTCCTGGGCTCTGGGGGTTGCCCCATGGCTCAGTCCTCTGCCAATTTAACCCCTCCCAGAACCTGTCGGGCTAAAGGCTCGGAGCCAGGTTTGGGGCAGCATCGCCCCCTGCTGGTCAGGTGACCCCGATGCCTGGGTCACTTCTCCCCGGGAGTAAGGGGCACTGGCAGTGATAGGAGGAGCCTAGGGCTGGGGTAGCAGGGTCTGCAGGTCGGGAGTGAGGGGCACTGGCAGATGTGGGGAGCCCAGGGCTGGGGTAGCAGGGGCTGCGGGGCACTTGCAGTGGTGGGGTGGGAGCTGTCCTGCCCCATGTAGCTGATATGAGTTTGGGTGGAGCCATTCAGAAGAGCGGGAGGGGTTGGGAGGCAGCTGGCAGGTCGACTCGGGGTCTCACTGGGGGCGGTCACAGGGTGTAAGGCCGGGTGGGGAGGACCAGTGGCACCATCTGAGAGTGCTGCCCGCTGCAGGGTGAGTGCCCGGCGCTGGGCGGTAGCCAGCCACGCCCAGGATCCCACCCCCGCAGACATCCCCAGCGGGCTCTGGCCTGAGGGGCCGCAGGGAAATGAGGCCAGTTTTTGTGTTGAGCCCCAGACAGGGAACAACACTGGGTCCTGGCCCGTGTGCCATGACAAACGGCCAGCTCTGCCAGGGGCCTGGCACCGGAGTCCTGGTGTGTGGGGCCCGGAGTTCTCTGCAGCTCGCCCAGCGACGGTGGCCGAGCCACACTATAACGCCGGCCCTCAGAGCAGGCGTCCATGGCTGGGCTCCCTCCTGCACTGGCCTGCCCCCCAGCAGGTACTAGCGTGGAGCGAGGGGGGTCAGGTGTGGACAGGACAGGAGCTGGGGGACGTGGGTTTTAACTTGACTCAGCTCTGCAGGGGAGACAAGGGGCCGGGAGGGGCGCACAGGACAGGAACCAAGGAGGCACCGACAGCCCCTAGCACATGTGCCAGGCCCCAAGGGCAGCATAGCCCGTGGGCAGCGATGCTGGGGGAGGGCGTCACTCACCGCGCGAAGCAGCAGAGGAGCCCAGCACCCCCACACGGAGACCTGGGCTGGGGCTCCCAGCAAGCGGCCAAAGCCGGGTCGCCTTGGACACTGGAAATAAACAGTGAATTTGGGAGCCCTCCCCAGAGCTGGGCGCAGCCTGGGCAGGTGGTGCTGGACTGGTGACTGGGGTAAATTGGAGCTAGGGTGCTTTCACCTGGGGCCGAAGTTTCCCAATGGGTTGGGGGGGCTGGGGGCATTGCGGGGGCTGGGGGCCTGGCCCCAAATATGGGTGCAAAGTGAGTGAAAATGTGGCTGTTCCCGGGCTGCTCTTGGCTCACCCCGCAGCTGGGTTTGGCGTGCAGGGACCCTGGCCAGGTTTGGGGTGGGGGGGGTCCAGTTGAGGGGTGTTGGCCAGTGCTGCGGGCGGGATGGGCAAGTGCCATGTCTGTGTGGCAGGCCAGAGAGGAGACTTCGGAGCGGCAGCTGCAGGGGGTGCCCAGACTTGAGCCATTAATTCTCTGTGCTGCTGGCACACCAGGGGCCCCAGCCCTGCCCAAGTGCCTTTCCCACCGGGCACTGCCCAGACATGGCCAAGATGGGCCCTGCCTGGCGGGGGCTGGGAGTAGCCCAAACCTGGCTCCTCGGGATGCTGGGAAGGTAGGATGAGCTGTGACGGCTGTATCCAGCCCCTATGGAGGGGCGAAAGGATGAGGGCTGGCAGGACATGACCCCTCACTCTAGGCCCCTGGCCCCCAGAAGAGGGGCCCTGCCCTATTTCCCAGGCCACCTCTGCAGCCTGCAGGAATCCTGGTGCCAGACCCCACCCCTCCAGCCACACTCCCAGCACGTTCCCAGCAGGGAGGAGTGTCCGGGTCATTGGGGGAAATTGAGGCACCAAGCCGAGGGGCAAGGGCTGGCCCCAGCCCACAGAGCCAGGGACATGGCTGGGAACAGGACCCAGGAGGGACTCTGGCTGGGAGGGGACCCTGAGCTCAGGTCCCATTGCCAGGGTTCCCCTCCCTGCCAGCGCAGACCCCAGGACTTGTCTCCGCCGACGCTGGTGCCAGGGGGCAGTGACCCAGCACCTGGGGGGTTCGGGAGAAGCTAGCTGCCCCGAAAACCCACCTCAGGCTCTGACCCCCAGCCCCCGCAGGGAGCTCTGGTAGCCCCAAACCCCCCAGCCTCTGGGCTCTGACCCCCAGCCCCTTCAGGGAGCTCTGCCAGCCCCCCCCCCGACCTCAGGCTCTGACCCCCGGCCCTTGCAGGGAGCACTGCCAGCCCCACTGCCAGCCTCTGACCCCCAGCCCCTTCAGGGAGCTCTGCCAGTCCCTCCCTGCAGCCTCAGCCCCTGGGCTCTGACCTCCAGCCCCTTGCAGAAAGCTCCGCCAGTCCCTGGGCTCTGACCCCTAACCCTCCCCCATGCTGGGAGCTCTGCCAGCCCCCCCCCAAGACCCAGCTCCTGGGCACTGCCTGCCCGGTGGCTGTTCAGAGGCAGCATCCGTAGCCCCCACCTTTCCCCATAATCCCGCTGCCAGGGGCTGGTCAGAGCAGGGGTTGGTCGCCCAAGGGGCTGGGATGACATCTGGGCACAGGGCCTGGGCCATTGGGGTCTGTCGGGGGCCTGGCTGGTCTCGGCCCTTCATCCCCATTGTGGGGCATGGTCAGGGCTGACCCATGGGGGGAGGGGGCGTGTCCCCTCCCCTCCCCTCCCCCCGTGGCAGAACTGCCCACGGTGACGTCGCCTGAGACAAACTAATTTGCCGACTTGTTCCCCATAGCTCTGAACCGGCTGCCCGGAGCCAGCTGCCCCCTGGGGAATATTAACCCCTAGGGTGCCAGCCGCGGCTGAGCAGCCAGGCCTCGGAGCCCGGGCATTGGCAGCGCCCTGGGCGGGGGCTGGAATCCCCCCAAGGGGGCTGTCCTGTCCCCGGCCAGGGCCCTGCTGCCAGCCCCACGGCTCCCCCTCCCGGCGGGCAGGGGAGGGGCCAAGGCGCTCCTGGGGCACAGGGCCAGGTTGGCAGCAATGCACTCTTGGAAGCTATCCCACAATTCCCAGCTTCGCTCTCAACAGCACTGGGGTGCAGATGATTTCGCACAGGCCCCAGGGCATTGTGGCATAGCAGTGGGGTGCGGCACGGGCCCCAGGGCATTGTGGGGTGTGGCACGGGCCCCAGGGCATTGTGGGATAGCAGTGGGGAGCAGCACGGGCCCCAGGGCATTGTAGGGAGTGGCATGGGCCCCAGGGCATTGTGGAGTGTGGCACGGGCCCCAGGGCATTGTGGGATAGCTGTGGGGTGCAGCATGGGCCCCAAGGCATTGTGGGATAGCTGTGGAAGGACCACTAGAGCCATTCCTAGAACACCCCCGATGCCAGTCTCCCTGGTTTCCCCCCCCCCCCCCGCACACACCCGTGCCCCTGGCCGGCGGAGCTGGGGCAGGGCTAGGAGCCAAGTTTACAGTCTTGGGCTGCCCGTTGGGCTTGGACTGACACGCCGAGACTCTTGCGTGGTTTTTGCAGGGCAGCGGTTGGCCCATGGCAATGAGGCCCATCGTGTGGGTAGCACCCAGCCCTGCTGCCCTCTGCCTGGAGCAGAGCTGGGCGGGTCAGGTTGCGATGGCGGGGGGCTGTGTGTAGGGATTGAGGGGCACCCGTGTGGGGAGGGGTCACAGCAGGAGACTAGATAGTTTGGCACAATTGGAGTTGATCTGCCCACCCCCATCTCTTGCCTCCCAGCTTCCGGAAAGTGATTCCTGAGAGTCCCCTGCGATGGCCTCATGCAGGGACTGGGGTAGCTGGGGGCTCCCCACAAGCCAACTCCTGCCCCACTCCCCACAGCACCCCCTGCTGGCAGAGGCCAGGCCTGGCATAGCCGCGAGCTCCCCTGCCCAGACTCCAAGGACAGGCTGGTGCGGCTCTGTCCTGGTGCGTGGCCGCCGGGGCCCAGCTGGGCTGCAGCGCGAGACCCTGGCACATCCGGCCGCGCAGACGGGCAAGCAGGTTATAAATAGCCCCGCACTGGGGTAATCGAATTGGGCTGAGAGCACAGGCTGCCGCAAGTGCACCAGCTGGGGGGCTGGTCCCGGCTGGGCCAGCCTGGGGGGGACGCTTTAACCCCTTCACGCCTGGGACTGCTTGCATGCTCAGAGGAGAGGGGGGTGGGACCCCAGTCCTCACCGCCAGAGGGCAGGAGGGGGACTCAGGTGCTGGGGATACCAGCAGAGGCCCAGTTCATGCCGGTGGGGTGTGTGTGTGACAGGGTGGGTCTGGCTGGCTGGGGTTGGCTGGGGGGTTAGGTCGGGGGTAGCTGTGGGGGGGATGAGGGGGCTGGGGAGGGGAGTCGCTGTGTGGTATATGGGGGGCTGGGGAAGGGGTGGCCGTGGGGGGGATATGGGGCTGGGGAGGGGGCTGAGAGGGTGAGTTGGCATGGGGAGGAGGTGGCTGTCCAGGGAATGAGGGGCTGTGGAGTGGGCTGGGAAGGTGGGCTGGCATGAGGAGGGGATGGTGTGGGGGGCAATCAGGGGGCTGGGGAGGGAGCGTCTCACCCTCAGGTCCATCTGCGTGGGCAGCAGGTGGGCAGCGGGGCCTGGGCTGGGCTAATGTCATTGCAGCTGGTAATGGGCAGACAGAGGAGCCCTGAGCGGGGGAGGGAAAGGGGGGCTGGGGCTGGACACGCTGCCTCCCTCTGGGCCCCCACCCTCAGGGTGCTGAAACCTACCGGGGATGGCCTTGGGGGCCCACTGGGCGGGGCTGGTGGGGGGCTGAGGACAGGAGCCCCCTACCCTGGGGTGATGCCCCCCAGGATCTCATCCACTGTCTCTCTCTCTCTGTGTCAGGCAGCGTCCCTCGTCCTCGCACCATCCCGCCTCCCTTGGGACCTTGTGGCCCCACTGACAGGCCAGTCGGCAGGACCCTCCGGGTGAGCCCACGGGGCAGGGGCCCCCCCTTCCTTCCCCACACACTTCGGGCTCCGGGACGCTGCGCTCGGGGCAGGGTAATGTCAGCTCTGCTCAATGGTACTGGCAGAAATACAAGTGGGGCTGCGGGTCGGGAGTGAGGGGTGCTGGCTGGGTTGGGGGGAGCCCAGGGCTGGGCCAGCCGGGGGCTGTGGGTCGGGAGTGAGGGGCGCTGGCAGAGGTAGGGAGGGGGTCAGGGCTGGGTTAGCAGGGGGCTGCGGGTCGGGAGTGAGGGGCGCTGGCTGGGTTGGGGGGAGCCCAGGGCTGGGCCAGCTGGGCGCTGTGGGTCGGGAGTGAGGGGCGCTGGCAGAGGTAGGGAGGGGGTCAGGGCTGGGTTAGCAGGGGGCTGCGGGTCGGGAGTGAGGGGTGCTGGCTGGTTTGGGAGGTGCCCAGGGCTGGGCCAGCCGGGGGCTGTGGGTTGGGAGTGAGGGGTGCTGGCTGGGTTGTGGGGAGCCCAGGGCTGGGTTAGCAGGGGGCTGTGGGTCGGGAGTGAGGGGCATCATACAGTCGCACTGGCCCAGCCACAGCTCCCGGCTGAGCTGTCGTGCCCCTGGTTTCATCCGAAGGAAAGGGCCCCCTGGAAGCTGTGGGGCAGGTCCCTGGGCCCGCTCCCGGGCATGGCACCGGGCCCTCTCTGGCCATGCCAATGCGCTGCCCGCTGGATCTCATGAAATGGTGGGGAGACGGGGCCCAACGTGCCACGTGATGGGGAGGGGTCCACAGTGACCAGGATATGGCCCCAGGCGTCGGGTGGGCCCAGCCCCCCTTCCCCAGCCCCGCGCCGCTAGCCAGCTGGTTACACAGTAACGAGGCTCTGCCGGCATCACTAACACACCACAGCTCCGGCCTCACCCGGCTCACACAGCGCTGCTCGGCCCCGCCAGGCTCCAGCTCGGGGAGGGGAGCGGGGCTTATTGGGTATTGCTGGGGGCTGGGACTCCTGGGTTCTATCCCCAGCTCTGAGAGGGGAGTGGGGTCTAGTGGTCAGAGCAGGGGGCTGGGAGCCAGGACTTTTCGGTTCTACGCCCAGTTCTGAGACGAGAGTGGGGTGTAGTGGGGATTGCTCGGGCCTGGGAGCCAGGACTCCTGGGTTCCATTCCAATGGCTCCGAACGACTCCCTATAGACTTTGGTTACGTCCCTTCCGCTCTCTGTGTTCCAGGCCACTTGGCCTGTGGGGCTGGACTGGGCAGAGTCCATCCAGCCAAGTCTCTGGAGGGACGAATTCCTGGGCTCCTGCTGGTGGGGCAGGCCTGGGTTAGCGCTTTCGCTGGAGCAATGGGGCAGGCAGTCCCCAGCTGGAGAGCAGGCCTGGGGGGCAGAGTGGGGGCCGCAAGTTCTGGCTCGTCCTGGGAGCCCAGAGGCTTCCATCCTCAAGCAGCTTCCTGGCTAGCCCAGCCCAGAGCCGCCAGCTCCCTGCTTCCTCTGGGTGACCTGAGAAGGGGCAGAGCCAGCCAGGGCACCCCTCAATGCTCCCCAGCGCTCAGCCACCTCCCTTCTACCATCAGTTGTGTGGGAGGGGAGGAGGGGAGGTGTCCGGCTGCTGAGGGGCAGGGAGTATCAGGCAGCAGGGAGGTGAAGGGGGGTCGGGAGCGTCAGGCGGCCGGGTGTGTGTGTGTCGGGGGGGGGGGTTGGCAATGGGGAGTGGGGTGAGAGTCAGGCAGCCAGGGGTGTGTGTGGGGGTGTTGGGCAGTGGGGTGGGGTGAGAGTCAGGCAGCCGGGGGAGTGGGGGCGTGTTGGACACTGGCGGGTGGGGAGTGTCGGGCAGCCAGGGGAGTGGGGGGATGTTGGGTACTGGGGGGTGGGGAGTGTCAGGCAGCTGGGGAAGTGGGAGGGTGTTGGACACTGGCGCGTGAGGAGTGTCGGGCAGCCGGGGGAGTGGGGGGGTGTTGGACACTGGCGCGTGAGGAGTGTCGGGCAGCCGGGGGAGTGGGGGGGTGTTGGACACTGGCGGGTGAGGAGTGTCGGGCAGCCGGGGGAGTGGGGGGGTGTTGGACCCTGGCGGGTGAGGAGTGTTGGGCAGCCGGGGGAGTGGGGGGGTGTTGGACACTGGCGTGGTGGGGGGTGTCAGGCAGCCGGGGGAGTGGGGGGGTGTTGGACCCTGGCGGGTGAGGAGTGTTGGGCAGCCGGTGGAGTGGGGGGGTGTTGGACACTGGCGTGGTGGGGGGTGTCAGGCAGCTGGGGGAGTGGGGTTGGGCAGTGGGGTGGCAGGATGGGTCTGACTGGGAAGGAAGTGGACAAGTGGCCAGTTTCCTCCCAACCCTGGAAAGTCCCAAAATGTCCAAGGAAGGCGGCGGTCGGGGGTGGGGGGAGAACCAGAATTCTGGAGCAGCAGCTCAGTTACCCCCTCCTCTGCAGGGCTGGGGGCTGGATAAGGGTGCGGCCAGACCAGAGCCTCTAGCCCTGCAGTTCCCCGTCCTACAGCCTCCACTGGCCAAGCCCTGCATCCCACAGCTTCCCACCCCACTGGCCAGGCCTAAGCCGGGTCGCTGGGGACAGGGGCAGAAGGTACATGTCAGCCCCTAGCTCAACCCAAGGGCACCCCCTGCCTTCGCCCCAGGTGTCCCTGGCAATGTTCCCAGGGAGTTTCCCACCCAGCAGGGTCCCTCTTCGTCCCACAGGGGTGCCCCCAATGCCCAGGTGGGGGCATCAGGACCCAGGCGTCCTAGCCCCAAGATGCGGTCCCTCCTCAGAAATGGGTCAGGGCTCCCCATCTCCTCCAGTCAGCCCAGAGCCAAACCATGGGCCTCACTGGCCCCATGGCCAATCCACCCCTCGGGAGCTGTCTGCCTGGGGCAGGCCAAGTGCACTGTGGGCCATTCCCTCCTCCCCTTGTGTGGGGGCGGGCCAGGTGCATTGTGGGCCATTCCCTCATGCGGCGGGGGGGGAGGCCAGGTGCATTATAAAATATTCCCTCCTCCCTTCATGTGGCGGTAAGCCAGGTGCATCGTGGGATATTCCCTTGTCCCCTCGTGAGGGGGCAGGCCAGGTGCACTGTGGGTGGTTTCCTCGTGCCCAGGGACGCCAGGTGCTTTGTGGGATATCCCCTTCATTGCTCTTGTGCCCAGGGCCCCCAGCCCTCCCGAGGAGGCCTCCGTATCTGGATATCCGCGTTCTATCCCCCAAACCCTGTTTACAACCCTTGTTAGTGGCTTTGGGGCTGCAGCCCCTTGGGGGGTCTGGCCATGAGATGGGGGGATTGTTACTGCTAACAGCCCAGCTGGCACCAGGGCCTGAGCCCAGGGATGGAGCCCGGAGGGCACCTGCTCCGGCCAATGGGTGAGGGGTGAAGCATTTTCCTTTGTTTCAGTAAAAATTCGGTGTTTTTATTGGGATCTGACCAGCAGCTTCTCTGAGGCCCAATCAACAGGTCCTTTTAGAGACCCCCCAACCCACTGGGTGCCCCTCTCCTCCCTGAGCTGGGACTAGAACCCAGGAGTCCTGACTCCCAGACCCCCCAGCTCTAACCACTCACTTTAACCCCCCAGCTTGCTTTATGAGTTTGGGAGCCACGACTCCTGGTTTCTAACCCAGCTCTGTCACTCACTCATTTGATGCGGATCCCTTCCTGCCAATCAGTGCCTCAGTTTCCCCATCTGTGATATATGGAGAAGGACGCTGCCCCCCTGCCTGAATTTGGGTACTCTAAGAACCCCCCCTGGAGGAGGCCAGCCTGGCCAAGATCCCAGCCTGCCCTACCGCAAGGCCCCAAACAATGGGAGCAAAGGACCCACAGCCCAGCCCCACAGCCAGTAACCGGGATCAAAGGTACAGGGTGTGCGGGGATGGCGCTATCTAATCGGGCATGAATTGCGATGCAAATAAAGCACCCATTGCCAGGGAACTGGGTCTGGCCTTGGTTGGCAATAAGAGGGCTGGGACTGGGGGCAGGGACAGATGGAGCCACCCCCTCACCTCACCCTGGTGCTGCTGACCCCTGATCCCCACCAGTCTTTACCCTCCGGTCACTCCATGCTATGAGGAGGGGAATTTCCCCTTCCCAGCCAAGCCAGGTCCATTGGCTTGTGCCCCCCCACCCTCAGTGCAGATGCTCTCAGACATGAGCTCTCTGTCCTTAGCCCCAGCCAAAGGAGCCAGGTCATGCCACTAATTTTTATTCTATCAACCCTGGGTGGGGATAGAACCTGGCACCGAGGAGCTGCCAGATGGCAGCAGTAGTGGGCTGTTACCCACCCCAGGGAGCGGCCCGGGGCTGCCGGGCCCTTGGAGATGAGCCAGGACAGAACCATCAGGGCTGTTGTTGGGATGGGGGCATGGCGAGGGGCTCTGGCGGGATTGGGCCCCGCTGGGGGTGTGTGGGGCTCTGGCGGGATCAGGACCCGTTGGGGGGGATCCGGGGCTCTAGCAGGATTGGGCCCCATTGGGGGGGCTCTGGTGGGATCAGGCCCCGCTGGGGGGGTACGAGGTTCTGGCGGGATCAGGCCCTGTTGGGGGGGATGGGGGGGCTCTGGCAGGATCGGGCCCCTTGGGAGGGCTCTGGTGGGATCGGGCCCCTCTGGAGGGGGTACTAGGCTCTGGCAGGATCGGGCCATGTTGGGGGGGGCTCTGGCGGGATCGGGCCCTGCTGGGGGGGCTCTGGTGGGATCGGGCCCTGCTGGGGGGGGTGCGAGGCTCTTGCAGGATTAGGCCCCATTGGGGTTGCGGGGCTCTGGTGGGATCAGCCCCCATTGCAGTGGGTGTGAGGCTCTGGTGGATCAGGCCTCTCTGGGGCGGGTACTAGGCTCTGGCAGGATTGGGCCCCGTTGGGGGGGCTCTGGCAGGATCGGGCCTTATGGGGAGGATGTAGGGCTCTGGTGGGATCGGGCCCCGCTGGGGGGGGGTGCAAGGCTCTGGTGGGATCAGGTCCCTCGGGGGGGGGTACGAGGCTCTGGCAGGATTGGGCCATGTTGCGGGGGGCTCCGGCGGGATCGGGCCCCATGGGGAGGATGCAGGGCTCTGGCAGGATAGGGCCCCGTTGGGGGAGCTCCAATGGGATTGGGCCTGGCGCTGGTGCTCTGGGGCCAGGGGGTCCCGTTGGGGCTGCGCTGGGCCCTGGAATCTCGTCTCACAGGGCCGCTGGCTCGCTTGCCTTTGCCCTTTGGCGCCCGGCAGGGGCGTTCCGGGCCGGCCGGGGGGATTAGTGGATTAGGGGCCTGGAAAGGTTGCGCTCACCTGCCCGTGGCTGCCGGCCCAGCCAGCGCCATTGGGCCCCTTGCGCTTGGCCTCAGCCAGCCCCGCCCTCCTGGCCCCCAGCCATCACCCCCCAGCCTCCTGGACCCCGGCCACCAGCCTCCTGGCCCCCAGCCCCTGCCCCCAGCCATCACCCTCCAGCCTCTTGGCCCCAGCCCCTGCCCCCAGCCATCACCCTCCAGCCGGCCCCCACCCTGCCTGGCCCCCTGGCTCCCAGCCTCCACCCACCATTCCCCAGCCCCCTCCCCGCTCCACTTCCAGCCAGCTCCGGCCCCAGCCTCCTGGCCCTCATCAACACCCCTCATTCTCCAGCCATCACCCCCCAACTCTCTGGCCCAGTCCCCAGCCTGAAGCCCCACCCCCTCTCAGCTCCCATCTATTGCCCCTCCTGACTCCTGGTCTCCAGCCTCCTCCGCCAGCTTCCAGCCATTGCCCCTCCCAGCTCAGCCCCTGGCCCCACCCTCGGGTGAAATTCACTTCCCCTACATTAACTCCTTCTCCTGCCTTGATTCTGAACAGGCCGGAGCCTCCCAGCAGAGCTCTTTGCAGCCTTAACTCTGCCCTGGGCACCATCCCCAGCCGACCTTAACTTTGCCCGTCTCACTCCACCCTTACTTCTGCCCCTTTGCCCCCCTGGTTCCACCCTTAACTCTGCCCCCTGGCAGCTGGCACCTTCCCCAACTGACCTTATCTGCCCCTTCTCCCTGCTCCATCCCACCCTTAACTCTGCCCCCTTCACTCCCCTCCCTGTCACCCCTTGACTCTGCCCCTTCACACCCCCCCACCCTTGACTCTGCCCCGGCACTGTCCTGTCAGTCGGACGCGCTGTGGTGAAATGGCTCCTGGTTTCTGGCTGGTGCTGGTGCTGCTCCCTCGCGGGGTGCCCCCACCCAAGGCGCAGTCAGGTGCCAGCGGAGGGGGATCTGGACCAGGGTGGGCATGTTGGGGTGCCCGGGGGGTGCCAGGGCCCTGGGGAGGCAGGAAGCCGTCGGGAGGGCAGCCCCACACTGCGCCCAGCTAATCCGTGCTAAAGATGCTCGTGCCCATGGCCAGTGGTTCCGGTTTTCCTCCAGCAGCCACACAAGCTGCACCTGATCAGTCCCGGTGGCTTCCCCCCCCCCTCCCCACAGTAAGGGGGAGCTGTGGGCAGGGAGAGCCCGGCTGGGGGGAGGACGCTGGCTGGTGGAGGGGGAGGGAAGCTGGGGATGCTGATGTTACTGGGTGAGAGGTGGTGCTGGCTTGGGGGTGGAACTGGCAGGGGCGGGGGGGACTGAAGCTGGGGGTCTGTCTGGAAGGTGGCTTCGGGGGGAGGAGGAGCTGGTGGGACACGGGGATTGGCAGGGGTGAGGGGTTCTGGTGAGGGACAGGGGGCTGGCTGGGGGGTTTCGTGGGGCAGGGGGGAATCTAGCTGTGGATTTAGGGAGATCTGGCAGGGGCAGAGGGGGGTTGGCTGGAGGCAAACTATGGGGTGGGGGGATCAGGCTAGTGGGGGCAGGGGCATCTGGCTGAGGATTTGGGAGGTCTGGTGCAGGGCAGGGGGTCTGGCTGTAGGGTTGAGGGGGTATGGCAGGGTCAGAGAGGGTGCTGGCTGGGGGGCAGAGGCAGCTGGCTGAGGGTTTAGGGGGGTCTGGGAGGGGGTCTGGCTGGGGGGCAGGGGGAGGTTGGCTGGCGGGTGAGGGTCTGGCTCGGATCCCCGGCCCCAGCCACGCTCCGGGATTCTGTGCAGTGATCAGGTCATTAGTTGCCAGGCCACTGAGGAGAAAGGAGGAGTGGGGAGGCGCCAAAGCCGGGGGGGCAGACGTTTGCGTCATGCCCAGCCCCTGCCCTGCCCCTCTGTTTGGCCCCGGCGTGGACTTGCCATCACCTGCCCCAGTGCCCCTTCCCTGCCTCAGTTTCCCCTCCCTGGCTCACAGGACGCCCCCAGCCCCGAGAGCGACTGGCCTCCGGCCTGGCCCCGGCCACAGCTGGGACACGGGACAGGCCCAGACCCGCTAGTGCCATGTGGCAGCAGCCCGGCTTGTGGGCCCGGCGAGCGGGTGCCATGCTGGGGCTGCTGCGCCATCCAGCCTGCCCTGCGGGGGTGCGCTCCCAGCACAGCCAGGGGGCTGGCGGCTGGCCGGCCTCCCACCCTGGCAGCCGGGTCACGCTGACCCATGGGACCGTCCTGCCACACTCGCTCCCAGGCTGTGTGTGAATGGGCCGTGGGCCAAGGGGGCCGGTTGCAGCCTGAGCCCTGGACGTCGCTGCATTCCTGCTTGTGTAAATAAACCCGGGAGGGCTCCACCGCAGATATGCTTCCGAATGGAGAGTGGCTCTGAGGCTGGGGCCCTGCAGTGCTAGGCAAGGCTCGGCTTTGTTATTGTAGGGTCTTCCACGAGCGCTGGGCTCCATGCTGCTCTGTTATTGTAGGGTCTCTCAGGAGCGCTGGGCTCCACGCTGGTCTGTTATTGTCGGGTCTCTCGGAAGCACTGATCGGTTATGGTCGGGTGTCCCACGAGTGCTGGGCTCTGCTATGGTTTGTTATTGTAGGGTCTTTCAGGAGTGCTGGGCTCCATGCTGCTCTGTTATTGTAGGGTCTCTCAGGAGTGCTGGGCTCCACGCTGGTCTGTTATTGTCGGGTCTCTCGGAAGCACTGGTGTCATGGATCCACAGGGTCGGGGCTATGGCCCAGCTTTGGAACAGTCTCTGGGAAGCCCCATCAATGCACCAGAGCCCCTGGGGGTCTGACTCTTCCTCCGGGTCAGGCCCCATGGCTTCATGGCCTCTCTAGGCTGGACCCCTGGGCCGCCAACCCCCTGCTTCCCTTTGTGAGCTCCGCTCAGCAAGACCCACTGAGTCAGGCCCTGGGGGAGACTCGTACAGACTTGGGGAGCAACGGGCCAGCCCAGAACCCTGGCCCTTTGCCCACCCCGGCCCAATTCAGGTGTGTGCCCCCGGCTGCTTCCTGCAGCCCACACTTCACCCCTCCCCGCCCCAGTCCAGTGTCCCCCAGCTGGGCAAACCCTGCCAGCATCCCACCAAGAGGGGCCAGCCCTGGTGGTCAGTTGCAAGGTGTCAAAGTCCCAGTGACTGGGTTTGCCATTGTCTTCATGGATTCTCCACTGACATGGGGATTAAGGTCCATGTAGTCCCAGCCAGCTGGGTGCCGCTCAGACCTGGGTTTTAGCCTGCCCAGGGAGCCAACAGACCTCCACACCCTCCCCACTCCCCCGACTAGGTAACAATGCAGCTATAGGGAAACTGAGGCACACAGAGGCTTCATAAAATATTACAAAATTCCCACTTCATCACAGCTGGGCTCTGTGCTGGTCTGTTATTGTAGGGTCTCTCGGGAGCACCAAGCTCCCTATCGATCTGTTATTGTAGTCTCTCTCAGGAGCACTGGGCTCTGCAAAGATCTATTATTATAGGGTCTCTCAGGAATGCTGGACATGGTGCTGGTTTGTTATTGTAGGGTCTTAAATGTCTGCCTGTGGGATAGCCATACCAGTGCAGTGCAGGGGACAACCCTGGGGGTTGGCTGTGGGATGGGGGTAGGTGATCTGCTCAGAGACTCCCAGGTAGATCTAGGGGGGTGGGGGGTGGGCAGGCAGTGACTAGTGCAAGGCACATGCCAATTACCAGGCAGAATCACGCGTGACCTGGGAACCCCCAGCCTGGGGGGTCAGGGCTGCCAGAGTGGGGGTGAGGCATTTCCCAGAGCGGGGCAGGGTGACCTCTCCCATGCACAGGAGGGCTGGTAGGGGTGGGGACCCTAGGGCATGGGGCACAATGCAGCCTGACCCTCACTCCCTGGTCAGGATCTGGAACCTGCTGGGGATGGCTAGTCAGGGAGCTATCGGGGGTCACTGACAGGGGGTGGGGAGCTGGAGTAAGGCCCTGTGAGGGGAGGATGTGGGCAGCTGGTGATTGTTAGGGGATCATGTGTGGGGGGTGGTGGCTGGGGGCAGGGGGCCTGGGGGGGCCAGGAAGCTGGCTGGGGGGGTCATGTGGGGGGCTGCAGACAGGATCCCCTGGGGGGCTTGGCAGGGGGTGTTGAGTGAGGAGCCATGGGGAGCTGGCTGGGGCTATGTGGGGCTGCACGTGCCCTGGTTGGTACTCCCCCTAACTCTCTCTCCTCCTTTCCCAGGAGCTGTGTCCCAGGCTCCCCACCCGTGGGGCAGGCAGCTCCTCTGACCCCCTGGATCATCCCTGCCAGCTAGACCTCCCACGAGCACCCAGGGCTGCTTCTCTGAGGAGGGCGGATGGGGTTGGGGTGAGGGGGCCCCACAGCAGGGCCCAGCCTGGGGCTATGGAGACCTTGCCCCAGTGCCGCCCCTGCAGGACAATCCGCTTGGTCCTGTGGGAATTGCAGCCCCTGCTCTGAGCGGAGCCCCCCCACGCCTGCAGGACTCTCCATGCCGGGGACCCGCTGGCACTGAGAATGTGCAACACCACCCTGGTGAGCTGCAACGTGGATTCCAAGATCGACCACCTCTTCCCCCCCACGCTGTACATCATGGTCATCACCATGGGGCTGCCCACCAACTGCATGGCCCTGTGGGCCGCCTACCTGCAGGTCCGGCAGCACAATGAGCTGGGCATCTACCTGCTCAACCTGTCTGTGGCCGACCTGCTCTACATCGCCACCCTGCCCCTGTGGATCGACTACTTCCTGCACTATGACAACTGGATCCACGGGCAGGAGTCCTGCAAGCTCTTCGGCTTCGTCTTCTACACCAACATCTACATCAGCATCGCCTTCCTGTGCTGCATCTCCGTGGACCGCTACCTGGCCGTGGCCCACCCGCTGCGCTTCGCCAAGGTGCGCCGGGTCAAGACAGCCGTGGCGGTGAGTGCCGTGGTCTGGGCCATCGAGATCGGGGCCAACTCGGCCCCGCTCTTCCACAACGAGCTCTTCCACGACCGCTACAACCACACCTTCTGCTTCGAGAAGTACCCCATGGAGGAGTGGGTGGCCTGGATGAACCTCTACCGGGTCTTCATCGGCTTCCTCTTCCCCTGGGTGCTCATGCTCTTCTCCTACCAGGGCATCCTGCGGGCCGTGCGTGGCAATGTCTCCACCGAGCAGCAGGAGAAAGCCAAGATCAAGCGGCTGGCCCTCAGCCTCATCGCCATCCTCCTGTTCTGCTTCGCCCCCTACCATGTCATCCTGCTCTCCCGCAGTGCCGTCTACCTCAGCAAGCCCTGCGATTGCAGCTTCGAGGAGAAGGTCTTCGTGGCCTACCACAGCTCGCTGGCCTTCACCAGCCTCAACTGCGTGGCCGACCCCATCCTGTACTGCTTCGTCAACGAGGGGGCCCGCAGCGACGTGGCCAAGGCCCTGTCCACCCTGCTGCGCTTCCTCACCAGCTCCAAGCCCCAGGAGATGGCCACTGCCTCGCTCACCCTGGACACCCCGCTCTCCTCCAAGAAAAGCAGCTTCTGCCGGCTCCCCACGCTCCCCCAGCCCCCACCCCCGCCCCCCCTGGGCCCACCCGACGAGGAGCTGCAGATGAAGATCTTGACTTTCAACCCCTGAGCGCTCCCCAGTCAGCACCACGGCCCTGGATGCAAACGAGATGTAAATACAGTATTGTTCTTAATGATAATAATGCAGGGGCCCAGTGCAATACGGCCATGCCCAGTGAGGCCCCGGGGGGACGGCGCGGGAGGGGGCTGCTTGGCCTGATGGGGGCTCTGCCAAGACTGCCGGACACCTGGGTGCTGCAGGCACGTGAGAAAGGGGGAATGGCTGAAATACAGCTAGGTCCTGGGCAGGCTAGAGGAGTGTCAGGGTAGACAGACGGACAGTCAGAGAGGTGGGGGGGGGGGGGGGAGAGGGGAGGATGGAGGGATGATACAAACGGATGTTTGGCGATGGATGACTGTATGGGGATAGACAGATTGTCAGAGGTGTGTGTATAGGGATGGATGATGATGGGTGTGTATGGCAATGGATGAAGGGGTGGGGGGGCTGGAGGCATGGATGGGGGGGGCTGGAGCAATGGATGGAGGGGTATATATAAGGCTGGGTTGACCCAGAGGCTGTGAAGAACGATGGGTGGACAGAGCCACTGGATAGATGGAGGGTGTGACTGGGGCTGGATGGATGGATGGAGCGTGTGACTGGGGCTGGATTGTGTCACTAGGATGGGGAGGGCTGGAGGGTGTGAATGGGGCTGGATGGCTGGAGGGTGTGACTGGGGATTGATGGATGGAGGGTGTGACTGGGGCTGGATGGAGAGTGTGACTGGGGATGGATGGCGTCACTGGGATGGGGATGGATGGAGGGTGTGAATGGGGATGGATAGTGTGACGGGATTGATGGATGGAGGGTGTGACTGGGGATGGGGCGGGATGGAGGGTGTGACTGGGGCTGGATGGAGAATGTGACGGGATGGGGAGGTTGGAGGGTGTGACGGGATGGGGCGGGATGGATGGTGTCACTGCAGCTGGAGAGGTTGGAGGGTGTGAGTGGGGATGGATGGAGGGATGGATGGATGGAGGGTGTGAGTGGGATTGGATGGAGAGTGTGACAGGATGGGGAGGTTAGAGGATGTGACTGGGGAGGGTGGGATGGGGATGTGTGGGATGATACAAACGGATGGAGGGTGTGAGTGGGGATGGAGGGATGGGGTGTGTGACTGGGGACGGATGGAGGGTGTGACTGGAGAGGGGTGGATGAATGGAGGGTCTGAGTGGGGATGGAGGGATGGAGTGTGTGACTGGGGATTGAGAGGAGCCATCCCGCCATATTTCAGGGCGAAGCTCCTGGCCCCTTTCCATTAATAATCCCAGACTCAGCCCCACCCCTGTCCCCGTGCCCAGGCTGGTATGGGATGGGGCACTGCAGAGCAGAAGCATCTGGGCAGTGCCCGGCTCTGCTGTGGCTTTTCCTAGTGCCCCTGCATGGCTGCATCCCACCCAGAGCCGATTTCTCCTACCCCTGCTCTGGAGGCGGGGGCTGCCCGCCCTACTGGTACAGGCAGTGCCCCCTGTGGCCAGCCAGGTGAGGGCGCTGCTGTGCAGCAGGACAAGCTCCCAAACACGCACCCCAGGGAAACTGCCGAGGGCACCACGCAGAGCCCAGCGATGCACGGACCGGGGCTGCTGATCAGCCTAGAGACTACCCTGGCATGGCAGACGTCCTCAGCTACAGGAACTGGGCCCTGCTTCCCTGCTGCCAAGGGGGCTCTTTGGGGACGGATGAGTCCCCCTGGTGTGGCTGGTCTACAGAAGAAAAGAGCCTACTACTGCAGCCGGCTGAAGGTGCGCCTAGGTGGCAGGCCGTGCGTTAGCGGGGAGCCCTGTCCGCAGCGTGGATAGCAGAGGGTGCCCATCCGTGTCGATGGGGCTGTCTCGTGCCAGGCAATGCTGCTGACCTGATGGTTAATTAGGGTTATTTATTTCCTGGGGGGAGGCTGGAGGGGCCCCTCTGAAGGATAGGGGGGCTCCGTGGGGGGATCAGGGTCCAGACGTGCCAGGCACTGTACATTTCTGGAGCAAATAGTCCCTGCCCCAAAGGGAGCAATTTTGCTGCTAGATCTGGCCATGCCAGGGGGCAGGCAGCGCTGGCCGGTGTGTGGAAGGATGAACAAAGCGGTGTTTTAATTGAACACTTTCAGACTCTTCCTCCCTCATAAAGAAACCAAAGCAAAGGGCACAAGCCCCAAACCTCCCAGAATCCCTTGCAGGTTCGGCTAGCTGGGCGTGAAGGTGGGTCATTAAGGTCCCCCAGTCTGTCTCAGGGATCCCACGGCTACCACCAAAACCCCACAGCTAAAAGTCAGCATGTGGATGGGAACAGCTACCCTGTTGGCATTCAGTGGGCACAGAATCTCCCTGGGCAGAGCCAGGGCCGACCTAGGAACTTCTCCAACCTACCTGAACTGGGTTTCTAGCTGCCCTGGGGAACCAGGACACCTGGGTTCCATGCCTGGCTCGGCCCAATGTTCTGGGTGACCTTAGGCGAGTCCCTTCCCTTCTGTGAGTCTGCCCCGGGTCCGTCCAGCGTGGTAGCTCTCCTGAGCCAGGCTGTCTCCTCCTCAGTGTTTGGGCAGCGCCCGGCCCATGGGGCCCCATTTGGGGTTGGTGCTACTGCAGGCCCCATGGCCTGAGGGCAATCTGAGACAAAGCTGAGGAGGGATCTCGAGTCTGCCACAGGCGTCTCTCGGTGCCCCATGCTGGCGTCACCCCATTGCCCCAGCCAGCGCCAAGCCCATGTTGGCAGCAGACGTGGGAACCTCGCGTTGGCACTGGGCGGGCGCTTTCGTCAAGGCCCAGCGAGGGATCGCGCTGGCATTAGGCTGTTTCCGGCTCTCCCGACTGGGGAGAAAAGCTGGGAAAGGTTGGGGGGCTCAGGCCCTGCAGGGAGAATAAAGACCCCCCCCCCCCCCCACACACACACACACACAACGGTTTGTGGCTCTCCTGATTTCGGAGGCAGTCTGGCGAATGGGGGGCCTGGCTCTGCTCTTCGGGCACCAGCTGGGAGCGTCCGCTCGGCGAGGCCCGGTGGGAATTGGGAGCCTAAAGAGCTTGGCGGAGCTGGGCCTGAGCTCCCAGAATGCACCACAGTCGGCAGCATCCCTGGCGTTGGGGGAGGAAGGGGGCTTGGGAACGGGAAGGGCTAGGCGGCGGGGGGGGAGGCAGCTGTGCCCACGCATGTCCCCCGGAGCGGAGTGTGCTGCAGGCCACGGTGTTGGCCACTCATGGGATTTCAGGGGGTGGCTCTGTGCAGCGCTCCCCCAGCACACCTGCTCAGCCCTCCCCTGAGAGGGACCTCCACTGGGTTGTTATTGTAGGGTCTTTCAGGAGCGCTGGGCTGGACACTGGTTTGTTACTGAGCAAGGAGGCTGCAGGTCTGGCCCATCTGCCCTGCGTGCTGCTCCTGGTGGGGGCAGGGGGATCCCTGCCCCGACCCTGCTCCAGCGCCTGGCTCCAGGTTCCAGCAGATGGGTCGTTAATGCGACGGGGAAGGCAGATGGATGCTGGAGGGGCAGGACGCAGCTCTGCAAGGGATGAGAGGGGGGCACCGTGCGCCCAGGCACCAGCCCCGCACCACAAGGCTTCGCGTCCTGGCCCCGGGCCCTGAGAGTCAGGTCAAAGGTCACACAAGAGTCCTGGCCCCCAGCGCCCCCGCCCCGCCCCGCTTTCCCCCACTAAACCCTACTCCTCTCCCAAAGCTGGGCGTGGGAACCCAGGAGTCCTGGCTCTCAGCCCCCCTGCTCTAACCTATATTTCTATATTCTGTCTAGACCCCACTCCCATCCTGGAGCCAGGGACAGAACCCAGGAGTCCTGGCTCCTCCAGTGCCAATTACCAGCCGTCAGGCCTCTCCCATAGAGGGGACAGAGAACCCAGGAGTCCCGACCTCCAGCTCTCCCCTGCTCTACTCCCTGGACCACACTCCCCTCCCTCCACTGCCTTGTACGTTGAAGGGGGCCCGTGAGCCATCCTGCCTGGTTCTCCCTTCGCTGGAGCAGCCCAAGGGGCTGGTGCAGGAGGCACAGTGATGCCCCCCCCCCACGAGGCTGCTCCCTACCCCACCAGTGAATGGGGGCTCAGCCACCGAGTGGGACCCAGCCATTGTCATGGGCTGTTCACCCCACATGAGCCACCCAGCCCCGGCTATGCGCAGGGGCCAGCCAGGGCCCTCTTTGTCAGAACGGGGGGGGGGGGGGGGGCAGAAGAACCAAGGTCCTGCACAGAAGTGGGGGGCAATGGCTGGGTTGGGCCAAGGTTCTGGTCCCAAGCGTGTCCCAGATGTTTCCTTGCCCTGCTGTTGGGAATCCTACACTGCCCACAAAGGTGCCACCCTATTGCTGGCACTCAGCATGAGCTGTGGGTCATGCCCTCCCCACTAGACAGGCAGCTGTATCTCAGCACTAGGCACAGAGCCCCTGTATAAACAGCCCCCATGCCCCACCCCAGAGGTGGTTGCATCTCAGCACTGCATAACAAGCCATTCTTCGGTCTAATCTTAATAAAGCCTCCTTGACCTTGAGCTGACTGGTAAAGGAGCCCCCCGGGCCCCCCGCTGCCTCTCCCGGGGGCAGAGGGGGCAGAGGGTGACAGGCAGTGACCGGCCAAGCAGCGGCTGCCTGACCCCGGCGCTGCTCCTCACGTCACCGGGCAGGGGGCTTTGCAATGGGAACATTCCCGGGAATAAACAGGAAGCGCTCAGGCCCAGGAATCTCCCACGCTCCCCGTGCCAGGTGAGGCGCCCCCTGCTGCCTGGTGAGGGGAGTTACCCCACCCCCCCTGCTTGCCCCCCATGACCCCTTTGCAGCAGCGGTTTCTCCCTGCGTGGTCCTGAGTTGGGGGAAGCACAGCTGGGACTCCGGTAACCTCAGCGCTGCTTCAGCCAGCGTCTTGGCGGTGGAGTCAAAGGGGGAGATTTTCCCTTTGCCTGTTTGTTTAGTTTTCTCTCTTACCTAATTCCACTTGATCCTACCACCCACCCAACTTCCCTAAGGTCAGTGCCCTCCCTCGCCCCCAGAGAACCCAGGAGTCCTGGCTCCCAGCCCTCACAGTCGGACTGCCCTGTATGGCAGACACACTGCCGGGTCTCCAGCTTCGGTTGGTGCTGCCCAGATCCAGCCCAAGGCAACGGTGACCCCATCGTCCTCCTCCCCCAGCTGCTCCCCTCAGAGCTCTGCGCCCCACCCAAGAGGGCAAGGAACCCCACGCAAGCCCTGACGGATTCCTGCAGCCACAGTAGAGAACCCAGCAGCCAATGGGCCATGGAGCCTGAGCTCCCCACTCGCTCCAGGGGACCTCCGGGGCTGGAAGGGGGGCACTGGCCCTGCCATTCCTCCGCCCAGACCTCCTCTGGGTTCTATTCCCAGCTCTGGGGAGGGAAGGGGGTCTAGTGGTTTGAGCAGGGGGGGCTGGGAGCCAGGATTCCTGGGTTCTACCCCTGACGTGGGGAGTGGGGTCTAGTGGTTAGAGCACAGGGGCTGGAAGGCACAACTCCCGGGTTCTATCCCTGGTTCTGGGAGGGAAGTAGGGTTTAGTGGTCAGAGCAGGGGGGGTTGGGAGCCAGGACACCTGGGTTCTATTCCCATTTACCCTGCCTGTTTCCCTTCACGCACTGGGGACTGGGGAATTCGTTCAGTGCTTGGAGCTCCCCCAGGGAGAAAAAACCTGGAGCTGAGCCAATGGCTGCGGCCAGCTGGGGGCAGGGAGCCCTGCTGTTCTTCACTCCAACCCCGCTTCCGGCCAGCCCTGCAGCTCTCTCCAGGCTGTTCGCACGGCCCTGGTGACACGGGGCCGACCCTGAGCAGCCCCCGGCTAGGAGCCACCTGGCCTGGCTGGGCCCTTGTCCTCACACGAACTCCGTGACCCCAGAAAGGGGGTGAGCAGCGGTGGGGAGCCTGGGTGAGAATGTGCAGCGCTGAACACAGCTCAGCCCCATCGATAGCCAAGCCCCCCGTCCTGTGCTGGGGGTTTGGTCTGGGGGAGGGCCCGACTCCGTTCTGATCAGCCCCAGCAGACTCCAGGCTGCAGCAGGCAGGGGCAGCGGAGAAGGACCCTGTGATGGGGGTGATGGATGGGAGCAGCATGCCCCAGGGAGGCTAGTCCGATCCGGGGCGAGACTCGGGCCGGGAGGGGGCCCATGAGTGGGGGGGGGTGAGAGGGGAGTCAGGACTTGGTGGGGTAGGGCGGAGAGTGGTCAGACGGGGGCAGGGGCTTAAGAGGATAAACCCACCAGGGACCCTCCTTTTCCTTTTGTCCCTGGGCCCCCAAGGTCAGGGAAGCACCGGGGGGTTCGTTACAGCTCATCAGGGGAAGAGACCCCAGCCATAGCTCATGGGCCTCCCCCCATACTCCTTCCCGAATCACAGGGAAACCCACGCAGTGCCCCGCAAACCCTCCCCAGCCACCAGGGGGCAGTCAGGAGACACAGACCCCCACTCCGCCTGTGGGGAGACACTGTGAGTGCAGGGTCCTTCCCGTCCCTGCACACTAGGGAAGGGCCCCAGACCGCCTCCCGCACCACCCCCGGGGCTCTCACCCAGCACCCACATGCAGCCCCCTCTGGGGAGAGCCCGGCAGCGTCTCAACAGCCCGGCCCGACAAGGAGTTAGGGAGAATCTCGAAGCCAGGGAAGTGGCCGAAGGGGGGGAGGGGCGGGGGGGGGGGGGAAGAGCCGTGGGAGGGGCCTCTGCGGGGCAGAGTCAGGAGCTGTTCTACGGCTCCTATCAAACGCAGCCCCCAACTGCACAGGGCTGGCGGGCTGCGTGGAGCAAGGGGGCCAGCGCTGACAGCCGGGGAGACGCCCCCTGCCGAGCCCCCGGACCCCGCTCCATGGCGGCCCCCCTCCAGTCCCCCTGCCGAGCCCCCCGCCCCGCTCCACAGAGTCCCCCAGTGCCCCTGCCCTGATCCACAGCGCCCCCCCCCCCAGTGCCCCTGCCGAGCCCCCGGACCCCGCTCCACAGCGCCCCCCCCCAGTGCCCCTGCCGAGCCCCCGGACCCCGCTTCACGGCGCCTCCCCAGTCCTCCTGCCCTGATCCACAGCGCCCCCCCCAGTCCCCCTGCCGAGCCCCCGGACCCCGCTCCACGGCGCCTCCCAGTCCCCCTGCCGAGCCCCCGGATCCCGCTCCACGGCGCCCCCCCAGTCCCCCTGCCGAGCCCCCGGACCCCGCTCCATGGCGGCCCCCCTCCAGTCCCCCTGCCGAGACCCCCGCCCCGCTCCACAGCGTCCCCCAGTGCCCCTGCCCTGATCCACAGCGCCCCCCCCGTCCCCCTGCCGAGACCCCGACCCCGCTCCACAGCGTTCCCCAGTGCCCCTGCCCTGATCCACAGCGCCCCCCCCCGTCCCCCTGCCGAGCCCCTGGACCCCGCTCCACGGCGCCCCCCCAGTCCCCCTGCCGAGCCCCCGGACTCCGCTCCAAGGCGCCTCCCCAGTCTCCTTGCCGAGCCCCTGGACCCCGCTCCACGGCGCCCCCCCAGTCCTCCTGCCGAGCCCCCGGACCCCGCTTCACGGCGCCCCCCAGTCCCCCTGCCGAGACCCCGGCCCCGCTCCACAGCGTCCCCCAGTGCCCCTGCCCTGATCCACAGCGCCCCCCCAGTCCCCCTGCCGAGCCCCCGGACCCCGCTCCATGGCGGCCCCCCTCCAGTCCCCCTGCCGAGACCCCCGCCCCGCTCCACAGCGTCCCCCAGTGCCCCTGCCCTGATCCACAGCGCCCCCCCGGTCCCCCTGCCGAGCCCCTGGACCCCGCTCCACGGCGCCCCCCCAGTCCCCCTGCCGAGACCCCGACCCCGCTCCACAGCGTTCCCCAGTGCCCCTGCCCTGATCCACAGCGCCCCCCCCAGTGCCCCTGCCGAGCCCCTGGACCCCGCTCCACGGCGCCCCCCCAGTCCCCCTGCCGAGCCCCCGGACTCCGCTCCAAGGCGCCTCCCCAGTCTCCTTGCCGAGCCCCCGGACCCCGCTTCACGGCGCCCCCCAGTCCCCCTGCCGAGACCCCGGCCCCGCTCCACAGCGTCCCCCAGTGCCCCTGCCCTGATCCACAGCGCCCCCCCAGTCCCCCTGCCGAGCCCCCGGACCCCGCTCCATGGCGGCCCCCCTCCAGTCCCCCTGCCGAGACCCCCGCCCCGCTCCACAGCGTCCCCCAGTGCCCCTGCCCTGATCCACAGCGCCCCCCCAGTCCCCCTGCCGAGCCCCTGGACCCCGCTCCACGGCGCCTCCCCAGTCTCCTTGCCGAGCCCTCGGACCCCGCTTCACGGCGCCCCCCCCAGTCCCCCTGCCGAGGCCCCCGGACCCCGCTCCATGGCGGCCCCCCTCCAGTCCCCCTGCCGAGACCCCGGCCCCGCTCCACAGCGTCCCCCAGTGCCCCTGCCCTGATCCACAGCGCCCCCCCAGTCTCCTTGCCGAGCCCCCGGACCCCGCTCCACGGCGCCCCCCCACTCCCCCTGCCGAGCCCCCGGACCCCGCTCCATGGCGGCCCCCCTCCAGTCCCCCTGCCGAGCCCCCGGCCCCGCTCCACAGCGTCCCCCAGTGCCCCTGCCCTGATCCACAGCGCTCCCCCCCAGTCCCCCTGCCGAGCCCCCGGACCCCGATCCACGGCGCCCGCCCAGTCCCCCTGCCGAGCCCCCGGACCCCGCTCCACGGCGCCTCCCCAGTCCCCCTGCCGAGCCCCCGGACCCCGCTCCACGGCGCCTCCCCTCCAGTCCCCCTGCCGAGACCCCGGCCCCGCTCCACAGCGTCCCCCAGTGCCCCTGCCCTGATCCACAGCGCTCCCCCCCAGTCCCCCTGCCGAGCCCCCGGACCCCGATCCACGGCGCCCGCCCAGTCCCCCTGCCGAGCCCCCGGACCCCGCTCCACGGCGCCCCCCCCCAGTCCCCCTGCCGAGCCCCCGGACCCCGCTCCACGGCGCCTCCCCAGTCTCCTTGCCGAGCCCCCGGACCCCGCTTCACGGCGCCCCCCAGTCCCCCTGCCGAGCCCCCGGACCCCGCTCCACGGCGCTCCCCCAGTCCCGCTGCCGAGACGCCGGCCCCGCTCCACAGCGTCCCCCAGTGCCCCTGCCCTGATCCACAGCGCCCCCCCAGTCTCCTTGCCGAGCCCCCGGACCCCGCTCCACGGCGCCCCCCCACTCCCCCTGCCGAGCCCCCGGACCCCGCTCCATGGCGGCCCCCCTCCAGTCCCCCTGCCGAGCCCCCGGCCCCGCTCCACAGCGTCCCCCAGTGCCCCTGCCCTGATCGACAGCGCTCCCCCCCAGTCCCCCTGCCGAGCCCCCGGACCCCGATCCACGGCGCCCGCCCAGTCCCCCTGCCGAGCCCCCGGACCCCGCTCCACGGCGCCTCCCCAGTCCTCCTGCCGAGCCCCCGGACCCCGCTCCATGGCGGCCCCCCTCCAGTCCCCCTGCCGAGACCCCCGCCCCGCTCCACAGCGTCCCCCAGTGCCCCTGCCCTGATCCACAGCGCCCCCCCCAGTGCCCCTGCCGAGCCCCTGGACCCCGCTCCACGGCGCCCCCCCAGTCCCCCTGCCGAGCCCCCGGACCCCGCTCCAAGGCGCCTCCCCAGTCCCACTGCCGAGACCCCGGCCCCGCTCCACAGCGTCCCCCAGTGCCCCTGCCCTGATCCACAGCGCCCCCCCCCCAGTGCCCCTGCCGAGCCCCTGGACCCCGCTCCACGGCGCCCCCCCAGTCCCCCTGCCGAGCCCCCGGACCCCGCTCCAAGGCGCCTCCCCAGTCTCCTGCCGAGCCCCCGGACCCCGCTTCACGGCGCCCCCCCAGTCCCCCTGCCGAGCCCCCGGCCCCGCTCCACAGCGTCCCCCAGTGCCCCTGCCGAGCCCCTGGACCCTGCTCCACGGCGCCCCCCCAGTCTCCCTGCCGAGCCCCTGGACCCTGCTCCACGGCGCCCCCCCAGTCCCCCTGCCGAGACCCCCGCCCCGCTCCACAGCGTCCCCCAGTGCCCCTGCCCTGATCCACAGCGCCCCCCCAGTGCCCCTGCCGAGCCCCTGGACCCCGCTCCACGGCGCCCCCCCAGTCCCCCTGCCGAGCCCCCGGACCCCGCTCCACGGCGCCCCCCCAGTCCCCCTGCCGAGCCCCCGGACCCCGCTCCATGGCGGCCCCCCTCCAGTCCCCCTGCCGAGCCCCCGGACCCCGCTCCACGGCGCCCCCCCAGTCCCCCTGCCGAGACCCCCGCCCCGCTCCACAGCGTCCCCCAGTGCCCCTGCCCTGATCCACAGCGCTCCCCCCAGTCCCCCTGCCGAGCCCCCGGACCCCGCTCCACGGCGCCCCCCCAGTCCCCCTGCCGAGCCCCCGGACCCCGCTCCATGGCGCCCCCCCAGTCCCCCTGCCGAGACCCCCGCCCCGCTCCACAGCGTCCCCCAGTGCCCCTGCCCTGATCCACAGCGCTCCCCCCAGTCCCCCTGCCGAGCCCCCGGACCCCGCTCCATGGCGCCCCCCCAGTCCCCCTGCCGAGACCCCCGCCCCGCTCCACAGCGTCCCCCAGTGCCCCTGCCCTGATCCACAGCGCTCCCCCCCAGTTCCCCTGCCGAGCCCCCGGACCCCGCTCCACGGCGCCCCCTAGCGCTCAGTCCTGACTGCCGGGGACACGCCCCCTGCCGAGACCCCGCCCCGCTCTCCTGGCCCCGCCCCCAGGCTCTGACAAGCCGTCAGGCCCCGCGCTCCACCTCATCTCCTGCGGGGTGGGCGGGAAGTGGGGTGGGAGACACGTGGGGAGGTGGCCCGTGTTCTAATTTGCATACCCATGAGCTAATTTACATACTCGGGCAAGGATTTGCCTATACTCGGGCGCCGCACGTCTGGAATGCATACCCAGCTATTGCATATTCATGACTTCTTTTGCATACCCACCTTCTAATTTGCATATTGATTAGACTTATCCGGCGGGCGCACGGCGCAAACTCGCATATTCATGAGCATCGTTTGCATATTATGCGCCCCGCCCCTTCAGTGGCGCTGCAGGCGACGGGGCGGGGCTTGCGCGCTGACGTCACGGCGGCGCGGCGCGGGGCCGCCGGGTGGGAGGATGGTGGCCGGCGCGTTCCCCATCGCGAAGCTCCTGTACCTGGGCGTGCGGCAGCTGAGTCGGCCCCTAGCCGCGCGCATCAAGGCAGGGGCTCGCGCCAGCCCCTTTTTCCGGGCCTACGTCTGCGGGCCGCCCGCGCAGCGTGAGTGACAGGCCGCGTGCGGGGCGCTGAGCCAATGGGGCGGGGCTACAGGCCAGTGGGGCTCCGGAGGGGCGGGGCAGCGAGTACAGGGAGCCAACGGGGCGCATGCGGGGGCGGGACAGAGCTTTGCGGGCCAATGGAGGCGATGCGGGGGCGGGGCTGGATCTCTGCAGGCCAATGGGATTGTTGCGGTGGCGGGGCAAAGAGCATAGCTGGGCAATGGGGGCGCGGGGCGGAACCGGGGTCCCTTGAACCAATGGTTGGAGACTGAGGGCGGGGCGTGGGTCCAGAGGGCCAATAGGCGGAGCCCAAGGGCGGGCCCACGGCTCACAGTGAACAGGCACCCACAAAGCAAAGCCGTGAAGTGACCCTTGACACGCCCCCCCACAGCTCCCTGATTGGGCCGGGCCGGGCCGGCGGGGGCTGCGGGTCGGGAGCGAGGGGCACCGGCAGGGCTATGGGGAGCCCGGGGCCGGGCCGGCGGGGGGCTGCGGGTCGGGAGCGAGGGGCACCGGCAGGGCTATGGGGAGCCCGGGGCCGGGCCGGCGGGGGGCTGCGGGTCGGGAGCGAGGGGCACCGGCAGGGCTATGGGGAGCCCGGGGCCGGGCCGGCGGGGGCTGCGGGTCGGGAGCGAGGGGCACCGGCAGGGCTATGGGGAGCCTGGGGCCGGGCCGGCGGGGGCTGCGGGTCGGGAGCGAGGGGCGCCGGCAGGGCTATGGGGGGCCCGGGGCTCTGCCGGCGGGGGCTGCGGGTCGGGAGCGAGGGGCACCGGCAGGGCTATGGGGGGCCCGGGGCCGGGCCGGCGGGGGGCTGGGCTGGCAGCCCCCCCACTCATGCCCCTCCCCCCTGCAGTGTACCACTGGGTCGAGATGCGAACCAAGATGCGGATCATGGGCTTCCGTGGCGCCACCATCAAGCCCCTGAACGAGGAGGCGGCAGCGGAGCTGGGCGCGGAGTTGCTGGGCGAAGCCATCGTCTTCGGCGTGGGCGGCCTGTGCATCTTCCTGGAGTACGCGCGCCAGGCCTCCAACACCCGGAGGAAGGAGGAGGAGCAGAGCAGCACCCTGCTGGGCCTGCAGGAGCAGGTGGCCGAGCTGGGCCTGGCCGTGGAGACCCTGGACGCGCAGCTGCGTGAGGTGAACCGCCTGCTGCTGGACGTCTCCACCAGTGCCAAGAAATAGGGGCCCCCCCGGGACAGGCTGCCAAGGAGGAGCCTGGCACGTGTGGGCCCTGCCCCCCGGTGCCAGGGCGCAGAGCTGGCTTGGGCCGGGAGGAGCCTGCGCTGGACGAAGCGAGCGAGACAGGCCCCCCGTGTGGGCTGGGGGGTCCCGGCTCATGACCAGCCTCCGCGCCTGCAGAGTTTGAGTTTTCTACAGTGTAAATAGTCATCCATTAAAACCCACCTGCTGCTGAGGAGGCGGAGCCATGATTGGGGCGGGGCTGGGAAAAAGGGGCGGAGCCATAGGTCTGCCAGCAGCACTCCTTTGGGCCCGGGGCTCCCATAGAAAGTGGAACTGGTCCCAGCTCATCCTTCCCCGGGGTCTGGGATCGGCCCCTTCCCTAGGGCCTGTCATGGCTCGGGCAGCAGGGGGCCCAGCCAGAGCCACCTCCCTTCCGGGTGCCTGGCCGAGGGTGCACTCCATGGGGCGCAGTCCATGGGGCAGCCTGGCCAGAGTGATTCCTAGGGGGAGCCACTGGGTGGGGCTGCACGGGCAAAGCTGATTAATGCAGTGGGGCAGGGGTTGGAGGTCTCTATGCGCCCCCCTTCCATGCAGGCCCAGGGCCCCCCAGCTCCTCCAGTCCAACAGGACCCACATGGCCAGGCCCTGCTGCTGGTCTGGCGGGGGCAGGGGCTGCCCTGGACACTTTCTGCCCTAGCCCAGAGAGGTGGGGCTGCTCCCCCAGGATTCCCCCGTGGCTGGTGTTAGCGAAGGCATCCTTGGCTTGGTCCAGGGATTGAACCAGCTTCCTTAGGTTGGCTCTGCCCGGAGGGGGAGGAGCCATGGGGAGGGGGGCTGGGAGGCCTGGTTCTGGGAGTTGGCTGGGGAGGGGGCAGGGATGTTGGGGAGGCCCGGTTCTGGGGTGGGGGGAAGGGGTGCTGGAAAGGCCCACACTGGCCCTGGACGGTGCCGAGGGCTTGGGCAGTGCGGGGCCCCAGCCCTGGGAACAGAACCCAGGTGCCCTGTCAGCCCCACCACTCTGGACCTTAGCAAGAGCCCCCTGGCACTGCTGGCGGGAAGCCATTTGCTGGCCATGCAGCCCATGTGGGGGGCAACACCTGCTCACAGGGCCTTGAGCAAGAAGGGTCCTGCTTGATGGGCAGCGTGGGGTTGAGAGTTGGAGGGAGAGATGTCAGTCCTGGTTGCAGTTGCTTCAGAGGCCTGGGGCTGGTTTCTGAGCAGTTATTGGGGGGGTGCCATGCCCAGGGCATGTGCCCCCTATGGGAGCACCCTGCCCAGGGACCTGCCCCGCACATCAGCTCTGCTGGCCCTCACCCGCAGCTAGCAGGGCTGGGGCAGGCAGATTTAGGATAACTTTTTGCCAGACCCCCCCACCCCATGGCTGGGCCTGGAGAAACTGGCTGACAGCTGCCCTGCTGGAGTGAAGCCCTAGGGACCAGCTGCCCGCTCCCCATCCCCACCTGTCACAGAGTCCCTGGGCGATGCTCTGGAACTGCTCCCCATGAAGCCAGGCAGGACTCTCGGGAAGTCTCCTTTCTGTGAGCAGCCTGTCTGCAGGGCAAACAGCTCACACGGCTTCCACCTTCCTGGGTCTGACCTCAGAGCATTCAGCCTCCTCTGCCCCTCCATACGCTTCCCACAGCGAGTCCGCTCAGGCGGGCTCCTGGGGAAGCCAGAGGGTCCTGCCCCACAACTTTGCAGTCAGACGTGACTCTGAGCCAGCCAGTAAAACAGAGATTTATTAGACGACAGGAACATGGTCTAAAACAGAGCTTGCAGGTGCAGAGAACCGGACCTCTCAGCTGGGTCCATTTTGGGGGCCAGTGAACCAGACAACTATGTCTGCCCTTCACTCTATGTCTCCAGCCAGCCCCAAACTGAAACTCCCTCCAGCCCCTCCTCCTCTGGGCTTTCGAGGTTACCTGATTCCTTTGTTCTCCAACCCTTTAGCTCTCACCTTGCAGGGGGGAAGGGCCCAGGCCATCAGTTGTCAGGAAACAGGGTGTTGGCCATTCTCTGTATCCAGACCCCTGCACATACCTGCCCTCTAGGGCTCTGCAACGATCATACACCCTTACCCCACCACCTAGACACTTAAGAACTGCATAAGGGAAACTGAGGCACCCCCATACTATTCAGAGGAAACATTAAGAACAGTCCCACTTAGTCACACCCCACAACTGTGTGTGGGGAGGGGGTGCTGGCTGGGGCAGGCCTGGCCAGGGGGCAGAGTTCAGGTGGCTGGGTGTGGGCCTGGCTGGGGCCAAGCAGGGAGAGGTTGGCAGGGGGTGGGACAGGCCTGGCCAGGTAGGGAGAGGTTGGCGGGGGCTGGGCTGTGCGTCTCTGCCAGCTGGCACCTGGTGAGGGCAGGCACGAAAATGGCATCACCCCTGCAATTTGCCCAGCAATGGCAGCTCCTGGGCAGCAGGAGGTGCTGGACCCCAGTCAGGGCCCTGGGCCCTGCTCCCCTGCCCCAGCCCTCGAGGGAGATGGATTCCCCCACCAAGTTGGTCCAGGCCTGAGACTGCCTGCAGGTGGCCAGGTTCGGGGGGTGGGGGGACACGACTCCAGCAACAGCCCAGCTTGTGTCCCTGGCAAAGCCCTACACCCCACCACCCCCACCTGGAGCCAGGCCAGCCCGCTCCCTGCTCCCACCCCCCAACCCCAGTCCCACCCTTCCTAGTGCTTAATGAGAAGGCCATGCGGTGACAAGGCACCTGGCTTCCCCTGGCTCCGAGGCGGAGGGTGTTGGGGGGCAGAACCCCTCCCCAGGCCTTTGCCCGGGCCACAGCTGGGTTGTAGTGGGGCCCCCCCACCTCCCACCCCTGTTGGTGCTGGGGGTGGTTCCAGGCAGAGCGGGGATCCCCTTTATGGCCGTTACAACCCCGCAGCCTCCTGGGGCTGCCCTGACCCCCCCCTCCCCACTCCCCTCAGGGCCCCTGGAATTTCTTCTAGTCCCAGCCTTTGTGGCCTCCCCGCCCCATGCACCCCAGCCTGGCTGGAGGCTGCAGCAATGCCCCAGGTGCACCCCCCCCAACCCCCGCTGTCCCCCTCCTCTCACCCCGCCAGGGTGAGTGGGGCTCCGAGGCAGGCATCTGGCACGGGCAGCTCTGGGAGGGCCCAGGTGCCCCGCTTGGCCCTGCTGCCAGCCCGGGGGATGGGTACAGCAGGCAGAGGATGCTGAGGGGCGTATGGGGGGCCCAGGCCCAGCCCCAGCCCTGGCTGATGGGGCTGGTGAGGCGCTCGGTGGGGGATAATTGGGGTGTCGCTCAGGCAACGACGCTGAACTTCAGCAGCCCCTCTGTCCCCCCTCAGCACAGGGTGGGAGGGAGGGTTTGATGCAGCCCCCCCACCCCCCCCCATAAAGGCACAAACTATCTTTGAGTAGAGCCTAGTGGCCCTGCTGTGACCCCTGAACCCCCTTCCCACACCCCACTCTAACCCCCAGCCCCCACTCCCCTCCCCAAGCCAGGGATAGAACCCAGGCGTCCTGCCCTGCAATGAGACAGAGGGAGGAGTGTAACTTACAAAAAGGAAAGGTTTATTCCAGAACTGGGTACCAAGGGTCCGTGCCCGGTGCCAGGTGGGGGGGCCCGGTGCCAGGCGGCATGGCGCAGGGGAGGGGAAAAGCATCTCACCCTGGTACTGGGCACAAATGCCCCAGAAATCAGTAAAAAACCAACAACCCAAAAAAATAAAGTGAACATTAACAGCCGCATAGAAAAGAGCGGAGAGTTTGCCCCTCCCCAGCCAGGGGTAAAGGATCAACCCCCCCTCAGGACAGTTCCTGTCACTGCCCAGCTGGGGGCCCCCACCCCCAAGATAAAAAAACTCCCCCTCCCCCCCCCGTGTAAAAAAATATAAAATAAGCTGAACCCAGCAGAGCTGGGGGCCAGGAAGCAGTGAGTGGGCGCAGGGCGGGACTGGTGGGGGGGGATCCCCGGCCCTCCAATTCCTGGCAGGGCAGGGGTGTTTCAGGGAATCTCTCCATCATGCCAGGCCCCCAGGGGGAGGCAGCTCTGCAGCTGCTCCTGGGGGGCAGGAACGACACCGACTCCTCCCAGAGACCCCCCAAGCCCTGCTGTCTGGGGGGGAGGGGCCCTTTGGTAGGCAGCAGCCTGCAGGGGGTGCTATTGCTCTGCTCCTGCCCCAGGGGTAAGGCACAGCCTGGGAGCTCCCGGGGCAGCCCCAGAGGGAAGGGGGAGGGGGGAATCTCCAGGAATTTGGGCCACCCCCTGGAATTGCACAGTGGGGCTGGCGCCCCGGTAACCATCGGCCGGAGGAGGGGGTGCATGGGGGAGGGGCTTCAAGTGTGAGGGGGCGGGGCGCGTGTCAAAGACGATAAACCCGTGGGTGTTGCAGGAGCCTCGGCAGCCCTGGGACCGCCGGCCGGGTGGGATGGGGGGGCTAGGGCGAGCCCCGCTTCCTCAGTTCCAGGACGAATGCTGCAAAGAGAGAAGGGGGGGGTGGTAAGTGTCCAGGAGCCAGATGGGGGGGGAGAGGGGAAGACATGCCAGGCCAGGCGGCCCCACGGCCACCAGGAAGCAGCCCTTGCTCAGGAGCTGGGGCATCTGCAGGGGACTGGGGCCGCGCACAGAGAACATCCCCCTCCCCCTGGATCCCTCATGCCACGGGCCCCCCGCACCAAGCAGGCAGGAACCGAGCCCAGCGACCCCTACAGGTGGCTCACCCTCGATGATCTCCTCCTTCAGCTTCTGCAGCTCCCGGCGCACCTCCTCCAGCAGCTCCTGGGTGAGGGTGCAGCGTTAGGGGGCACGGCCCACCCTGCACCCCCTCGTGTACAACCCTTCCCCCACCACCACCCCTGCGTGCAGCCCTGCCCCTCTCCCCTGGCACCCCCTCACATGCAGCCCCACCCCCAGAACCTCCCCAGCACCCCCTCCTACGCACAGCCCTGCTCCCTCCTCTGGCACCCCTCCCCCCCGGAACACCCCCCCGCACCATCCCCTGTGCACAGCCACTCCTGCCCCCTGGCACCCTCTCTTCCCCCCAGTGTCCCCCCATGCCTCCCCACATACAGTCTTGCAACAGCCCCCAGCATGCCTCCCCCCCAACACCGGGCACTTGCACAGCCCCCTCCCACTGCCCCCCCATGCAAACTCCACCTCCAGCACCACCACCCCTACACCCCTCCCCCCAGCAACAGCCCAATCCAGACCCCCACCTCCATGCTCAGGGTCATGGGGTCCTGCTCCAGTCACCGAGCAGAGTCCCAGGGTTAGGAACGAACCCCATGTCACCCCAGGGCTGGGTTTCCTGGCTCCTCCCCCACCCTGGTACCTGTTTGATCCGCTCCAGGCCGGACTCATCTGTGCTGGCCGGGGGCTCTGTGCTGCTGGGGGCAGCTGATTTCATCCTGGGCGGGGGGGGGGGGGGGGGGAGGAGGAGGGAGAACGGAGCAGAGGTTAGGGGTGAGAAGCTCCACGAGGCTCTATGTCCCTCTTTGGCAGGGATCCCACCCCTGTCCGAGAGCCTTCCCACTGAGGGGGCTCCACAGCTTGGGGTGACACACAGACAGCATTAGGTTCCAGAGTTAACAGGCAGCCCACTTACGGGAGGGGCATCAGGATTCCTGGGCTCTTTCCCCACCTGTGCTACTGTGCTCTTTGGCAAGTCCCTCCCAAGCCTGGTGCCTCAGTTTCCCCACGTGCAATTGGGGTGGGGGGATATTCACGGAAGGCCTGAGGTATCACGCCGTGGCTAAGGGCGCAGCAGGGCGAGGAGATATTCAGAAGGATCAGGGGAGGCCAAGCCAGGCGGTGTGGCTCTGTTTGCTGCCCAGCGGGTACGGTTCCAGGGAGCCGCAGCCCTACCCAGCCCTGCGCCTTGGGCTCTGCATCGCGCCAGCCCCATGCCCAGCTCTAGGGACAGCTCTGGGCCCTGGCACCACTGCCCAGCCGGAAAGCCCCTGGCCATGGTGTCCCCATCCACCCCCCCCCCCACACACACACACACACTTCCCTCCAGGGGCCCACCTGCTCCACCAGCCCCTGTGTCCAGGATACCTACCTCCTCCTCCCTTGGAGCAAGGCCTAGTGCCCCCCCCCACCGCTCAGTCTGCCCCATATCTGCCCCATGGCTTCGGTCCCCCAACCCACACCCGGGCACTACCCCGAGAGGCTGGTGCTACTCCGGGCGGGACTTGGGGATTCTCTGCTCTCCTGGGTCTCACTATGCCTGGGGGGAAGAGAGAGGCAGACAGACCCCCGGCCCAGCCCGGCCCCTCCTGGCTCCAGCCGCCTGGACCCCCACCCTCCCCATGGCCCAGCCGGGCAGCACCCACCTGGGCAGGGTGGAGCTGTTCTTCTCCCAGGGCCTCCGCACCAAGTCTGCCAAGAGAGGGGAGAAATGGGTGCGTAGCGCTTTCACTGGGGAGGTCCATGGGGAGAGGAATTTGGAGGGGGGGCCCCTCAGACACACAGCCCCCCCCACCCCAGCAGAGAGTCCAAGGTGTGAACCACCCCCCCATCCGTGGGCCTCCCCCCGCAGCCAGTGCCAGGCAGCACAATGCCCAGGTGAAGGGCTGCCTGTCCCCTGCTCCCCTGCCCCCCCTTCAGTCCGCTCCCAGCATGCCCTGCTCCACCTGTCCTCCCCCTGGGCATGCTGGGAGACAGGGGTCTCTGGGGCTGGCCGGGGCCCCCCCACACTCACCGCTCTGCAGGCTCGAGGTCCTAGTACCTGAGGGTTCGGCGGTGTCTTGCTGCTGGGGGCAGAACGAAGGGGGGGGGTGTCAGTGGGTCTTGTGGCCCTGGGCGAGCTCCCCTTTCTCCCCCCAAGGAGCCCCAGGGGAATCTCCTTCCCCCCAAGAAGTGGGGCCAGCTCCCTCCTGCACTGCTGGGCAGATCCAGGACTCAGCACAGACCCCGCCAAGCCTGGCCAGGCCCCAGCCCACCTGCCCCCTCCCCAGGAACAGGCCGCGGGACGGAGAGGGGGCAGGACACTCACGCTGGAAATGTCCTCATCTTTCTTCGGCCCAGGCTTCTCGCCCGGCAGCGTGGCTTTCCGCCTGTGGGGGGCGACAGGGAGAGTGGGGTTAGCGCCCACCCAGGCCTGCCCCGCCCCGAGAGCCGCCACCCCCGCCCCCGGCCAGGAGGCACAGATCCCTCTCGAGCAAGCCCCCGACCCTCTGGCAGGGCCGAGTCAGCACTGGGGACACGTCTGGGATCTCCCCCCATGCCCCAGCCCCACACCCACAGGGCAGCACCTCCTACCCCCCGGCACAGAGCCCCCAGCCTCCCAGAGCACAGCCCCGTCCCCCACCACCACCATCCCAGCCCCACAACACAGATCCCCCTGCCCCCCCCCCCCCCAACATGGAGACCCAGCACACACACACCCTGCCGCCCCTCACCGTCTGGCCAGCATGGCGCTCATCTCCTCCATCAGGCCCCCGCCCCCCCCGCCGCGGCTGGCCTCGTTCTTTGGGGCCGTCCCGGGGCTGGGGCTGCCCCCCGCCGGCCCAGTGCCATCCTCCTGCTGCTGGGGGACAGGGAGCAGAGTCATTACCAGGCCCAGCACCGCAATCCCTCCCCCACTAGCCCACAGACACACACACACACTCCCCGGTTCTAGCCCTGCTCGATGCCTTGGGCCCCCCTTCCGCAGGGACCCCCGCCCCGCAACAGGCCAACCCACCTCCAGCGCCAGACCCAGCCTGGGCTGGGGCCGCCCGACCCCTACCTTCTTCCAACCCCCCCCTCCCCCCAACTCCGCCCCCACCCCACTCCCCCCCGCCCCAATCCTGCTCCTCCCCACCCACCTTGGCGATTTTCCTGAGTTTTGCGCTTGCGATGGCAGCTGCCAGGCCGGAGGCCCCCCCGCCTCCCGCCCCCGGGCCCTGTGCAGCAGGCAGAGGAGGGGCGGGAGGTGGCCCCCCAGTCGCAGGGGGTGGCCCCCCAGCAGTGGCGGGCAGGCCGGGTGGTGGAGGCGGCCCTGGCGGGGGTGGCGGCCCTGGGGGCGGCGGGGGGCCTCCCCCCGAAGGGGTCGCTGGAGCTCCTGCCACACAAGACCAAGGGGGGTTAGAGGGAGCTGGAGCACCGGGGGGGGGGGGGGGGAGAAGAGGTCTAAGCAGATGCCACTGGGACCCTCTTAGCCAGGCAAGACCACCCTGGGGACTGGGGGCCCCACGCGACCCCCCTCCCCCAGCACCCAGAACTAATCCCACTACGTGAATTGTTGAAATCCCTGAGGCACCCCCCTCCCGCCAACACCACCACTTGCAGCAACCCTGCTGGGCTGAGGCAGAGGTGGGGAGACACCCCCCACGCTCCCATGGGCGCAGTCCTGTGGGGCTAGAGATATGGCTGGGGGGGGGGGGGGGGAAGGGGGCCGATCGTGTGCGACAGACCAATCCCGACTCCCAGTGCCGGAGCTGGGCCACCTGCCCCCCGACTCCCCACCGCCTGCCCCCACTGCATTACCCACCTGCACTGGCCACCCGGCGCTCCTGCTCCTGCTGCTGCCTGGGAGACAAAGAGGGGTGAGAACTGGAAGGGGGGGGGACAAATACCCAGGGACCCCGCCAGGGCATCTCCCCCCCCCCCAGTCACTCACGTGCGTGGCGAGGCCTGGGGGGACCCCGGGTCCAGGATCCCTGACACCACGAACCCACACATGCTGGGCAGCCGCTCGCCCCGCCAGCCGCAAGCCGATTAGGGGCTGAGCCGGCAGCGCCCGCTCCAGCCGCTCGGGGGCTTAGCCAGGGGGGGAGGGGGAGGGGGGAGAGGTCACTTCAGTAATCACCTGGGGCACGGGCGTCAGCGACTGGGCAGCCCTCACCGAGGGGCCCGGGATGGGGGAAGGTGCCTTGTACCCCCGACCACCACCCCGGGGCCACCCTGACTCCCCTTCGCCCCCCAAGCCTGAGAGACCCTTCCTGCTAACGGCCCCTGCAACTGCCCACCCCACCAAGCCCACCAGAGGTCTGGGAAGGGGGTGGGGGACCTGGTGGGAGGGCGCAGGTGGGGGGGGGGACAAGGGGAAGAGAGAGACACCATACCTTTTCTGTTGCTCCATCTCATCTGGGGAGGGGCCGTTCTGGGGTGGCCCAGACGGAGCCAAGCCTGCACCGGGACACACAATGGGGGTGGGGGTCAGCAACAGGTTCCACCCCCCAGCTTCCCCCACAGAGATCCGAGCGCTGGCTCCCCACCCCTGGCCACAGCTCCAACAGGGCGACCCGCCCTCCAGCCCCCCAAACCCTGGCACTGCGGTGGGACCAAGCCCCCACATCTCCAGCCTGAGCCCCCACCCAAGCCGTGCCCAACCCCCATGGCGATGGGGGCAGGGCCGGGCACCGCTCACCCGCCTCCAGCTGGTCCAGGGCGAGCAGCATCCCACTGGCAAACTGGTTGGCGTCCTCCTTGGTGCTGAAGTTGAGACCCCAGACCTGGCGGGCATCACGCCACTGGTGGAAGTTGGGTGTGGCCTGGTTGTACTTCATCCCCTTCATTACTGCACAGTTAATGACCACCTGGGGGGGGGGGTAGAGAGCCGGGTCAGCAGGGGGCCCATGGGATCCCAGCCCCCCCAAGGACCATACCAAGGCCACGGGGGGGGAGGGGGTCGGGGGGGAGGTGAGACACAAACAAGAGCAGCTGCCACCCAGGGACTGGCCTGGGTATGGGGATGTCCCTGTTCAGAGGGCAGGAGGGGCTGGGGCCAGGACCCCCCCGGGGTTCTTCCAACCCCAGCTCTGGAGGGGGGGTATGGGGGGGCAGGACCCCTGGCTTCTCACCTGAGTTTGGGGGGGGCGGGGGAGAGCATCAAGGGTAGGATGATTTGGCCTGCCCCTGCCCAGACCACCAGTCCTGGCACCGGCTCTGCCAAGCACAGCACGAGGGGTTGGCAGTGCCCTCCGGCACCAGAGGGAAGCCTACAATTCCCATAGCAGGGGGTTGCAGAAGGTCCCCCCGCCACCCAGTCCTCAGCTCTGCAGGGGGGCTCCCAGGATGAGCCCCAAACCCACAGGTCAGGGCCCAGCACACATTTCCTGAGGGGGAGGCAGCCTAGGGGACAGGACAAGCTGCAAATTCTGGGGACAGGGCACTTGGGGAGAACCGGGGCAGGACGACTGGAACACTGGCCAGGAGAGCCAGCCCCACAATGCCCAGCTTTGCCTCACCCAAGGGGGATCCAGTCCCCCTCCCCCCCAGCCAGGACTCCCACAAAGGCAGATCACAGGGGGTGCAGGGCCCTGGGGCCACCTTTTCCGACAGCCCCTCTCCTGGGGCGCAGCCTGAGCCCCTGATGCCTGGCTGGTCCCAGGGCCCCCCTCCCCGCCCAGCCCCCACACCTGCTGGTCCGACTGCATCTTACGGCCCACCACGCGGAAGGTGTTGGTGCCCGGGTTGTGGTAGATCTGCACCCAGCTGACAACCTGGGGGCCGCTCCCCGCCGTCACCCACTTCTTGTTGGCATCGTCGTACAGCATCACCGTGGCACGGGTGGCGCAGACGACCGTCTCGCTGCGGAGGGAGAAGGGGGTGAACGTGGAGGGAGGAGCTCCTGCAGGCCCCTCCCCACGCCAAAGTGAACCAGCTGAGCCCCCCGCAAGCCCAGCCGGCAGCTCACCCTTTAGCACCAGGGGAACCCCCAGTGCACTCCAGGCCCAGACACTCAGGGGGGCACCGCACCCCAGGGGACAGGGATCAGCCCACTGTACAGGGGAAACTGAGGCACAGGGAGGGGAATGGAATGGCAGAGTCAGGCACAGAACCCAGGAGTCCTGACTCCCATCCCCCCCCCCACATTAACCCCTAGACCCCCACCCCCAGAACCCCAGCATCCCGGCTCTGCCCCCCCCAGCTCAGAGTTGGTGGGATCAGTCACAAAATCCCAGGAACCTTCACAGCCCCCAAACCCCAAAGTGTGTGGGTGGGAGCCAGCTGGGGGACCCCTCTCTGGGGAGGCTGGAAAGTAGCCCCCTGATGTAGTTCAGCCCCCCCCCCCCTCCCCCAAGTAGGGCTTCAGGTCCCACTCCCAGCCCAGGGGATGTTTGGTTTGGGTGTCCCTGTACCTGCTGGGTCCTGGGGACGGGAGGTGCTGAAGGCAGCACAGGTGCCAGTGGTGGGATCCCAAGGGGGAGAAGCGCCCCCCCCTGCAGGTGACACCCCTTCCCCCCCACACACACACTGCCTGGGGGGGGGGGGGGGTAGAGAGAAGCAGGCCCAGGTCCCTCCTGACTGAGGGCAGGGAGCAGAGAGACCATCCCTGGGGTTGCAACCTCAAAGCTCCTGGCCCCGAAGCCAGGCTGCCCAATGAGGAGGGAACGTCCCACCCCTGGGCACAGAAGCCCCCCCCCCCCCCCCCCAAGATTGCTGCCCTGCCCCCGGCCCACAGCAGCGCCCAGGGGAACTAGCGGCACCTCCACCTTCAGCCATTCTCCCAGCCCCACAGCCCCAGCCCCGCCGGGCACCGAGCGAGGGTGTCCGCCCAGGACGTGCATCCTGGGGCCGTGGGCCTCCCCCACTGCTGAGCAGTTCCCCACCCCCACTGTACACAGAGCGTGCCCCCCCCTCCCCCGAGCCCCCTGCCATCGCTGGTATCACTCCAGCAGGCCGCAAGAGCCTCACATAGGCCCCCAGCCCCATGGGGCACTGGCTGACCCTCCAGGAGACACCAGCCGCTAGGGCGGGGGCTGGGGGTTTCCTCTGCAGGAAGATTACGCCAGGCCAGGCCACCGCACAGGAACCGAGTCACGCGAGGCCGGCCACCCTGCACATGGGCCCTGCTGGCAGGGGGGGCACCAACAGCCAGGGAAGGGGCCGCAGGGAGAAGCTGAGGGGGAGCACCCAGCATCCTGCCTGTGGCCTGCCCAGACAGCTCCAGCCTGCCCCACCTACCCCGGCTCATCTATGGCCCCGTCTCTGCCAGGGCTCGGCAGGCAGGGGGCTGCGGGTCAGGAGTGAGGTGCGCTGGCAGAGTGGGGGGGCAGGGCTAGGCTGGCAGGGGACTGCAGGTCAGGATTGAGGGGCACCAGCAGAGTCGGGGGCAGGGCAGGGATTGCAGGAGGCTACAGGTCGGGATTGAGGGGCACCGGCAGAGGCGGGGTGCAGGGCAGGGATTGCATGAGGCTGCAGGTCGGGATTGAGGGGCACCAGCAGAGTGGGGGGCAGGGCAGGGATTGCAGGAGGCTGCAGGTCGGGACTGAGGGGCGCCGGCAGAGGCAGGGTGCAGGGCAGGGATTGCAGGAGGCTGCAGGTCAGGAGTGAGGGGTGCCGGCAGAGTGGGGGGCAGGGCAGGGATTGCAGGAGGCTGCAGGTCAGGAGTGAGGGGTGCCGGCAGAGGCGGGGTGCAGGGCAGGGATTGCAGGAGGCTGCAGGTCGGGATTGAGGGGCGCCGGCAGAGGCGGGGTGCAGGGCAGGGATTGCATGAGGCTGCAGGTCAGGAGTGAGGGGTGCCGGCAGAGGCGGGCTGCAGAGCAGGGATTGCACGAGGCTGCAGGTCGGGATTGAGGGGCACCAGCAGAGTGCGGGGCAGGGCAGGGAATGCAGGGGGCTGCAGGTCGGGATTGAGGGGTGCCAGCAGAGTGCAGGGCAGGGAATGCAGGGGGCTGCAGGTCGGGATAGAGGGGTGCCAGCAGAGTGGGGGGCAGGGCAGGGATTGCAGGAGGCTGCAGGTCGGGACTGAGGGGCGCCGGCAGAGGCAGGGTGCAGGGCAGGGATTGCAGGAGGCTGCAGGTCAGGAGTGAGGGGTGCCGGCAGAGTGGGGGGCAGGGCAGGGATTGCAGGAGGCTGCAGGTCAGGAGTGAGGGGTGCCGGCAGAGGCGGGGTGCAGGGCAGGGATTGCACGAGGCTGCAGGTCGGGATTGAGGGGCGCCGGCAGAGGCGGGGTGCAGGGCAGGGATTGCATGAGGCTGCAGGTCAGGAGTGAGGGGTGCCGGCAGAGGCGGGCTGCAGAGCAGGGATTGCACGAGGCTGCAGGTCGGGATTGAGGGGCACCAGCAGAGTGGGGGGCAGGGCAGGGATTGCAGGGGGCTGCAGGTCGGGATTGAGGGGTGCCAGCAGAGTGGGGGGCAGGGATTGCAGGGGGCTGCAGGTCGGGATTGAGGGGTGCCAGCAGAGTGGGGGGCAGGGCAGGGATTGCAGGAGGCTGCAGGTCGGGATTGAGGGGCGCCGGCAGAGGCGGGCTGCAGAGCAGGGATTGCACGAGGCTGCAGGTCGGGATTGAGGGGCACCAGCAGAGTGGGGGGCAGGGCAGGGATTGCAGGGGGCTGCAGGTCGGGATTGAGGGGTGCCAGCAGAGTGGGGGGCAGGGCAGGGATTGCAGGGGGCTGCAGGTCGGGATTGAGGGGTGCCAGCAGAGTGGGGGGCAGGGCAGGGATTGCAGGAGGCTGCAGGTCGGGACTGAGGGGCGCCGGCAGAGGCAGGGTGCAGGGCAGGGATTGCAGGAGGCTGCAGGTCAGGAGTGAGGGGTGCCGGCAGAGTGGGGGGCAGGGCAGGGATTGCAGGAGGCTGCAGGTCAGGAGTGAGGGATGCCGGCAGAGGCGGGGTGCAGGGCAGGGATTGCAGGAGGCTGCAGGTCGGGATTGAGGGGCGCCGGCAGAGGCGGGGTGCAGGGCAGGGATTGCATGAGGCTGCAGGTCAGGAGTGAGGGGTGCCGGCAGAGGCGGGCTGCAGAGCAGGGATTGCACGAGGCTGCAGGTCGGGATTGAGGGGCACCAGCAGAGTGCGGGGCAGGGCAGGGAATGCAGGGGGCTGCAGGTCGGGATTGAGGGGTGCCAGCAGAGTGGGGGGCAGGGCAGGGATTGCACGAGGCTGCAGGTCGGGATTGAGGGGCGCCAGCAGAGGCGGGGTGCAGGGCAGGGATTGCATGAGGCTGCAGGTCAGGAGTGAGGGGTGCCGGCAGAGGCGGGCTGCAGAGCAGGGATTGCACGAGGCTGCAGGTCGGGATTGAGGGGCACCAGCAGAGTGGGGGGCAGGGCAGGGATTGCAGGGGGCTGCAGGTCGGGATTGAGGGGTGCCAGCAGAGTGGGGGGCAGGGCAGGGATTGCAGGGGGCTGCAGGTCGGGATTGAGGGGTGCCAGCAGAGTGGGGGGCAGGGCAGGGATTGCAGGAGGCTGCAGGTCGGGATTGAGGGGCGCCGGCAGAGTCAGGGGGCAGGGCAGGGATTGCAGGAGGCTGCAGGTCGGGATTGAGGGGCGCCGGCAGAGTCAGGGGGCAGGGCAAGGATTGCAGGAGGCTGCAGGTCAGGAGTGAGGGGTGCCGGCAGAGTGGGGGGCAGGGCAGGGATTGCAGGAGGCTGCAGGTCGGGATTGAGGGGCACCAGCAGAGTGGGGGGCAGGGCAGGGATTGCACGAAGCTGCAGGTCGGGATTGAGGGGCACCAGCAGAGTGGGGGGCAGGGCAGGGATTGCATGAGGCTACAGGTCGGGATTGAGGGGCGCCGGCAGAGTGGGGGGCAGGGCAGGGATTGCAGGAGGCTGCAGGTCGGGATTGAGGGGCACCAGCAGAGTGGGGGGCAGGGCAGGGATTGCACGAGGCTGCAGGTCGGGATTGAGGGGCACCAGCAGAGTGGGGGGCAGGGCAGGGATTGCAGGAGGCTGCAGGTCGGGATTGAGGGGCACCGGCAGAGTGGGGGGCAGGGCAGGGATTGCAGGAGGCTGCAGGTCGGGATTGAGGGGCGCCGGCAGCGTGGGGGGCAGGGCAGGGATTGCAGGAGGCTGCAGGTCAGGACTGAGGGGCGCCGGCAGAGTGGGGGGCAGGGCAGGGATTGCAGGAGGCTGCAGGTCGGGATTGAGGGGCACCAGCAGAGTGGGGGGCAGGGCAGGGTTTGCAGGAGGCTGCAGGTCGGGATTGAGGGGTGCCGGCAGAGTGGGGGGCAGGGCAGGGATTGCAGGAGGCTGTAGGTCGGGATTGAGGGGCACCAGCAGAGTGGGGGGCAGGGCAGGGATTGCAGGAGGCTGCAGGTCGGGATTGAAGGGCGCTGGCAGCGTGGGGGGGGGGGGGGGACACCAATTCACACCCTGAGTCGCTGCTACTGGAGGCCCCTGAACACTCCCGCTGCCCCCAGGAGCTGGGGCACCTCCCCCCCACCCATGTTCTCTGAGCCTGACAGGGGCACCTGGGATCTTGGCATGTCTCCCACAGGAAGGCCAAGGGGAAGCTCAGCCGCCCTGAGGGCCCAGATCTGCCCCCACCCTTCCCACAACGAGCGCCAGGGTGCCCGACAGCTGGGGGGGGGGGGCAGACACATGTCGCCAGCTCCCAGCCCCTCCCCAGCACCCTCGGGCCAAGCGGAAGCAGCTGCCGCTCCCACAATCCAAACAGGGCGCGGCAGCCCCAGGCCTGGCCCAGCTGCTGCGGGGGAGGGGAGGCCAGGCAAGCCCAGGCTGCTGACTCCTCCCTGTGCCCCAGGCCGCTGACTCCTCCCTGTGCCCCAGGCCCTCCCTGCCCGGCCCGTGACACCCCAACACTGGGAGCCTGGCAGCTCCCCAGCCAGCAGCACCCTGAGAGCTGCTGGGACCCCAGGGGCTCCCTGAGACCCGCCCCCCCCCCCCCCCGCACCCGGCACTGCCCATCACGGAGCGCTTCGCAGGCTGTCTGCCGGGTGGCAATTGACCAACAGGCCCTGACCACGAGCCACTTCCGCCAGTCACCGGTCTTTCCCAATGTCCTGCGGGCATGGGAGGGGGAGGGGTTGGCAGCCAGGACTCCTGGGCTCTATCCCCACTGGCTGCGTGACCTTGGGCTAGTCCCTGCCCCTCTGTGCCTCAGTTTCCCCCATGCCAAGAGGAGAACGCCACCCCAGCCGCTGGTGGGGGGGTGTGGACACAAGGTCCATCTGCAGCAGGATCCTATGGGGTGTCCAGCTGCCCTGGGAGTGGTGGCAGTGGCTACCAGGCAGCGGGTCCCAGCCAGCTGCAGCACCCGACCAGCCGGCCCAGGGACTGAGGCAGCGCTGGCTGTGGGCCAGGGACCCGGCTCAGACAATTCCCGCCCCCCCCTTCGTGCTTCCCTGCCTGCCTGACTCCCCAACCACCACCACCACCAGGCTTCCCTGCCTAACCTCCCACAGGCTCCTCCCAGCCCCCCTCCCCCCCCAGGACACCAGGGGGTGGGGCACCAGCCCCGGAGGCAGCACCTGGGGGGGGCCAGACTCCGGAGCAGGAAGAGGTGGGGGAGCGGCTATCTGTGACCATATAAGGGCAGGTTTGAAGGCCAGAGCCTGTTTGTCTCAGATGGGGTGGGGGGGAGGAGGAGGAGGAGGAGGGGGGGGGATGGGAAACAGGCACAGCCCCCCACCCCCATCACGCTGTTCGTGGGGGGTCAGGAACCCACCCACCCCTAAAACAAACGAGAGGAAGGGCTGAGATCCTGCAGCCCCCAACCCATCCCCTGGCCCCCCCACAGGCAACTGGTCACTGGTGGGGTGGGGGGCTGGGATCAGGCCTGGCCTGACCTTCAGGGAGGCACCAAAGCCGGAGGGAGAGGCAGCTACCTCTGGGGAGGAGCATGCTAGTGTGCAGAAGTCAGGTCCAGGGCAACCTTCCCTGCTCCTGGGCTCCCACCCTGCAGCCCCTGCTAGCCCAGCCCTGTGGGGTGGGGTCGGCCGGAGGCCCCATCTCTGCATCTGTGTGGGTTTGGGGTGAAGGCAGGCCTGGGTCTTTGGCTTCGACCACCCCCAGAGTCCAGAGGCTTCAGCTTTGGTCAAGCTGGGGCCTGAGTTCAGGAGCCGCCCCCCACGGGACTGTCCCTGTTCCCCAGCCCCCACCCACTTCCTGGGTGAGACCCTGAGTCACTTCCTGCTCGCTGTGGTACAGTGCCTGGGGGAGGGGGGTTTCTCCCCAGGCTGGCCATGGGGGTCAGGGGACAGAGGGGACCCACTTGGACAGACCCCAGAGCTGCATCAGGCTGCTCTGGTGTAACAGACCCTCCCCACCCCCACCCACAGTGCCTGCTCTGAGGGCACCATGGGGAGAGCCCCCATCTGGGGTCCCGCTAACCCCACAGTAGGGCTGGGTGTGTCCGCAGGCACCAGGGGTGGGGTGGGGGAAGGGAGACCCTCATTCACCCTTCGAATACCCCACGAGACCCTCCTGGCAGCATCTCCTGCCCCAGGCCAGACAGCAGCCAAGGGGTCCCCCCCACAGTCTGTTGCCCAGGGACCCCAGCGCCTGGTCCAAGCAGCAGCCAGATACCTGTGGCCCAGGTGGGAGCAGACAGCCTGGCCAGGCCCCCCCCCGGAACCAGCACTGGCCACTGCAGCTGCTCCCAGCACCAATGCGACCCCCCCACCCCATGCTCCCAGCAGCCTCTGCTCCCAGCACACGGAGACAGGAGTGCCCAGGATCCCAGAATGCACCGGGTGGAGGTCGGGCCCTGGCGTACATGAGCAGGGCCCCAGTGCACTGGGGCAGGGAAGTGCCAGGGCTCGGCCCATCTGGGGGGCACAGCCCCAGGCCCTCCCAAGATCACCCCTCCTTTTGCTCTAGCTCAGGGGTCAGCAGCCCAGGCTGCCTCCAGGCCCCTCACCCATAGGCCAGCCCCAGGCCAGGGGCCTGTGGAGAGCCCCCCACCGGGACACCCCCACACACACACAAACGGGAAGGGAAAGCCAGGATGTGCCTGTGGCCATTTCCTGCTTTTTAGCAATATGCAGACGCTGCGGCTCCGGCACCCTTCAAGCCAGACGGGCCCCACGGTCGGCCCCATGGCCCCTGCACCGCCCCAGGCCAAACCACAGGACAGAGCTGAAGCACCAGACCTGGGAAGATACCAGTCTGCTCTCCCCCTGCTGCCCCTCACTCCCGACTCGCAGCCCCCTGCCAGCCCAGCCCTGGGCTCCCCCCCACTCTGCCAGCACCCCTCACTCCTGATGCTCCCAGCCCTGGGCTCCCCCCACCGAGCTCTGCCAGTGCCCCAACCCGCAGCCCCCCCCCGTTTGTCCCGCAGTTCCAAATCGCTCTAAGCCGACTTGGGGACTCTGCCCTTTGATCTCATGGGGGTCAGGACCCTCAATCTCGTCAGCTGCTGGAGCCCAGGCCTGGGGGTCAAAGGGCAGCTCAGGAACGGGTCCACCCCCTCCCGCCCAACAGAGCAGGAATTTCAAGCACCAGGAGCATTTCTCCCCCCCTCCACCCATGCTGGGTCCCCCCCCCAGTGGCTTGGGAATGTTTAGCACTAACAGCTGAGCCCAGCCCCCAGGTGCAGGAATGAGGGTCACCCTCCAGGCAGCCCCAAACCCCCCCTTGGCACAGACAGCTGGGGGCATGCTTAGCTGCGGAGCACAGGAATGGGGGGGGGGCTTTCCTGGGACGACCCCCCCCCCATAAGCACAGTTGTGAGCACTGGGGGGGGGGCCTGTTTCCAAAGGCAGGAAGGGGGCTGCCCTGCACAGGGGTTGCAGGATCCTCATCTCTCCTCCCCCTCAGCCGTAGCCAGGGTAGGGTAAGTTCCAGCAGCTGGAGACGCAGCTATGGCCCCCTCCACACACACACACCCCGTCCCAACCACCTGCGGGGGGGCTGCATCCATAGCCAGCATCACGGGGACAATGAAGTACAGGGCTAGACTCCAAGTGCAGGCAGGGGAGTGGGGTCTAGTGTGTGGCGGGGGTGCTGGGAGCCAGGACTCCTGGGAGCAGGGTCTGGAGGTTGTGGGGGAAGATGGGAGCCAGGACTCCTGGGTTCTGTCCCTGGTTCTGGGAGGGGAGTGGGGTCTAGTGGTTGGAACGCAGGGGGGGGGCTGAGAGCCAGGACTCCTGGGTTCTATCCCCAGCTCTGCCAGTCGTTAACCATGACATCACAGCCCTGAGCAGGTGATGTCATTCACTCCCGCCACAGCGGGCTGTGACATCAGAGACAAGCCAGCCCCTGCCCCACAGGATCCAGCTCAAACCTCTCTAGGTCTCCTGGGGGGGGAGGGACACAGGGAACCAGGCAGAGGCTGCCCCAGGAGCGATCCGGGGGGGGGGGGGGGCCGCAGCTGCCCGCCCCCCAGACACGCTGGCAGCACAACACCCACCCCACCCCGTCCCGGACGCCTGGGTTCTATGCTCCCCTTGGGCCAACCTCAGGGCTCTCAGCTACTGGGCGGGGGGGGCCCGGGGATGGGCGCAGGGGGGCCAAGTCCCTGCCAGGAGCGCTGGGGGCTCGAGGCCCCACGGGAGGCGTCCCCCGCCCCCCACGGTGGGTGCAGGAGAGAGGCCGGGGGAAGGAGGCACCTGAGTGATTCCCAGGGGGGACCCCCCCCCCCCGCCGCCGATCTGGTGGCTCCGGGCTCCGCTTCCGGCCAGGGCCGCGTCCCCCCCTCCGGGACCCCCAGCCCCCCCCCCCCCTCCGGGACCCCCAGGCCGCGGACAAAGCGCCCCGGGCGCACGACCTGGCTCTCACCTCATGGTGCCGCTCGGAACCGGGCCGGGGGGCGGCGGAGCGGGCGGGGGGCGCGAGGGCCGGGCTCGGGGCGCTCACTCCCGGCCGCAGCGGAGGCGGGGGCCCATGGGCTGACTGCGGCTCCCGCCTACCTGGGCCCCTGGCTGCCCCGGCTCTGGGGGCGCATGGTCCCGGTCCCGGTCCCGGTCCCGGCTGCTGCGGGCTCCAACCCCCTGCTGCGCTCCGACGGCTCCACAATGCACCGCTCGGCTCGGCTCGGCCCGCCCCCAGCCGCCGCCCTCTGCAAAGGGGAAAGGGGGGGGAGAGCTGGCAGCCAGGACTCCTGGGTTCTCCGCCCTGCAGAGTGTGCGGGGGGCTGGCAGCCAGGACTCCTGCGTTTTCTGCCCGGCTGGGAGCTAGGACTCCTGGGTTCTCTGCCCAGATTAGTGCTGAGAGTGGGGGGCTGGGAGCCAGGATTCCTGGGTTCTCTGCCCACCTTAGCACTGGGATCCAGGACTCCTGGTTTCTCCTCCCGGCTTAGCGCTGAGAGCGGGGGTCTGGGAGCCAGGACTCCTGGGTTCTCCACCCAGCTGAGAGCCAGGACTCCTCAGTTCTCTGTTCACCTTAGCGCTGAGAGCGGGGGACTGGGAGCCAGGACTCCTGGGTTCTCTGTCCTGCTGAGGGCCTGGGAGCCAGGCTTCCTGGGTTCTCTGCCTGGCTGGAGGCTAGGACTCCTGGGTTCTCTGCCCAGCTTAGCGCTGAGAGCGGGGCTCTGAGAGCTAGGACTACTGGAATCTCTGCCCTGCTCAGAGAGGGGGCAGGGGCTGGGAGCCAGGACTCCTGGCCTCTCTGCCCTGCTGAGAGCCGGGGAGCTGGCAGCCAGGACTTCTGGGTTCTCTGCCCAGCTGAGGGGGCAGGGAGCTGGGAGCCAGGATTCCTGGTTTCTCTGCCCAGCTGGGAGCTAGGACTACTGGGTTCTCTGCCCAGCTTAGTGCGGAGATTGGGGGGTTGGGAGCCAGGACTCTTGGGTTGTATTCCCAGCTATACCTATTTTTAACTCAACATAAGACTGTCCACACTGGGTCAGACCAATGGCCCCACTGGCCCAGCATCTTGTCTCTGAGAGTGGCCAGTGCCAGATTCTTTACAGGGAATTAATAGAACAGGGCAATTATTGAATGATCCATCCCCTGTCCCAGCTTCTAGTAGTCAAAGGTTTAGGGACACCCAGAGCATGGGGTTGCGTCTCTGCCCATCTTGGCTAACAGCCATGGATAAACCTACCCTCCATAAACTTATCTAGTTCTTGTTTGAACCCAGTTATAGTTTTGGCTTTCGCAACATCCCCTGGCAGCAAGTTCCACAAGGTGACTGTGCGTTGTGTGGACAAGTACTCCCTTGTGTCCGTTTTAAACCCGCTGCCTGTTAATTTCATCGGCTGACCCCTAGTTTGTGTGTTATGAGAAGGAGTAAACAACACTTCCTTCCTTACTTTCTCCACACCAGTCATGATTTTATAGACGTCTATGGTATTCCGCCTTAGTCGTCTCTCTTCCAAGCAGAAAAGTCCCAGTCTCCTTAATCTCTCCTCATACGGAAGCTGTTCCATCCCCTTCTCTGTGCCGTTTCCAATTCCAATACACCCGTTTGGAGATGGAGTGACCAGAACTGCACACAATAGTACAGGAGTGGGCGCACATGGATTTCTCTAGAGGCAATAGGATATGTACTGTCTTATCTATCCCTTTCCCAACACTGTTCACTTTTTTGACTGCCGCAGCACCTCGAGCAGGTGGTTTCAGAGAACGATCCACAATGACTCCAAGATCTCTCATTGCGACCCCGTCATCTTGTAGGTACAGTTGGGATGATGTTTTCCAATGTGCATTCCTTTGCATTTCTTAACACTGAATTTCAGCCGCCATTTTGTTGCCCAATCACCCAGCTTCGGGAGATCCTTTCGCATGCTGCTTTGGACTCGTTACATCACAGCCCCGACCAGATGACACCATTTCCTTCCACTGCGTCACACTGTGAAATCAGAGGCCCATGCTGGGTTTGTCCCTGGGGAGCAGCTGTCAGGACCCCACAGTGTGTCCCTGGGATTTGAATCCAGCTCCACTGGGCAAGGGCTAAGGGGGCAACCCCGTGAGCAGGAAGCAGCACTCGCTTCTCACGAGGGAGCTGTGTGTATTGTGACAAAGTTCCTCCGAGACCTTGGTGGGTCTTGTGCTTATTGGCGGATTTGCTCGCCTTGGAGCTTCACGGCAGCCCTCAGCTTGGCCGTTTTTCTGAACCCACAGTCCAGGTCGACGACTCCTGTGTCTGACCAGGAGTTGGGAGGTTTGGAGGGAACCCGGGCCCGCCCTCTACTCCGGGCTCCAGCCCAGGGCCCTGTGGGATGCAGCTGTCTAGAGTGCCTCCTGGAACAGCTGTGTGACAGCTACAACTCCCTGGGCTACTTCCCCATGGCCTCCTCCCAACACCTTCTGTATCCTCACCATAGGACCTTCCTCCTGGTGTCTGATGATGCTTGTACTCCTCAGTCCTCCAACCGTCCGCGTTCTCACTCTCAGCTCCTAGTGCCTCTTGCTCCCAGCTCCTCACACGCACAGCACAAAGTGAAGTGAGCTCCTTTTTAAAACCCAGGTGCCCTGATTAGCCTGCCTTAATTGATTCTAGCAGCTTCTTGATTGGCTGCAGGTGTTCTAATCAGCCTGTCTTAATGGTCTCCAGAAGGTTGCTGATTGTTCTGGAAACTTCCCTGTTACCTTACCCAGGGAAAAGGGACCTACTTAGCCTGGGGCTAATATATCTGGCTTCTATTACTTTCCTGTAGCCATCTGGCCAGACCCTGTCACAGTATGCATACACACGGGCGGGGGATGTGCACGCACACACCGTACAAGGGGACATGCGCGCACACACACATGGAGTAGGGGGATGTGCACACACGTACACAGAGTGGGGGCTCTAGATTTTATTCTAGAGGAGGTTCTAGATTTGATTATAAAGGTTCTAGAGGCTGTTCTAGATTTGGTTTTGACAAATAGGGAAGAACGGGTGGAGAATTTGAAAGTGGAAGGCAACTTGGGTGAAAGTGATCATGAAATGGTAGAGTTCGTGATTCTAAGGAATGGTAGCAGGGAGAACAGCACAATAAAGATAATGGATTTCCAGAAGGCAGACTTTAGCAAACTCAGGGAGTTGGTAGGTAAAATCCCATGGGAAGCAAGTCTAAGGGGAAAAACAATTGAAGACACCTGGCAGTTTTTCAAAGGGATGTTATGAAGGTTACAAGATCAAACTATCCCACTTTGCCTAGGAAAATAGGAAGTATGATAAGAGACCACCCTGGCTTTACTAGGAGATCTTCAATGATCTGAAACTCAAAAAAGAGTCCTACAAAAAGTGGAAACTCGGTCAAATTACAAAGGATGAATAAAAACAAATAACACAAGTCTGTAGGGACAACGTTAGAAAAGCCAAGGCACAAAACGAAATCAAACTAGCTAGAGACATAAAAGGAAACAAGAAAACACCCTACAAATACATCAGAAGCAAGAGGAAGGCCAAGGACAGAGTAGGCCCATTACTCAATGAGGGGGGAAAGACAATAACAGAAAATGTGGAAACGGCAGAGGTGCTTAATGACTTCTTTGTTCCAGTTTTCACCAAGAAGGTTGGTGGCGATTGAACGTCTAACATAGTAAATGCCAGTGAAAATGAGGTTGGATCAGAGTCTAAAATAGGGAAAGAACAAATCAAAAATTACTTAGACAAGTTAGGTTTCAGAGTAGCAGCCGTGTTAGTCTGTATTCGCAAAAAGAACAGGAGGACTTTTGGCACCTTAGAGACTAACAAATTTATTTGAGCATAAGCTTTCATGAGCTACAGCTCAGTTCATCGGATGCATCCGATGAAGTGAGCTGTAGCTCACGAAAGCTTATACTCAAATAAATTTGTTAGTCTTTAAGGTGCCACAAGTCCTCCTGTTCTTTTTTAGATAAGTTAGATGTCTTCAAATCACCAGGGCCTGATGAAATGCATCCTAGAATACTCAAGGAGCTGACTGAGGAGATATCTGAGCCATGAGCGATTATCTTTGAAAAGTCATGGAAGACGGGAGACATTCCAGAAGACTGGGAAAGGGCAAATATAGGGCCCTTCTATAAAAAGGAAAATAAGGACAACCCGGGAAATTACAGACTGTCATGGAGTGTGGGGGAGTCTGGGCCCTGCACCCCTCTTCCTGGGTTTCACCGTGACTCTCAGCCAGCCAGTAAAACAGAAGGTTTATTGGATAATAGGAACACAGTCTAAAACAGAGCTTGTAGGTACAACCAGGACCCCTCAGTGAAATCCTTCTGGGGGGCAGGGAGCTTAGACCCCAGCCTTGGGGTTCCCTGCGTTCCACCACCCAGCCCAAAACTGAAACCCTACTCCCCCCCACCCCCCAGCAGGCTCTCTCCTGCAGCCTTTGTCCAGTTTCCTGGGCAGAGGTGTTACCTTCCCCTCCCCCTCCCGGCTCAGGTTACAGGCTCTCAGGTCTCCCATCCCCATCCAATGAAGCGAGCTGTAGCTCACGAAAGCTCATGCTCAAATAAATTGGTTAGTCTCTAAGGTGCCACAAGTCCTCCTTTTCTTTTTACGAATACAGACTAACACGGCTGCTACTCTGAAACCTGTCATCCCCAGTAAAACTCCCCCGCCACATTCCCAGGTCAACACTCCCCGCTCCCTGCTGCGTCACACAGACCAGTCAGCTTAACTTCTGTACCCGGAAAGATAATAGAAGAAATAATCAAGCAATCAATTTGCAAACACCTAGAAGCTAATAAGGTGATAAATAACAGTCAGCACTAATTTGCCAAGAACACATTGTGTCAAACCAGCCTGATATCTTTCTCTGACAGGGTAACAAGCCTTGTTGAAAGGAAGGAAGTGGTATATCTTGACTTTAGTGAGGCTTTTGATGAAGTGAGCTGTGGCTCACGAAAGCTCATGCTCAAATAAATTGGTTAGTCTCTAAGGTGCCACAAGTACTCCTTTTCTTTTTGCGAATACAGACTAACACGGCTGTTCCTCTGAAACCTGCTTTTGATACTGTCTCCCATGACTGTCTCATAAAGAAACTAGGGAAATGCAACCTAGATGGAGCTACTCTAAGGTGGGTGCGTAAATGGTTGGAAAACCGGTCCCAGAGAGTAGTTATGAGTGGTTCACAGTCATGCTGGAAGAGCATAATGAGTGAGGTCCAGTGGGGATCGGCTCTGGGTCTGGTTCTGTTCAATATCTTCATCAACAATTTAGATAATGGCATAGCAAGTACACTTATAAAGTTTGGGAGGGGTTGCAAGTGCTTTGGAGGATAGGATTAAAATTCAAAATGATCTAGACAAACTAGAGAAATGGTCTGAAGTAAATAGGATGAAATTCAATAAGGACAAATGCAAAGTACTCCACTTAGGAAGGAGCAATCAGTTGCACACACACAAACTGGGAAATGACTGCCCAGGAAGGAGTACTGCGGAAAGGGATCTGGGGTCACAGTGGATCACAAGCTAAATATGAGTCAACAGTGTAATGGTGTTGCAAAAAAAGCAAACATCATTCTGGGATGTATTTGCAGGAGTGTTGTAAGCAAGACAGGAGAAGTAATTCTTCCGCTCTGCTCTGCGCTGATTAGGCCTCAGCTGGAGTATTGTGTCCAGTTCTGGGCGCCACATTTCAGGAAAGATGTGGACAAATTGGAGAGAGTCCAGAGAAGAGCAACAAAAATGATTAAAGGTCTAGAAAACATGACTTAAAGAGGGAAGATTGAAAAAATTAGGTTTGTTTAGTCTGGAGAAGAGAAGACTGAGAGGGGACATGATAACAGTTTTCAGGTACACAAAAGGCTGTTATAAGGAGGAGGGAGAAAAATTGTTCTTCTTAACCTCTGAGGCTGTGACAAGAAGCGATGGGCTTAAATTGCAGCAAGGGCGGCTTAGGTTGGACATTAGGAAAAACTTCCTAACTGTCAGGTTAGTTTAGCACTGGAATAAATTGCCTGGGGGGGTTGTGGAATCTCCATCATTGGGGATTTTAAGAGCAGGTTGGACAAACACCCGTCAGGGATGGTCTAGAATAGATAATATTTAGTCCTGCCTTGAGTCATGCAGGGGACTGGACTAGATGACCTCTCAAGGTCCTTTCTAGTTCTACGATTCTATTCTACACACACACACACACACACTGTCCTGCACCCCACAATGCCAGGGCTCCTGCTCTACTCCCCAAAGACTGCCTACCCCATCCCCTAAAGCAGCCCCTGCCCGACACCCCACAGCGCCCCCTCCCACATCTCCTACAGTGCCAGGGCTTCTGCCCCACCCCCTGCCCTGCACCCCACAGCACCCCCTTCCCTGCGCCCCACAATCCCAGGCTTGTGCCCCACATCCTACAGTGCCTGCTGTCTACCCCCAACTCTGACTTTACCTGGCTTGCACCCCCCCAGTTCTGACTGTGCCTGGCTTGTGCCCTTCCCAGCTTTGACTGTGCCCAGCCACTCCCCCCAGCTCTCACTGTTCCCTCCCTGTGCCCCCCCAGCTCTGACTGTGCCTGGCCTGTGCCCCCCCCAGCCCCAGTTGTGCCTCCCCAGCTCTGGCTGTGCCTGGCCAATCCCGCTCCAGCTCTCACTTCTGCCTGGATTTTGTCCCACCCAGCTCTGCGTGTGCCCAGTCTGTGCCCCCCCAGCTCCAGCTGTGCCCAGGCACACCCCACCCCGCCCACCAGTTCTCAGGACCACCCAGCACTCCCAGGGGTCTCCAGAGCTAGCAGCTGCTGGACTGGGGGGGGCACCAGGTTCCCCCCCCACTCCTCTCCCAGGCTGCCCCAGGGCCCTGCTCTGAGCCTCCCCTGGAGCTGAGCAAACCCCTCCCATTGCAGTGTTGGGGGCTCCCATCTCCCCCCACTACCACCACTACCACTACCACAGCAGGGGTCAGGCGGGGGCTTCCCCAAACCAGCCAGCCGGTCCCGCACCGTTCAGTTGGGCCAGCCTATGGGGAGCCATAGGCCAGGCTGGGCCTGGGGAGGGGGGTGTCGGCTCCCTCCAGGACGGGGCCAAGCACCAGGGCCTGAATCTGCAGCCCCTGCAGCCAGGCCAGGCAGCCCCACACACCTGGGGAAGAGCAGCGGGGGGACGGCAGGGACTAATGGGGTGCTGAGGTTAATGGAGGGCCGGAGCTCATGGGGATGTTGATTGGGGGGCCGAGAGTTGATGGGAGACTGGAGTTCAGGGGAATGTTGATTGGGGAGCAGGAGGTTGATGGGGGGACTGGGTTTCATTGGGACACTGATTGCGGGGCAGGGAGTTGATGGGAGCCAGGGTTCATGGGGACGTTGATTGTGGGCGAGGGGCCTGATGGGGGGCCGGGTTCAGGGGGATGTTGATTGGGTGGCAGGGGGCTAATGGGGAGCCGGGGTACATGGGGATGTTGACTGGGGAACAGGAAGTTGATGGGGGGCTGGGATTCAGGGGGACATTTATTGGGGGTCAGGGAGTTAATGGGGACCAGGTTTTATGGGGATGTTGATGGGGGCAGGGGGGTCAATGCGGGGCTGGGGTTCAGGAGAACATTGATTGGGGGGCCAGGAGTTGATAGGGGCTGGGGTTCATGTGGATGTTAATTGCGGGGCAGGGAGTTGATGGGACTGCCCGGGGTTAAGGGGAATGTTTATTGGGGGGCAAGGAGTTGATGGCAGATGATGTTTCTGGTGACATTGATTGGGGGGTAGAGAGATGATGGGTGGCCGGGGTTCAGGGGAACGTGGATTGGGGGGCAGGGGGTGGTTGGGGTGGGGCCGGGGTTCATGTGGATGATAATTGGGTCCCAGAGTTAATGGGGACGAGTTCAGGGGGATGTTGATTGGGAGGGCATGAAGTCGATGGGGGACCGGGGCCAAGTGAAAGTTTATTGGGGGGCAGGAGATTAATGGGAGCTGGGGTTCAGGGGGATGTTGATTGGGGGGAAGGAAGTTGATGCGGGGGGCCGGGGTTTATGGGAATATTTATTGGGGAGCAGAGGTTTGATGGGATCGGGGTTCAGGGTAACAATGATTGGGGGTTGGGAGTTGATGGGGCCCAGGGTTCATGGGGACATTGACTGGGGGGCCGGGAGTTCATTGGGGGCAGGGTTCAGGGGAACATGGAATGTGGGGCAGGGAACAGTTGGGGGGGCGGGGTTCATGTGGATGATAATTGGGGGGCAGGGTGTTGATGGGGTGGGTTTCAGGAGAATGTTAATTGGGGGACGGGAGTTGATGGGGGTCGGGTTTCAGGGGAATGTTGATTGTGGGGCTGGGAGTTGAGGGGGCCCAGGGTTAATGGGGACATTGATGGGGGTGCATGGGGTTAATGGGGGCCAGGGTTCAGGGGATGGGGAGCTGAGTTCAGGGGAAAATTGATTGGGGGCAGGGAATTGATGGGGTTCTGGGGTTCAGGGGAATGTTGATTGGGGGGCCAGGAGTTCATGGGGGTGCTGGGGCTCAGGAGAACGTTATTTGGGGGCCAGGAGTTGATGGGGGCTGGGGTTCATGTGGATGTTAATTGGGGGACATGGGCTTAACGGGGGTTGGGGTTCAGGGGAACATTGATTAGGGGGCAAGGGGTTGATTGTGGGCCGCGGTTCAAGGGGATGTTAATTGGGGGACAGGGGTTGATGGGGGCTGGGGTTTAGGGGAACGTTGACTGGGGATGTGACGATGTGACTCAGCAGGGAGGGGGGAGTGTTGACCTGGGAATGTGCCCTGGGGATGGGAGACCTGAGAGCCTGTCACCTGAGCCGGGAGGGGGAGGTGACACCTCTGCCAGGAATGTGGACGGAGGCTGCAGCAGGGAACCTGCTGGGTGGGTTTAGTTTCAGTTTGGGGCTGGGTGGAGGAACACAGGGAACCCCAGGGCTGGGGTCTAAGCTCCCTGCTCCCCCAGAAGGACTTGACTGAGGGGTCCTGGGTGTACCCACAAGCTCTGTTTTGGACTGTGTTCCTGTTGTCCAATAAACCTTCTGTTTTACTGGCTGGCTGAGAGTCTCAGTGAATCCCAGGAAGAGGGGTGCAGGGCCTGGACTCCCCCACACTCCGTGACAGGGGAGCAGGGAGCTGATGGCTGGTTGGAGTTCCTGGGGACATTGTTTGCGGGGTAGGGAGTTGATGGGGGCTGGGATTCATGTGGATGTTAATTAGGGGGCAGAGGGTTAATGGGGGTGGGGTTCAGGGGAATGTGGATTGGGGGCCATTGGGCAGTTTGGGGGGGCAGAGTTCATGTGGATGATAATTGAGGGGTAGGGTGTTGATGGGGTCTGGATTTCAGGGGACTGTTAATTGGGGGTCAGGGAGTTGATGAGTGGGTGGGGTTCAGGGGAACATTGACTGGGGGAGCAGAGAGCAATGTGTTCCACAGGAGAGCCCAGAGAAGGGGTCGGGGACCTCAGAAACCACTAAGGTGGGTGAGGATTCCTGTGACTCTGTAACAGAGGGAAGCAGGGTGTTTCCCAGCATGGGAGGGGGCGAGACTAGCTCCTTTCTGGCAGAAGGCAACATGCTCTCGGGCGCAGGGGCAGGAGAGGTGTTGTCAGTGGTTAAGGAAACTGTCCCAGTTGTTAGCTGGGAGATTATTGCAGCTGAACAAGAGATAGAGCCCTTCCTCGGGAGCACAGAGAAATGTGTCTCAGGAGGGGGCCCAGGGGCATGAACTGGGGAAGGAATAGTGGGTGTACAGGAATGTCTCCTCACTGGTCACTTGGGGCGGGATGCCCAGGACTCAAGGAGGATGGCTGGGTCAGCTTCTATGCACCCAGGCACTCAGCCTGTGACCCAGGTTTTGAGAGGGAATTGTGTAACCGGCCTCCTGGATGGGAGCAGCTGACTTCTCGGGGATAGAGAAAGGGGTGGCGGAGGGTACCCCAATCCAGGTCCTAGTTTTTCAGGATGCTATTTCTGATAAGGTTTTGGAAGGTAACTGTGTCTCTTTACATCAAAATGCAGCTCCAACGCCTGTGACGGAAGAGGAGTTGAGACCAGGACGTTGCCAGGTGGTGGTTTGTGAGAACACAAATGACTCAACTGACAGAGAGGGGCGTGTTTCCCCCCAGGCTGGTGAGAGGCAGGGAGCAGTTATGGGAAAGCTGCCGGGAAAAGGTGAATCTGATCGAAGGGTAAACACCTAGCCCAGAGAGCACCGATCACAGCCCTCTAGGGGGCAGGGGAGGACTCAGTGCTAGGAGGGAAAACTACAGGGTAACCCCAAAAGGGGAGCTGGATTTTCTACATATGTACAGTCCTGGGGTTGGGAGACTGCTCCCCAAAGGACCAACCAATGTGCAGGATCCCCCTGGACCCTTATCTTGCCAGCCCCTGAGATATCAAAATGCCAGAAACATGATTAAATTAACAGCCCATACAAAGGGACACACTGGAGGGAAAGAGAAGTGAGTATTCCCCCCTATTCGGCACTGGTGTGGCCACACCTGGAGTATTGCATCCAGTTTTGGTCCCCCCACTACAGAAGGGATGTGGACAAATTGGAGAGAGTCCAGCGGAGGGCAACAAAAATTATCAGGGGGCTGGGGCACATGACTTATGAGGAGAGGCAGAGGGAACTGGGGTTATTTAGTCTGCAGAAGAGAAGAGTGAGGGGGGATTTGATAGCAGCCTTCAACTACCTGAAGGGGGGTTCTAAAGAGGATGGAGCTTGGCTGTTCTCAGTGGTGGCAGATGACAGAACAAGGAGCAATGGTCTCAAGTTGCAGTGGGGGGGTTCTAGGTTGGATATTAGGAAACACTATTTCACTAGGAGGGTGGTGAAGCACTGGAATGGGTTACCTAAGGAGGTGGGGGAATCTCCATCCTTAGAGGGTTTTAAGGCCCGGCTTGACAAAGCCCTGGCTGGGACGATTTAGTTGGGGGATTGGTCCTGCTTTGACCAGGGGGTTGGACTAGATGACCTCCTGAGGTCTCTTCCAACCCTAATCTTCTATGATTCTATGATTCTAAGCCAGTGACTGATTACATGGGAGAGAGTCAAAGGACACCATGAGTAATGAACAAAGTAACCTCAAACTACACTAACTGAACAGAGAGTGTGGTATCATAAAGATACTTGTAAACGCACAGCTGGGATAAAAATTTTGGTGTTAATGTTAAGTTGGGGTAAGTATTTTGACACAGATGTTAAACCTTATGATAATACTACTTCTCAATTAGTACCTGTAAACAGGTTTAAAGTTTATCACGATAGAGAAACCATAAAAACCTGTTTTACTGTGTGTGAATGGGGAATCTGAGGCATGCTGCCTCATGGCCTTAATGGCTGGATGCCAAGAGAATTATAACAACAAACTGCCTTCAAGATTGTCAGTGACTAACCCTCTTGCAGTAAACTAAGAGGGGAGGTGTGATGCTCTGTGCCTCGGGGTAACACCCTACACCCCATGTCCATCTTCATAAAATGATTGTGTGGTATCCAATGCAGAGTTAGTCATGTCGGGTGTCTTCGGAAGGTTCATGATGCCCGGAGCATGGTTGTTATAGTGATGTTATAGTAATTGTTACAGTAATGTTATAGTGAAGTTATAGGTTATAATTTCACATATATAGTTATAAGACTGAAAATGTATCCTCATGGCCTAAAGCGAGCCCAGACAAAACTCTCCAAGAACAGAGAGGCAGTTCACACCTCATCAGGGCATGGATGGGACAAACCCAGCCCAGCCTCACAGGAACAATGGACACTGGCTTAGGCAGCAACAAAAGAATCTGTTAGACCCTTGAGCAAGTCACCCCCTTCCTTTGGGCAGTTTGAGACTGCGATGAGGTAATACTCACCTGACTCTGGAAGGGGTGGGGGGCAAAGCCAAGAGGAAAGAAAGGGCATGATAAAAGGGAGAGACGTTTGCCATGCTCTCTCTTCCACCTACATCTACAGACACCACCACCACCAAGTGACTGAAGCGCTGATCAAAGGGGAGAGCCTGACTGAAGAGCAACCAGCCAGCCTGCGGTGAGAAGCATCTAAGTTTTTAAGGACATTGAAAGTGTTGAGATCAGCTTAGAATGCGTTTTGTTTTTATTTCATTTGACCAAATCTGACTTGTTATGCTTTCATAGATTCATAGATATTAAGGTCAGAAGGGATCATTATGATCATCTAATCTGACCTCCTGCACAACGCAGGCCACAGAATCTCACCCACCCACTCCTGCAATAAACCTCTCACCTGTGTCCGAGTTACTGAAGTCCTCAAATCATGGTTTAAAGATGTCAAGGTGCAGAGAATCCTCCAGCAAGTGACCCGTGTCCCATGCTACAGAGGAAGGCGAAAAAACCCGAGGGCCTCTTCCAATCTGCCCTGGAGGAAAATTCCTTCCCGACACCAAAAATGGTGATCAGCTGAACCCTGAGCATGTGGGCAAGATTCACCAGCCAGATACCCAGGAAAGAATTCTCTGTAGTAACTCAGATCCCACCCTATCTAGTGTCCCATCACAGGCCATTGGGCCTATTTACCATGAATAGTTAAAGATCAATTAATTGCCAAAAACGCTTTGACTCATAATCACTTAAAATCTACCTTTATAGTTAATAAATTGGTCTGTTTATTCTACCTGAAGCAATGTGTTTGGTTTGCAGTGTGTCAGAGGCCCCCCTTCGGAGAACAGGCCTGGTACACATCCATTTCTTGGTTAAATTGATGAACTTATATAAACTTCCAGCGGGTATAACTGGACCCTGCAAGACGGCGGTTCCCAGGGTTGTGTCTGGGACTGGAGATATTGGCTAGTGTCATTCGGATGCAAGCAGCTGGGAACAGCTTACATGCCAGGGGCTGTGCGTGAACAGCCCAGGAGTGGGGGTTCTCACAGCAGAGCAGGGTCAGGCTGGCTCCCAGAGTCAAGGACTGGAGTGACCTAGCAGATCACCAGGTCCAGATAACCCCAGAGGGGAACGTCAGAGCGGTGCAGTGAGCAGGGTGTATGTGTGGCTTGTTACTCCAAGTGAAGTTCCCCTTTAAGCACTGATATTTGTGACTCTAAGTGAGTCTTAAGTACAGTGGCTAAGAGCAGTCAGGAGGAGGTCACAGATTTGTTATTTGCTGTTTGTTTATTTCGGGAAGGGGAAGTAGGAAGAGAAAAGCAGGAAAATGACAACCAGAGAGGAAGCTACAAACCTAGAGCTGGCCAGACTGGAGGTGGAAGAGAAGGCAAAGGACCGGGAGTATCAAATGTGGCAGGCAGAAACAAGGCTCAAAGAAGAGGAAGCTGCATGCAGAAGGGCCATGGAAGAAAATGAGAGAAAGCAGGAAGAGAGAGAGAGTGAAAACACCAACTGGACCTGCTAGAGAAGCAGAACCAGAACCCCTCAACCCTGACGACTCCCATCTCTCCAAAAATTCGCAAATGGGAACACTTATGCCCCGCATAGAGTGAGGATGATGATATTGCTGAATGGGGGGCAGAGATTTGATGGGAGGGCCAGGGTCAAAGGGAACGTTGATGGGGGGAAAGTGGGTTGATGGGGGCCAGACTTCTGGGGAATGTTGATTGGGGGCAGGGGGTTGATGGGGGACTGCGATTCTGGGGAGTGTTGATGGGGGGGCCAGGAATTGATGGGACAGGGTTCATGGGGACGTTGATTGGGGGGGCAGGAAGTTGATGGGGGGCCGGGGTTTATGGGAAAATTGATTGGGGAGCAGAGGTTTGATGGGATCAGGGTTCAGGGTAACAGTGATTGGGGGGTTAGGAGTTGATGGGGCCCAGGGTTCAGGGGGACGTTGATTGGGGGGCAGGGAGTTGATGACAGGCCGGGGCTCAGGGGAATGTTGACTTGGGGGCAGGGAGTTGATGGGAGGCCAGGGCTCAGGGGGACATTCATTGTGGGGCAGGGAGTTGGTGGGGGGCCGGGGTTCAGGGGAATGTTAATTGGGGGACCGGGGGTTGATGGGGGTCAGGGTTCATGGGGACATTGATTGAGGCACCTGAGCCCCTTCTGTGATACCCCCTCCCCCTGCCCCCCAGACTCTGCTGGCTCCGGGCCTGGCCTCCCTCAGCCCCCCTAACCTGGCGGGTCCCTCCTGTTGATTTCTAACACAGCGAGCAGTAGAGAGCAGCCGCGGGCCGACCCCTGCCTACTGCCCCAGGCACCCCTCCCCGCCAGCTGCACCTGACTCCCCCGCTCACCCTGGCTCTCTGGGGCATGAGGAACAGCCTCCCCGCTTCATCTACCGTTTGGGGGCCCCCACCCTGATTCTCACCCCTCCTAGAAGGCAGCTCCTAGGGTCCCCCAGGCCCCACCACCACCTGGCCCCACAACTGTTAATGCCGGCTTCCCACCTCCCCCCCAGTCCAAGAGGGTCCTGCCACTGTGGGCTGGGGCATTAGGGGGGATGTCTGCGCCCTTGCTGCTTCCCAATTCCTTAGTGGGGTCAGTGCTGGGACATTGGTCACCCTGACCACCCACCCTCTGCTCTGGGGCCATGTGGGTCCCTGTCTCCCCCCGCCCCGGCAGGCCCACACTCACCCCCCCAGCTCCCCGCAACCCTCACCACCCAAGTCAGGGGAGATGGGGGTGTGGAAGGCTGGGGGGAGGAATAGCTCAGTGGTTTGAGGGTTGGCCTGCTAAACCCAGGGTTGTGAGTTCAGTCCTTGAGGGGGCCTTTAGGGATCTGGGGCAAAATTTGGGGATTGGTCCTGCTTTGAGCAGGGGGTTGGACTAGATGCCTCCTGAGGTCCCTTCCAACCCTGATATTCTGTGATTCTGTGACTCCTGACAGCAGGGGGGGCAGGGCAGATGGGTGAAGAGGATGGTGCCCAGCAGGAGGTGGATGAAGGCCCCTACTGGTTCCCCACCCCCGAGACAGAGTTCTGTCCTGCGAAGACCAGCCTGACCCTCCCCCCTGATCCCTGCTCAGCTGGTGGGGCCCACCTGGGCACCTGCTCCAGCCACACTCCGGCCTGGCTCAGAGGGGGCTGAATCTTGCACCCCCCAGCCCCCAGCACAGGGCTCGGCCCACGGACGTGGCCAGAAGAGTGCCCCTCCCCAGACACAGCTCTGCCGATGCCTTTCACTCCCCACCCACAGCCCCCTGCCAGCCCAGCCCTGGGCTCCCCCCAGCTCTGCCAGTGCCCCTCACTCTTGACCCACAGCCCCCTGCCAGCCCAGCCCTGGAGTCCTCCACTCAGATCTGCCACTGCCCCTCACTCCCGACCCGCAGCCCCCTGCCAGCCCAGCCCTGGGCTCCCCTCCTCCAGCTCTGTCGGTGCCCCTGTGACAAAGTGGATTTTTCCTCCTTATTATGTTGTATGGTGTCTATGTGAGTCTTACTGTTTTGCATGAATACTGTGGGTGCCTCAGTTTCCCTGTGTGCCGCACCAATGCCTCGGTGGTGGGCATAAGTGTGGGTGACTTTTGCTAAGACCCTCGGCGCCAGGCGAAGAGGCTCCAGCTGTTGCTGGCTGTTATGGCCCCACAGCGGCCTCTGGTGGGCAAAGGCGGTTTCCCCGTGCGCTGCGTGTGTCACGAGGTGGTGGCGGAGGGTTTGTTGTTGCAGGGGACCAGGTATGACCTCGCCTGGCAGCCGGGACCCCGGACAAACGGCCTGGAGACTGGGGACCCCAGCGACTGGTGACTGGGAGGCCCAGCCCAGACCCGCTTGGGAGCCAGCCAGTTCTGGCCAGTGGGAGGACAAAGGGCTGAGGAGAGAGGGCCCCAGCGCCCTGTTTACCTGGGACGGAGGACAAAGGACAGGGGAGGAGCTGTTGGGGGAGATGATATAGGATGGTCGGCTGGAAGGAGGGGGCTGCTGGACTGGGAGAGAGCAGCCAGAGCCCCCCTGGAGGCTGGACGGACCTAGATGTATGGTGCTGAGGGAGGCCCTGAGAGTTTCCTGTGCTGGGTTCAGATGCTCAATAGACCCTCCTGTTTTACGCTGGCTGAGAGTCGCTCCAGTCTAGAGAACGGGGGGCATTATTCCCTCTGGGAGTGGAGGCCCCGGGGGTCCAAAGCAAATGGACTCCCTATGGGGGCCCACGGCGAGAGACAGGCGCGCTGAAGGCTCAGAGAGGTGCGGTTCCAGGAGGCGGAGGGGCTTAATCCCCAAGGGAGAGTGGACCCCCGAGAAGGGCTGTCGCACTGAAGGGGGTTCCCCCCAGTGACCGCATGGAGCTGAAAGAGCACGAGGGCCTGTGAGTCCGTGACAGCCAGTTCGTCAAAGGAAATTCCCCGAGCACGTCAACCGAAAGCACACTGTTCTAGGTAAAATATAAAACAGATTTATTAACTCCAGAAAGACAGATTTTAAATGATTATAGGTAACAAGTGAGAGATCCAAGTTGGTTACATAAGAAAAAACTAATTTGCAGTGTAAATTCTACAGACTAAGCAAGATTTGAATTAAGCAGTGTCTTGCCCTCATAGACGTTAAAGGCAGCTCACAGGTCTCAATACACAGTCTGGGTTCCCTGCCAGCCTGGGACCAATCTCCCCAGTTCAAAGTCTCTGTCTTCCAGGTGTTGAGATGGGGGAGGAGAGAGGCCAAGTGGTGATGTCATCAATCCTAACACCAGCTAAGTGTCTCGACCAGTTGATGACCCACGGGCTCCCAGCACCTTCACAAAACTGTCTCTCCAACGAACACCCTGAAGCTGGTCCAATTCCTAGAGCTGGACATGCCTTGAATATTGCTGCAGATATAGGTTCCCTGTCCTGGTGCTGCGAGTCACAGCCTCTGGGGAAGGCCCTTTGGTGCCGAGCCGGAGTACACGCCCCAGGTGTGCACCCCAAAACTTTAGAATGCGCAGAACATATCGACCCTCCTGTGTTCCTGTCGCTTTGTCTCTGGCCTCCCGGGCTCAAGTGGACCCCAATTTGCCCCACTAACCCTCCCCTTGGCCCTGGTGCGGCCCAGCAATTTGCAAAACTGTCTGCATCAGCAGGTGAATGTTAGAGCACCATGAAGCATGGGTTTGTACCCTAAGGCTGGTGCAGTGAGGGCCAGCTCACAATTTCTCTGCTCAGGTACCTCAGGGAGCTCAAGGTCAGTTGGTTCACCGGGACACCCCCCCCCCCCGACACACACACACTTCCAGAGTCACTACTCCTGAGGGGGTGATCCCCATCCCGGCCGCGTGACCGACAGCCCCGGCTCCTAGACGTGACCTGCCATTTGGCGGTGAAAACGCAGCTTGGCCCCATGTGATGCCATCATTTACTTCCCCGGCTACTGTGGCATCTGCAGCTTCCCCCAGCTACGGGTTGATATTTTCCTCCTGATCATTGATAAAGACACTGACATGCGTCCGGCTGACACCCAGTCCCCTAGTAGACGTGCCCCACAGGGGACAATTCCCCCTTTCCCGTGTCTTTTTGAGCGCTAGCCAACATATAATCTGGACTCTGTGGCTCCCGGAGCGTGGAAATTTTCCATCATATGGAGTCAAGTGCCTGACACAGGCTGACCCTCTTCTGCCAACACAGTCACTTTTAGCTTTTCGCACATTTATAAGCTCATCAAAAAGCCATAGAAGCGTTTGCCAAGCCCTATGTCCCATGTGCTCCCTGTTCATTACACTGACGCCCTTCAGTGCAGTACTGATCGTCTCCTGGATCAGCCTTCCCAGGATTTTGCCCAGGATCAATGTCCCACTGTGACGAAATGGGACTGTTCTTAATGCTTCCTCTGAGTACTGTAGGGGTGCCTCAGTTTCCCCTATGCAGTTCTTAAGTCTCTAGGTGGTGGGGTAAGGGTGTATGATCATTGCAGAGCCCTAGAGGGCAGGTGTGTGCAGGGGTCTGGACACAGAGAATGGCCGACACCCTGTTTCCTGGCAACTGATGACCTGGCCCTTCCGCCCTGCAAGGTGAGAGCTAAAGGGTTGGAGAACAAAGGAATCCGGTGACCTCCTGGCCGGGGAAAGGGACAAAGCCCAGAGGAGGAGGGGCTGGAGAGAGTTTGGAGCCTGCTGGGGACATGGAGTGAAGTGCAGACGTGGTTGTCTGGCTCACTGCCCCCCAAAATGGACCTAGCGGAGGGGTCCTGTTCTCTGCACCTACAAGCTCTGTGTTAGACCATGTTCCTGTCGTCTAATAAACCTTCTGTTTTACTGACTGGCTGAGAGTCACCTCTGAGTGCGAAGTTGGGATGCAGGACCCTCTGGCTTCCCCAGGACCCCTCCTGGGCTGACTCGCTGTGGGAAGCGCACGGAGGGGCAGACCCAGGAAGGTGGAAGCTGTGTGAGCTGTGTGTCCTGCAGACAGGCTGCGCACAGAAAGGAGACTTCCCCAGAGTCCTGCCTGGCTTCGTAGGGAGCAGTTCCAGAGCAGCGCCCGGGGACTCCGTGACACCCACTAACCGGCCTATTAGGCAAATCATCCCATTTATAACCATGGCATTTCCCCAGATCCCTGGACCTTCCCCAAAAGGTCAAAGATCTGTTAGAAAACCCCACTAATGGTTCTGAGAGCTCCTCAGCCAATGCTTTGAATACTCTTGGGTGCAAGTTATCTGGTCCTGCCAATTGAAACATGGCCAAGCTGCCCAGACCTTCCCCTCTCACAGGGCAGGGAAAGGACCCACCACCCTGGGCTGCTGCCAGCTGGCCTGGACCCTCCTAGGAGACAGCGCAGGCCCCTGGCAAAGGGAAGGGTACGTGGGATGGCCGAGCCAGGTGAGCTCAGCCCTGCGGCCCCAGGGCCCCACCCCGCGGCCTCCCCAGGCCACGAGGTGGGTGGGTGGGTGACCCCAGCATACGCTTCGGAGCACAGGACTATATGTTACAACCCCCCCATCACACAGCCCTCCTTCACGCACACATGCCCAGCCCCCCCCATGCACACGCTGCCCCCCATGGGCCCATACACACACACATCCAATCCCCCACCATGCACGTGCTGCCCCCCACAGCCCCATACACACACGTCCAATCCCCCCATGCACACGCTGCCCCCCACGACCCCCATACACACACACACGCAGCCCCCCCATGCAGGTGCTGCCGTCCGCGGCCCCCATACACACACACAACAAGCCCCGCCATGCACGCGCCTCTCCCCACAGCCCCATACACACACACGTCCAGCCCCCCCCATGCACGCGCTGCCCCCCACGGCCCCCATATACACACACACTCAGCCCCCCCATGCACGCGCTGCCCCCCATGTCCCTCACACACACACACCAAGCTCCCCCATGCACGTTCCGCCCCCCACGGCCCCATACACACACACGTCCAGCCCTCCCATGCATGCGCTGCCCCCCACAGCCCCATACACACACAAGTCCAGTCCCCCCATGCACACACAGCCCCCTCACAGCTCTCCACTCACACCCAGCCCCCCCACATGCACGCGCTGCCCCCCACAGCCCCATACACACACACAGCCCCTCCGTGCACTCCCTACCCCCATTACCCCCATACACACACGCCCGTCTCCTGACATACACACACTCCCTCACATGCCCCCAATACACACACATCCAACCTCCTCGTGTACACTGTGTCCGCCCCCACAGGCCTCCCCACACAGACACCCAACCGCCCCCCCCGCCGCATGCTCAGACATGCTCCCCCACAGGCACCCTCCCCCGGTGTCACAGACCTCCGTCAGTGGGTCATACCACACCTCGTGCTCGGCTGTCCTGATTGTTACTCAAAGGGCAGCATGTAACATAGCACTGGGAAACTCACCACATACCAATGCTTCGGGGGGGGGGGAGGTATAGGATTTACACGTGTGTGTGTGTGCGTGTGCAGGGTGTGTCTGTAGGTGTGTATGGTGTATGCATGTATATGGTGTGGGGGTGTGTGTACATGTGTGTATTTGGGGTGTGTACAAGTGTACGTATAGCATGCTTGTGTACAGGGTGCCTGTGTAGTGTGTGTGCATACAGGGTGTGTACGTGTGTGTGTGTGGGGTGTGAGTGTGTATGGGGTATGTATGTGTTTGTGTGTGTGTGTATGTATAGCGTGTGTATACAGTGTGTGTACAGGGTTCATGTGTATTGTCTGTGTGTGAACGGGGTGTGTGTGTGGGGTGTGTGTGTGTGTGTGTGTGTACAGTGGGTGTATGTATAGCGTGTGTGTGTGTGTACAGTGTGTGTACAGGGTTCATGTGTATTGTCTGTGTGTGAACGGGGTGTGTGTGTGTGGGGGTGTGTGTGTACGTGTGTGTGTGTACAGTGTGTGTACAGGGTTCATGTGTATTGTCTGTGTGTGAACGGTGTGTGTGTGTGGGGGGTGTGTGTACGTGTATGTATACAGTGTGTAGGGGGTGTGTGTGTGTACAGTGGGTGTATGTATACAGTGTGTAGGAGTATGTGTGTGTGTGGGGTGTGTGTGTGTGTACAGTGGGTGTATGTATACAGTGTGTAGGGGGGTGTGTGTGTGTACAGGGGGGTGCATGTACAGCCTGTGTAGAAAGAGTTCTGTATATGGGCTACAATCATATGCTTCAAATGTGTTTGGCAACCAGTGCGCGAGCCCAGGCTGCCCGAGCCCCAGGAACCTCAATTTGCTTCTCTGACCAACCCGCTTGTCAAGCAGAGCTGCCGAAGGCCTATTCTACCGCTGAGGGAAATCTGAGCCACTGCGTGTGCGCAGAATTCATGTTCCCCGCAGATTTCTTTGCTTCCCCACAGAATAATGACTTACCCCCCTGCACTCAGAAACCCCCCTGACGAGCCCCACTCCCTCTACGCCTGGATGACCCTGACGAGCCACCTGCACCCAGATTCCCAACTTCACTGAGCCCCGAACAGCTACACCTGGATCCCCACCCCACTGAGCCCCGCTCCCCCAGCATATGGACCCCCCACTAAGCCCCCCACACCCAGACCCACTTACCAAACTCTATCCCCCCACTCTAAGCCCCTCCACACTTCGATCCTGCCGGGCTGAGCCTGCCTGCTCACACCTGGTGCACCTGGCACAGAGGGGCAGGGCCCTGGGGTGTTTCTGGGGCAGGCCCGGTCCTTGCACTGTGTCAGGATTGGGTACAGCAGAGTGATCTCCCACCTCTGTGCAGGCAATGGCCTGTGCTCCCCAATGCCATGCTGGAGCTGCCATATTTGACAAATAAAATTTGCAGAATCTTGCAGCATTTTAAAATATCGTGCGCAGAATTTTTATTTTTGTGATGCAGAAGGCCCTCAGGAGGACCATTTACACAGCAGGTAACCAGAGCTCTCGAGCCGGGGAGGAGCCAGCTGGACATCGACCCAGCCAGAGAGAACAGCTTGATCTGCATTTTCCTTTCCAAAGAATCCACTGCAAAGGGTCACTGGGCTATAAAGCCAGGGACTGACCCTTGAGCCACCAGCCGTTGCAGCAGCTGGCTGCGTGCAGAGTTACTGGGATATAAACCTGGGGGCGGTGTTACCGGGCCGTCAAGCTGGGGGCGATCCTGGCTGGGGCGGGGGTGGTGTTACCGGGCCGTCAAGCTGGGGGCAATCTTGGCTGGGGGCGGCGTTACCAGGCTGTCGAGCTGGGGGCGATCCTGGCTGAGGGGCGGTGTTACTGGGCTGTCAATCGCAGCGAGTGCAGTCGGTTCCAAAAGCCGGGGCAGCTGGTGAGGAATATCCCTGTGCCAGGGCTGTATTCCCGCTGCACGGGGAGCTATGGACACTCACCGACACTCTGCTTGGACGGCTGTGGCCGAGCCCAGGGAGGACCAGGCAGGAGGGATGGGCGTGGCTGGCGACCTGTCCCCAGTGAGACTGAGCAGCATGGGATCAAAGGAAGCCCCCGTCTCCATATGATTCAGCATGGGATGGGAAGGCCACAGCCAGGAAGAGGAGGCCTCCTGGGCTCTCCAAACAGAGACAATCCACTCTGGGGTGCCAGGTGGGGGGCACAAAACCGCTGGAGCCGTCCATCATGGAGCGGGGATTCGAGGGACCAGAGTCCCTGAAACCACAGAACTTTGGGGCCCCTCAGCCAAAGGGGGCTGGAGTCTCGAGGAGCCGAGTACGGGGGAGAAACAGGTTCACGCTTCGCTCCTCGGGCTGGGGATCCCGGGGGGCCGGGACTTTCTGTTGGGCTTTCCCTGCACACCAGGGCTGGGCTGGGCTTGAGCTCAGAGCGTGTGTCAAGCCCCCATTACAGCGATGAGCTCTAGGTGCAGCGACCTGATTCACTCCCGGGAGCGTCCGGGTGAGGGCTGGGCATGGCCAGGAGCTGGTCTGGGGGGATTCGGGACAGGGGGACACTGGGGTCACTGCAAACAGCGACGGGACGGCGGAAGCCAGCAGGTGACGTGTCTGTGGCTCCACCTGTGAGCGGCCCCTTTGGGGGCACCAGACGGGGAGAGGCCTCTAGCTGCCCTGGAGGGAGGCTGCGGCAGGATCCGAGCGCCTGTCAACGAGCACCAGTCTTTGCTGGGGGGGAGGAGTCCTTTGCTCTCAGTCCTGCCCCTGCCTTTGAGCCCCGGGCTGCCCCCTAACCTCCAACGCCCTCTCCCTGTGCCACGCACTCCCGTGCGGTGATGGGGGGACCCACGCAGGCCCCGGCAGCATCCGTCCCCTTGTGCTGCGGCCTTTCCTCTGGCGCCAGAGCAGAGCCAGGCAGGGAGCCCTGGGCCTGGCAGAGCCGTCGGGGCTGGGGAAGGTCAGGGGGCCTGTCAGAGCCATCGGGCGGGGGGGCACGTGGAGCTGTCAGGGAAAGGGGTGGTCCAGTATCCTCTTCCCATCCTCTGCCCCAGGAGGTCTGCTCAGCAGGGGACACCACTCTCACAGCGTCCCTGCAATGGAGCAGACAGCAACAGGGATGTCACATGGGCCCAGGCCCGGGTGGGGGCTACAGGTCGGGGTTTACAGGGAACGCTGGGAGTGCGGTGGGGGGGGAAAGAACAGGATGGGGGACAAGGTAGCTGGGGTGGGGACCGGAGGGGCTGGGTTGGAGGCTGTGGGTGGAGAGAGAAGGGGATCATGGGGTGAGCAGAAGGGGGCTTGGCTGGGGGCTGGGAGCCCTGGGGCAGAGAGGGCAGGGAGCTGGGCTGGGGGCCCTAGGGAGGAGGGAGCAGGAACTGGGAGATGTAGGGCGGAGGGAGCAGGGGCTGGGGGTGACAGGGCGAAGGAGGCAGGGGCTGAGGGCCATGGGGTGGAGGAGATAGGGGCTGGGGGAGGTAGGGGCTGGGGGCTTCAGGGTGGAGGATGTAGGGGCTGGGGGAGGTAGGGTCTGGGGGCCATGGGGTGGAGGAGGCAGGGCTGGGGGCCGCAGGGCTGAAGAGGCAGGGCTGGGGGCTATGAGGCGGAGGAGGTAAGGGCTGGGGGAGGTAGGGGCTGGGGGCTGCAGGGTGGAGGAGGCAGGGCTGGGGGCAATGGGGCAGAGGGAGCGGGGGCTGGGAGCTGTGGGGCGCAGGAAGTAGGGGCTGGGGGCTGCAGGGCGGAGGAGGTAGGGGCTGGGGGAGGCAAGGGCTGGGGCAGGAGGCGGAAGGAGCGGGAGTTGGCGGCTGCGATGTGGAGGAGGTAGGGGCTGGGGGAAGTAGGGTGGAGGAGGCAGGGCTGGGGGCCATGGGGCAGAGGGAGCGGGGGCTGGGGGCCGTGCGGTGGAGGAGATAGTGGCTGGGGGAGGTAGAGGCTGGGGCTGCAAGGCAGAGGAGATAGGGGCTGGGGGAGGTAGGAGCTGGGGGCGATGGGGCAGAGGAGGCAGGGCTGGGGGCTGTGGGGCAGAGGGAGCGGGGGCTGGGCTGGGGGCCGTGGGGTGGAGGGAGTGGGGGCTGAGGTGGGGGCCGCAGATTGCTCAGTCCTTACTGGCAGCTGGGCCTCATAGCTCCGACGCAGGCGCTCGTAGGCCTCCATGATCACGGCTCTTCTGCAAGGGGATAGCAGGGGTCAGCCCTGAGGCAGTGCCTGGCCCCTCACTACCCCACCCCCTCGGGGTCCCCTAAGGGCCCGGGGCTTCTCACCCCCTCCCCTCCCATGGAGCCACATGGGACTGTGAGCCAGGCCCCAGCCTGGGGCAGAGGCACTGTGTGCCAGGGGCTCCATGTAGTGGGGGTGCTCGCTGTGGGGGGGGGGATCTGTACTCACTTGCTGGCAAGACCCCCGCCGGGGGGCAGGCTGGGGTTCACCTCGGACGCCAGGCACCGGAAGATGGCCACGAGGCTGGCAGCCCCCTGCTCCTGCAGCTCCCCATACAGCTCTGTGGGGAGAGGGGCTGGCTCATGACTGGCTCTGCCCAGGCACTCAAAGCCCCGCTCTGCCCCTGCACTGCACCTGGTTACCCCCTCCCCACTGCTCCTGCCCCGCATCCCGTTCTCACCCCATTTGCCCCTGCCCTCCCCCTACTCCCCTCCCTGTTGTCCCTGCTCCCGCCCATGACCTGAGGGGCAGTAGCTGGCACAGGCAGGCGTGGGTGCCTCCCGCTCTGGGTCCCTTGGTCTAGCTGCCCTGTAGCCAAGGGCCTGGTGCTGCCCAGGGCTCGACCTCACCCACCTGCCACCCGGCTCTCCAGGTGGGCGTCCAGCTCCCGCTCCTTCTGCAGGGCGGCCTGGGAAGTGCCGGGGGCCCCCCGGAAGCACACCACCATGCAGGTCATGTTGTCGCGGCTTCCCTGGGCAGGGGAGAACCAATCAGGTCAGGGGGCAGCGAGCGTGGGGACAGGCGGCTGTAGGGGGCCCTGATGGGTCATTAGAATGGGGGGAGCCCAAGGGGGCATTATGCCCAGATACGGCCCAGCATGGAGCCCAAGGGCCCATACAACAGCCAGACAAGGAGAGCAGCCGGATCTGTACCACCCCAGCCCAGGGCAGGAACTCCATCGAACCAGACAGTGTTGGGCAGGGGGGTCCCTCATCTCCCCCCAACCCCTCTGCCCCAAACATCTGGCCAGGCAGAGATAACAGAACCACTGTCTGCTGGAGGGGAAAGGCCCTGTGTCCCATTCCCTGCCCCCTGAGCCAGCCAGTCCCTGCCTTGGGGTCATATGGGAGCCGGCACCCCCTACAGGAGACAGGCCCCATGTCTCAGTCCCTCCCCTCCACCTCCTCGCACCAGCCAGTCCCTGCCCTGGGGCCGGATGGGAGTCAGCGCCTTCTAGAGGGAACAGGCCCCATGAGCCATTCCCCCCGCGCCCCCATGCTGTGGCTGGCTGGCTGGGAGCAGGCACCTCCTAGAGTGGAAAATCACCACGTCCTATTCCCCACCCCACCTCCCCACACTAGCCAGTGCCCTGCCCTGGGGTCAGTGCCCCATAGACAGTAAAGGTCCTGTGCCTCATTCCCCGCCCCCCCTGAGCCAGCCAGTCCCTGCCCTGGGGCCGGATGGGAACCGGTGCCCCCTAGGAGAAAGGTCCTATGTCCCACTCCCTGCCCCACCCCACCCTGCAGCTGGAAACCAGCGACCGCTAGAGGCCAATGGCCCTGCCCCCCATCCCTGCCTCACCTTGTAGAGCCCGGCCTCCAGGACCTCCTCGCACACGGCCTGCGGGTCCCTGCCGAGCTGCAGGCGGGAGCGGACGAAGGCGCAGAGCCCCTCGGTGTCGAAGGCGTCCCAGACGCCGTCGCAGGCCAGCACCAGGAACTCGTCCTCGCCCGGGCAGCGCGCCAGCTCGTACACCTCGGGCTCGGGGGACACCAGCTGCTCCGTCTGGCCCCGCCAGGCCACGGCCTTGTAGTCAAAGTCGCCCAGGGCGCGGGAGACGGCCAGGGAGCCGTTGACGCGCTGCAGCAGGACGGTGCCGCCGGCGTTCTCGATGCGCTCCCGCTCCCGCGGCCGGCTGGGCTTGTGGTCCTCCGTGTAGAAGGTGAGGCGGCCGGCCCGGCACAGCAGGGCCCGCGAGTCGCCCAGGTTGATGAAGTAGAGGTGGCGCGGTGAGACCAGCACGGCCACGGCGGTGGAGCCGGCGTGCTCCCAGCCCTCGGCACGCGCCAGAGCCTGCATGCGGCTGTCGATATGCAGGAAGCCCTCCCGCACCGCCCCCTTCACCGCCTCTGGCGACTCCACGCCCCCCGTGAAGGCCTCGCCCACCACCAGCTCCCCCAGCAGGTGGTGGGCGCAGAACTGCGCCACCGTGCTTCCCGCGTGCCCGTCGTACACGGCAAAGAAGGCCCAGGTGGCCAGGCTGCCTGGCAGCTGGGGTTGAGCCGTGTGCGCGTCCTCCATGTGGGCCCGCCAGCCCTGCATGGCGCCCAGCCCGTAGCGCAGCCCGCCCCCCTCGCCCTGCTCCAGCAGCTTCTCCGTCCGCGGCGCCTCCAGGAAGGAGCCGGGCCCCTCGCCACGCTCCGCCTTGAAGAGACGCGAGACCATCCGCTCTGCCTGTGACACCAGCAGTCGCACAAAGGTCGCCATCCTGTGCCCAGGGTACTCACCCTATTCCCAAGCCTGGTGCCCCCGACCAAGTGCCCTGGGGAATCGCCCGGTCACCGCTTGGTACCAGCCCTCTGATCTCCGGCAGGTTTCAGTGGCTCAGCCGCAGAGGCTGCACCCTGCCCCTGCCGACTCCCCGGGGCCTTCCTGGCGCCCCCATGGTGCTGTGCGGCCGGCTCGCCCCCTGGCAGCCCCAGGGACACATGCACTGTGGGGGCTGTGGCGGCTCTGTCCTCCCTGGCACCATAATTCCTCATCCTGCAGCTAAATATGGAATGTTAAATCTCCTAATCCCTGCCCGGTCATGGCCCAGCACGCAGCGTGGGCCATGCGAGGCTGGGGTGTGGGTAGCGGGACCCAGGGCCAGCCCCGCCCTAGCCACTGTGGGTATTCTGCAGAGTGCAGCCAGACTGGCAAGCGGGACCAGGCCCACGGTGCCATCACGAAAGTGTCCATTTGGGGCCCATTGGCCGAACTGTCTGGGGGTTGTTCCTTTCTGGGCAGGGGGAGCAGCATGGCCCAGCTGGGGGTGGGGGGAGCGGCAGGGGAGCTGCAGAGCGCCGCTGGGGTTGTGCGCTGGGGGCAGCAGCAGGGCCCAGCTGGGGTTGGGGGGAACAGCAGAGCCCAGCTGGGGTTGTGGGGTTGGGGGGAACAGCAGAGCCCAGCTGGGGTTGTGTGTGGGGGAGTAGCAGGGCCCAGCTGGGGTTGTGGGGGGAGGGAGCAGCAGGGCCCAGCTGGGCTTTTGCGGGGGAGCAGCAGGGCCCAGATGGGGAGGGGGGAGCAGAAGGGCCCAGCTGGCATATGCTGCTTTTCTCCCAGGTTGAATTCAGGGCTTCTCCCCACACAGCTTCACACAGAAACTTGACTTGTTTTCACTTCCTGTCCCAAATTGCTGGGCAGCGTTGCCGGGCGACTGTATTTCTATATCCTACCTCCCCCCAGAGGTGGCTGCATCTCAGCACCAGCCGATGGATCCCTGTATAAACAGCCCCACGCCCTACCCCAGAGGTGGCTGCATGGCATGCTGGGGGTATCCGTGGGGAGAGGCGCTAGAGAAGCGTTGGGTCATTACTAATGTAGTGACTCTGATATGCCCAGAAGGGAGCGGTGCTGTCCCCTGGTGGTCCCAAGGTGGGGGGCGGGGGCAGCACAGGGTCCGTGCCCCCCGCTCAGCCCGGTGAGGGGCAGCGCTGAGTCCTGGGCTGGGCTGCACCTGTGACGGATGCTCAGCTCTGGCCTCACCCTCAACCCACTGTGGGGAAGTGATGCCTGGGGTCCCACTGTCTCCATGGAGATGACCCATCCCCACAGGCCCTACTGTCACGGACTCACAGGTCGTGCCCACTCTTGGCCCTGTGCGGTCCATAGGGGGTGCCCCTTTCAGTGCAACAGCCCTTCTCGGGGGTCCACTCTCCCTCAGGGGTTAAGCCCCTCCGCCTCCTGGAGCCGCATCTCTCTGAGCCTTAGCACGCCTGTCTCTCACCGTGGGCCCCCTCAGGGAGTCCACTTGCTCTGGACCCCTGGGGCCTCCACCCCCCGAAGGGGATGATGCCCCTCTGTTCTCTAGACTGGAGAGACTCTCAGCCAGCATAACACAGGAGGGTTTATTGAACATCTGAACCCAGCACAGGAAACTCCCAGGGCCTCAGTCCTGGCCTCCCTCAGCACAGCACATCCAAGTCTCCCCTGCATCCAGGTGAGCTCTGCCTACTCCCTGCCTCCAGCCCTGAGCCCCCCTGCTTCCCAGCTGGGCATCTGCTATCACCAGCCCCAACCCTGGCCTCTGTCCTTTGTCTTCTCTCCAGGTGAACAGGGTCGCCTGAGCCTCCTCTCCTCTCTCCACAGCCTATTGTTCTCCCACGGGCCAGAACCGGCTGGTCAGGACACCGGGGTCCTCTCTCCACAGCCCATTGTCCTCTCACTGGCCAGAACCGGCTGCAACTGCTGAGCTGGGCCTCCGGGTCACCAGGTCACCGGTCGCTGGGGTATTCATTCTCCAGGCTAGTGGTTGGGGTCCCAAGTTCCCTCGCCGGTCCTCTAACAACAAACTCCCTCTCCCATCACCTTGTTAAACCTGTAGCACCTAGGGAAACTGAGTCCCACCCCCTCTGCATGCAAACTATAGGAAAACCAAGAAAATTCCACCTAGGCAACAAGGAAAAACAAGAAACTCCCCCACTTCATCACAGTTGCTGGATGACTGTATTTATGCATCCTACCTCCCCCAGAGGTGGCTGCATCTCAGCACCAGCCAACGGATCCCTGTATAAACAGCCCCACACCCCACCCCAGAGGTGGCTGCATAGCATGCTGGGGGTATCCGTAGGGAGAGGCACTAGAGAAGTGTTGGGTCATTACTAACGTGCTGACTCTGTTACGCCCAGAAGGGGGTGGTGCTGTCCCCTGTGGTCCCCAGGCTGTATACCCCCAGGCAGGAGGTGGGGCAGCGCAGGGTAGGGTGACCAGATGTCTTGATTTTATAGAGACAGTCCTGATTTTGGGTCTTTTTCTTATATAGGCTCCTATTACCCCCCACCCCTGTCCCGAATTTTCACATTTGCTGTCTGGTCACCCCAGAGCAGGGTCCGTGCCACCCCACTCAGCCTGGCGAGGAGTCCCAGGCTGGGCTGCACCTCTGGTGGGGGCTCATCTCTGGCCCCGTCCTCAACCCACCGGGGGGAAGTGATGCCCGGGGTCCCACCATCTCCATGGAGATGCCCCGTCCCCACAGGCCCTATCAGCTGCACCCCGGGTGGTGAGCCAGGCACTCCGGTCCCCATGCCCAGGAGCTGCAGGTCTGGGTGCTTGGGGTGGCATGAGCGTGAGTGAGAAGGGGCTCAGAGTGCCAGGGGGGCATGGCATGGGCTGGGGGGTAGCGGTTTGGGATGACCAGGTGGAGGAGGGGCTCCTACCCTCGCCCAGCATGGCCCCTGCGACTACCCCCCCACCACTCCCATCCCATCACGCCGTTAACGCCTCTTTCCCCAGAGTGCTCTCAGACGCGTCCTACCCCCACCCCTCCCTCTGCACCCACCCCAGGACCTACCCCCACCTCTCCCTCTCCACCCACCCCAGGACCTACCCCCACCCCTCCCTCTCCATCCCTCCAGGACCTACCCCCACCCCTCCCTCTCCACCCCTCCAGGACCTACCCCCACCCCTCCCTCTGCACCCCTCCAGGACCTACCCCCACCCCTCCCTCTGCACCCACCCCAGGACCAACGCCCACCTCTCCCTCTCCACCCACCCCAGGACCTACCCCTACCCCTCCCTCTCCATCCCCACCAGGATCTGCCCCCCACGTTCTCTCCCTTCCCCTGCGCCTTTGTCTCAGTCCCCCTTTGTCTGCGTCTCTCCCCCCCGCACATACACACTCCCCGCCCCTCGCCTTTGTGAGCCGCCGCCCTCCCTCCTCCGCAGCCCCCCCCACCCCCCCCGCAATCGCTCGCAGGCTGGCGCGGAGGGGGCAGCGAGCTGCAGAGCCGCGGCTTCCCCATCAGGCCGGCCGGCGGCAGAAGCATGGGGCCGGGGAGATGAGAGCCGGGGGGAGCCGGGGGGCAGCGCCGCCGCAGCGCACCGCGAGCCCCATGAAGGGAACTGCGGGGCGATGGGGCAGGTCCTGGGGTTCGCCCACTGCAGTACGTAGCGGGCGGGGCGGGGCGCGGGGCTCGGGCCCGGGCGGGGGGGGAGGAACCAGAGTCAGGCCGGGGGATCGGGCCCGCGGGGGGGAGGATCGGGACAGGGAGGTGGGATGGGGCCTGAGCGGGGGGCGACCAGGGGCAGGCTGGGCAGGCTGGGGGAGCGGGCCCCGAGCCGGGAGGGTGGATCGGGACTGGGTGGGGGCATCGGCCCGGCCCGGCGGGCGGGACCAGGGTCAGGCTGGAGGATCGGGCCCGGGCGGGGCGGGAGGGGGGCGTGGGGAGGATCGGGCCCGGGCGTGGAGGGATCTTGTCCAGTGCCCCCGTGCGCCCCCCCCCCGCCCGGCCTAGCGGCTCCAGCTGCGGTGCTCGCGGGGTCCCCGGACGGAGCCGGGCCGCTGGGGACCCGACGCGGGGGAATCTCTCTCCGGCTCCGCGGGCAGCTGCTCTGCGCCCCGGGGCCTGGCCGTGGCCCGGGCGCGGCGGCAGGCGGCTTCCCGGGGGCTGCAGGGCCCCTGGGCGGGGCGCGTCGCGGGCTCCGGGCCGGTTCAGCACCTGGGCTGGGCGGAGGGCGGCAGCCGAGGGCCTGGGGCGGAGTCTGGCCCCTGCGGCAGCTGGTGCCCCCAGGGGCGCTGCTCCATCCGCATCCCCAGGCTGGGGCCGCTCCCCGCCGTTGCTCTGGGGGGTCGGGGGGGCAGTGCTGAAATCCGATGGCGGGGCCGGTGGGTGACCCAGCCACCCCGCACTCCGGCCCAGGACGCAGGGCCGGGGGCGGTCGGGGCTCCGCGGGAGCTGGGGGGACTCCCAGGCCTGAGGCTGCTAAGGATCAAGCCGCAGGGTACAAGAGGTGCTGGCAGGAATGATTATTGTTTATTAGGTGTATTAGGGTACCATCCATGAGCCCCAGCCATGGGGCAGGCCCCCATTGTGTCAGGTGCTGTACATTTGTATTGCTATTGGGTGTGTTACTGTAGCAGCTGGGAACTCCAGCCATGGGGCAGGCCCCCATTGTGTCAGGTGCTGTACATTTGTATTGCTATTAGGTGTATTACGGTAGTGCCTAGGGACCCCCCCCAGCCATGGGGAAGGCCCCATTGTGCCAGGTGCTGTACATTTTACAGCTATTAGGTGTGTTATGGTAGGGCCTAAGACCTTACAGCCATGGGGCAGGCCCCATTGTGCCAGGCCCTGCACACACACAGAGCTAAACGTCCCTGTCGGGAATTTACTACTGAGACTTTCTGAAGGGAAATTCACTTTCTGCAACATTGAACATTTCTCAGGAAAATTTCAGTTTTGCTCTAAAATTTCCCTTTTCTGTCAGAAAATCGTTCCCAGCCCCCAGGCTTCTCTGGCCCTGGGTGGCCGAGACATCATGTGCTCTGTTCTGGGCAGCTCCCTAGATGCGCCTCGGGGAGCCGACCTCATTCCTGCTTCAGGAACATGCAGGAGGGGTTTGGTCCCAGTCACAGATTAAAAACAAAGTTCCAAAAACTCTTTAAGTATTTGGTAAAACAGGAATTTCATTTCCCTGCCATTATTCACCGGGACTCGATGGGCGGAGTGGTCAGGGCTAACTCCATTCCTGCAGTTTGCACTAGGGGGGCGCTGTGCTATAGGCACAGGCAGGGCTGACCCATTCCCGCAATCACACTAGGGGGCGCTGTGCTGTGGGGCACATTTGCAGGCAGGGCTGACCCCAGGCACCAGCGTTACTGGCTGTTCCCCAAGTGAGAGGCTGGCCAGTGCCCTGGGGTCGGGGCTCAGCCCTTTGCGGAAGAGCCTGGGGAACTGGAAGGTGAATGAGTCAGGGCCTTAACATCAGTGATTCAAAGGACAACAATCTCCCACCAGCAGCACAGCGCCCCCTGCTGAGCCCTGCCCCTGACCACAGGGCTGAGCCCTGCCTCGATCACACAGTGCCCCCTGCTGAGCCCTGACCTCACGGCACCCCCTGCTGAGCCCGGCCTCGATCACACAGCGCCCCCTGCTGAGCCTTGCCCCTGACCACAGGGCTGAGCCCTGCCTCGATCACACAGCGCCCCCTGCTGAGCCCTGCCCCTGACCACAGGGCTGAGCCCTGCCTCGATCACACAGTGCCCCCTGCTGAGCCCTGACCTCACGGCACCCCCTGCTGAGCCCGGCCTCGATCACACAGCGCCCCCTGCTGAGCCCTGCCCCTGACCACAGGGCTGAGCCCTGCCTCGATCACACAGCGCCCCCTGCTGAGCCCTGCCCCTGACCACAGGGCTGAGCCCTGCCTCGATCACACAGCGCCCCCTGCTGAGCCCCGTCCTGACCGCATGGCACCCCCTACTGAGCCTTGCCCCTGACCACAGGGCTGAGCCCTGCCTCGATCGCACAGCACCCCCTGCTGAGCCCCGCCCTGACCGCATGGTGCCCCCTACTGAGCCTTGCCCCTGACCACAGGGCTGAGCCCTGCCTCGATCGCACAGCGCCCCCTGCTGAGCCCCGCCCTGACCGCATGGCACCCCCTACTGAGCCCTGCCCCTGGCTGCACGGTGCCCCCCTCCTGAGCCCTGCCCTGACCGCACAGCGCCCCCTCCCGAACCCTGCAGCACAGTGCCCCTCCCTTCACCCCCGGCCCTTTCCTCTCAGCAGCTGGGCTTTGCCTTAAGCCCCCCTGTCCTGACCAGACCTGCCAGGAAACCGGACAGTTTGGGGCAGGAGGAGGCTCCTTCACCTGCCAGGGCCCTGGCACCGGCCCAGCTCCTGCATTAACCCCCTGGCCTCAACATGGCGGGGCTCTGAGCAGCCGTGGGGAGGGGATGAGGTCAGTTCCCGGAACAGACTGTGGTGGGAGGTGGCAGCACCTGCCCGACCGTCTGTGGGGAGAGACCCGCCTCAGCCAGTGGGGCTCGCACGTGGTGCCCCCTGTTGGGCAGCCTGAAATAGGCCCCCTGGGTCTGGCTAGGGCAGGGGTGGGCAAACTATGGCCCGGGGGCCGGATCCGGCCCACCGGGGCTTTGGATCTGACCCGCGGGATTGCCAGCCCCGTGGCGCAGCGGGGGTAAGGCAGGTTCCCTGCCTGCCCTGGCCCCATACTGCTGCTGGAAGTGGCCGGCACCATGTCCCTGCGGCCCCTGGGGGAGAAGGGGGCAGATGGCTCCGTGTGCGGCCCTTGCCTCCAGGCACTGCCCCCCGCAGCTCCCATTGGCCAGGAACAGGGAACCGTGGCCAATGGGAACCGTGGCCAGTGGGTACCCACAGGGGAGGGCAGTGCGCAGAGCCCTCTGCCCCCCGCTCACCCAGGGGCCGCAGGGACATGGTGCTGGCCACTTCCTGGAGCGGCGCAGGGCCAGGGCAGGAAGGGAGCCCGCCTTAGCCCCGCTGCATGCTGCTGCCATCCTGGAGCCACTCCAGGTAAGTGGCGCCAGGCCAGAGGCTGCACCCCGAACCCCTCCTGCACCCCGCACCCCAACTCCCTGCCCTAAGCTCCCTGCCAGCACGCCAACCCCCTGGCGCACCCTGAACCCCTCCTGCACCCTGTACCCCAACCCCCTGCCCTGAGCCCCCTTGTAGCCCTCACACCCCTCCTGCACCCCAATCCCCTGCCCTGAGCCCCCTGCCGCACCCCTCCTGAACCCTGCACCCCAACTCCCTGCCCTGAGACCCTTCCTGCATACCGCACCTCCTCCCACACCCCACACTCCCTCCCGCACCCCAACTCCCTGCCCCAGCCCTACATTCTTGGCCCTGCATGCAATTTCCCCATCCAGATGTGGCCCTCCAACCAAGAAGTTTGCCCCAAGGGGCTGCCCCAAGAGTCAGTGTCCCAATAGGGGGGTTGCAGGGTAAAGCCATCCCAAGGACCCCAGCTCAGATCAGCCTGTCTCTGAGTCTCCCCAGCAAACTGCCCCTGCATATATTGGGGGGCAGTTAGAGCAAGGGGGGTGGTGATGGTTGGGAGGGGCTGGGGGAAGGAAGGGGAACAGAGTGGGAGACAGCATGTGGGGGAAAGATGCAGCTTGGGTGCTGGAGAGATCCCCTGGGTCTTTGCATACAGGTACTTATATCCTGCAGCTGAATGGGGCATTCTCCCCTGGGGTTAGTGAGGACGCTGGTCAGCAGGGCCGGGAATAGGAGAGAGTTTGTTGCAATGGATGTTCTAGTCGGCACCTGCCCACAGCCTGGGCATCGGGTGAGGCAGTGGGTTAGATTGCGCTGCTTGGAATCACTGCTCAGGGTTTGGTCTGGTAGTAAAAGATGCAAAATGGTTGAGCCCCCAGGAATGCTCAGTGCCTGGCAGGGAGTGGGTTGAGGTGCTCAGTAGAGGGTGCTCTCCCCTGGCAGTCAGTGCTGGCCCCGATGCGCCAGTGTGGCGCTAGGGGGCGCTGGGCTGCAGGGAGTGGGGTGGAGGGGTTGGGGGCTCAGGGGTGTGTGGACTCATTGCTGGTCTGGGGCTTTGGAGTAGACTGACCCTCGTGCCTCCCTCTGTCTCTTGCAGAAGAATCTCCTTCTACTGTCTCCACCACACCTGACTCTACAGACGGTGAGTCTCTGCCCCCCATGCCCTGTCCCCAGAGCTCCCAGCACAGGGGGCGGAGCCCCTCACAGTCCCATCCCTGATGGGGTTTGGATCCCCCACAGCCTGGAGGATGGGGGGCAGATCCCCTCCCAGCCTGGTCCCCCATGAGGGTTGGGGGGTTGGATCCCCCATGGCCCAGTCCCCATTGGGAGGTTGACGGTGTGTGTGGGGCAGATCCCCTCACAGCCCCGGTCCCTGGTGGGGTTTGGAGGGTTGGATCCCCCATGGCCTGGTCCCCATCGGGGGGATGACGGGGTGTCACGGACTCACAGGTCCTGCCCACTCCTGGCCCCGTATGGTCCCCTTCAGTGTGACAGCCCTTCTCGGGGATCCACTCTGTCTGGGGGGTTAAGCCCCTCCGCCTCCTGGAACCGCACCTCTCTGATCCTTAGCACACCTGTCTCTCGGTGTGGGCCCCCTCAGGGAGTCCACTCGCTCAGGACCCCTGGGACTCCCACGCCCAGAGGGAATAATGCCACCCTGATCTCTAGACCGGAGCGACTCTCAGCCAGTGTAAAACAGGAGTGTTTATTGAGCGTCTGAACCCAGCACAGGAAACTCTCAGGGCCTCAGGCCTGGCCTCCCTCAGCCCAGCACATCCAAGTCTCCCCTGCATCCAGGTGGGCTCTGCCTGCTCCCTCTCTCCAGTCCCGAGACCCCCACCCCCCCACCTCCCCTTTCCAGCTGGGCATCTGATAGCACCTGCCCACAAGCCCCACCTCTGTCCATTCTCTTCTATCCAGGTAAACAGGGTTGCTTGGGCCTCCTCTCCTCTCAGCCAGTCCTTTGCTGGAACCAGCTGGTCAGGACACCAGGGTCCTCTCTCCGCAGCCCATTGTTCTCCCACTGCCCAGACCCGCCTGTGACTCCCGAGCTGGGCGTCCTGGTCACCAGTCGCTGGGGTCTCCATTCTCCAGGCCATTGGCCGGGGTCCCAAGTTCCCTCGTGGGTTCTCTGTACCAACAAACTCCTTCTCCCATCACCTCGTTAAACCAGTAACACCCAGGGAAACTGAGTCCCACCCCCTTCTGCGTGCAAACCATTGGAAAAAAACAAGAAAAAAACAAGAAAACCCCCCACTTCATCACAGGGGGGCAGAGCCCCTCACAGCCTGGTCCCTGGTGGGGTTTGGGGGGTTGGATCCCCCACAGTCCAGTCCCCCATCGGAGGCTGGGGGGGGGCAGAGCCCCTCATAGCCCGGTCCCTGGTGAGGTTTGGGGGGTTGGATCCCCCACAGTCCGGTCTTCATCAGGGAGTTGTGGGGGGAGGGGGCGGGGCAGATCCCCCACAGTCCAGTCCCTGGCAGGGGTCTGAGGTTCCTTTTCCCTCCTTGCCCGGCCTCTCTGCCCCAGTAACCCCCGCGCCTCCCCGGCAGGCGGCAATGACGAGTCGGATTTCCCGGAGCTGCAGACGGCGCGGGAGTTCTCCGAGGACGAGGACGAGGAGACGTCCCTGGACTGGGGGACCCCGAGGGAGCTGACCTTCTCCTACATCACCTTCGCGGGTGGCCCCGACGCCATCCCCCCCAGCGAGCCTGGCCCCCGGGGGCGACGGGACTCCCTGGCCCGCCGGATGAGGGGCCCCCTGCCCCGCCCCGAGACCTGCGAGACCTTGGTGCCCGCGCTGGGCGACAGCCTGGAGAACATCCCCAGCCTGTGCCAGTCGCCCGAGGGCGAGCAGGGGCTGCTGGCCGGGCAGTGCCAGGGGCTGGAACCCTTCTCGGCCTGGGATGCCCCGCTGAGCTACGCGGATGAGCCCAGCTCCCTGGGGTGGGAAGAGCCACAAGTCATGCCAGGCAGGGGTGGGCCCTGCCCCCGCCCTTTTGGGGCAGCAGAGCAGCCGGGAGCCCTCGCCGCACACTCAGGTAGGAACCATGGGAGAGGGGCTCTGTTGGGGGGGGGGGGCTCTGTTGGGGGGGAAGGGAAGGGAGGTGGCAGATGGGGGGATGGAGGAGGGGCTCTGTTGGGGGGAAGGGAGGTGGCAGATGGGGCGATGGAAGAGGGGTTCTGCAGGGGGAAGGAAAGGGAGGTGGTGGCTGGGGGGATGGAGGAGGGGCTCTGTTGGGGGGGAAGGGAAGGGAGGTGGCTGGGGGGATGGAGGAGGGGCTCTGTTGGGGGGAAGGGAAGGGAGGTGGCGGCTGGGGGGATGGAGGAGGGGCTCTGTTGGGGGGGAAGGGAAGGGAGGTGGCAGATGGGGGGATGGAGGAGGGGCTCTGTTGGGGGGGAAGGGAAGGGAGGTGGCGGCTGGGGGATGGAGGAGGGGCTCTGTTGGGGGGGAAGGGAAGGGAGGTGGCAGATGGGGGGATGGAGGAGGGGCTCTGTTGGGGGGGAAGGGAAGGGAGGTGGCGGCTGGGGGATGGAGGAGGGGCTCTGTTGGGGGGGAAGGGAAGGGAGGTGGCAGATGGGGGGATGGAGGAGGGGCTCTGTTGGGGGGGAAGGGAAGGGAGGTGGCAGATGGGGGGATGGAGGAGGGGCTCTGGTGGGGGGGAAGGGAAGGGAGGTGGCAGATGGGGCGATGGAGGAGGGGCTCTGGCGGGGGGAAGGGAAGGGAGGTGGCAGATGGGGGGATGGAAGAGGGGCTCTGTTGGCGGGGGGAAGGGAAGGGAGGTGGCAGATGGGGGGATGGAGGAGGGGCTCTGTTGGGGGGGAAGGGAAGGGAGGTGGCAGATGGGGGGATGGAGGAGGGGCTCTGTTGGGGGGGAAGGGAAGGGAGGTGGCAGATGGGGGGATGGAGGAGGGGCTCTGGTGGGGGGGAAGGGAAGGGAGGTGGCAGATGGGGCGATGGAGGAGGGGCTCTGGCGGGGGGAAGGGAAGGGAGGTGGCAGATGGGGGGATGGAAGAGGGGCTCTGTTGGCGGGGGGAAGGGAAGGGAGGTGGCAGATGGGGGGATGGAGGAGGGGCTCTGTTGGGGGGGAAGGGAAGGGAGGTGGCTGATGGGGGGATGGAGGAGGGGCTCTGTTGGGGGGGAAGGGAAGGGAGGTGGCGGCTGGGGGGATGGAGGAGGGGCTCTGTTGGGGGGGAAGGGAAGGGAGGTGGCGGCTGGGGGGATGGAGCAGGGGCTCTGGTGGGGGGGGAGGGAAGGGAGGTGGCAGATGGGGGGATGGAGCAGGGGCTCTGTTGGGGGGGAAGGGAAGGGAGGTGGCGGCTGGGGGGATGGAGCAGGGGCTCTGGTGGGGGGCTGGAGCAGGCTGTGTTGCTGGAGGGGACCACCGCCGGGCTCGTGGGGTGTCAGGCAGGCGATGACCCTGGCAATGACCCTTCACCCCCCTGCCTGTGGCAGAGGCTGCTCCGGAGACAGCACCAGGGGACCGCCCGGGGCCCAAAGCCCTAATGCCATGTCCTGCAGGGGGCACCCCCGGGCTCGCTTACGCCGAGGGCAGCCAGCCCCCCGCCCAGACCTCAACCGCCCCCAGCCCAGGGGAAGAGGAGCTGGAGCCAGAGGAGGAGGGGGAGCCGGCAGCTATGGAACCAATCACAGAACAGCAGCTGGATGGGCTGGACCAATCCGGGAGCACTCTGGGCGTATACATGATAGGTGAGCAGCCAATGAAGACGCAGAAGCTGGGAGCTGGGTGGGGGGGCAAGGGACAGGTGAATAACAGGGCTGTGGCCGAATCTCGCAGCACTGGAGTTCCAGGCAGGGCACTGCTCTGGGGAAGCTCACCGCACTGGTGTTCTGGATGGGGCATTGCCGTGGGGAACTCGCAGCACTGGAGTCCCCAGCTGGGTGCTGGCAGGGCTGCCTCAGCTCCCGCCCCCAAGAGCTCCTCCCAGCTTGTGGGCTGGTGCCAGAGCAGGATCCCAGGGCAGGCGAGTCAGCGGGTAAACATAGCCCCGGTGCTGACAGCAGCACGTCCCGGAGCAGTAGAGGAGAGACTGGGGCTGGCACATGCCTCCCAGAGAATGCCACAGCTGGAAGGGGGACGCTCCAGCCTCCTGCAGGGCCAGGCTGGGCTGGGGCTCAGGGGCTGGTTTTACAGGGAGTCTTGCCCAGTGCTGTAATGCAGCCAGCTCTGGGGTGGGGCGCAGGGGCTGGTTTTACAGGGAGTCTTGCGCAGTGCTGTAATGCAGCCAGCTCTGGGGTGGGGCGCAGGGGCTGGTTATACAGGGATCCCTCGCCCAGTGCTGTAATGCAGCCAGCTCTGGGGTGGGGCGCAGGGGCTGGTTATACAGGGATCCCTCGCCCAGTGCTGCAATGCAGCCAGCTCTGGGGTGGGGCGCAGGGGCTGGTTATACAGGGATCCCTCGCCCAGTGCTGTAATGCAGCCACCTCTGGGGTGAGGCGCAGGGGCTGGTTATACAGGGATCCCTCGCCCAGTGCTGTAATGCAGCCACCTCTGGGGTGGGGTGCAGGGGCTGCTACACAGCTGTGCAGCACTGAAGAACAGGGTGTATCCGACTGACCCTGCAGGGGAAAGGGGGTTCCAGTTAGCAGAATCCTTCTCAGCTGGAGTCAGCTCGGCATTCTGTGGTTCACACTGATCTGTCCACAGAAGAGCACGGAATAGAACCCAGGAGTCCTGATTTCCCCCGTTTCACCCTTGGACCCCACTCCCTTCCCAGAGCTGGGGACAGAACCGAGGAGTCCTGGCTCCCAGCCCCCCCGCTCTGATCACTGCACCCCACTGCCCTATAGATCCAGGGGCAGAACCCAGGAGTTCTGGCTCCTAGTCCTGTGCTTTAGGCACTGGACCGTCCTGCCCCCCCGCTATTACCTGCCCCCCCCACCGCTGCCCATCGGCACCATCCCTCCCATCATTGGTGTGGCCGAGCCCCCGTGCAGGACAGGAAGGGGGATGGGGTGATGGGAGATGGCAGCTGGCATTCGTTGGCTATAAATAGCCCCCGGGCTCCCCCCTTGTGCAGCCCTGCAGCCCCCAGCCCCCACCCGGAGACGGTGTGCCGAGGCGACGGGACCCTCGCACCGTGCTGCAGGGAAAGGACTCGCGATGGGTAGCGCAGGTTAGACATGCCCCATCGGGGGGGGGGGGGGAATCACAGGGCTGAGGATGGCTGGGGGCATTGGGGGGCTGGGCTCAGACAGGGACTGGGGCTGGGTCATTCTTGGGGGCCAGGGAGTGGCTGGGGGGACGTTGCGGGCAGGGCTGGGCTGGGCTGGGAGAGCAGGGCAGATGGAAGCTCTGTGGGGATCGGGATCAAAGCTGGGGGTCATAGTGATTGCTGGGGGGGCCCCAATCCTCAAGGTTGTGACCACCCCACCCCAGTCAATGCCTGTGAGCAACATGCCCCCAGCCTGGCATTTGGGCCTGTCAGTTACTAGGTGGGGGAGGGGGAGCGGCACCATCCCGACAGCTGCAGGCCGGCAGCTAAACTTAGCCACGAGTCGTCCACAAAGGGGTGACCTCCCCCAACCCCCTGGGAAGCAAGGCCCCCCCACTACCATGTAAAAGGGCAGGGCTGGGGTGGCACTTAGCAGGATGGGCGATGGGGGTGGGAACAGGGTGTCCCCAGCTCCTGGGCATCTCGTGTTACAGAGAGAGGCATCTGCCTGGGGAGGAAAAAGGGCACTGGGAACATACATGGAGTGGGCACTGATGTGGCATGGGCACAGGAGGGGAGTGGGCACTGGCAGGGTGTGGGAGGGGAGTGAGTACTGGCACGGGAGGGGAGTGGGCACTGGTGGGGCAGTATATGGCACGCCCTGAGGGGTGGAAGCTGGCACATGCAGCCTTTCAGGGAGTCAGGCGTTACCCCTGTACACGCAGGGCCAGTGGCCGGGGTACTCTCATGCCTTGGTGTGATGAAGCGGGACTGTTCTTAATGTTTCCTCTGAATATTGTGGGTGTGCCTCAGTTTCCCCTAGGCAGTTCTTAAGTCTCTAGGTGGTGGGATGAGGGTGTATGATCATTGCAGAGCCCTAGAGGGCCGGTGTGTGCAGGGGTCTGGACACAGAGAATGGCCGACACCCTGTTTCCTGGCAACTGATGGTCTGGCCCTTCCCCCCTGGAAGGTGAGAGCTAAAGGGTTGGAGAACAAAGGAATCAGGTGCCCTCCTGGCCCGGGAAAGGGACAAAGCCCAGAGGAGGAGGGGTTGGAGGGAGTTTCAGTTTGGGGCTGGCTGGAGACATGGAGTGAAGGGCAGACGGGGTTGTCTGGCTCACTGCCCCCCAAAATGGACCCAGCTGAGGGTCCTGTTCTCTGCACCTACAAGCTCTGTGTTAGACCATGTTCCTGTCATCTAATAAACCTTCTGTTTTACTGGCTGGCTGAGAGTCACCTCTGACTGCGAAGTTGGGGTGCAGGACCCTCTGGTTTCCCCAGGAGCCCGCCTGGGCGGACTCGCTGGGGGAAGCGCACGGAGGGGCAGAGGAGGCTGAATGCTCCGAGGTCAGACCCAGGAAGGTAGATGTTGTGTGAGCTGTGTGTCCTGCAGAGAGGCTGCTCCCAGAAAGGAGACTTCCCCAGAGTCCTGCCTGGCTTCATAGGGAGCAGTTCCAGAGCATCGCCCAGGGACTCAGTGACACTTGGACATTGTGTGGGGCGCGGCTGAGCATGAGGAGGGTCTGGGCACTGGCTGTCTAGGAGCGCTGAGATGGCCCTTCTGGGGCATTGGCACTGTGGAGTGCCGAGCTATGGGCACTGCAGGGGGCACTGAGGTGTGGGTCCTGCAGGGGGAGCTGAGATGGGGGCACTGCAGGGGCACTGGCTCTGTTGGAGTGGGGGTGGGGGAGTCTCCTGTATCTGGCCCCAGGGGGTCCTGGTTTCAGAGTTGGTGTGAGATGCCTGGCCCACTGTTAGGGGTTTTCCTTTCACCCTCTCCTCTGGTTGTCACGCAGACAGCAAGCAGCAAAAGACCAGAAGTCCGAGGCGCAGACAATGCGATGTTTATTGGGGTTAGTTTCCAAGCAAGCATATTCCGAAGCCCTTCACACCACTCGGGCTTATCTCTATATATGCCGATAGAGTCTGTTCCCCAGTGTCCCCTTCCTGGCTCCCACGCCGCAGAGCCTTCCCTGTGTCCCTGTTCCCATTCCCCCCCCCCCCCCCTTAGCAAACACGATTCCAATTTCCCATCCACTCCCTGTTTGACCCGTTTATATAGTAATAGTCTCAGCTATTCCTTAACCAATCATTTTACTGAAATTTAACTAGCCAATCCTAAAATATTGTAACATAATTCTCTAACCAGTTATATCCCACTACCCTCATTAACTTACACCTAGCAAAATTAATTATACAACAGACAGAAACAATTAGAGAACCAGACAGATTAACAATAGAAAAGTGGGGGCCATAAAGATAAAACAATACAGAAATGAGGGTTTCACAACCACTGATAAGTGATTGCTTGCCAGACAGGATGCTGTCAAACTAAGTTTTCTTCAACCATCTTAAGATCTTTTTCTTTATCTGGTGGTGATGGGCACTATCAGGACAGGATCTGGTTTGGGATGTGACTGTTCGTGTCCCAACTTCTGGCTGCCCCTGGTGCTTAGCCAAAGGCCTTAGCCTAAGAACAAGGCCTCAGACTATCCTAGTGAGACAAGACCCGTACACAAGCGGACTGTGATTTTGATTCTTTGTTTTAAACCTCGATAACTAACTAAGTGATAAAAACACACCTAAGTTCTATATTCGAAGGGAGTCTCCTGTCGCTGGCCCGGGGGGTGGGGGTGGGTGTCCTGGTTTCAGAGCTGCTGTGGGATGCCTGGCCCAGTTTCAGACCCCCTGTGCGACGGGAGCCCAGAGCAGATGGTGCCTTGACTCTCCATGCCCCCTTATTCCTTTTCCCCAAGTATCCTGTAGCCTGGCCCGTGGGGAGGACTGGGCTGGGCATTGGACCTGGGCTAAGCAGCAGCTACCAGGGTCTGTCACCCCCTCCCCCCAGTCTGTGCCCGCAGCCCTCCCTCGCTCAGAGTGCCTGCCCCAGGGCTGTGCCCACCAGAGCAGAGCCCAGACCCCTATGGGGGCCTCGGCCCATCCCCAGATCCCTGACCCTTTGGCTGTTCCCAGTGGAGCGCCCGAGGCCCCAGGCCTGCTGCAGAGCCCGGCCCCAAGGATGCCCCCCAGGCCCCGCCAGAGACCCAGACCCAGCCTCCTGGACTCGGCCCTGCTGCTGTGGGTCCTCCCCCCAGCACCCCTGCAGGGACCAGGTGTGGCTGAGGGCCCCTCCTGGCGCGGCACTGCTGGGGGGAACCTCAGCAACCGTCCAGGCCTGGGTCTGGCTGGCTGGGCCCTGCTGGCAGCTCGTGCCCTGGCCTGGCGCTGCAATATCCAGGGGGCGGGGGACTGATGGGGGCACAGGCTGGAGGGTTTGTGCCCAGGAGCTGGGCACTCACTGCATGGGGCTCTTCATTGTTCTGACCCAGCATGAGATGCAGTGTTGGGCCAGGGACCCAAGCTTGGGGAGGGGGCTCAAGAGGGGGGACTGAGCCGGGTGTCCCCAGGTCAGGGAGGAAGGGTTCCCTGAAGGGCCAGGCCGGGGGAGGGGGTCCCAAGGGACTGAGAGGGACGTCCCCAAGTGGGCGGGGGTCCCTGAGGAGCCAGACAGAGGGAGAGGGTCCTGAGGGATGGAGCCAGTGTCCCCAAGTGGAGAGCGCTCCTGAGGGGCCAGGCGGGGGGAGGGGGTCCCGAGGGACTGAGCGGGAGATCCCCCAGTGGGCAGGGGGTCCCTGAGGGGCCACGCAGGGGGCGGGGGTCCTGAGAGACTGAGCGGGACGTCCCCAAGTGGGCGGGGGTCCCTGAGGAGCCAGACAGAGGGAGAGGGTCCTGAGGGATGGAGCCAGTGTCCCCAACTGGAGAGCGCTCCTGAGGGGCCAGGCGAGGGGAGGGGGTCCCGAGGGACTGAGCGGGAGATCCCCAAGTGGGCAGGGAGTTCCTGAGAGCCGAGGGGGGGGAGGGTCCTGAGGGACTGAGCGGGACGTTCCCAAGGGGGCAGGGTGTCCCTGAGGGGCCAGGCGGGGGGTGGGGGTCCTGAGGGACTGAGCGGGACGTCCCCAGGTGGGCAGGGGGTCCCTGAGGGGCCAGGCAGAGGGAGGGGTCCTGAGGGACGGGGACAGGGTCCCCAGGGGAAGCCCCAGGCCATGGACACATCTGGCTCCAGGGCCCCCCGTCACGCCCCGCTAACGCTCTCCCCCTCAGTGGCGGACCTGGTGCACTGGCGGGACACCCGCACCTCGGCGCTCGTCTTCACCGGCATCATGGTGACTCTGCTGAGCCTGCTCCACTTCAGCATCGTCAGCGTGGGCTCCTACGGCGCCCTGGCCGTGCTGGGCATCACCCTCACGCTGCGGCTGAGCCGCAAGGGGCTGCAGGTCCTGCACCGCTCCGACGGCGCCAACCCCTTCCAGTGAGTGTGAGCCCCCCGGGGCCCAGCCAGGGAGTGTGACCTTCCCCCGGGGCCCCGCCAGGGACTGTGACCCCCCTGGACCTTCTGTGCGACCCCCCCCGGGGCCCCGCCAGGGAGTGCGACCCTCCCCTGGGGCTCTGCCAGGGACTGTGGCCCCCCAACCCTCTGCCAGGGAATGTGACCTTCCCCTGGGGCCCCGCCAGGGAGTGCGACCCCCCCCCGGAGCCCTGCCAGGGACTGTGACCCCCGACTCTCTGCCAGGGAGTGTGACTTTCCCCCGGGGCCCCGCCAGGGACTGTGACCCCCCCGGACCTTCTGTGCGACCCCCGCCAAGGGCCCCGCCAGGGAGTGCGACCCTCCCCTGGGGCCCTGCCAGGGACTGTGACCCCCCGACCCTCTCCCAGGGAATGTGACCTTCCCCTGGGGCCCCGCCAGGGAATGCAACCCCCCGGGGCCCCACCAGGGAGTGCGACCCCCCCAGAGCCCTGCCAGGGACTGTGACCCCCGACTCTCTGCCAGGGAGTGTGACCCCCCCTCAGGCCCTGCCAGGGAGTGTGTCCTTCCCCCGGGTCCCTGCCAGGGAGTGTGACCCCCCCGACCCTCTGCCAGGGAGCGCGACCCCCAAAGACTCCAACCACACACCCTCCGCCCTTTCAGTGAGTACCCCCATCCCGACATCCTCCTTCCAGAGAGTCCCCCTGGTCCCCCAGCACACCATTGGCCAGCCCCCCGATCCTCTCCCCTTCAACTGAATGATCCCCCACAACCCCGCACCCTCCCAGCCAGAGATTAACCCTCAGAGCCTCCCCTCTCTGGTGGGTCTAACCCCCGCCCCCAGACTCCCACTTTAGTGGGTACCGCCAACACCCCGTCCACATGAGTACCCCCTCCCCTTCCAGTGAATTCCTCCCTCAGCAGCCACCTGACTATGCCAGCCCCGGCCTCTCCCAGCAGGGGGCACTGTGGGGAGCGTGGTGGGGCGCTGGCTGTGTGGGGAGCCCCCAGGTATGCCAGCCCCGGCCTCTCCCAGCAGGGGGCACTGTGGGGAGTGTGGTGGGGCGCTGGCTGTGTGGGGAGCCCCCAGGTATGCCAGCCCCGGCCTCTCCCAGCAGGGGGCACTGTGGGGAGTGTGGCGGGGCGCTGGCTGTATGGGGAGCTTCCAGCTACACCATCCCTGGCCTCTCCCAGAAGATGCTATGGGGTGGGTGCTTGGCTGGGATCCCTCCCACTCGCTAACCCCCCACTCCCCCATGTGTGCAGGGCTCAGCTGGACGCTGACCTGCCGCTGTCCCAGGAGCAGCTGGAGCGCCTCACCGCGCGGCTCAGCCGGGACATCCTGGCGGCCGCACACACCCTGCGACGCCTCTTCCTGGTGGAGGATCTGGTGGACTCGATCAAGGTGGGTGTTGCCCCCCCGCGGCAGGGTCACCCCAGCTCCCTGTCCCTGCTGGTGTAGGGGGGATTGGGCCCCCTGTGAGCATCCTGGAGCGGGGATGGGAGAAGTGTTGACCTCTGTTTACCCCCCCTTCCCATGGGACTTGGGGCACAGTGGGGGAAGGTTTTTTGCCTTCTCCCCTTGGATTTATCTAGCCCCCCATTATATGCTCTCCTTGGCCATTAGGGAGTCATGGGTGGGGGGCTGGTACCTACCTCTGTGTCTGGCAGGAGGGAGCAGGAACTGGGGGGGGGTAGTCAGCAATGTGGGACTCCTTTCCATGGGGGTGGGGGTCAGTGATTAGCAAGGGGTGGTGGGGAGCAGGTGAAGGGCTTCCCGTGCCTGCTGGAGGGGGATACCCACTCTGCAGAGTTTTTGGGGGTTCCGGGAGAGCCAGAGCCTGAGGCTGGGGACATGGCCCAGCAATGCCCAGGCCGTTTGGCCAGTCAGGAGGCGGCCAGGTGATGGCCACGCCAGGTGGGTGGGACCGGTGGGGAGGCGGCCAGGTGATGGCCACGCCAGTTGGGCGAGGGAGGTGGCCCGGTGATGGCCAGGCCACTTGGCTGGGGCTGGTGCAGGGCGGGCGCCAGGCCAGGGCACTGGGAAGACGCAGGCACAGCCCGAGCCCCAGGGGGTCACACACTCACAGCCGGCCTTGAAGCACCAGAACTGACCCCCATGGCTTCGCACGCAGGGATCAGACCTCCAGCTGTCCTCCCCTGAGCTGGAAGGCGCTGGGGCTGCTCCTGCTCCGGCACTCAGGCCCAGCGCAGAGTCAGCTGAGGCCGGTCTTTCCCCACTCCTCCCCGGGCTCTGACCCTGCCTGCGTGACAGATTTCAGTTATCAATTTGCCTGAGGCATCAGGTGATTAGGCTGAGGCTGCAGGGTTGTTAGGGGAGGAGATGATGGAGTACACCAAGGGTTTAAGTTTTAAAGTTTATTGATAAAATAATAAAATAACAGCGGAGAGCACTGGGGGGTTCCCCACGTCACTCAGAGGAAGGAAGGAAGCGTTAGTGCCCCAAGCCCTAACCCACTTTCATACCTACACCCGTACTACCCAAGGCTGGCCACGCTGGGGTGTAATGTAAGAAGAAGAAGGGGAGGGGTGGACGGGTTGTTTAGGATTTGCTGTTGATCTCCGATTTGCCTCAGCTCTTGGGAGGGTTTTTAAGACCCTGGGGTTTTTTGGGGTTTTTTTTTTTTTGGGACCTTTGGTTTTTAAGCTCTGTGTGCCAGTTTAAACCGGCCTTTTGAGGCTTTCTTGGTTTCCCCAAAACACATTGGCTTCAGGGTCGTGAGACTGTTATGTTCCCAGTTGCTGAGCTTTGCATTTTTACTAGCTTTGCACCCCCTTTTTAGGACTGTTTGGTTCAGTTATTTTTCTTTTACAGGCTTTTGGCTGTTTAGCAGCAGGGAGCTTGTTTGTGTGTGCATTGGCCTTGAGCGGCAGTTTTGCCCCTTATTTTCAAGCCTAGCTGAATCGTTGAGTTAACCTGTTCCTGTCTTTCTCCCTCCCTCTTCGGCCTTTTGCAACCTGCAAAGGAATTTTCCACTCCACACTTACACCTTTAACTCTTCCCAGAATGCTTTGTGATGCCTGCAACAGCATTAGCAACATACAGTGCTGATCTGTCTCCCCAGGGGATCCCCTGAGGGAGGGGGCCATTGGGTTGTGACACCTGGTACCCTGCAGCAAGCTGTGCGGTGTTCTGGATTCCAGCGCTGGCCTGTCTGCGCACAGCCCTCCCCTGCCCCTGCTGTCGGGCAGCGACCCTCGCGCGCCTGCAGCACCTGGGGCCCTGGGACTCTGAGAGTTGGATTTAGGGTTGTCAATTTTCTAATCTCACAAAATGGAACACCCTTGCCCCGCCCCCTGCCTGGAGGCCCCGCCTTTTCTCCAAGGCCACACCCCCTGCCCACTCCATCCCCCCTCCCTCCATTGCTTGCTCTCACTTTCACTGGGCTGGGACAGGGGGTTGAGGCTGGGGTGTGGGCTCCGGCTGGGGTGCAGGCTTTGGGGTGGGGCCAGGAATGAGGGGTTTGGGGCATTTAGGAGGGGGCTCTGGGCTGGGTCCAGGAGTTGGGGTTGGGAAGATGTGAGGGGTCTGACTAGGGGTGTGGGCTCTGGGGTGGGGCTGCGGATGAGGGATTTGGGGTGAGGGGGGCCAAGGGATTTGGAGTGCAGGAGGGGGCTGTGGGTTGAGGCAGGAGGTTGGGGTGTGGGAAGGGGTGAGAGCTCTGGGTTGGGGGTGCGGGCTGGGGGATTGGGCTGAGGATGAGGGGTTTGGGGTACAAGAGGGGGTATGGGCTCTGGGCTCAGGGTGTGGGGTCTCGGCTGGGGCTGGGGATGAGGGGTTTGGGGTGCAGGAGGGAGCTTCGGGTTTGGGTGGGAGCTCAGGGCTGGGGCAGGGGGTTGGGGCATGGGCTTACCTCGGGCGGCTCCCAGTCAGCGGCGCAGTGGGGCTAAGGCAGGCTCCCTGCCTGTCCTCTCTTTGCGCTGTGCCCCAGAACCGGCCAGCATGTCCGGCTTCTAGGCAGGGGGGTCAGGAGATTCTGCGCGCTGCTCTCGCCCGCAGGTACCGCCCCAAACCCCAGCACCCATTGGCCACGGTTCTTGGCCAGTGGGAGTGCAGAGCCGGTGATCAGGGCAGGGGCAGCCAGCGGAGTAGGGCTAGCCTGCCTTAGCCTTGCAGTACCGTCACCCGGACTTTTAACGGCTGGTCGGCGGTGCTGACCGGAGCCACCAGGCTCCCTTTTCGACCTGGTATTCCGGGCGAAAACCTGCTACTGGCATCCCTGGCAGGGAGCGGGCACGCGGGGCCAGGTGGGGCTGCCGGCTTGGACGGATGCGCTCAGGACAGAGTGGGTCGCAGCTGGACGCTGGTCTCTGTGGGTCTCAGGCGTCAGGCCAAGAGCCATGGCCATGAACCCACAAGACTAGCAGGGAACTGCTCCCTCTCCCCAGCCCTGCTGTGCACCTGCCAGCTTCCCTGGGCAGGAAGCCCTGGCTGCTCAGCGACCCCTGCTGGAGGCTGGGAGCAGGGACCCGCATGAGTCTCTGCTGAGCAGAACCAGCCCGGCTCCTTCCCCCCACGTGGGGCTGCTGCTCCCTGGCAGGCTGGGGCAGGCTGCAGCCCCTGGACGGGCGGGGGGAAGGGAGGCCTGCCCCACTCTCACTGTGCTCTCTCCTGCTTGCAGTTCGCCTTCCTGTTCTACATCCTCACCTACGTGGGAGCCGTGTTCAACGGGCTGACGCTGCTCATCCTGGGTAAGGGCAGACGGGGGTGAAGGGTGGTCGGGGAGGGGGTGTGTGCGGGGCAGGACCACCGTGTAGGCAGCAGGTGGGTAGTGCTGGCTGTGGGGGCCTCCCCCAGCAGGGGATGCTGGGAGCGGCAGGGGGTGTGTGTTTCTGACCTGCCCCTTTCTGCCCCCAGGTGTGATAAGTGCATTTACTTTCCCCCTGCTCTACCGACAGCACCAGGTGAGTGGTCGGGGGGTGGCTCAGGGCCACGTGCGCCATCGGGAGGGGCTAGCCTGACCAGCGCACCCCAGCTCACGGGCTGCTGCTGGCAGTTCTGCAGCCCCAGGAGCCGTCTGGCTCTGCACCCGCCCCAGGGCAGGAGAGACACAACACCCCCTAGGGGGGAAAGGCCCCAAGTCCCACTCCCCACCTTCTGAGCTAGGGAGTCCCCCGCCCTAGGGCCGGCTGGGATCCAGCGCCCCCTAGATGGGAAAGGCCCCATGTCCCATTCCCTGCCCCCCTGAGCTAGCTATTCCCCCACCCTGGGGCTGGATGGGAGATGGCGCCCCCTAGAGGGGGCAGGCCCCGTGTCCCATTCATAGAATCGTAGAATAGCAGGGTTGGAAGAGACCTCAGGAGGTTCGAGTCCAACCCCCTGCTCAAAGCAGGACCAATCCCCCAACATTCCCTGGAGCTCTCACCTTTGTTCAGGGATCCCCGGAGGCGTCGGGGGCACCCCAGGCAGTGAGTCCTGGCTCTCCAGGGGCCCCATAGTTCTGCGATGGTCTCTGGTGGGGGCTGTTGCCCAGACCCCCCCCCCAGCCCCCGTTTACCTCTCACTTCATCTGTTCCAGGCACAGATCGACCAGTACGTTGGGCTGGTGAGGAACCAGCTGAGTAACCTCAGAGCCAAGTAAGGGCCCCCTGCACCCCTTGTGTCTAGGGTGACCAGACAGCAAGTGTGAAAAATCAGGATGGGGGTGGGGGGGTAATAGGAGCCTATATAAGAAAAACACCCCAAAATCGGGACTGTCCCTATAAAATCGGGACAGCTGGTCACCCTACCCGTGTCTGCCATGGAGGGAGGGGACGAGCTCCTGGCTCTGCGAGGAACCACACAGGGGCCACAGCTCATTGTCTCCCAGGCAGCTGTAGTGACCCCACAACACAGCCCAGAGATGACACCCCCTGCAGTGCGGCAACCCCCCGCCGAGCCCCCAGCCCTGCTCCCCGCAGCACAGCGCCCCCTGCTGAGCTCCCTGCAGCACAGTGTCACCTGCCGAGCCCCCAGCCCCTTGCCCTTGCACTACAGCACTCCTTGATGAGCTCCCTGCCCCACTGCTGGGGTATTGGGGTCAGCACTGAAGGCAGGGGGAGAGGGCCTGCAGCACGGTGTCCCCACGGTATTTCCCTGCGGGGCTGCTGGGTTGAACGCCCTGCAGTGACTCCTTTGCCCTGCCCGTCCAGCCCTGCCCAGCCCAGGTGTCCTGCGGGATGTGAGCATGCTCCCCTCTAGGGGCTGGCCCGGGGGGCTGAGTGCCAGGGGGTCAGACCTGGGGAGACAGGGCTGGAGCATGGGTAACCCAGTGACTCTGTGCCCGTCTTGCCATGCGTGGGTGCCGAGGAGGCGGGGGAGGGGCTCCAGCCCAGGCCAGGGGGTATTAAACCGCCGTGGTGATGTTTCTCTTTCTCCCCTTTAGGATTCAGGCCAAGCTTCCAAGTGCCAAAGCGAAGCCAGAATGAGCGACTGCCCCAGCCCGACTCACAGCAATGATGCCCCTGCCCCCCCCCCCGCTGCTCCCCCCGGACCCTTTCCTCGCCGGTTACACCTCCCGCCTCAGGGAAAGGGACTGAGGCCCCTCTCCTGGTCAGGAACCTGCCTACACTTCAGCCCCTGCGCTGCCCCCCTGGCCCTGTGTGTTGTGGGGCTGGGGCAGGAGGCAGCTCCCTGGACATTCAGGGCTCCGGAGGTGGTGGGGGTGACTGAGAGGGGCCCCTGTGATTCGGCCACCACCCTGGGCTGTAGCACCGGGTGCAGCCTGCCCTAACAAGAGGCCCCTGCATGCCACCCACTGCCTTAGGCCGAGTGGCACGGCGTTCTGGGCCCTGCCTGCTTCCTGCCTCCAAGCCGCAGCCCCAGCATGAGCCCGGCAGGGCCTGGCCCTGCGGGGTGGGGGTGGGGAAGGGGCAGGCCCCTGGCTCCTCAGGGCTGGAGGGGTCTGGTTTCCCCGGGGGGCAGGGGGGCTTGGACCTAAGTGAATTCAGGGTCTGTGATTGGTTGGGAGCCCAGGGGCTAGCAGCCTGTTGTGTCCGAGCCCCAACCCCCCCCCCCGGCGCCTCTCCACACTGTTTTTAGTCCGGTGGACCCTTCTTGGACTTGGCCTGGGGCCACCCCCTGGTGCCGTGGGGCAGGCGCAGCCCTGGCGCCCGCAAAGCTCCACTCAGATTTACACTTTAATAAAAACGCTGGTGGAAAAATCCGCTGGGCAGGGTCCTTCACTGCGGCCCCAACTGGGCACAGGGGGTGGGAATGGCTCCCAGCCACCAGCAGGGGGAGCTCCCGAGGCTGGGAGAGTAGGTGGCGGGGGTCACAGCAGGGGCCCTCCCACCCTGTAATCGCTGCCCACCCAGCCCCTGAGCAGTCAGGGAAGGGAGGGGGATGCTCAGCTTGGGCACTGGTCCAGAAGCAAGACACAGGTGGGGGAGGGGGGCTGCATGGAGCCCATCCCACACTGTCTGGGCAGCGGCTGCCCCTGGGGTGCCCCCCTAGACGTGATCCCTTAACCCAGCACAGAGCTGAGCAGAGCGAGGGGAGGGGGGAACTGGCAGGAGGGGAGGGGGGGCCAGCAGGGCAGAGCGAGGGGAGGGGGGAACCGGCGGGAGGGGAGGTGGGGGCCAGCAGGGCTGGGTCATGGCCCAGGGTCTACACCATGGTCTGTATCTCAGGTGCCCCCTGCACTTGGCACCATCAACCCCAAGGCAGCTGGCACCCTGAGCTGGGAACGTGGCACCCCAGAGCTCCCCCTGCTCCCAGCAGGACCCCAGGCCAAAGGCCATCTCCAGGTGTTGCTCAGTCCCTCCTCGGACTCTGGACCGCTATCCCCATGGCCGGCAGGGGAGCCCGGGCCCACCCGCTACCCCGGGTTCCAGCCCAGGGCCCCTACAGCGAGCAGGCCAGGTCTGCTTAGGCCCCATCCCTGTTGCTGTTTCCCTGGACTGCCTCCTACCAGCCTCTCCGTCTTCTCCTGCCTGGTCCTGGGTCCCAGGGGCTCCCTCACCCCGCCCAGCTTCTTGCCCACTCCTTGCTCCAGGGCAGCCTCGCAGGGCTTGGTCGCCCCCTGCCCTCCCGCCTCCTGAGGGCCTCCCTTGTCCCAGGCAGTGACCGCAGCCCCCTCCTGCTCGCGCCTTCCTGGCCAGCTAATGCCGGCCCAGCCCGGCTCCATGTCCATGAACTTGGGCCTTCCCCCACCCAGGAGAGGCCAGGCCCTAGTTAACCCTCTCAGGGCTGGTGTGGGGTGCACACCCATCACACACCCTGCCCGCCTCGTGGGGGAAGATGTCTTAGGCTGCGCCCACAGGGCAACTCACGTCTGCTCCAGGTTGCCTGCCACAGGCTGCACTTGCTCCTTTTCTTCCCTCATGTCCGGTCCTGCTTCCGCAGGGACTCTTGGGCCTCTGCTCACAAGGCCTGTGCTACGGTGACTAGTGTCACCTGAATCCTCCACGCTCGCTCCACTGCCCCCCAAGCCCCTCCCCGCCGGGGCTGCGGGCCCACCGGAGCCGGTCCCGTGTCTGGGCCAGACCCAATTGCAGCCTCTTCTGTCTCACCCACCCTTGGTTTTTAGCCCTCTGTGTCCTCCGAGCGACTGCGGGGTGAATGGCGAGGTCCACGGGCGTCGCCGCCACTTCCACGTTGCCTGCCTCCTGCCTGGCCCTGCGAGAGGCCACCCCTCCTGGCCCCTTGGGTCCATGCCGCGATGGGGTGCTAAACTGCACTGTATGGTTCTGCCACCAGGCAGCGCAGCCCTCCCAGACCTTATTTCAGCGAACCTGGCCATACCTGGCAGAGCATTAAAGGGTCTTACAGCTGGGGTCTGTCTTTGAGGGACGCCCTGTATCCCCTCCGTATCCCCACAGGGGCCTGGCCTGGGCAGTCTCTGGGAGGGACACCCTGTAACCCGTCCATATCCACAAAGGAGCCTGCCCTGGGGGGGTCTGTCTGGGAGAGATGTCCTGTAACCCATCTGTATCTGCACAGGAGCCTGCCCCGGGGGGTCTCTGGGAATCACACCCTGTAGCACGTCCGTATCTCCACAGGGGCCTGCCCCACTAGTTGCAGCCCTGCAGTCTTTCCGTTGCCCACTCTCTGTTTCCTGCGAAGTCAGCATCTTTTGACCTGGCTTCTTGGCATCCAAAACACACCCTCAGCCTTGCCCTGCCGGCAGGCCGTTCTTCGACGTTTTCACCCAGTTGCCCACCCCCACCCCACCAGGGCTGGCATGCTCCTCGTGGTTCATATAAGGGCCTGCCACAGGCCAAACATACCTTAGACTGTGCTTTTGGGCTCCTGGACCCTGCTGCTGTTCCCTTCCTGGATGCCCATGGCCTGTGGGGGTTTCCCTTCACAGGATCCCCATCAGCCACTGACGTTGCACCTCCAAGAGCAGCAGGTGTCTCCGCAGGTCCGCCTGCCCCTGCCTGTGTCTGTGCTGGTTTTCCAGGGGCTGTGCCTGGACTTGCTCCGGCTGCTCCCCAGAGCTGGCCAGGGGACTCAGGTAACTAAGCCTGCCCCTCTGTTCGCAGCTTGGGAGCGCAGCCCTTCCTCCCATGAAGGCTTCCACGTACGGTGGCTCCATATTCTAACTGATGACCCCTAGTCTTCCCTCGTTTCATGGTGAACCTTTGCCCGCATTCCCCACCTATTGTCATGGGGTTGATATCCACCGCTAAAGAGCCTCTTTGGGTCCAGATCAGGGAATGGGGCTCTTGCTGCGGCGGTTGCCCCCTCGCTGTTTGCTCTGCAATAGCCTTATTCCCAGGCACTTGGCCCTCCGGCCAGCGCAACATGTAGTCCACCGCTTCTGGGGTTATAGAGTCCAGCAGGACCCTGTCCAAAGGCCATCTCCATATGGTGCTCAGCCCCTCCTTGGGCTTTAGGCCACTATCCCCATGGCCGGCTGGGGAGCCTGGGCCTGCGTGCTACCCCAGGTTCCAGCCCAGGAACCCTACAACAAGCAGCCCAGGTCTGCTCAGTCCTCGGGTTATCAGGTGTCTGGTTTTTGACTGGAAAGTCTGGTCAAAAGGAGATGCTTGAAGTGTCCAGGCAGTTATGCTGACCGGACACCAAATGTCCGGTTCCCGCAGTAAATGCCATTGACCTCCGCCACTGGGAGGGTGGGAAGAGCAGCTGCTGCTGGAGGAGGAGGGATGCTGACAGTGCCTGGCTTTTGAGGAGCACGGTCGGTAGTTGGGTTTGCCTCCCGTGAGGGCCTGTCCTGCCTTCTCAGCCTCCCGGGACCTTGGCTCTCTTCCCGCCATGCCCCAATTGGGCAGGCAGGTAGGCTCTGCGTCAGCTCCTCCCAACCCAGCTCTGCGGGCGGCAGGTGAGTCCTGGTGTTACCCACACAAAATTCTATGTTACTCGCACATTCTAGGGGCACCCACCTTTACCCAGTTCCTAGGGCTCAAAGTGTAACCCTCTTAATTTAGGCACCACCCTTACCCTGTTCCTAGGGCTCAGGCGTAACCTTACTCTTTGCGGGTTTACGGGATCTTTTACCAGTGAAAGAGCCTTACACATTAATATCCTTATCCTCTATTTATTAACAATCACCAAAAACAGACTGCACATGCTACACATACAGTGCTCACTACTCCCAATAAGACACATGAACTTTTCTTGATGGCCAATCAGGATCAGGTTATCTGGGGAACTCCCACTTTTGCATGGTGTGGCTGGCAGGGTGTTGAGGTCTGGGAACTCTGTTCTTGGGGCTGTGTCCTGGAGTTGGTTCCCAAAGAACTTCGTTTGGACCCCAGTTTATATAGTGAAATTTGAGTCCTGCTTAGCTATACCTTAACCAATCATTTTACTAAAAAATTTTCTAATCAATTCTAACATAATGTGAAACAATTCTTCAACCAATCATACCCCGCCACCTTCATTGATTTACACTTAGCAAAATTAGTTATGCAACAGACAGAAACAATAAAAAAACCAAACAGAGACCATACTGATAAACAATAGAGAAGTGAAGACCATAAACACAAAACAATAAAGAAATGAGGATTTCACAACCACGACTTGTTGAAACATGATTTCTTGCCAGACAGAATGCCAAAAAACAACGTTTTCTTTAACCACCTTAAGATTTTTCTTTATCTGGTGATGATAGGTACTATTAGGACAGGATCACCTTCTTAACATCCCAATATTACTGTGTCAGGCTTCTCCCTGGGGTGCCACCTGGAACTGGAGTACCACTGAGCCCCCTGACCCATCACCCTTCTCACACTGTACTGCTGTGACAAGCTGCAAAGCCCTCCAGCCTGCACTTTCACCAGCATTCACACACAGAGCTGCATTTACATGCAGACTCTGACAAGCCCCTACATAAAAAGGCTACAGCCAAGGCAACCCCCAGGTCCCCAGGCATACACCACCTCCGGAGTATAAACCCAAAATTATACTATCTTGCACTGCAGAGGGAACTGTACAGCATAAGCTCATAAAGTTCACCCCCTCCCGCAATGTGGAGAGGAATATGCAACAGCCTTTGACCCTTGGGCTATGATTCCCACACACTTCACTCCAAGTCATTGGTTTAGATAAAGCAAAAACAAGTTTATTAACTACAAAAGATAAATTTTAAGTGATTATAAGTAACACTGCGAGTTTGTCACAGAGGTCACGGATTTCATGACTTTCTGTGACCTCCGTGACTTTTGCAGCAGCCGGTGCACCTGGCTCAGGAGCAGCTCAGGCAGCCCCTGCACCCGTCGCACTGGCCGCTGCTGGGACAGCCTCAGGCCACCCCCACCCCAACCCAGCAGCAGAGTTTGGGTGTGGGAGGGGGCACGGGGTTGGAGCACAGGATGGGGTGAAGCAGGCTCTGGGCAGTGCTTAACTTGGGGCGCTCCCTGGAAGCAGCAACATCCCCCTTGCTCAGCACCTCGGTGGAGGCAGTTCCCAGCCAATGGGAGCTGTAAAGCCAGCACTCTGGGCTGGCCACGCCTACACCTGAGCCTCCTCTGCTGCTGTTGGGGAGCGGGAGGCATGGAGCCAGGTAGGGAGCCTACCGTCCCCACCAAACCCCACCCCGCAGCACCAGCGGGGGTCCCAGGCCACATGCCACTGCCCACCTCCTCCCCAGCACCAGCGGGAGTCCTGAGCCAACCCGCCCACGTGCCACTGCCGCCTACCCGCCCCAGTCTCCGGGCTGCCCTCTCCCAACACCCATGGTGCCCCCGGGCAGCCCCCCGAAAGTTTTAGCCAGGGGTATATAGGAAAAGTCATGGATGGATCACGGGCCACGAATTTTTGTTTACTGCCTGTGACCTGTCTGTGACTTTTACCAAAAATACCTGTGACTAAAATGAAGCCTTAATGATAAATGATAGCAAACAAATCAAAGCAGATTACCTAGTAAATAAACAAAAAATGCAAACTAAGCTTAATATACTTGCGACGGGCTGGACTAGGCCCTGAGGCCCCCTGCTGGAGGCCTTGTGGCCCTGCCACACCCCGCCCCAGAAAAGGGCAGTATAGAGGTCCTCCAAGCTGCCTAGAGTGGCTGTGTGGGAAGCAGCCAATCAGGGTCCAGCAGGTCAATATAAGAAGAGCTTCAGGGCCCATGCAAGTTCAGTTCCTTGCTAGAGCTGGAGGAGGGTGGCTGGTGGTCCAGGCTGGCTGCTGGGACTCTGCCAGGACAAGGCCCTGAAATAAGGGGGAAGGGGTCCAGGGATTTATAGCAGTAACATAGTTTATTTAAAGGGACATTATGGATGGCTGCTATCTATAAGGTCCCTGGGCTGGGAACTGGAGTAGAGGGTGGGCCTGGGTCCACCACCGACCACTAGGAAAGTGGCCTGGACTTTGAGGCACCCAAGAAGGGGAACTGACCTGTAGTGGCCCAGCTGAAGAGCTGGGGCCTGAAAGGCCCTGAGAGGGTGAAGACACTGCCTCCAGGGAAGGAGTTATAGGGCACTGTTCTAGTCCAGAGCAGGGAGAAACTGAAAGACTCCTGTTGGACTTGTACCCTGAAAAGGGGTTTTTGTTGCTTTTATCCCAAACGGACTGTGTATAACTTGGCCGGAAGGCTGAGTCACTGAAGATCCCCCCACAAACAGAAAGTGTGGACTTGGCCGGGGGTGCTTGCAAGAGGTGAGTGTGACCCTGTTATAATACTAAATAGGATACAAATTAGCAGATTCTCACCCTAACTGATGGTACAGACACACTTGTAGCTTGTGCCTCAAGGATCTACAATTGCTTTGCAGCTTGGAATCTCCAGGTGTTTCATACACAGGCTGGAAATCCCTTAGCCTGGGTCCAGCACTTCCTCCAGTTCAGTTTTTGTTCCTCACATGTTCCCCAGAGTCCTCTTGTGTGGGGAGTAAAGAACTCCAGATGTCACTCCCTGTCTTATAGGGCTTTTGCATATGGCAGGAACCCTTTGTTCCAAAGCTTGGTTCCCAGACCAGTCAGTGGAATAATCCTGACATCCCAAGATGGAGTCCAGCATCATGTGGCCTGATCACATGTCCTTGTAGTGTCATAGCAGCCATCACTCGCAGGCTGTTTGGAGTGTTCTCAGGAAGGCTCATCACCAGGTGAGGGATGAGATTCTCCTCAGGTCTGTTCTTCCTAATGGCCCATCGCCCTGAATAGGCCCTTCCCCACCCATTATCTAGACTGAAAGCATCTTGTTACCCTGGGTAGTGCCCACTAGACTACATTTGAAATACAGATACATAGTCAATATTCATCACTTCAGATGCAAAAATGATACATGCATACAAATAGGATAATCAAATTCAGCAAATCATAACCTCTCCAAGGACACCTCACGTGACTTGACTTGTACAAATGCATCATAATTATGTCATAATCCTGTCATACTATCACCATGGAGAATGAGGTGCAGTGTCACAATTACGTTGTTTTAATGTAATTTGCTGATTTCCTAATAGGGCTGCAGATAAAGGTCTCGGACCATACAATATGGCTACAGGAAAAGGCCTTATCCTTATGGTGGGAGAGGGAGGACCAAGTGACGGGGAGGGGGAGCGAGCGACAGGAGGGGGAGGCCTGTACCAGCCAGTTTTGAAAAATTGGAAAGTTGGCAACCTTGCTCAGTCCCTGTCCCTGGTGCTGTGTTCCTGGGTTCCTTCCTTCCTTCCTACCCAGCCTCTCCATCTTCTCTTACCTGGCTCTAGGTGTACCTCAGGAGATGCTCTGCTCCCCGGGGCTCTCTTGCCAGCTCCTTGTTCCAGGGCAGGCTCTTAGGGCTTAGACCCGGTCTACACTACGGAGTTAGGGTGACGTGCTTACATCAACCCAACTCCATAAGCGTCTACACTCCAATGCTGCTCCTGTCCATGTAAGCATAGGCGCCGACTTCTCCTGGCGCCCATGGGTGCTTGGACACCCCCCCCCCGACTCTGCCCCTGCCCTGCCCCCATTCCAACCCCTTCCCCAACGTCTCCACCCCCTCCCTGCCCCTATTCCGACTCCTTCCCTATATCCCTGGCCCCGCCTCCTCCCCCGAGCGCACCACGTTCCCACTCCCTCCTGGAGCTTGCTACAGCTGTTTGGCAGCAGCAAGGGCTGGGAGGGAGGAGCGGAGACAAGGTACGCTCAGGGGAGGAGGTGGAGTGGGGTGGGGTGGGGAGGGAAGCTGGGCTGCTGGTGGGTGCAGAGCACCCACTAATTCCCCCACCACCCCCCAGGTGCTCCATCCCCAGAGCACCCATGGAGTCGGCGCCTATGCATGTAAGTAACCCACTGCACTGCCCAAGAACTCCACCTCGGCGAGGTCAGGTTTTTGAAACCTTGGATCATTTTTGTTGCGCTTCTCTGGACTCTCTCCCATTTTCTTCCAACATCACAGCATCCAGCCGAGGTCCTACAGGGCTGAGTAGAGCAGGCAACTACCTCCGGTGTCTTGATACACCCTAGAGTGATATTCGCCTCTTTCCCAACAGCATCACACTGTTGACTCCTAGTCAGTTCACCTCCATTATAACCCCCAGATCCTTTCCTGTGGTACCCCTGCCTAGCCAGTTAGTCCCCATTTTGTAGTCGTGTGTTTGAGCGTCCCTTCCGATGTGCAGTACTTTGCACTTGTCTTTACTGAATTACATCTGACTTTTTCAGACCATTTCTCCAACGTCTCAAGGTCACTTTGAATTTGAATCCTGGCCACTGAAGTGCTTGCAACCCTCCGGGCTTGGGGTCGCCAGCAGCGTTTATAAGCGTACTCTCCATTCCCTCCTCCAAGTCGCTAATGAAAATATTGAATAGCACGGGATGCAGGACGCCTAGAGACGCCTTCCCAGTCTGACACCACACAATTGACGATGACTCTTTGAGTAAGGTCTTCCAAACGGTTGTGTACCCACCTTATAGCAATTTCACCTAGGCCACATGGCCCTACTTTGCCCTTGTCAAGGTTCCTTCCCTGCTCTGAACTCTAGGGTACAGATGTGGGGACCCACATGAAAGACTCCCTAAGCATATTCTTACGAGCCTAGGTTAAAAACTTCCCCAAGGTACAAACTTTGCCTTGTCTTTGAACAGTATGCTGCTGCCACCAAGCGTCTTAAACAAAGAACAGGGAAAGAGCCCACTTGGAGACCTCTTCCACCCAAGCCCTACACCCCCTTTCCTGGGGAAGGCTTGATGATGATCTTCACCAGTTGGTACAGGTGAACACAGACCCAAACCCTTGGATCTTAAGAACAATGAAAAAATCAATCAGGTTCTTAAAAGAAGAATCTGAATTAAAGAAAAGGTAAAAGAATCACCTCTGTAAAATAAGGATGGTAAATACCTTATAGGTTAATCAGATTCAAAACATAGTGAATCCCTCTGGGCAAAACCTTAAATTACAAAAAGACACAAACAGGAATCTACATTCCCTCCAGCACAGCTTATTTTACCAGCCATTAAACAAAAGAAAATCTCTCACATTTTCTAGCTAGATTACTTACTAACTTAACAGGAGTTGGAAGGCTGCATTCCTAATCTGTTCCTGGCAAAAGCATCACTCAGACAGAACCCTTTGTTTCCCTCTTCCCCCCCCCCCCACCTCCAGATTTGAAAGTATCTTGTCCCCCCATTGATCATTTTGAGTCAAGTGCCAGCAAGGTTACCTGAGCTTCTTAACCCTTTACAGGTGAAAGGGTTTTGCCTGTGGCCAGGAGGGATTTTATAGCCCTGTATACAGAAAGGTGGTTACCCTTCCCTTTATATTTATGACAGCCCTAGAGAATGTCGTGGGATTGTATCAAAAGCTGCACTAAAAGCAAGTCTCTGCTTCCCCCAGCCACTGGGCTGGTTACCCTGTCAAAGAAGGAAATTAGGTTGGATTGGCATGATTCATAGGTGCCAACGTTTGGTTTTTTTTTCCCCCAGGGCTGCCCCACCCCGAGGCCCTGCCCCCCACTCTGCACCCACCTCCCACCATTCTGCTGCTCTCCACCCTCCCTGAGCAGCCAAACAGCTGTTTGGTGGCACCCCTGATTAGCTGATATGGGGTGCTGCTAAACAGCTGTGGGTGCTGAGTCCCCACTATTTTTTCCATGGGTGGTCCAGCCACCGAGCACCCCTGGAGTCTGCGCCTATGGCATGGTTTGCTTTTGACCAATCCATGTTGGCTGTAACTATCACTGAATTATCCTCCCAGTGTGAACAGGGTTTAATACCTGGAACAAGTTATCAGAGTTAGGTTGCCTGGTCTAGAATTCCTGGGGTCTTTGTTCCCCTTTGGAAGATAAGTATGATGTGTGTTTCCCTTCTCCAGTCGTCTGGGACCTGACCCACCCTCTAGGAGCTCTCCAAGAGAATTGCTAATGGTTCTGAGCCGGCTACGGCCAGTTCCTTAAATAGCCCAGGGTGAATTTTATCCAATTAAGAGATCTGGGGGTGCACTGGGTTCAAGGGGCTCAGGGATCTGGGGTACAGTAGGTCACTTCCCAGCAGGGTCAGGACCCTAGTAAACAGAGGGGGCTGGAGGCACAGAGATGGGGTTGCTCAAGAGGCTGTGTCAGAGCAGGCAACTGAGCCCAGGTCTCCCGAGGCTGGTGACCAAATGTAGAGGGGGCGTCTATGCCCATGAGGGGCTGATTCTGAAGTCCAGGACTGGGCTTAGCCTGGACATTGGGTTGAGCTGGGGGTTGGGAGATGCTCCCTCTCTGCAGCCAATGGAGCGTCTCAGCCACCCCTGTCAGGCATGCATCCAGGTGTCCTTTTCCACTGTGCCCTGGCTGCCCCCTCATCCACCTGCCTGGCTCCATCAGGGCCCTGGGTGGAGTCTGGGGTGCCAGGATTGGGCAGTGCCCCATTCAACCCCACTGGAAGGTGCAGCCAAGCCCTTTGCCCGGGGCCAAACCCTCTAGACAGGTGCTGAGGTGTGGGCAGGCCTGGCTCTCCCAGTCTATGCACTGGGAGGGGGGAACCTCATCAGCTCCTTAAATTGGCAGCAGTACAGACCCCCCCCCATCTCCCAGTGTAACACCTGCCTGAGACCAAGCAGAGCCCCCTGAGGGCAGTGCTTCTGCCCCACTTTTCAGAGGGTGGCAGAGGCTCCCCCACCCTGGGTGCCCAGCTATCCTGTTTGTTGCCCTGTGTGATGCCCAGCTCGTGGGATCCGGGTGCCAGGGCTTGGGTGCTCAGTGACAGGGCTGAGCCCCCTTCCATGGGGGTGGGTGGTTCTGGGTGAGTGGGAGCTCTCTGCACTCCTAAGATCCACCATTAGGTGGCGACCCCACACCAGCCAATTCCCAACACCTCTGTCACCGTGGGCAAAGTGTTGCCTCCCGTGGGAGGGTCCTGGGGGTGGGGGCTGTCAGCACCTCCTCTAGTGGCCCCTTTCCTCCAAGTGTCTCTTAGAGCTAATCAAGGGGCTGTGGGGCCTAGTGGTTAGAGCAAGGGGCTGGGAGCCAGGCCTCCTGGCTTCTAGCCCCAGCTCTGTGAGGGGGGCCTAGTGGTTAGAGCGGGGGGGGGTCTGGGAATCGGGATTCCAGGGCTCTTGCCCCAGCTGTGACACTGACAAGGCCTTTCCCGCGCCTCAGTTTCCTCCCCTACCCTGTGGGAGCCACGGTACAGTGCAGGCTGGGGGCTGCTGGGTCCTGCGCCCAAGTGAAATGGGTTGGGGGGTTTGGTTTTCCACAAGTGTGTGGGCACATGCACCACTGCTGCCCCCTGCTGGAGGGGGCTGGGCACTGCTGTTGCTGGGTGCAATAAGCTCCTGAGCAAAACCCCCTTTGGAAACACTTAAAAACCCTGTTTAGCTTTTTGTCCAAAGCTAGTCGCCAGGTGTGACCGGAATTTCTAAATCAGTTAGAGGCCATGAAACCTGCATTTTTCAGCAAATTTGCTAGTTGCCCAAAAAAGTCATCGTCGTCTCCCCCCCCCCCCCCCCCGCCCCTGCTCTGACAGAGGGCTCACCAGACCCTCTAGCCTGGCCTCGGGCATAATGCAGGGCATCACATCTCACCCGGCCCCTCTGTACTGGGCCCAATCACTCGGGCTTGGCTGAAGCATCTTCTCCAAAGGAGCCAGACTGGCCTGGGACCACCCGGAGATGAAGCCTCCACCCTGGGCTATTCCCCCTCCCTAGTGAACAGCTGCAGCCCCCAGCCCTGGGCTCTTGTCCTGCCTCCCCTGGGTCCAAGAGCCCTTCAGGCCCTGGGGTGAGCAACTGGTTGCAAAACCACGCTCCGGGGACCACTGTCAGCCAGGGATGCAGTGCGAGTGGGCCCCGCAGGGCTCTGGCGGGGTGCGGGGCTCCCCGAGAGGGTGAGGGCAGAGTGGGGAGCGTGTATAACTTGCCGCAGGCAGCACCGTGCTGGGAGGGGCCTGAAGCGCCATGGAGAACCTCAGGAGACTTCAAAATGATCCTGAGACATTGGAGAATTGGTCACAGGGGAGGGGCAGAGGGCTGGGGGGAGGGGAGAGAGGGCTGGGGAGGGGGAGACGTGGGGCAGAGGGCAAGGGAGGGGGAGATGGGGGGCAGATAGCTGGAGGCAGGGGAGGGGGACACATGGGGAGGGGCAGAGGGCTGCGGAGGGGCAGGGGAGAGATGTGGGGGGCAGAGGGCTGGGGAGGGGGAGATGAGGGGACAGAGGCTGCGCAGGGGAGACATGGGGAGGCGGAAAAGGGCTGGGAAGGGAGCCTGCCTGGGGAGGGGGCAGGGAGGGGAGGGGACGGAGGGGAGGGGCAGCGGGCTGGGGAGGGGGAGACGGGGGGCAGAGGGCTGGAGGCAGGGCAGGGGAGGGGGGCAGAGGGCTGGGGAGGGGGAGACAGGGGGGGCAGAGGGCTGGAGGCAGGGCAGGGGAGGGGGGCAGAGGGCTGGGGAGGGGGAGACAGGGGGGCAGAGGGCTGGAGGCAGGGGTCTGGCAGGCGCAGGCTTCCGCGGCGGGGGGGGGCGCCGGCCGGGCCCGGAATAGCTGCGCTGACGAGGCTCCGGCCCTGCGCGCAGCGGCCCCCGCGCTATTTCTGGCGCAGCCCGGCTAAAAATAGCAGCGAGCCAGAGGCCGGGCGATGACGGCAGCGGCGCAGGGGCTGAATCAGCGGCTGGAGGGGCCGGGGCTGGATCCTCCTCCCAGTGCCTGGGCCCAGGCAGCCTCCAGGCTCCCAGCTGTAGGGCAGGGACGCTGCAGAGCCTGTGACTGACCGTCTAAGGGACAAGGTGGGGGAGGGAAGAGCCGGGAGGGAGACCAGCTTTCCCCTATTTCCTTCCAGGCCCACCCTATTTCGGTGTTTTCGGTCACCGGCGGGCCAAGAAAGTGGGTGCATTTGCTGCCGTTCTGACTCCGCTCACATCTGGGATACCAAAACGGCTCCGGAGCCATCCCCCGAGTTCCGGCCAGCTCTGCTCCTGCGTAATGACTTGCACACACCACCGGCTGCAGCACCCCTCGGTGCCTGGGGCTGCTTTCTTGGCTACTGGATGGGAAGGGGTGGCTCGTGGCAATGCCAGCCAGGACCAGGCACGGCACCAGGGGCACCCAGAGGGCCTCTCTGTCCAGATTTCTGTAGCACCCAGGAGGCTGGTATGGGGAGTTGGAGCGATGCCCCAGAGGGTGCTGGGAAATCCCAGTCCCCTCCTCCATGCTGCCTGGTTTCCAGGGCTGGCTCAGCAGGAGTGGGCGATGCTCTAGGGAAGCTGGGCCCATAGCTCCCAAAACACATGAGCACTAACCCTCCAGCTGTACAGGGCAGCAGTGTGGGGTAATGGCTAGAGCACCAGACTCAAATCCAGAGATTGATTTCCAGCTTGGGGGTGGGAGTCACTTCCCCTCTCCGAGCTTCGGCTTCCCAGTCTGCAGAATGGGAACAATGCTCCTAGGACGAAGGGGGCATTTTCGGTAACGTTTTTATGGATCCCATGTGTGCCTCAGTTTCCCGCAATGCTTTGCACTACTCCCCAGTGCGGGGAGAAGGGTTAAGTCTGTTTTGGGCTGGCGCAGGCGTGGGGGTCGCCTGGCGATCTGGGGCGCAATGGCTGGGTTGTTAAGGAGCTGGCTGCAACATGCTGAAAGCGGCCCCGTATCAGCACCCCAGAACATTCACACCCAGCCACCGGGAGGAAGGGGGTCCCCCCACATGTCCCCAAGCAGGCGGGCTGGAGCCAAGGCTCCGGGGCTGTGGGGCTTGCCCTGGAGGAAGAGCGGGACCCCTTGGGGCTCTGCCACGCTGGCTGGATCCTCCAAGGGCCTGTCGACCAGCCCAACCCCCCTGGCAGATCCTGACCTCATGGGTAAAGAGATGAGTAGCCGAGAGCCAACCTGGGTGTCATGCTGGGGGAGCTGCCTCAGGCGGCAGGCAGGTGCAGCCAGAGAGAGGGGGCTGCCAGGCCCCATGGCATGGTGGGAAAGCAGGTGTGGAGGGTTCAGTTTATTGGGCTCCAGGGAACATTTTGGGGCAGGGGCAGTCCATGGGGAGGGGGATGGGCCCCCAGGAAGCAAAGTGGAGCCAAGCTGCTGGCATGTGTTGGGCACATTCGATCGAAGAGCTGGGGGTGGGTGGCCGGAGGGGCAGCACCTGAGTGGGGGCGTGGCTAACGAGGGCAGTAACAGAGCCGGCCATCTCCAAGTGCCCAGTCACGGGGAGGGAGCAAAGCCCAGCTGGCCTAGAGCAGGGAGGGGCGGAGGCCACACAAGAGAGCCACTGAGAAAGCTGTTTGGGGCAGGGATGGTTCTCTTCTCTTCAGGGCCTAGCGCACAGCAGGGGCCTGGGCCGTGACTCTCTGCTTTTGTCTAGTCACAGGGGGTCACACGCTTCATTGCTATGGCCGAGCTGTACACCCAACTGGACCCCTCACCCCCCACTAGGACTATCCCTCCAGCTGGGCCCCTCACTTCAGGGCTAGCAAGGGCTTCAGCTCAGCCTACATAAGCAAGGAAACAAGTGCCCCTCTAGGACCAGGACAGGTGTTGGATTAAGGAGTCAAATAAAATTGGATCAATACTAAACCTCGCCAAGAATCAAAGCGATAAATGTCTGGGTCTTCATAGGAGAAGCTTGCAGCCAAACTGCAGTGGACGAGACGCCTGGCGATGCACGGAGCTTGGTGCTACAGGCATTATGGAAACATGGTGGCAAGACAAAACCCAGTGGGTGCTGGGATACCTGGGGACAAGCGACCCAGGAGAGACGGAGTTGGATGAAGAGCTGGGGGAGCCAAGCTCTGTCTAACGGAGCCATAGAATCGAGAGAGAGAAATTCTGAGCGCAGAGGATCATGCACTGATCAAACAGCCCAGCAGGACCAAGTGGAGAGGATGATTCCTTGGCTGCTGTTTGGAACAGCTTGTTGGCTGAGCTTGCGAAGACCTTACGCTCACCACCATGGCATCTCTCTGTCCGCTTGTCTGTAACATAAGAACTCTTCAAATCCACAGCCCAACAATTCCAAAATCCCAGGGAATGTTCTAGGGCAGAACTGCCCCAGTCAAGAAGAAACCAGGTGTGAAGGGCTCTGTGTGTTTTTCCAGTTTCCCCCCAGATCAACAACTTTCTGCCCACTGATGCCTTGAACAGGTGGCTCCAGCCTCCTTTTGAAACGTCCAGGAGCTTCCACAACCTCCCTAGGCATCTCTTCCATTGTCCTACTGTTCTTACAGCTAGGAAATTTTTAATCTAGATCTGCTGTGCTGTAGTTTGAACCCACTGCCTCTTGTCCTGCCCTCTGTGGCAAGAGAGAACAACTTATCTCCATCTTTTTTATGGCAGCCTTTCAAGTATTTGAAAACCACTATCATGGCCCCCCTTAATCTCCTCTTTTCCAGACTAAACATACCCAGCTCCTTCAGCCTTTGCTCACATGGCTTGCGTTCCATCCCTCTGATCATCTTTGTCACTTGCCTTCTATATCCTTTCTATTCATTGGTGACCAAAACTGGACACAGTATGCCAGCTGAGGCCTAACCAGTGGCAAGTGGAGCAGCACGATCACCTTGCAGGCTCTGCCTCTGTTAATGCAACCCAAAATTGCATTTGCTTTTTTTGCAACAGCATCGCTTTGCTGACTCACGTTGAGGTCGTGATCCACCACAACTCCCAGATCCTTCTCAGCAGTGCTGCTGCCAAGCCGGTTATCCCCCATTCTGTATTTGTGCATTTGGGGTTTTTCCCCAAGGGTGGCACCTTACAATTGTCTTTGTTGAATTTCATTGTGTTGTCTATAGCCCAGTTCTCCAATTTATCAAGATCCTTTTGAATTCTAGCTCTATCCTCCAAAGTGTTTCTAACCCCCCCCTCCCGCTTTGTGTCATCTGCAGACTTCATCAGGGTGCTTTCTAGTCCTACATCCAGGTCTTTAATAAAGATGTTAAATAACATCAGACCCAGAACAGATCCCTGTGGAACCCCACTGGAGACCTCCCTCCAATCCAACATCATTCCATTTATAGTTACTCCTTATTTGTGGTTGTTTAACCAATTATGTATCCACTCAATGGTAGTTCTCCTGAGCCCACATTTCTCCAGCTTACTTATCAGAATATCATGAGAGACTGTGTCAAAAGCTAAAGTCCAGGTATATTATATCCACTGGATCCCCCTCATCCACCAAACCAGTTACCCTGTCAAAGAATGGTTTCAGAGTAGCAACTGAAAGCTTATGCTCAAATACATTTTGTTAGTCTCTAAGGTGCCACAAGTCCTCCTTTTCTTTTTCCTGTCAAAGAAGGAAATCAAGCTGGTTTGGCATGATTTGTTCTTGGTAAATCCAGGCTGGTTGCTAGTGTTCAACCTCTTCATCCTCCAGCATTTGATACTGTCCCATAAGGCATCCACACCAAAAGTGAGCCAGGAAGGCAAGGAGTTAAATCATTCTGGCTAAATGGTTCAAGAAGCTGTTGGAGCCAAATAAACATCCTTTGGCATCTGAAAAACCAACCCAAGTGAAACCCACAAATGGGAGCATCCATTACAGGAGGCGATGAGTCAGAAGGGCCAAAGCGGAGTTCAAAGAGCAAATAGCTAAAGGTGCAAAAAGAAACAAGAGATTCTCCAAGTCTACGGCAAGCTGGAAGCCTGCTAAAGAATCAGGCGTCAGCCAGATCATGGGGGTCAAAGGCAGCAATTAAGGAAGAAAACAAGTCTGCTGAGAAGTGAAATTATTTCTTTGCATCCATCTTCACTACGGAAGATGCTGGTGTGGGGAGTGATTCCTGCCCAGGCCTGCTTTCTCCTGGTAACAAAGAGAATGAGGTGGCAGGCCCAGATGGTCCAGCCAAGGGTTTAGAAGGAGCTCGAGTAAGAAGCAGCTGAGCTTCTAACGAAAATAAGCAATTTCTCACTAAACACAGGTTTCAGAGTAGCAGCCATGTTAGTCTGTACTCGCAAAATGAAAAGGAGTACTTGTGGCACCTTAGAGACTAACAAATTTATTTGAGCATAAGCTTTTGTGAGCTACAACACAGCCACCATTCCAGAGGGTAGCAAATCTTGTGCCTAAACTTATAAAAAGCATCTAAGGGGAATGTGGGGCAGTATGGCCCCACGAGCATCACCTCTGGGCCCGGCAAATAGGTTGGATTGGTAATTAAAAGCCGAATAACACTCTGGAAGATCATGATCTCACAGGGTCTAACCAGCATGGGTTGAGCAAAGGAAAATCGTGTCTCACTACTTTCTTGAGATTCTTTGAACAGTTCAGTTAAGCTGTGGATAAAGGAGCCTAGGTGACCTAGAATCATAGGACTGGAAGGGACCTTGTTGATAGGTCATCTAGTCCAGTCCCCTGCACTGAGGCAGGACTAAGTATTATCTAGACCATCCTTGACAGGTGTTTCTCTGACCTGTTTTTAAAATCTTCCAGTGATGGAGATTCCACAGCCTTCCTGGGCGATTTATTCCAGTGCATCACCACCCTGACTGGAAGTTTTTCCTAATGTCCAACCTAAACCGCCCTGGCTGCAATTTAAGGCCATTGCTTCTTGTCCTAGCCTCAGAGGTTAAGAAGAACAATTTATAACCCCTAGCAACCTTTTAGGTACTTGAAGACTGTTATCATGTCCCTGTCAGTCTTCTCTTCTCCAGACAAACCCCATTTCTTCACTCTTTCCTCATAGGTCATGTTTTCTAGGCCTTTAATCATTTTTGTTGCTCTTCTCTAGACTTTCTCATCTTTCCTGAAGTGTGGGTGCCCAGAACTGGATACAATCCTCCAGCTGTGACCTTACCGGTGCTGGGTAGAACGGAAGGATTGCGTCTCGTGTCTTGCTTACAACACTCCTGCTCACACAGTCCAGAATGATGTTTGCTTTTTTGGCAACAGTGTTACACTGTTGGCTCATTTTTAGTTTGTGATCCAGTCTAACCCCCCAGATCCCTTTCCGCAGTACTTCTTCCTAGACAGTCATTTCCCATTTTCTATGTGTGCAATTGATTTTTCCTTCCCAAGTGTGGTACTTTGCATATGTCCTTATTGAATTTGTCCGTATCCGGGGCAGGGTGAGTGGGGCAGCCACCCAGGACACAAAGCCCAGGGACGGAAAAAGGGGGCAGAAAATCACACACACACACACACACACAAAACCCTGGTAAGGGGTGCAAATAGGCTTGCTCACCCGGCTGCTAAAATGCCTAGTTACGGCTCTGTGTCATCCTATTTCAGACCATTTCTCCAGTTTGTCAAGATCATTCTAATCCTGTCCTCCAAAGCACTTGTAACCCCTCCCAGCTTGGTATCATCCACCACTTTATACGTGTATGCTCTACACGACAATTTCCTGGTGCAAGTGCTGGAGGAACCAACTAGGGCCAGAGCTCTTCTTGACCTGCTGCTCACAAACCGGGAAGAATTAGTAGGGGAAGCAAAAGTGGATGGGAACCTGGGAGGCAGTGACCATGAGATGGTCGAGTTCAGGATCCTGACACAAGGACGAAAGGAGAGCAGCAGAATATGGACCCTGGACTTCAGAAAAGCAGACTTTGACTCCCTCAGGGAACTGATGGGCAGGATCCCCTGGGAGAATAACATGAGGGGGAAAGGAGTCCAGGAGAGCTGGCTGTATTTTAAAGAATCCTTATTGAGGTTACAGGGACAAAGCAGCCCGATATGTAGAAAGAATAGTAAATATGGCAGGCGACCAGCTTGGCTTAATAGTGAAATCCTTGCTGCTCTTAAATACCAAAAAGAAGCTTACAAGAAGTGGAAGATTGGACAAATGACCAGGGATGAGTATAAAAATATTGCTCGGTCATGCAGGAGTGAAATCAGGAAGGCCAAATCACACCCGGAGTTGCAGCTAGCAAGAGATGTTAAGGGTAACAAGAAGGGTTTCTTCAGGTACGTTAGCAACAAGAAGAAAGTCAAGGAAAGTGTGGGCCCCTTACTGAATGAGGGAGGCAACCTCATGACAGAGGATGTGGAAAAAGCTAATGTACTCAATGCTTTTTTTGCCTCTGTCTTCACGAACAAGGTCAGCTCCCAGACTATTGCACTGGGCAGCACAGCATGGGGAGTAGGTGGCCAGCCCTCTGTGGAGAAGGAAGTGGTTCGGGACTATTTAGAAAAGCTGGACGAGCACAAGTCCATGGGGCCGGATGCGTTGCATCCGAGAGTGCTAAAGGTGTTGGCGGCTGTGATTGCAGAGCCATTGGCCATTATCTTTGAAAACTCATGGCAATCGGGGGAGGTCCCAGATGACTGGAAAAAGGCTAACGTAGTGCCCATCTTTAAAAAAGGGAAGGAGGAGGATCTGGGGAACTACAAGCCAGTCAGCTTCACCTCAGTCCCTGGAAAAATCATGGAGCAGGTCCACAAAGGAATCAATTCTGAAGCACTTAGAGGAGAGGCAAGTGATCAGGAACAGTCAGCATGGAATCACCAAGGGCAAGTCATGCCTGACTAATCTAATTGCCTTCTATGATGAGATAACTGGCTCTGTGGATGAAGGGAAAGCAGTGGACGTGTTGTTCCTTGACTTTAGCAAAGCTTTTGACACGGTCTCCCACAGTATTCTTGTCAGCAAGTTAAAGAAGTATGGGCTAGATGAATGGACTATAAGGTGGATAGAAAGCTGGCTAGATTGTCGGGCTCAACGGGTAGTGATCAATGGCTCAATGGCTCTAGTTGGCAGTCGGTATCAAGTGGAGTGCCTGGGGTCGGTCCTGGGGCCGGTTTTGTTCAATATCTTCATAAATGATCTGGAGGATGGTGTGGATTGCACCCTCAGCAAGTTTGCAGATGGCACTAAACTGGGAGGCGAGGTAGATACGCTGGAGGGTAGGGATAGGGTTCAGAGTGACCTAGACAAATTGGAAGATTGGGCCAAAAGAAATCTGATGAGGTTCAACAAGGACAAGTGCAGAGTCCTGCACTTAGGACGGAAGAATCCAGTGCACCGCTACAGACTAGGGACAGAATGGCTCGGCAGCAGTTCTGCAGAAAAGGACCTAGGGGTTATAGTGGACGAGAAGTTGGATATGAGTCAACAGTGTGCCCTTGTTGCCAAGAAGGCCAATGGCATTTTGGGATGTATAAGTAGAGGCATTGCCAGCAGATTGAGGGATGTGATCGTTCCTCTCTATTCGACACTGGTGAGGCCTCATCTGGAGTACTGTGTCCAGTTTTGGGCCCCACACTACAAGAAGGATGTGGAAAAATTGGAAAGAATCCAGCGGAGGGCAACAGAAATGGTTAGGGGACTGGAACACATGACTTATGAGGCGAGGCTGAGGGAACTGGGGATGTTTAGTCTTCAGAAGAGAAGAATGAGGGGGGATTTGATAGCTGCTTTCAATTACCTGAAAGGGGGTTCCAAAGAGGATGGCTCTAAACTGTTCTCAGTGGTAGTAGATGACAGAACAAGGAGTAATGGTCTCAAGTTGCAGTGGGGGAGATTTAGGTTGGATATTAGGAAAAACTTTTTCACTATGAGGGTGGTGAAACACTGGAATGCGTTATCTAGGGAGGTGGTGGAATCTCCTTCCCTAGAAGTTTTTAAGGTCAGGCTTGACAAAGCCCTGGCTGGGATGATTTAGTCGGGGATCGGTCCTGCTTTGAGCAGGGGGTTGGACTAGATGACCTCCTGAGATCCCTTCCAACCCTGATATTCTATGATTCTATGCCATTATCCAAATAATCTATGAAGATATTGACTAGAACCAGCCCCAGGACAGATCCCTGCAGGACCCCACTCAATATGCCCTTGCAGCTTGACTGTGAACCATTGAGAACTACTCTCTGAGTACAGTTTTCCAGCCAGCTGGGCACCTAACTCATAGCAGGTTCACTACGGCTATATTTCTCTAGGTTGGTTATGAGACGGTCATGCGAGACAGTATCAAAAGCTTTACTAAAGTTGAGATATAGAATCATAGAATATTAGGGTTGGAAGAGACCTCAGGAGGTATCTAGTCCAACCCGCTGCTCAAAGCGGGACCAACACCAAGTAAATCATCCCAGCCAGGACTTTGTCAAGCTGGGCCTTAAAAACCTCTAAGGATGGAGATTCCACCACCTCCCTAGGTAACCCTATATACCACATCTACCGCTCCTCCTCTATCCACAAGGCTTGTTACCCTGTCCAAGAAGAATATGAGATTGGTTTGACATGATTTGTTCTTGACAAATCCATGTTAACTGTTACATATCCCTTTATTTTCTCCTAGGTGTTTACAAATGGATTGTTTGATTATTTCCTCCATTATCAGGTACTGGAGTTAAGCTGACTGGTCTCTCGGTCACTGGGTTGTCATTATTCCCCTTTTTGTAGACAGGTGCTATATTTGCCGAGACTTTCAAAAGGCCTTTGACAAGGTCCTGCATAAGAGGATACTAAGAAGCGAAGACCCAGATCTGCAAAAGTATTCTGGCTCCCAAGTTCCACTAAAATCAAGCCTACGTTGTCATGGGCGAGAGGCAAAGTAAAAACTGGCCCACGGAGAGGAAGCTAAGAGGTGGTCAACCGGTGAATGTTCATCATGGCAAGAGGCTGTGCACTAGGTTCCTAGGTGTTTAATGAATTTAATGAGGATCTGGAGAGGGGAGGTGAACCAAGTTATTCAGTGGAGCCTGTGGGGAGTTTGCAGTTGGAATAATTTCCCCATGGAAAAGGCCATTTGGGCAAAAATCTAAATTTCCTCTGGGAAAACGTCCATGTTGCTGTAAAACGTCAGTTTTCTGTTGGGAAAATCAACACGAGAAAGACTAGAAAGCAAGATTGATTAACACTATCCAGGAGGGCTCCTGCTTCCCCCGTGGCTCTGGGACCGGAGAAGCCGAGCACCCAGGTTCTCTGCCTCTCTGGTGCTGGGTAGGAAGGCTCTTGTCAGTAAAAAGAAAAGGAGTACTTGTGGCACCTTAGAGACGAACCAATTTATTTGAGCATAAGTTTTCGTGAGCTACAGCTCACTTCATCAGATGCATACTGTGGAAACTGCAGAAGACATTATATACACAGAGACCATGAAACAATACCTCCTCCCATCCCACTCTCCTGCTGGTAATAGCTTATCTAAAGTGATCACTCTCCTTACAATGTGTATGATAATCAAGTTGGGCCACCTTGATTATCATGCACATTGTAGGGAGAGTGGTCACTTTGGATAAGCTATTACCAGCAGGAGAGTGAGTTTCTGTGTGTGGTTTTTTTTGTTTTTTTTTGGGGGGGGGGGGGGGGGGATGAGAAAACCTGGATTTGTGCTGGAAATGGCCCACCTTGATTATCATACACATTGTAAAGAGAGTGGTCACTTTAGATAAGCTATTACCAGCAGGAGAGTGGGATGGGAGGAGGTATTGTTTCATGGTCTCTGTTTATATAATGTCTTCTGCAGTTTCCACAGTATGCATCCGATGAAGTGAGCTGTAGCTCACGAAAGCTTATGCTCAAATAAATTGGTTAGTCTCTAAGGTGCCACAAGACTCCTTTTCTTTTTGCGAATACAGACTAACATGGCTGTTACTCTGAAACCTGGCTCTTGTCAGTGTCACTTTCCCAAGCAGGTGGCCAGGAACCTGAAAAATTTCATTTGGATTCTCCCTTCCAAATCCCCTCCCATCCTTCCAGCCCATGAACAATAACACCCCCTTACTGGTGTGAACTGGAAGAGCCAATTAATGAAACCAATCTCCTTCTCGGAGCTCTTGGCATCCTGCCTTAGAGAGTAAAAGAGGGAACTCTCGGAGAGTCTGGGCCATTCTGGCTAATGGATTACACTTTCACTACCTCATTTGGGGTAATTCTGACTCAGAGATTGGCAACCAACCAATCCTACAGCAGGGGAAGGCAGACAGAGGCATTGTAGCCCTCTCTGTGGTTCCATTCCAGGTCCTACCAGGGTGGATAAAAATCAGTGTGTTTTTTTATTTAAATTGGATTTTTTGATAAAATGCTTTTTGAGGAAAAAACCTATCTAAAGATAGTTTTAATTAAGGTACATTCTAGCCCAAAGATGTCTCATCATGGAATAGGGATTATAAATTCTAATTCTATAGTATGAGACAATATATTCGTGTAATGTTTAAGAAAAGTTTTGTATATGAGTTCCAATAGTTCATGGATTAGGGACCCAATCTTATGGGGTTCCAGGGGCTTCTGTATAGATTATTTAGGTTAATCTTTCTATCTACCCAATGGGACTCAGTGCTCCGTCTAGAAGATACCATCAGAGATGCTTAGTTTTGCAGTTCTCAGACTGTGGATTTGTGTCTCCAGAGATAACATGCCTGTTAACAGCAAAAATGGTTTAAAATAAATTAAATAAATAAATATATAGAGGTGAGAAATAACAGACCTCAACCCTATTGTCCCTCTGCAAATTTGTGTACACAGAGTCAATCCCTCACCTCTCCCTAAAAGTGCAAAGTTTCAGAAAGTTCAATGACTAGAAGATTGTTGGGGGTGGAAGAGAAGACTGACAGGGACATGATAACAGTAATAAATAAACCAGAGGAAGGAACGTCGGTGTCCATTTTCTTGGCCGTCCCTGGTCTCCAGTGCCACGCTCAACTCCCGCTGTGGTAAAGAAGGAGGGAACTTCTGGGTTGCATGAACCTACGAGGGTAGGGCACTGGCCCTGAATACGGCCCCATTTTCCGCAGGGGGTGGTGGTAGCTGTATTTCACCTAAGGGTAACAAAGGTGGAGAGAGCACAGCTGCTGCGGGTGTCCGGAAGCCACCCGGCCCCACGTGCCACCAGCCTGTTGACTGCAGGGTGCATGCCAAAGTTATCGCTGCCTGGCATGGGGAAGTGTCCTACCCCAGGGGAGGAAATAAGGCAGCCCTGCCTGGAAACCTTTGGGACAGGATTACAGTTACCTGCAGGGAAGTTTCATGGAGGTCTCTCAGGAAGATTCAAGGGACCTTTCTTGAATGAGAGAAGCATGAGATAAATGATAAGCAGAGAGCAACTCCGCCTCTCTTGGTTGTACTGCAACCTCTTCCAGCACGAGTAGATCAAGGAAAGGCCCAAGTCTGTGTCCCACTCATTTGGGGGTGCCATCCCTGTCATGGGAAATGCAGTCCCCCACTTACCCTCTGCACTGGGCTCGCCTGTCGCTCGGCTGCTGGGACTGCGGTGCAGTCCAAAGCCGTTCTCCCCCAAGGATGGCACGCAGCTCTCTGTGAACGCGGCAGGTCTTCAGCTCGGCACTCGATCGATTGTTGGCCTCGCTGGCCGCCTGGTGTGCCTGCCGCAGCTCCTTGGCTTTCTGCTGCTGGTCGCCGTGGTGCCCCTTCTGCATCCCCCGAGCAATCTGCCCGTAGAGGTCGACATTTCTATGGCTGGTTCAGAGCTGGGCCTGCACAGACCCCCAGGTCCAGGAGATCCAGTATCTCCGGTCTGCTCCAGGCTGGAGCATGTCCAGCGCATGTAGCTGGCATGGCCAGCTGGGCAGTTGCACACAACAGTGGAGAGTGGTTTGGTGTGATCGCCAAGCTGGGCAAGCAGGAAAAGGCATTTCAAAAATTCATGGGGGAAGGGAGGCAGGCCTCCCGGTCTACCTGATCCCTGGGCAGAGGAGCTCACAACTGTGACCAGAGCATTGTGGGACAGCTGCTGGAGGACATAATGTAAGCAGGGGAATGGTCCTGCTATTGTGGGGAACTTTCCTGGCTTATACACTACCCCGGTGAAGTGGGCAAGAGAAAGGATCTGAGTCCTCGCACCCACTTTCTTTACCCAGAGGCCTGCCTGACCTCAAGGGCTCCCCTTTAACTCTCCTGTGTGGCAGAGTCCTCGTAACCCCAACAAGGCTGGGCCCAGGATTCCTGGGGGGCTCGACCCCCAACCCTGTTGTGGTCACTTAGGGCAGGGGCTAGGGTGTCCCCACTCGGGGGTGCTCTCTCTGCACTGGATGCTTCCCTGACCTACTGATCGTTACGTACAGTTCAAGGCAAATACAATTTATTAAACAGCAACTAATTTAAAAAAATAAGGAAAAACTGGGAAAGGTTAAAGGAAAACCCGTCACCCTGCTCCGTGGCACGGGGACGTCCCAAAGCGTCTCTGGGATGTAAGGGAAGCTCCCAGTCTGTTCCTCACACGACCCAGGCCCCTTCTCAGGCCCTGGCCATGCTGCAGGGATGCTGTGGGTCAGACACTTGCTCTGGCGGTGGCCACATGCTCTCAGGCTCTAGCTGGCAGGACCCTTCTTCCCAGCATCGCCCCCGCCCCGTCGAGGTTACGGTCCCCCTCCAAGCCTGGCCTGCAAGGCCTCTTGGCTGGGGTGGGGGGACATCTCCCTGCTCTGGGCCCGCTGCCCAGGGTCCCCCTCGCTGTCCCCAGATACTCACCGCACCCAGCTCCAGCTCCATTCTGCCTCAGCACGGCTGCTCCCTGGGCTGCTTCTCTGGCCCTGGTTGCTGCAGCTCTCCTCCCAGCGCAGGTCTGCTCTCCGGGCTGCTTCTGTGACTCTGCTGGCAGCTTGGCTCGGACCCCGGCTCTCTCCTTAGCTGGGCCCCACTCTGTCTGACCCAGGGAATTCCAGCTCACATGGACCCCCCTGGCCTCCTGATCAGCCTGCCCACCTGTCATTCAGGCTAACCTGGAGCATTGGCCTCTCCCCATTGTTGCTGGGGACAGTCAGGCTCAAGGTCCTGGTTTCCCATTGACCCTTCCCCTTTGAGTACTGGGAGCTAGCAACCAAAACACCCCCACTGAATTTTGTCCCCTTACAATAAGTAACGTGCCTCTCCACTCACGCTGCGGCTGCCTCAGCCCATCGACCGGGGCCCAGCGCCGCTGCGGGAGGCGGTGTTACTGGGTCAGCGTAACAGGGCAGGAGACAGACGGACGTGTCGATACAAGCAGAACTATGGTGACACAAAGCGGCTTCTGTCAGTCTAAATCGGCAGCGCAGACCAGGCCTGCCAATGTGGCTTTAAGATGAAACTCGATAAGTTTATGGAGGAGATGGTATGATGGGATAACATGGTTTTGGTAATTAAATATTCATGGTAAATAGGTGATGGGATATTAGATGGGATGGGATCCGAGTTACCCAGGAAAGAATTTTCTGTAGTATCTGGCTGATGAATCTTGCCCACATGCTCAGGGTTTAGCTGATCACCATATTTGGGGTCGGGAAGGAATTTTCCTCCAGGGCAGATTGGAAGAGGCCCTGGAGGTTTTTCGCCTTCCTCTGTGGCATGGGGCACGGGTCACTTGCTGGAGGATTCTCTGTTCCTTGAAGTCTTTAAACCACAATTTGAGGACTTCAATAGCACAGACATAGGTGAGAGGTTTTTTGCAGGAGTGGTGGGTGAAATTCTGTGGCCTGCGTTGTGCAGGAGATCAGATTAGATGATCATAATGGTCCCTTTTGACCTAAATATCTATGAATCTATGTGCCAATCAAGCTGGGCTGTGTTTCTAAAGGCTCTGGTCTAGGGATTGTTCTGGGGCACTTCTCTGGCCTGTGCTACCCGGGATGGGTCCCATCTGGCCTTGGAATCTATGAAACATTTAGTGACTGATCACTTTGACCCAGTGGCCCTGGGACAGCTTGACACCCCTGAAGTACCATGGGTAACAGAGGTGCCTCACAAACTCCCCAGACCCATGGCAGCCATGGATGCTCTTTTTGATATAAAAAGGACCCTCTGAGTCCTGAAGTTATTACTAAATCCTGGGACAACGACCTGGTGCACACTGTAAGGGCGTCTCCATGGTTGGGCACAGCAGCACATGCTGCTCTCCGTTTATACGCTCGTGTCAAGGTTCCTCCCCAACTCTGAACTCTAGGGTACAGATGTGGGGACCTGCATGAAAACCTCCTAAGCTTACTTTCACCAGCTTAGGTTAAAACTTCCCCAAGATACAAATTAATTTTATCCTTTGCCCTTGGAATATCCGCTGCCACCACCAAACTCTAACTGGGTTTACCGGGAAACGTAGTTTGGACACGTCTTTCCCCCCCAAATCCTCCCAACCCTTGCACCCCACTTCCTGGGAAAGGTTTGGTAAAAATGCTCACCAATTTGCATAGGTGACCACAGACCCAAACCCTTGGATCTGAGAACAATGAAAAAGCATTCAGTTTTCTTACAAGAAGACTTTTAATAGAAATAGAAGTAAATAGAAGTAAAGGAATCACCTCTGTAAAATCAGGATGGTAGATACCTTACAGGGTAATTAGATTCAAAACATAGAGAATCCCTCTAGGAAAAAACCTTAAGTTACAAAAAAGACACACAGACAGGAATAATCATTCTATTCAGCACAGTTCTTTTCTCAGCCATTTAAAGAAATCATAATCTAACACATACCTAGCTAGATTACTTACTAAAAGTTCTAAGATTCCATTCCTGGTCTATCCCCGGCAAAAGCAGCATACAGACAGCCCCAGACCCTTTGTTTCTCTCCCTCCTCCCAGCTTTTGAAAGTATCTTGTCTCCTCATTGGTCATTTTGGTCAGGTGCCAGCAAGGTTACCTTTCCCTTCTTAACCCTTTACAGGTGAGAGGATTTTTCCTCTGCCCAGGAGGGATTTTAAAGGGGTTTACCCTTCCCTTTATATTTACGACAGCTCGTGTTTCATTCCACCAAAGATGCATGCACAGTGCGTGGGACTTGGCGCACAGGAAAGCTCTTCCTTCCGGTACATGGTGGCGCTGTGGTAAAGCTAAAGGCATGTGTCTGCCCACGGCCGCTGGTTAAACTTCTACGGCAAACAGCTGCCGATAGCATTAAAACAGAGGTGGTGTGCTTAATCTGGGGGGGTGTGCCCCAGGGGGGCACCAAAGAACATTTCGAGGGGTGTGGCTGGGGCCAGGACAGCCCCCCTGGGGACCAGAGAGGGAGCCCCACCCTGCTCCACTCCTGGCCCTAGCCCCAGCTGCCGGCCCCAGCGGTGGCCCCAGCCTTGGCCCCCTTACCCAGAGCCACAGCCCCGCTCCCAGCCCCAGGTGGCGGGGAGAGGCATGGATGGGGTAAGGGGGAGGGGGCATGAGGTAAAAAGTTTGGGCCCCCTGCACTAAAATGATTTGGGGATAGCAAACATCACTCTCCCCAAATCTTTCCATTTTCTGCCCAGCTCTATGATTTCCATGAGTCAGGAGCAGAGAGGGCTGTGAGGGTCTGCAGAGACCTGAGCCAGCCACGGGGGCGGCCGCCACAGGGTGGCACCTGAAATTCATTGTTGAAAAATGCACATTGCCCTTACGGGGCTCAAACTGAACCAGGCCAGCTCCGGAGTGGGACCTGGCATCAGTGGAGACAGTCCAGTGGGGACCTCTGCCCAGCGAACAGCTGCGCTCAAAAGTGCTAAGGAGATGTTCAGGGGGCGTAAGGAATGGGGTGGAGAAAAAACGCAGAGAACGTTCTGATGCCTCCAGATAAATCGATGGGGCAGCCCCATCTGGGCTATGTGTGTGTGTATGTAACCCTGGGCCCATCTCACACAGGATAGTGCTGTACAAAGTGGGGGTCAGAGATGGGCAACAGCCTTGATCAGAGCCTGGCTAAGCTCCTGGATGTAGATGGGAAAGATTGGGGTTGCTATTGCAGAGAGGGGATGAGTGAGAGGGGACATGCCAATTGTCTATGAAATAACGACCGGTCTGGAGAAGGGAGATCAGGAGCTTCTGTGCCTCATACACAACAAGAAGGGGATGGTCCAGGGAATTAAAAGGTGGGGGATTCAAATCTGATAAAAGGAAATACCTTGTCACGCAGTGTGGGACTAGCCTGTGGAACTCACGGCCACGTGAAATCGCCGAGGCAGAGAATGGAGGCAGATTAAAATAGGGACTGGATATTTATACAGCTAACAAGACTATCCAGAATTATCACAGCTAATACGTACTCTGCTCAGGGGCTGAAGCTGATCTCTAACTATTACAGACCAGGGTGAGAGACCTGATGTGGGGGGCAGCTGCTTCTCCCCATCTGCCCAGCACTTTGGGGGTCTCACACCTTCCTCTGAAGCAGCGGGTGCTGCCTCTGTCAGAGACGGGGTACCGGGCGAGATGGGCGCGGCTCTGGTCCTGACCAGTAGTTCCTAATTCAGCAGGCTAAAGGCCCCACTGACTTGTGGGAGGGGCAGACGCTGTCTGGGCAGCTCAGCTGGGGCCACCACCCCTCTGGGCTTGCCCAGCTAAGAATGGGGTGTGTTTATGTAACCCGGGGAATGGGGGGCTCAGACGTTTCTATCCGTGCTGTACAGCAGGTGGGCTAAAGCCTCCCCTCCCCTGGAGCCCAGGTGGCAGCAGCTGGTGGAGTTGGTGCCGGGGGAGGTCCCGGGACTTAGCTTGACTCCTGAGCGGGAGCTGCTCCTGATGCCCCCTGCTCCACCCTTCCCAGTCCCTCCTCAGAGGCGGGAGCGTCTGTGATCTGTATTACCAGCAGGAGAGTGGGGTGGGGGGAGGTACTTTTTCATGCTTTGTGTGTATAAAAAGATCTTCTACACTTTTCACAGTATGCATCCGATGAAGTGAGCTGTAGTTCACGAAAGCTCATGCTCAAATAAATTGGTTAGTCTCTAAGGTGCCCACAAGTCCTCCTTTTCTTTTTGTGTTCTGACGCCGGCCACACCTGCCTTGCCTGAGGTTTGTAACACCAGCGACTTTGCCAAACTGGGGGCCTGGGGAATCACTTCTTACCATTAGGGACCTTTGTCTGGGAGACCCCTCCCACACCACGACAGGAATCCTTGGGGATACAGTCACCCAGGCCTCGCCGCTGTGCCAGGCAGGGTGGCCTAGTGCACTGGGCTGGGAGGCAGGAGACCACGGTCTCTTCCCAGCTCTGCGGCTGCCCCGCTGGGTGACCTTAGGCAAGTCCCTTCCCCTCCTGCTCTCTGTCTATTTCAATCACAAGCTCTGTGGGGCAAATGCCTTGAAGGACCCAGGGCCTGAAGTGTCCCCATGGGGCGGGGGGGGGGGGGAGTATCCCCCCACGCCATAGACGCCTTGCTGGTTCATCAGCCTCCACTGATTCTTTAACCTGGTGCAGCCCGTAGGGGCACAGAGCCCCGGCTGGGCTCGGGGTCTCTCACAGGCTGCTCTGGCTGCGGTCATTACTGCTCCTGCCATGGGAGCCCTGGGGCAGTCCCGAGGGTGGAGTGGGCGGCCCAGAGTGGGGTCACGGAGCTCGGGCTGCAGGGTCAAGTCTTGAAGGGAGGGACACCCCTCCCCAGTGCCTGGAGACTCACTGCTAGGGTCAGACCCCAGCCCAGGATGTGGGCACATTGAACCCAGCTCCCCCTGCCCTGCCTGGGTGAGTCCCCAGTGCTAAGAGCAGCCTGAACATAGCTCCCCTGTGCCAGGAGGGGGCACCCAGCATGGTTGCTGGGCCTAGTAGTGCTGGGGGGCGGGTCTTAGCACCCCTGGTTTGTGATACTAATAGCACCCAAATACCTGGCTTCCACCACAGGCGGCATGCACGGGTTTCATCAGTGGCTCTCAGCTGCCCCCTCTAAACTGATCCAGCGCCCCAGGGGCCCCGCCAGCTGTGGAGGAGCTAGGGAGACCCCTGTGCAATCCCCATTTGGGGGGAGGGGGTCCTGGGGTGATAGGGGCCTGGGCACCACTCCCATCGCTCCCCCGGGCTGGCACCTGCCCCCCGCATCAGGCATGACAAGGAGCCCTTGGCACCAGGATCGGGGCCCGCGCCCCCCCCTACAGGCCCAGAGGTGGGATCCGGGTCCGGCGTCGATGGAAAAATCCACTCCGGGATTCACTGGGACCCCCCTGGCCGCAGCTGTGAGGCCGTGAGAAACGCGGGGCGAGGAGTAAAACCAGAACTGGATTTCAGGCCATCTGCGGCTACAAAGGAGGGGTGGGGGATTTAAACTGGGAGAGTTCCCCGCCCCCAGCTCCGCTGATGCTCATCAATCCCGACCTGCAGCCCCCCTCCATGCCCATCAATCCCCACCTGCCCCTGCATACCCCGGCTGGACGAGTTCCCAGCTGCCTAGAGCAGCGAATACACCCCCACCTGCATGCACCCCACACGCCCCTCTCTGGCTAGCGACCCCCCCGCCCCGGCTATCCGCTATATCTAGCTACCTAGCCCCACCCACAGGTCCCTGTATCCAGCCCGCCCCATACACACCTCTCCGCGCTCACAGCTGGTCCCTGCAGGCAGGCTGGGCTCCCTTGGGGGGCCGCGGGGCTGGCACTGCCCGAAGTTGGGGGGGGACGGGACGAGCTCTGGGGCTGGCGACCTGCCCGTGGCGCAGACCGGGCGCGATACGCTCGCGCACTGGGCCCGCTTCTATTTTTAGCCGCTCGCGGCTATAAATAGCGCCCGGCCCCGCAGCGCTGCAGCCCGAAATAGCGCGGGCGGGCGGGGAAGGAGAGTCACCCGCTTCCGGCCCGCTGCCCTTGTCCTCCTCGGCGGGACCGCGGGGACAAGGCGGTGCGGTCATCGGCTCCTCCCGCCGGCGCAGCGGCCCGCTGGGCCCTCGCTAGCCACCCACGCCATGCGCAAGCCCAGGAGAGGGGTACCTGCCTGGGCACCCCCGGGTGGGGCGTTATTCCTAACCCCAAAGGGGGTCCTTTCACCACTGAGATGCAGCCGCCTCGGGGGGGTGGGGGCTGTTTATACAAGGCTCCCTTGCCCAGCACTGAGATGCAGCCACCTCTGGGGTGGGGTGTGGGGGCTGTTTATATAGAGATCCCTCCCTCAGCAGTGAAATGCAGCTGCCTCTTGGGTACAGTTCAGGGGCTGGTCATACAATGATCCTTTGCCTGGCTCTGAGATGCAGCCCCCTTTCAGGTAGGGCATGGGGGCTGTTTATACCAGGCTTCCTTGCTCAGCGCTGAAATGCAGCCACCTCTGGGTTGGGGAGCAGGGTCTGTGTATACAGGGATCCCTCACCTGGCACTGAAGTACTACCACCTGGGGGAAAGGGGAGGTGTGTATACAGGGATCCGTTACTTGGCACTGAAATGCAGCTGACTCTGGGGTATCGCTCAAGCCTGGTGCAGAAATGCAGCCACCTCTGGGTTGGGGAGTGGAGGCTGTGGATACAGGAATCCTTTGCCTGGCTCTGAGATGCAGACACCTCTGAGGTGGGGCTGTTTATACAGGGACTCCTCGTCTGGTGCAGAGACATGGCCACTTCTGGGGTGGGGTGCAGCAGAAGTTGTGTATGCAGGGATCCCTCACTCAGCACTAAGATGCAGCCATCTCTGGGGTGGGGCGTGGGGGCTGTTTATACAGGGACTCCTCATCTGGTGCAGAGACATGGCCACTTCTGGGGTGGGGTGCAGTAGAAGTTGTGTATGCAGGGATCCCTCACTCAGCACTAAGATGCAGCCATCTCTGGGGTGGGGCGTGGGGGCTGTTTATACAGGGATCCCTCACTCAGCACTGAGATGTAGCCATCTCTGAGGTGTGGCACAGAAGCTGTTTATACAGGGGGCTGGTAAACAGGGTACAAAATATATAGGAATGACGGAGTGAGTCGTGCTGGCGGGGGAGTGGCCCTGTATGTGAAAGAAAGCAGAGGCCCATAGAGTAAAAATCTTAAATGAATCAAACTGTACCATAGAATCTCTCTGGCTAGAAATTCCAGACTCGACTAGAGCAATAGGAATACACTACCAACCACCTGGCCAGGATGGGGACGGTGACTGTAATCTCCCTGAGCATTTCACAGAGGCTACAAAGGCAGAAAACGCAACAGCAACGGGGGATTTCAACCATTCCCATGTTGACTGGAACATGTCACCTCAGGACGGGATGCAGAGATAAAATTTCGAGACACCATAAATGGCTGCTTCCTGGAACTAGTTCTGGAATCCGCAAGAGGAGGGGCAATTCTTGATTCAGTCCTAAGCGGTGTGCAGGATCTGGTCCAAGAGGAGAATCTAGCTGAACCGCTCAGTAACAGCAACCATAATGCAATTACATTTACCATCCTTGTAGGGGGAAAAATGCCAAAGAAACCCACCACAGTAGCGTTTAACTTCAAATAAGGGAACTACACAAAAATGAGGAAGCTAGTTAAATGAAAAGGAACAGTCATAAGAATGCCATGGCTGCATGCTGCTTGGAAACTATTTAAAAACACCATAATAGAGACTCAAACTAAATCTAAACCCCACATAAAAAAAAAAGAAAACAGTAAGAAGACCCAAACCCCCCCCCAAAAAACTGCCACCATGGCTAAACAGCAGAGTAAAAGAGGTGGTTAGAAGCAAAAAAGGCATCCTTTAAAGATTGGAAATCAAATCTTAGGGGAGAAAATAGAAAGATGCAGAACCTCTGGCAAGCCAAGTGTAATTTGGCCAGCCAGAAAAAGAATCTGAAGAGCAACTAACAAAGGACACAGAAGCTAACAGCAAAAAAATTTTTTAAGTACATCAGCAACAGGGAGCTGCCAACCAGTCTGTGGGGCCATAGGACCAGTGAGGCGCTGAAACAGCAGTCAAGGACGACAAGGCTGTTGCAGGGAAAACATCTGAATTCTTTGCATTGGTCTTCACTGCAGAGGATGAGGGAGATTCTCACACTGAACCGTTCTTTTTAGGTGACAAATCTGAGGAGCTGTCCCAGACTGAGGCGTCAATAGAGGAGGTTTGGGAACAAATGGATAAATTAAAGTAATAAGTCACGAGGACCAGATGGTAACACCGAAGGGTTCTGAAGGAACTCAAATGCGAAATTGCTGAACTACTAACTCTGGTATGGAACCTATGGCTTAAATCAGCCTCTGTACTACGTGACTGGAGGATCGCTAATGTATCACCCATTTTTTAAAAAGGCTCCTGAGATGAGCCTGGCAATCCCAGGCCAGTGACCCTAACTTCTGTACCAGGCAAACAGATTGAAACTACAGTAAAGAACAGAATTATCAGACACAGAGATGAACACGACGTGTTGGGGAAGAGTCCATATGGCTTTTGTAAAGGGAATCCATACACTTCAAATATTAGAATTCTTTGTGGGTGTCAACTAACATATGGACAAGGGTGATCCAGTGGATATATTTCAGAGTAGCAGCTGTGTTAGTCTGTATTCGCAAAAAGAAAAGGAGGACTTGTGGCACCTTAGAGCTGCATCCGATGAAGTGAGCTGTAGCTCAGGAAAGCTTATGCTCAAATAAATTGGTTAGTCTCTAAGGTGTCACAAGTCCTCCTGCTCTTTTTCCAGTGGATATAGTTTATTTGGACTTTCAAAAGCCTTTGATAAGGTCCAAAGGCTCATAAGCAATGAGGAAGCTGTCATGGGATAAAAGGAAAGGTTCTCTCATGGATCAGTAACTGGTTAAAAGACAGGAAACAAAGGGTAGGAATAAATGGTCTGTTTTCAGAATGGAGAGAGATAACTAGTGGTGTCCCCCAGGGGTCTGTACTGGGACCAGCCCTATTCAACATATTCATAAATGATCTGGAAAAAGGGGTGAACCATTAGATGGCAAAGTTTGCAGACAATACAAAATTACTCAAGATAGTTAAGTCCCAGGCAGACTGCAAAGAGCTACAAAAGGATCTTTCAAAACTGGGGGACTGGGCAACAAAATAGCAGATGAAATTCAATGTTGATAAATGCAAAGTAATGCACATTGGGAAACATAATCCCAACTATACATACAAAATGATGGGGTCTAAATTAGTTGTTCCCACTCAAGCAAGAGACCTTGGAGACATCACAGATAGTTCCCTGAGACCATCCACTCAATGTGCAGTGGCAGCCAAAAAAGAGAACAGTGTTAGGAACCATTAGGAAAGGGATACCTAAGACAGAAAATACAATAATGCTACTACGTAAATCTAGGATATGCCCACACTTGGAATATTAGGTGCAGTTCCAGTGGCCTTGTCTCAAAAAAGAGATATTAGCACTGGAAGAGGTACAAAGAAGGGCAACAAAAATGAGTAAGGGGCTGGAACAGCTTCCGTTTGAGGAGAGATTAGAAAGACGGGGACTGATCAGCTTGGAAAAGAGACGACTAAGGGGGGGATATGACGGAGGTCTATAAAATCATGCCTGGTGTGGAGAACATGAATAGGGAAGTGTTTATTTACCAGTTTGCATAACACAAGAACCAGGGGTCACCCAATGATATTAACAGGCAACAGGTTTAAAACAGAAGGAAGTACTTTTTTACACAACACACTGTCAACCTGTGGAACTCACTGCCAGGGGATGTTGTAAAGGCCAAAACCATAACTGGGTTAAAAAATAATGAGCTAAGTTCCTGGAGGACAGGTCCATCAGTGACGATTAGCCAAGATGGTCAGAGATGCAGCCCCCTGCTCTGGGTGTCCCTAAACCTCTAAATGTCAGAAGCTGAGACTGGACGACAGGGGATGGATCACTCCAAATTTTCCTTGTCTGTTCATTCCCTCTGCAGTATCTGGCATTGGCCACTGTCAGAAGACAGGACACTGGCCTAGCTGAACCATTGGTCTGACCCACTATGGCTGCTCTTCTGTTCTTATACAGGAATCCCTCGCCCAGCACTGACATGCAGCCACCTCTGGGATGGGGCATGAAGGCTGTTTATAAGCCACACAGCAGTTTAGGGCAGGAACTGGGTGCACCTGTCCCTCAAATCCGAGCGCTCTCAGCATGTATCTGCACAGCACAGAGCCAGACACTGTCCAGCTCCGAGTCCAGAGGATCAGGGACTGGGCTCAGCACAGCTACCCAAGAGCCTGAGCACCCAGGAGCTACAGTTGGGGGGTGGCCCTCATCTCTGGCAGATGCCCCCAAACAGGCCCCTGTGTGCCCCCAAAGTGGGGGCAGAGCCAGGGCAGCCACCTAGGGAGACAACTTCCTCTTGCCCTGCCTGAAGCCAAGGCATGAGCTGCAGATGTGACAGCTCCCGCCTTGGGTCTCGCTTCCTGGTGCCAGTCTCTGGGACCCCCTATTGCACAGCAGCTGGCAGGTGGTGGGGAGGGGACGGAGCTGAGGTGCATCCCGGGGGGAAGTGGATGGGGTGACCCTAGGAGCGGGGGCTGTGACACATGGCAGGATTGTGGAGAAACCTTCTTGCCTTAGGGTTAAAATCTTTGGGGTCCATTGTATTAAAAATGCAAGTGTGTCGGTGTTACAGTGTCTGGGATCGGGGGCCCCACCTGGCACCCACCACAAATCCATGCAGAGGCATCTGCAGGATTGTGCATCAAGCCGGATGTATGGGGCCAGACTCTGATCTCAGCCCTCCCGCCCCCGGGGTCAATCCAGAGTTATCCCCCCGACTGCAATGGGGGCAGGGCTGGATTCTGATCTCAGCCCCCCGGGGTCAATCCAGAGTCACCCCCTGACTGCAATGCCGGCAAGGCCGGACTCTCGGGGTCAGGGCAGGGGTAACTGAGAGCAGAGTTGCACCTTCACATATATTAAAAATCAAATAACAGTAATGACACCCCCACCAAGTGCCACGCTGCCTGGAGTGGGTCACGCCTGGGAATGTCACCCTCAGGGCAGCCTGTCAGCAGCAGGGCAGAGACCGCACACTGGTGACATGCTCCATAATTACATTTCACCAACCCAGTAACAAATGTGAACTCCTGGGTCATTGTAACAGCCTTATCATGGAGCCACAGACAGTCCTCTTGGGATCTTCTCTCCTGCCATCTGGGCCAGCTGGACTTTGCCATACACCAAAGATCACAAAATGTGCAGGTTGCTCCCAATCCCAAGAGACCAGGCACTTACCCCCACTGAATTTGTACCTTAAATCTCTCACCAAAGATGCTGCTAGCCAATCCTGTAATTAACGAACCAGAGATTTATTAACCAAGACACAAGAGATTTAGTGCAGGTTCAAGCAGGCAACATGTCGACATACACGAGTTACAGTCTATGGTTTTAAAAAGGTGACCGAGTTGTCGCAATCTGTCAGCTCTGAACGCCTTCCAGGGCTTATCCAGGCTGGGGATCTCGGCTTCTTTTTGTAGCTCCAGCCCTGTGAGAATCCAAGCAGCAAAGGGGAGAGATGGAAAAACGTTCTTGTCGGCTGATCTTAGTTCCTTCTTCCAGAATTCCAGCTGATGGGACGAGCCCATCGTGGATGTGAAGGGACAGTTCACAAAGCCTTTGCATTGGGATGACCTGCAATGGCCCATTTAGCTTTGAAAGCCCTTCTTGATGTATCCCCAAGGATCAGGCACCACTGATCTACAGACACGGCTGGCTAGACTCTGCCTCACACACAGGACAATAAAGCAATGATGTCCAATACCCCGCCCATGCAAGGTACCACGAGACACCGTTCATCGCTGATTGATAATACGATCCTCACTCTCTTATGCTGTGAGCAGCAGAGAAAGAGTTAACATGGTTAAGAGCATAGCCATCGTTATTAGGCTCCAGAGTGAACACTGTGTGAGCTGCCAGGGCCAGCTTCCTCTCCCAGAGCTATCATCCCAGCTGTGTGCAGACTCAGGGCAGGCAGATGTTGGTGCACCAGTTACGTCCTGGTCACGTCTTCAAGATTTTCTTCATAACCCAAAGGGCGGGACTGTGCTGGCAAAATTTCAAAAGTGGTCACTACCCCCATTGGGGAGGGGCAACTTGAGACCCCTTGGTTTCCAGATGTGCTGGGTTCCAGGTACACTGAGCACCCACAGGTCCAATATAGGTCCATAGACTTTAAGACCAGAAGAGACCAAATTCCTGCATAACCCAGGCCAGGGAGCCCCCCATATGCACCCCCTGAACCCCCACTGAGCCCAGGGAGCTGTGGTTGAGCCGGATGTCAGGGGAGCGCAAGCCAGTGGAAGCTCCATGTGCAGCCCTGCAACATTCAGCCTCAGGGCAGGTTTCCAGAATCACTTTGGAAGTGCCTGGCCCAGCAGCTGCTCCCTGAAAGCTGAGAATCTGGAGCATGACGAGGTCCTGTCCGTGCCTCAAATTCCTTCCCAGTCCAGCCCCTGCCTGGACATGATCCAGCCCAGTGAGGACTCTCCACATCTCCCAGCCTTTGCGGCCGGGCCCTGTGCTTGGGTCGCTTTGACCTGCCCTTGGCGGTGACATGTGGCTCATGCCTGCATCCTTCCAGCTGAGCCGCCAGCTTGGAGAAGTGAAACTGCCTCCCCCAGGAAGATGAGGGAGGAGATGGCGAAAGTCACAAATCCGGGAACCAGAGCGAGCCGGCCAGCCTGCGGGCTTGTCATCTCTCCCTTGCCAGGGCTCCCCCGCCACCAGGGTCTCCGACAAGGTTCAGGTCTCGAGGAAGGGGCAATCGGAGTAACTCTCCCACGCTGGCTCTAACTCCCCGAGCGGACACACTGTCCCAGAATAAGAGTGACTTTCTTCCCGATACGAGCCCTCGCTCCCAGCCTCAACACCCCCTTTATCTTTGCTTTCAGCAGAGGGGCCAGAGGCACGTCCCAAACAATCCAGGGGTCGGGGGGCGGGATCTCAGGGGGGCAGTTCCGCTCTGGTTTTGCTGGGGGTTCGGCTCAGCCCAGAGCCCAGCGCTAGTTCTGGTAGGGTGACCAGTTGTCCGGTTTGGGACCCGGTCAAAAAGGAACCCTGATGGTTCTGGTCAGCACTGCTGACCGGGCAGTTGAACGTCCGGTTCACGGTGCCGCGGTGGGGCTGGCAGGCTCCCTGCTAGTGCCGCGGCCCGCGGGGCTCCCGGGTCCGGAAGCAGCTGGCATGTCTGGCTCCTCACCCGAGGGGCTGCTGCGGGGGTCCGTGTGCTGCCCTGCCCCCTGCCTGCAGGGCCAGACCCAGCGCCACTCGCGAGCGCTCGGCAGTCGGCGCTTGAGGAGTCGCATGGCGCACGCTTCTTCCGCTGCTGCCCAGCCCCCTGCTCCTCACACGCCTGGGCTTGAGCCTGCTGCGCACTGCGGCCTGTCGCCCCGTCGCCAGCACCAAGGAGTTGGAGGGATGTGTCTCCCCATCTCTGAGTCCTGGGAATGGGGCTGCACCCCCATCCCCCTCACTGCATCCCTCCCCAGCCCAACCCCCCACACCCCCATCCCCCTCACTGCATCCTTCCCCATCCCAACCCCGCACACCCCCATCCCCCCGTCACAGCATCCCTCCCCAGCCCAACCCCCCGCACCCCCATGCCCCTCACTGCATCCCTCCCCAGCCCAATCCCCCACACCCCCATCCCCCCGTCACTACATCCCCCCACACCCAATCCCCCATCATTGTATCCCTCCCCATCCCAACCTCCCGCACCCCTATCACTGCATCCCTTCCCATCTGTCATAAATATAAAGGGAAGGGTAACCACCTTTCTGTATAAAATCCCTCCTGGCCAGAGGCAACATCCTGTTACCTGTAAAGGGTTAAGAAGCTCAGCTAACCTGGCTGGCACCTGACCCAAAGGTCCAATAAGGGGACAAGATACTTTCAAATCTTGGGAGAAGGGAAGACTTTTGTTTGTGCTCTTTGTTTACGTGGTTGTTCTCTCTTGGGACTGAGAGAGGCCAGACAGAAATCCATCTTCTTCAACCCATTCTAATCCAAGCCTCCACTATTGAAACCAGTAGAGATAAGCCAGGCACGAAGGATTAGTTTAACTTTTGTTTTTTGTGAATTTTCCCTGTGTTAAGAGGGAGGTTTATTCCTGTTTTCTGTAACTTTAAGGATTTGCCCAGAGGGAGATCCTCTGTGTTTTGGATCGGAATACCCTGTAAAATATTTTCCATCCTGATTGTACAGAGGTGATTTCTACCTTTCTTTTTTTTTTTAATAAAAATCCTTCTTTTAAGAACCTGACTGATATTTCCATTCTTCCAAGATCCAGGGGTTTGGGTCTTTGATGATTTTGGAACCATTCGGTTAGGATATTATTCTCCAGCCTCCCCAGGAAAAGGGGTGTGTAGGACTTGGGGGGATATTTTGAGGGAAGACGTCTCCAAGTGGTCTCTTCCCCTGTTCTTTGTTTAAAACGCTTGGTGGCGGCAGCATCCTGTTCAAGGCCAAGGCACAGTTTGTACGTTGGGGAAGTTTTTAACCTAAGCTGGTAAGAATAAGCTTAGGGGGTCTTTCATGTGGGTCCCCACATCTGTACCCTAGAGTTCAGAGTGGGGAAGGAATCAGAGCGGTGGGATCATTTTGAACCAAAAGCACAGACCTGAAGAGGTTTTTTTTTAAGCTGAGAGCAGCTAGAGGGTTTTCTGTCTATTTGCCTGGAGACAGAGGTGTTAGTTTTTTTACAAAGGGATTTGTCTTTTGTGAGCTGGAGTTTTCTCTACCTAAAGGCAAGGTAGTTAACCTCCTGCAGGGAAATTCACAAGTTTTTTTCCCCCCTAACTCTCCAGTATAGCTAGAGTTAAGCACAAGAAAGCAGGAAAATGACTACCAGTGAAGCAGCTAATAAACTAGAGCTGGCCAGATTGGAAGCTGAAGAGAAACAAAAAGAGCATGATAGACAGATGGCCTTAAGGCGCTTGGATATTGAGGCAGAAAAAGCCAGGGTGGAGGCAGAGGAAGCTGCCCACAAGAGAGCTATGGAGGAGAAAGAAAAAGAGAGGAAGCATGTACTGGAGATGGAGAAGGCAAGGGCTCAGCAGAATATACCAACCAACCCTAGCAATCCTTCTCCAGCTACCGCTTCCCATCCCAGAAAGTTCCCCACCTATAAGGCAGGTAATGATACTGAGGCCTTCTTAGAAAACTTCAAAAGGGCCTGCCTTGGGTACAGCATCTCTACAGACCAGTACACCGTAGAGCAGAGGCCACAGCTCAGTGGACCCTTAGCAGAGGTGGCGGCTGAAATGCCGAAGGACCACATGAACAGTTATGAACTTTTCAAAACCCAGGCGAGAGTCAGAATGGGGCCAACCCCTGAGCATTCCCGTCAGCAGTTCAGAGCCCTAAGGTGGAAACCAGATGAGTCATTTACCCGACATGCCTACCACATTGTGAAACATTGGGATGTCTGGATATCAGGAGCAGGTGTTAAATCTCCAGAAGAGTTGCCCTTCCTCGTGCAAATGGAGCAGTTCTTAGAAGGTGTTCCTGAGGAAATAGAAAGGTACACCCTAGATGGGAAGCCCACAGATGTAATCCAGACGGGGGAGATTGGAGCCAAATGGGTGGAGGTGGCCGAAAAGAAAAAAACTAGTAGCAGTTGGAGCAAATATCAGAAGGGGCAACCCGAAACAACACCCTATCACCAGAGGCAACCCAAGCCCCACCTACATCCCAAGGAAAACCCCAGACACCTTATCATCCCACTGCACTATTCTCCAGCAACCCACCTCGCCCCAGTGACCAGTCAACTGGGCGATGTTTTAAATGTAATGAGCTGGGGCATGTGAAGGCCAACTGCCCCAAGAACCCCAACAGATTACAGTTCAGCATACTGTTCAAGGCCAAGGCAAAGTTTGTATGTTGGGGAACTTTTTAACCTAAGCTGGTAAAAATAAGCTTAGGGGGTCTTTCATGCGGGTCCCCACATCTGTACCCTAGAGTTCAGAGTGGGGAAGGAACCCTGACACCATCCCAACTCCCCGCACTCCATCCCCCTCACTGCATCCCTCCCCACCCCAATCCCCCCGCACCCCATCCCCCCATCATCGCATCCCTCCCCATTCCCCCCTGCACCCTCATCCCCATCATTGCATCCATCCCCGTCCCATCCCATCCCATCCTGCCCCCACACCTACCCATCCCAGCCCTGTACCCCTTACAGCGCTCTCCCACCCATCCTCTCCACCTCCCAGAGATGCCACCCCCACGTCCCTCACCCCACACAGCCCTGGCACCCCATTCACCTCCATACACTGCTGCACTTCCATTATGTCCCTATACACGCCTGTGCCCCCCACATCCTCATGTACTTGTAGCCTTCTGCCTTCCCCTGCATCCCCATCCACCCCACATACCCCCCAAACCCCCTCCTCTCTCCTTCTCTGCTCCCTTTCACCCCCACCTTACTCTTGTCCTTGGCCTCTTTCCCTCCCCATCCTCTCTCCTCCCCCTCCAATCTTTTCCCCTCCAGCCCACCCTCCTCCCTTCCCAGATGGGTGGTTTAGGCAGCCCCTAGAAAAGTGTATGAAAAAGTGTCTCTGTGTAGCCAAGCGTGTGCATACATGCATTGCATGTGTGTAAGAGACTGTGTGTCCTTGTGTAGGGAAGTGCGTGTATAGCCGCATGGGTGTATACCTGTGTGAATAAAATTTGCAGCCTAACTCTTTGACTTTTATTCCTTTCGCTGGCTTACACACACAAAAATCGATGACACAAAATATGTGTGTATTCATTTCATAACAAGTTTTTAAAAGAGCAGGGAACTCTAAAAGCAATGTATTATTTCTTAAAAAGTGAATGTTGTTGACTAGTAATCGCAGAAGAGCCGAAGTATCAGACATTTCTCCCCACCTTTGTCTAGCTACATTATAAACTCTTTGTTGCAGACTCTCTCTTTTTATGTGTATGTCCAGCACCTTCCCCCCTGGAGCCCTGACCTTGGTTGGGGTCTCTGGGCATTAAAAAACAATTGTAATAATAAATAATGTGGACGTGTATGCATTAGTGCATGCCAGCCGTGTACACATGAATACAGGTGTGTATCAGCATGTAGGTGGGGGGAGTCCGTTTCTACAGATTTCGTTTCGTAGGTATCCGGACAGGTGTGCATTTCTGTGGTTGTGCTTTGTGGATTTGTATTTGGGCTGCGGGAGTGGGCCTTTAATGGACCCATTGCAGCTGTGATAAGGTGTGGTCCTAATTCCACACATAACATTACAATCACTTTAGTGAACAAAAAACATGGAGCTGGTTACGAAAAATGGGGAGGGGAAGGGAAAGAATCGTGAAAAGCTTGGTGAAATTTCATTTTTTTTAAAAATGACCCTTTTTGACTATTTTGCTGCCAGCTCTAGCGCCCTGTAACAAAGAAAACCAGAACTTAGCATAATCATCTGCCAAAACAAGAAATATGCTTGTTTGAGCCTAGCTGTGACAATGAGCATGTGAGAGAGGGTGGGGGAGAGCAAGCGAGGGAGGGGGGGGAGATGGAGTGAGGGGGGGGGCAGGGGCAACGCCTCGGGGAAGGGGTGCGGCAGTGGGAGGGGCAAGGTTCTGGCAAGCTCTGGCTGGGGGGGCTAGGCTTGGCCTGCATCCCCTCCCTCCCCCCAGCACTGGCTCTGCCTGAGAGGGGCTCGGCGGGCAGGCCCTCGCAGTCCCTCTGCCCATGCAGTATTTTGACCCAGCAGCCAACGCCATGCAACTCCCTTAGCGACCCACCGGGGCCTCCCCGCCAGGCAGCAAACAAATACACCGGCTGGTTCAGCGCTCGCCAGCGGGCGGTTATGTAAGCGGGCGGCGCACGTGACCCAGGCCAGGCAGCCAGCCCCGAAGAATGCGGCCCCGCAGCCAAGAAATCCCCAGGAATTCCCTCTAGGAACCGAGGGAAGGGATGTGGCTGCTTGGGGGCCGTCCTGGGACGGGCCAAGCCCCAGGGTAGCCTAGGGGCACATGTTGGGGCAGGCAGCCTCTGCACATCAGGATGGGGGCAGTGGCATCTGGCCGGTGCGCCCCACGCCAAGGGATTGGCAGGACTGGGACTGAAACTGGTGCCCTAAAACTTCCACCCTGCACTGTGGTGGCAGGTGTGGTGGGCAGCCCGGCTTGGGGAGCCCTTCTTGACCCAGCCTCTGCCAGCGCCCTGCCTCCAGGGTCGCCCCAGCCTGACAGGAGCAGGGCTGGCAGGGGCTGGGGGGCAGGAGACAGCTGAGAAGGGCTGGTAGGGGAGCTGCATGGGGCCCACATTTTAATTTGTCCAAGGGCCGGACCCCATATCCACTCCCACCTGCCCCCCCCAATGACAGGGGCCACAAGCTCCTCTCCCCCAGCACCCACAGCTTCCAGGCACCCCACCCCTGTTTGCAGGTCCCTGGTCACGCCCCACCTCCAGGCCCCTTCACTCCCCTGGCCTGTAGGCCCCTCTGCCCCCCAACCCTGGCCTGCAGACTCCAGTTCACTCTCATCCCCTGCTCCAGGCCCCTTCACCCCCACCCCGGCTTGTAGGCCCTACTGCCCCCCAACCCCAGCTCACTCCCATCCCCTGCTCCAGGCCCCTCTGCCCCACAACCCTGGCCTGCAGACCCCAGTTCACTCCCATCCCCTGCTCCAGGCCCCTTCAGTCCCCTCCCCCAGCTCATAGGCCCCTCTGCCCCCCCAACCCCGGCCTGCAGACACCAGGTAACCCCATCCCCAGGTCACCCCCGTCCCCAGTTTGTAAGATCTAAATATTTGTCTCCTAGCAACAAGACTCAGCTTCCCTTCTGGCTGTTGTTTACAGGCCGAGCGCCAGGCCCCTGGAGCCGGGCCAGAGCCCACAGCTGAGCGGGGAGAGGCCAGGCTGGGCCTGCCAAGGAGGCCTGGCAGGGAGCCCCCAGCACGCAGCTCCAGCACGGCTGTCACCTTTCACCCACAGCCCCGCACCACACACGCACAACTGCCCCCCGTGCCTCGCACACACAGCTGTGTCCCCCGCACCACACGCACAACTGCCCCCCGCACCACACGCACAGCTGTGTCCCCCGCACCGCACGCACACACAGCTGTGTCCCCCGCACCGCACGCACAACTGTGTCCCCCGCACCACACGCACAACTGCCCCCCCGCAACGCGCACACACACAGCTGTGTCCCCCGCACCACACGCACACACAGCTGTGTCCCCCGCACCACAGCCCCCCGCACCACACGCACAACTGTGTCCCCCGCACCACGCGCACACACAGCTGTGTCCCCCGCACCACACGCACACACAGCTGTGTCCCCCGCACCACACGCACACACAGCTGTGTCCCCCGCACCACACGCACAACTGCCCCCCCGCACCACGCGCACAACTGCCCCCCGCACCACACGCACACACAGCTGTGTCCCCCGCACCACACGCACAACTGCCCCCCGCACCGCACACGCACACAGCGGTGTCCCCCGCACCACACGCACAACTGCCCCCCCGCACCACACGCACAACTGCCCCCCCGCACCACACGCACACACAGCTGTGTCCCCCGCACCACGCGCACAACTGCCCCCCCGCACCACGCGCACAACTGCCCCCCCGCACCGCACACACACACAGCTGTGTCCCCCGCACCACACGCACAACTGCCCCCCCGCAGCACACGCACAACTGCCCCCCCCGCACCACACGCACACACAGCTGTGTCCCCTGCACCACACGCACAACTGCCCCCCCGCACCGCACACACACACAGCTGTGTCCCCCGCACCACACGCACAACTGTCCCCCCGCACCGCGCACACACACAGCTGTGTCCCCCGCACCACACGCATAACTGCCCCCCCGCACCACGCGCACAACTGCCCCCCCGCACCGCGCACACACACAACTGTGTCCCCCGCACCACACGCACAACTGCCCCCCCGCACCGCAGACGCACAACTGCCCCCCGCACCACACATGCACAACTGCCCCCCGCACCGCGCACACACAGCTGTGTTCCCCGCACCACGCTCACACACTTCCCCCCCGCATCAAACACATACACACATGCCCCCCCACACCACACACACACACGCAACTGCCCCGACACCTGCCCCCTGCCTCCCCCCACACCTCTCACAAACCTGCACCACAATCATACACAATCCAACACCACTACCACCCCCCACATTCCCTTAACCTACAGCACACAGCCACACATCCCCTACACCATACCCCAGTACACACTCTACACCACACACAACCCTGCACCCTCCCCGCAACCATACACCACACATAACTGTACCTCCACCCTCCCATACAAACAATGCACAACACAAACTCAACCCATAGACACAAAACCGCACCCCCAAGCTTGCACTACACACACCCTGTACACCACACACAGAACCGTACACCACCCCCTGATACACACACAACTCTACACCCACTCATAAGCCTACAGCACATAAACACACCCCTAAGCCACACAGCCCAAACCTGCACCACAGCCCTATATCGCACCACACACACACAACCGCACTCCCCCAAACCTGCACTACACACACAACCATACTACACACCCCATACATGACACACACAAACCTGCACAACATACATATACAACCCGACGCCACACACATCCCTGCACCACACAACCACATATACCCTACATTACACCCGGATATGCACATAATTCTATACCACACAAACAGAGCCCTAAACCACACGCCTCTTCAGCCCCCCTGCAAACCTGCACCACGACCCTATCCCACACCACACACAAACCAGCACCACACAACCACACACGCTAGTCTCACACACACAGGACACTGCAGTTCCATTGACATATTCCCATAAAGGCAGAGACAGTCACACATCCTCATGCACAGCACCACAGCCAGTCACCCTGACACTCCTGCACACTCAACACGCGTGAGACACACACCATAGCCTGCACAGAATCGTACATGCACAGACACCATACACTGTCGCACATAACAGCACGCCTTGCCAACCTGATCTGTGGGGTAGCCCCAAGGAAGTGGGGGCAGTGAGGAAACTGGCCCAAAAGAACCAAACACCCAGAGAGACCCACGCGCCCCTAGCGCAGAAACTGGACTTGTCCCCAATGCTGAAACACCTTTTGCTCCCAGGCTAAGGGCAATATAACCTCTTGATAGGGAATTCAGGACCAGGCCTCCTCTTCCCCCACCATTAGTAGGCACTCATACAGCTGGGAACAGGCTCAGGAGGAGCTCTTTAAAGAGAGAGGGCCAAGGGTGTGGGCTGAGCAACCCTCAGGGAGGAGCCCAGGGAGCAGTCAGGCCCGGGCTGCCAAACCCCGGGGAATGGGGAATCTGGGCTCAGAACGGGTTGTTTGCTACCAGGTTGGGAAAGGCGGGGAAAGCTGCTCACAAGCCAACATGGACATACACATACTCCCTAACCCTGCTGAAGCTTTCAGGCAAATCAGAAAAAAATGTTTCCAAGTGGTTTGGAGACAGCGTCAAACTTCGAACAGCTTGTTGGGGAGGGGGCTCAATTTCAGAGATTGGAGCCACTCAGACCCCGCTCCTGCGGTCGGACCTATGCAGGGGAGTGCGCGAGGCAGGTCAGAATGTAGGACTCCCTACAATGAGACCGTCCTTTTTACGTGCCCGACTTCTAGAAAAGATCTTTGTTCCATAGCTCTGCCCAGGAGCAATTCAGTGACAGGTCCCGGATGCGCAGGCTTAAATGAAGAAATCACCCTAGATGGAGACACAAAGACAGGGAATTTTATTTGAGCACTTTTGACTAAGCTCTTGGGGCCTTTGACACCAGATACAACAGCAATGGGCCCAATTCCCCCACATCCTTGCACAGCCATGGCCCCTCTCCCTCCAGGCAAAGCAAGTGCAAATCCATTCTGAATGGGGAGCTGTTAACATCTGCTTTCCGGCCCACAGGGAATCCAACTAACCCCTGAAGCTGACCCACCCCCAGTGAGACAAACCCCACTCCTGCACAAAAATCAGCCCCTTCCCCACCTGCCCCCACTCAGTGGCAAGGTACCCACTGCCCTCAATGAGTGCATTAGCCGCATAGCACACCTCAAAGATCAGCAGAGCCAGGTTGTTTCAGACTCGTGTGGATGTGGCAGGGTCAGGGTCCGCAGCTGGCGTTCCAGCAGACACCGCCCGACCAGTGGCCCCCTTTTACAATGCGGGGGTCCCAGCTCACATGCTCCCATTGACAGCATCTGTGGCAGCACAGCCCAGGAAGGGAGGCAGCTTAATAACACCCAGCTCTTGTCTCACACTTTTCATCCATAGATCTCAAAGCGCTTTACAAAGGAGGTTGGTATCATTATCCCTATTTCACACATGAGGAAACTGAAGCATAGCATGGGGAGGACACCAGGTCACCCAGCCAGAGCCAGCACAAGGCCCCACCCGTTGGCAGTGCAGCTCCATGGGCTTCTCCTAGGGACTCCTTATGTGGGGACTCCTAGCCAGGTGTCATGCAGAAAGGTGATATCACCAGGGGGACTCCATGGGGCTGCCTGCTCCCTTCTCTTGTATCCCTGGGCCCAAGGAGGCAACATCCTATGGGGAAAGCAGGTGATGACTCCCCCCACCCCCACCCTTTTTAAATGGAGGGTCCCTTACCCACTAGATCCCCTGGGTGCAAACACCCAACCCCCAAAATAGGGCAAAGATGGGAAAATCCCACACAAACACACCGCTTAACAGACCACCAAGGCTGGAAGGGAGTTGGCTGGAGTGAGTGCTGTCACTCGGCATGGGGACACACCCCTCCGTCACACCTGCAGCCCCACACCATCAAGAGAGGGCAGTGATTTGGAGAAGCTCCATTTGGGGGCTCAAGCGCCCCCAGTTCTAACAAGCCAGATGGGGCTGCAGCTCTTGGCCCCTGGACAATTGGGGCACCGCTCTGCGGGTTGAGCTATTCTATACAAAATGGGTAACTCTCAGTTTAGTAAATAACACCTCACTTTGAGTGTGGGGACAGAGGAGCCGTTTCAGAGAACATGGGTGGGGGGGCTGAATCTGGGCTTCGCATGGGGGGTTTAAATTCACACATTCCCAGGCCAGAAGGGCCCGTTGTGATAATCTAGTCTGACCCCTTTTCAACACAGGCCAGAGAACTTCCCAAGTCCAAGGAAGGGGATGCAGTCTGAAGAGTGGGTTTTTAGTGCCCTGCAAGGTCTTCTGCAAGCTCCCTGCCCATCAGACACCTTTGTCCCCACAAATCAGCTCTTCCCCCTTCTGCCCCTCCTTGTGGTCTCTGGGTGGCAGCCCCTCAAACTCTGAGGGCCCTTCCAATAGTGGAATCTGCACGGAATGGCTAGTGCCGCCCCTCCCAGGCATAGGACCACCCCCAGTCTCTGCACTTCGCCAACTGGAGCGTCACGGCTGCCAGATGGACTCCAGGGGCAGGTGGGACAACATGATGTGAGATGCAGCCATTCCAAGGATGTGCAACAAAGGAGCCTGGGTTGTTTCTGCGTCAGGGTCCGACTGGGCCATGCCCTCATGCCATGGGACAGCTCCCTCATACAGAGCGTTTCAGCAGCTTTGCCCCACAACATCTGATCCTCATGCCCCAGCCTGTCCGTGCTCCCCCTGCCCCCCAACCTGTCACTGCTCCCGCTCCCACTCCACCCCTTCTGTTACATGCCTGCTCTCCAGGCCTAAATTGGCCTCCTTCTCCTAGTCCACAACATCCTCCCTCTGCTCCTCAAGGCACAATCCTCCCGCACTTACCCTGCCAAGCTCAGATCAGAAGGCACCGCCAGGCACGTGGGGCTCCACGTGGGTTATAAATGCCTGGACAGAGAGGGCTAAGCCCCGGGGATAACCAGCGCGAGACCGCGGGGTGGGGGATGTCACTGGGTGGCAACAGGGTTCTCCCACCTCACCTAGCATTAACGTGCTGTCCCCTACCAGCCAGAGCATCTGGACCTGCCCTAAAAGGCCCTGCATGGCAGCAGATTGAAGCTCACCCAACCCCAGAAGCTGGGTGCCCCCATCATGGCATGACAAGTCGGTGTGTCTGTCTCCTGATCACCTGCACAGGGCATTGGAGCAGCACAGAGCAGAGCCCAGGATGGCAGGGCTGGAGAAGGGCTCCCCTGCTCTTATGGAAGCCAGCAGTTCTGCCCCTGCCTTCAGCAGGAGCAAGGGCGGCAGGGCAGGACCATCCCTTCAGTGGGATCAGCCAAGGGGGAAGTGCTGCAAGTAACATCCACCACACCATCTGAGCTCAAATCCCCTAAGCCGCAGGGACCATCCCAGCCCCACAACAGCCACAGGGAAGGGCCAGAGTGGGGAGCATTGAACTGAGAAGTAACTGAGAAGTCAGATTTCAGAGTAACAGCCGTGTTAGTCTGTATTTGCAAAAAGAAAAGGAGTACTTGTGGCACCTTAGAGACTAACCAATTTATTTGAGCATGAGCTTTCGTGAGGCTCAAATAAATTGGTTAGTCTCTAAGGTGCCAAAGTACTCCTTTTCTTTTTGAGAAGTCAGAAGCTTGCATCCAACATCCTGAGCAGCTGCCCTGCAAAGGGAGACCAGACCAGCCCCTCTCCCTGCATGCTCCAGGCCCATTGGTGCTGCTCTCCCCAGGGTGGCATCTTGATTGCGTGGGGATGGGAGGAAAAGGGAGAGGACGTATTATATTTCACTGTCACCATCCCAAGGGGTCTCCCCCCCCCAAATAAAGTATTTTACAGCTTGTATATAAAGGGGCTGCTTGCTCAGCACTGAGATGCTGCTGCCCTTAGCATGGGGCATGGCAACTGTTTATACAGGGAGCCCTCACCTGGGACTCAGATGCAGCCACCTCTGGGGTGGATGAACGTGGCTGAGGTTTAACAGACAAAAGCAATGTAAGACAGGAAGTGAAGATATAGAGCCTGGTTTAGGCCAGGAATTCGCCATTAACAGTGAGACACTCTCTCCTGCAGAGTGAGTTACAGACACTCACTGATTCTCAGAGCGGTGACCCCCGGGAGGGAAAGGGACCTGCCCGGGTCAGCAACAAGAGCTCCCCATCAGCTGGTGTGAACCGTGTCAGGGACTGTCCAGAGTCCGCACTAGCTCAGCCCCAAACCAGCCAGCCAATGCCTGGTGGTGGGCTGGGAGAGCGACCTGCAGCTGTCCCCCGCATGGTCACTGTGCCCCCCCGCCGTGTTATGCCCCCAGCCAGGCCCCGCCTGCACACCCCCCATCAACTCCTGCCACCTGCCCCCCACACACAACCAGCATCTCCCCCACCCGTGTTATGCCCCCAGCCAGGCCCTTCGGCACTGCCATCGACCCCTACCACCTGCCCCCCCATACATAACCAGCATCTCCCCCACCCGCGTGTTATGCCCCCAGCCAGGCCCCTTCTGCACAGACCCCATCGACCGCTACCACCTCCCCCCCCAACCAGCATCTCCCCCACCCCCCATGTTATGCCCCTAGCCAGGCCCCTTCTGCACAGCCCCCAGCGACCCCTACCACCTGCCCCCCCAACCAGCATCTCCCCCACCCCCCATGTTATGCCCCTAGCCAGGCCCCTTCAGCACAGCCCCCAGCGACCCCTACCACCTGCCCCCCCCAACCAGCATCTCCCCCACCCCCCATGTTATGCCCCCAGCCAGGCCCCTTCTGCACAGCCCCCATTGACCCCTACCACCTCCCCCCCCCCATAACCAGCATCGACCCCCCTCCTCCCTCCGCTATCTCTCCTCGCGGCGGGGCCCAGGCGAGCTCCCGCGCGGGGCCCAGGCGAGCTCTCGGGCGGGGAGGCTCCGCCCCTCCCGTTGCCAGGGCAGCGCGGTTGCCGCGCAACGTAAACAAACGAACGCCGGACGTGGTGACGTACGTGGGGATGGAACGCCGTTTCCACGGCGACGGGCGGATTGTTTGTTCTGGACGGGCCGGCGGCTGCACGTGGGGCTGGAAGCGGCAACAGCGGGGGAAGGGGGTCGGGACAGAGCGGACAGCGGCGCCCCCCCCGGTCCATCCGTCCCTGTGCCCCCCCCGGGTCCGTACATCCCGGTGCCCCCCCCGGGTCCGTACATCCCGGTGCCCCCCCGGTGGCTCTGCCCGCGTGCCCCCCCCTTGCGGGTCCGTCCGTCTGTCCGGGCGCCCCCACCCACAGGAGGCGCTGCCCGTCCCACGTTCCCCCCGGGGCTCTGTCTGGCCCAGGTCCTTCCCTCCCCCCGCGTCCGTCTGTCCCGATCCCCCCATCCGTCTGCCTGTCCTAGTGCCCCCGCCCCGCGATGCTGCTCCCCCGCTCTGGGTCCGGACCCAGCGCACCTTGCCACGCTCCAGCTGCCTCCCGCCCGCCGGGGGCCCGGGGGCAAAGCCCTGCCCGAGAATCCCCGGCGCCTACCGCGCAGGCACCAACCCGGCTGAGCTCCCGGCTTGGCCCGGTGCGGCCGCCTCCCAGTGCCCCAGCAGCCTGCGGAGCTGAGTTCCGGATTCCCGGCCTGGGGAGCCCCCATGTGACAGCGCGATGCGACGTGCCTGGCAGCTGAGCTGGGGGGGGGGGGGGGGGGGCGGACAGCCCGCAGCCTCCGAGGGGGGATCCCAGCCCGGCCCCTCTTACAGCGGGCGATTCCTTCCGAGGGCTCTGCCCGGACAGCGCTCCTTGCTCTCGGGGGTGGGAGCTCGGTGTGTGCGGCGCTGGTGGGAAAGGGGGCTGTGTGCCACTGGAGAACTGGGCAGTGCAGGCTGCTTTGTAGGAGAAGCCCCGGTCAACACCCAGGGGAAACTGAGGCAGAGACAGAGATGAAGACTGACACACAGTGAGTCAGGGGTAGAACCTAGACACCATGGAGATTAGTCCTGCTCTAACCGGTGCATCCCACTCCCTTCCCGGAGGTGGGAATAGAACCCAAGGATCCTGATTCGCAGCCCACCTCATCCCCTTGCTTTAACCAGTAGGCCCCAGGGTTGGAACTGAACGCAGGAATCCTGACAGCTTCCTGCTCTAACCACTACGCCCCACGCCCCTCCCAGAGCCAGGGAGAGAACCCAGGCGTCCTGGCTCCCAGCCCCCCCTGCTCTAACCACTAGACACCACTCCACTCCCAGAGCCAGGGAGAGAACCCAGGGGTCCTGGCTCCCAGCCCCCTGCTCTAACCACTAGTCTAGGTCTAGATGCCTGCCTGGGGCTGCCATGGCAGGCGGGGCTCCCCTCTGGAAGGCGGGGAAGCGGGAGCCCAGCGCCAGCCTCGCAGGCGTGAGTCAACGGGGTGGAATGGCAGCGAACATACCGGGCCAGTGACATCAGCGAGCTGTCAGCCACAGCCGCATTCCTGCCCCCAGCCACGCTACGTCTGTGCCAGCGAGCCCTGGGGCTGAATCACAACCTGAATCAATGCTGGAGGGCCCCGGCTGAACCCAGGGCTCCCCCTCGCCAGCCAGCGCCCCCCCCCCCTCCGGCTGCCCCAGCCCCGGGTCACCCCCTTAGTCACTGTGCAGTGAGTGAATCAGCGCCCGGAACTCAAACACAACAGAACCCGCCCCACCAGCCCAGCCCATGGCCCCCTGCAAGCCAGGCCGGGAGCAGACACGTGTGTGACGAGGCAACATACATCCCACGGGGGGGGAAGGAGATGTGGCTGAGTGCTCTTGTTCTAGACAGGGCTGGGGGAAGCTAGGACCCCTGGGTTCAGTCCCTGGCTGTGGAAGGTGGGGAGGCCCAGTGGGTAGAGGAGGGGATTAAGAGCCAGGGCCCTTGGATCGCCTGTGAGACCCCCCTCATCCCCCCACATACACACCCAGAAGCCACTGACTCCTCACATCCTGCCCCCTCCGCTCGCCACACACCATCAGGGAGGGTTTGTCCCACCACCGTGGACTCAGGGCTGCACAGGCATGAAGCCGAGCCTGCTATTCTGTGTGAAGCTGGGCAGGCAGAGTGGCTCTGTGAGTACCTGCTGATTCCTGGCTTCCCCCCACCCCCCGCAATGATTTGCGAGGGGGACCCATAATAAGGGGTGACGCTGGCTAATGGTAGCCCTATCCGGCAGAACATGTCCCCAGAGGGATGGGGCTTTGGGGCGGGATCTGGGTGCTGCTCACTCCCAGCCTCTCCAGACGCAGCCGTGGCTTGGCCTTTCCTGTTCTAACCTCACACCGCTTGTTTCTGCCACAAGCCTGCTTGCTGCTGGGGATGGAGCCACCATGAGTCACTCCAGGGTTCCCCTGGGTGCCCGCAGGGCAGGCTTCCCATGTGTCTGGGTTCCTGCTTCTGGCTACAGCTCACTCTGAGCTGGGACTCAGCTCCCAGGGGGAACCACACCCGGCCCTGGGCCGTGTCACTTGGCCCTGGTGCTTTCCCACAGCTCCAGAGTTCATGACCTCAACCCTGTGTTCCTGGTTAAAGCCCTTTGGGCTCCCCAGACTTGGCCTGTCTCAGTGACAAACACTCAAGTTACCCCTGCCCCACTTGGCTGCTCCTGCCCCCTCCCCGCAGCTGGGTCTTGGGGGATCCCCGCTGCCTGGGGTGAGTCAGGCTGGGGGTGAGTGGCCAACGGGGCATCTCCTGGTGCAGATGAAAGGGTCTGGTGTGAGACCCCTGTAGCTCCGTGTTTGGCCGTTCTGTCCTTGCGGCTCTGCTGAGGTTGCTACAGAGGGGCCCAGTCAGTGCCAGCCATGAGGAAGGTGGATCCCTGCCCCACTGGGCTGAGACCCACCAAACGTGCTGCACTCAGGGGCTGGCAACCAGGGAGAAGATGGGCGACATGGTAACACATTGTCCTGTGGCCCTGGAGGGGGGAGCAGTGTGTGATGGGGTGAAGGGGTGGCTGCATGTGCCATTGGAGCAGTGTGAGATGGGGGACTGCATGCATTTTTGGGGGGACTGTGTGTGATCGGTGGGTGGGGGGAAATCTGACCTTATTTCTCTATAGCTTTGTTTTATTTAAATATAAATCCGCCAACAAATCCCAGACGATGGGCCTGCCTCTTGCCACCTGTGCTGTCTGAGCCGTGTGGGTGTCTGTCCATCTGTCCCTCCACACATCCCCTCTCTGTCCGTCTGATCATTTATGTCTCAGACAGCGCTTTGGGGCCGGGACCACGTCTGGTCAGTGCCCAGTGCTGTGGAGCGCAGTCCCAACTGGGGTTCCCAGGGCATCCCTGCCGTACACACGACACTCAGAGCCTGTAAGCCCAGTGCCTCTGGCTGGAGACCGGCCTGGGTGGGGTCCCAGACAAGGGGGCTCTACGTCGGAGCTGGACTGCCCAGATTTCCTGGCTGGCCCATTAGCTCCTCATCGGTGATGGGTGCATGAGGCAGCAGCCCTGGGCAGACAGTGGGGTGGTGCTGGGGGCGGGGGAAGCTGCTCAGAATAACCTGCCACAGCAGGGTCCCGTCTGCCATCGCTGGGACAGTGGAACAAGCAGGCGGGGGAGAGGGGGGGGTCTATTTGGGTCCCGGGTGAGGCTTCACTACAGGATTATTCACGTCTTACCCGCCAGTCCCTGTCCCGTCCCTCGCTGCAAACCACAGCCTGGCACGTCTGCGGCTGCCACCATTCTTGCCGCGTGCGGCCTGCTGTGGTGATGAGCCATGCTCTGGAGAATGTAAACAGGAGCCAGGCTCAGTTGGCTCTCTCCAGACACCATCCTGCTGCTGGGAATGGGCCCTCCTCTGACCCAATGGTAGAGTCACCTCCACTCATGCAGGGAAAAATCCTTGCTGGGTCAGCAGGGAGCCTGCCCCACAGCATCAAAAGGACAAGGCTGCTGCTTGGCTCTGGCCCCTGGCCACCCCCTATCCCCCTGGTTCTGGACAACCTAGCCCCGAAGCTTCTAGCCCTCTAGCTTCCCCCATCTCTGCCCTGGATTTTCATCCCTGCTCCAGGATCTGAGCCTTTGGTCACCACAAAGCCTGTCTCCAAACACCCCCGCTGCCCTAGCTCAGAGGCTGGGGTGCGATGCCAGGCCGGGGTGCCAACGAGTCCCTTAGAAAGAAGCCCCGTTTCCCCATCCAGTTTTTTTCAGGCCCGCACGTCCCTCCAGCAGGAGCACTCCCCCCATTTGCACTCCCAGTGAAACGGGGGAGTCCCCAGCGGACACCTAGGACCAGATCCTCCAAGGCTTGTGGGCGCCCAACTCCCGCTGGGAGGGCGAGGGCTGTAGTCTCTGCTGATGCCCAGCCCGGGGCTGCGGTGGTGTATCTTCTTCAGAGGGCGCCCTGCTCAGATTAACAGGTTTCAGAGTAGCAGCCGTGTTAGTCTGTATCCGCAAAAAGAAAAGGAGGACTTGTAGCTCACGAAAGCTTATGCTCAAATCAATTTGTTAGTCTCTAAGGTGCCACAAGTCCTCCTGTTCTTTCTGCTCAGATTAGGTTCCCAGCCTGCAACACTCCCTCTTGAGCCAAGGAGCCCCCCACCCAGGAGAGGCTGAGCCCTGCACTAAATGGGGCTGTCCTGAGGGACTCCCCAGGCTACATCTGTGCCCAGTGCAGCCAGCCCTGCCCCAACTTCGCCCTGCATACAAGCGCGATCCCACATGGCAGGCTGCCCCTCCTAGCCCATTTCTGCAGCTGGGGCCCAGGGAGCAGCTAGGACAGGGCAGGGGGCTCCTGGAGCGGGCGCAGCTACTGCCCTGATAAGATCTCAGGGCCCTGCAGCACGGCTCCTTTGCCTCACACCTGGAGGAGCTGCTCCCAGGCAGGACCCCTGGGACAACTGTGCCACAGATCCGCAGGCTCGGGGCCATGCTCCAGCTTTGGAACAGGCTCTCGGAAGAACCCTTCAGTGTGCCGCAGCCCCTAGGGGTCTCGCTCTTCCTCCAGGGTAAGCCCTGCAGCTTCCCGGTCCCTTGGGCTCGATGTGTGGTCCCGCGGCACCCCTGCTTCCCACCGCGAGCTCTGCTCAGCGAGTCCCACTGAGACCGACCCTGAGAGACACTCTGCAGGGATTAATGCACCTGACCCGGCATTTGCAGCGACGCTCACACAGTGTGGCCAGAACAGTCGGGTTTATTCGTTGACTGGAGCACAGCTGAGGAAGTCCTTAGAGAACTGAAGGCTACAGCACATGCCATTCTGGTCAGCCCAGAGCCCAGTCAAGCTGTAGAGTGAACCCCTTTGTTCAAGCTCTGTCCACCTCTCCCTTTGACTTCCTTCATCAGACTCCCAGTGAGAGCCCCAACTCCATCCTTCGTTCTCCAGCTGGGGAATGTTGCCCTGCTGAGAGGTGAGGAGATCCCAAATCCCTCTGGGTCCTTGGCTGCTCCCTGTCAACTTCTGGGCACTTGGTTTTGCTATTGTCTTTTCAAATGCTCCAGTGAAGTGGAGACCAAGGCCCAGACAGCTGGGCGACACCCACACCTATGTCTCCTGCCCTGCCCTGCCCTGAGAGCAAACAGTCCCTTTCCACCCACTGGGTACCAATGCATCATATAGGGGAAACTGAGGCACAAACAGGCCTCATCAAAGAATGACAAGATATTCCCATGTTGTCATGGGCTGCAGACCCTGCTACATGGTTGGAGCCTCTTGGGGGGGAATGCAATACACAGGCTGAGGTCCAGAGAGGAACCTGCTGCCTACCTGGGCTGCCCCTGTGATCCCATGAGATTAGAGAGCCCCTTTGCTCAGCCCCATGCAAGTTTCAAGAGTCCTTCTGTGATTGGCTTCCACCGTTTTTACTAGGAAGCCCTAAAATCCATGGCAAAGGGAATCCCACTGGGGTGAACTTGGCCCCATGACCTAGTTCCCCCACACAAGGAGTGAAAGGCGGCGGGGGGGGGGGGCAAAGTCAAGGAGAGCAGCGAGGGGGCTGAGAGCAACAGCCAACCAGTGGGACCAAGTGAGTAAATATTAACCAGATGTTGAGCAACTGTTAAAAACAAGCGGGTGTCTGATCCAACAGGCGATTAGCAGCCACGAAGCAGTGGGAGGATGAGCTTATTTTAAACCCAAAATGTTTGTTCCCCTCTCCCTGCCATGCTCATCTGCAGCCCACCAGCCGCTCAGTGACCTTTTCCCCCTTCTCGAGGGGGGGCTCCAGGGAATAGGGAAAACACTACATAAAATACCCCCTTCCGAACGCTGCACAGGGGGATTCGTTAGTCAGCATCCCGACGGTAAGCATTCGAGCAGCGCTCAGCCCTTCCCAAACTTCTTCTCATTCGCTAGGGGCATTACGGTAGGGCCTCGAAGTCCCATTGCGCTAGGTGCTGCACACATAGAACGAGAGACAGACGCTGTCCCAAAGAGCTAAACGGACAAAAGGGTGGGAGGGGAGTAACTTACCCATGATCTCCCAGCAGCAGAGCCAGGCCTGGAACCCCGGAGTCCTGAGTCCTAGGTGCCGGTCAACTAGACCAGGCTGCAATGCCTCCAGCCTCCTTCTCAGAGATGCTGAGCCCCCACCGCTGCCGGTGATGTGGATGGGACATCATCATGCATGCACCTGCTGCAGGCTGCATGCTCAGGTGGGATCTCGCCTTGGGATAAGTGAGACTCACGGCAGCACTAGTGCGATCACTTCCCTTTGGCAGTCGCAGCACGGGGGCAAAGCGGGCTTTGGGAAGCCCGGGAATGGCTATGGGAGAGCAGCACGTACCACATCAGAGCCCTGAGATCCAGGGGAGTGGCCCCACACTGCCCCTGAGCAGACAGGTAAAGTCAGTATGAAAAAGGGTATTTATGAAGCTGGGGGACTGGGACAACGGCCCAGACAACAACACAATGATACCCCCTTACAGCCAGGCAGGGGAAATATCCACCCCACACACTGCGGCTTTCTGCCCAGAGTACTGGACAGTCATGAGGACCTGCTGACCTAGAAACCTGAAATATTTACTTGTGTTGTGACCCTGGCTGGAACCTGGGGAATCCCAGCCGAAAGCAGGATCTTATTACAGACAGGCCAGGAAGCGGCGGAGAGGAATCCTAGCGGCATGGCGATTGGCCCGCAGACAGTGAGCCAGAATTCAGCTGGTGTTTGTCTAGATGCTCTTGGAATAACTTGCCAGCTGTCCCTGAAAGTGTGTGTGTGTGGGGGGGTTAAACATCTGCCAGCTACCTTGCTCCAGCTGGCCACAGGAGGGTAGGCAGCTCCTGAGGAGGAGAAACTCAAAGGATGAGTGAGGTGTTAATTGGTCTAACTGAAGCACCTGTAACTCTCTCCCCCCCACCCCACCCCCCCAACCAAACAGCTGGAGCCTTCAAAATGGTGCCAGCTAGGACTTTGGAATTCCTTACTCAGGAGACGGCTTGGACTCTCCCTGTGCCCCTAGGGGATATAGTCAGCCCCCTGCCTGGCCACAGCACCCTCCATCTTGAGGGCTCAGAGCTCTTCATAGACATGTCACCTCATAACTCCGCAGGGAGGCAGGTTGTTGTTAGTGGCATCATCTCCAGCTACAGAGAGTGAAGCGCAGAGAGGAAGTGACTTGCACCACATCACTCCATGTGTTTGGGGAAGAGCTGGAACAGAACCTAGGATACTTGTCTCTTTCCCTTGCTTTAACCACGGGGCTATGCAGCGCTCCAGAGAGGAGACCAGAATCCAAGTCCTGAGTCCTCCATCTCAGACCCCCTAACCCAGGGGTTCTCAACTTTTTTCTTTCTGAGCACCCCCCCTGCAACATGCTATAAAGACTCCACGGCCCAGCTGTGCCACAATAACTGGTTTTCTGCATATAAAAGCCAGGGCCGGCATTAGGGGGTACAAGCAGGGCAACTGCCTGGGGCCTCATGCCATAGGGCCCCTGTGAAGCTACATTGTTCAGGCTCCGGCTTCAGCCCTGGGTGGTGGCCCTCAGGCTTGAGCCCCATGCGGTGGGGCTTTGGCTTTCTTTCTGCCCTGGGCCCCAGCAAGTCTAACAGTGGCCCTGCTTGACAGACCTCCTGAAAACTGCTCCTGGCCCCCTTGGTTGAGAAGCACTGCCCTAACCTATGCTCTCTATTTTTTCCTATATATATATATGGGGGGGAGGAAACAGATGTGGCTTGAAACAGTCAAAGCATATTGCAATATCTGTCCAAATTCTCCACCAGTTGTATTCTGTGCAATTCCACCAAAGTCCAGGAGGGTGTGAAGAGCTGGGCAGATTTGACCAAGACATTCTTAAAGGGAAAGGGCTGCAGCTGCCCCTGTGTAAGTCAATTCCAGAAGCACAAAATATTCCCCCAAACTAAGAATTTAAAAAATATTGGCCAACTTCCCGAAGGAGGGAGGGTCAAGGGCTGAACAGCCCATGCCTGCAGCTGGGACGGGATGGCAGGGGATGGGTCACTCAAAATTGCCCCGTTCTGTTCATTCCCTCTGACGCACCTGGCCCTGGCTGCTGTCGGAGGCAGAATACTGCTGGCCCAGCTGGACCATTGCTCTGACCAGGAGGCACGCTTCTGGGAGTGTGGTGTCCTTGTGTATCTTCTCTCCCCTGGCACTAGAGATGGAACGTGAATCTCCGGGGGGGCTCGGCTCGATCTGGGAGGGTTTTAAAAATCAGGGGAGGGAGATACTAAATTCAAGCATGGAGGGGGTGCAGGGAAGGGCATTTAAAGGGCTTTGAGCTCGGGTGATGGAGGCTGCAGGCTGGCTGCAGGCATGGGGCAGGCTGCCACTAGATCTCAGGGAGGCCAGGCGTTTGCGGGGGTAACACAGGCTGGCCTGGCTAAAACCTCCTGACTGGCACTAGAGTGGGCAAAAGCCCGACCTAGCTCCAGCCCGAGCAGGAGCCAGCTGGGGGGCTGGGAGGGGGGCTTCCCCCAGGGCAGCTGATTCCATCGTTGTTCTCTAGGGGGATCTTGCCCCCCCCCCCACGGGTGCTCCCTGAAGGGGCTGCCCCCCCGACCCCCTACTGCGACGCGGGGCCGCTGGTTCAGGCCATTTGTAGAACGATAGTAAAAGTTTCTATTAATACCCAGTCCCGCTCGCCAGCAGCGGCAGCCCCAGCCCGGGCGCTGAGAAAGGGATTCCCTCTGACGTCCTCTGCTAGGATACCAAACAAACACAGCAAAGACAAGCCCATATATGGCTAAGTGCGTCACAGGAACTCCCGCTGAGCGGGACTAGGGATCCCCTCCCCTTTGGACCCCTAAAATCGCCCCTTTCCCCGGGGGGCAGCGGGGCGCCCGGCTCAGGGGGACCCCAGGCAGGCCAGGGCAAGCGACAGGCTGAGTTTGGGGCCCCACGGTGGCTCCTGTGCCTGGTTTTGGGGGCGTGGAGACGTCAGGAGGGGGCCGGCCCCTCTGGTATAAATACGGAGAGGCTGGGCGCGTGGTTCATTCATAAATTGCGAGAGGAGCCGGAGCTTCAGCGTCTCTGCCTAGTGGGGAGACGTTGCCACCCGCACGGGACAGGGCTCCAGGGGACCCCAGCGACCCGCCCCACACCCCCCGCTTTGTGGGGCTTGGGCCTGCGAAGACGCCGCATCGCCTCTGGGTCGTGCTACTTTAGAGGGGCTGCTGGATTATTTCGGGGGGTCGGTGTTGAAGTTACCCCGGTAGCTGCGAAGGGGCTTTGGACCCCCCCTTCTTCCCCGCGGATGTGGCTTTGAGGGGAGCAGACGCGTGGAGCAGGAGGCTCGGAAGCCGGGAGTCTCCCCGCCCCACCAGCGCAGCTTCCAAGGCCGGAGCCCGGCAGGGAGCTGAAGGGGGGCTGCTGAGCCGCGGAGCTTATGTCCCCGAGGCTGCTTTGCCGGTGAAGGAGGAAGAGGGGGAACCGCCGGGCCCCGCTGCCCTGCCGGCGCGGAGCGGCTCGCACCCCGCGCCTGCCGGACTCTGCCGCTCGCAAACGGGACTTGGCAGCCACTTTGCTTCCAGTCTAATCGGCTCCCCCTGACCCGGGGTCGCAGCCTCCCCTGCACCAGCCTTGGCTTCCAGGCGCCCCCAGCGTGGCCACAGGCTTCCCCCTGTGCCCAGGGAGATGTATCAGGGCTTCCCCGGAGACTACGACTCCACCTCCCGGTGCAGCTCGTCCCCTTCGGCCGAGTCCCAGTACCTGTCCTCGGTGGATTCCTTCGGGAGCCCCACGGGCGCCGCCGCCTCGCAGGTAAGGGAGCAGGGGTGCCAAGGGGGAGCCTCTTGGGCAGATGGTGTGGGGTGTTGTGGGATGACTGCCACGGTGCCCGGTGACATAGTACCCAGCGATTGCGGGGGAGGTGTACCGGGAGGTCCGGGTGAGCGATAATGCTGGTAAGGGGGGGGGGGCGATGGGGCCCAGGGACGTAGGGTACATGGTGCCCAGAGATTCAGGGGGCGATGGTACTTGAGGGGCGATGACCATGGTACCTGGCCCAGGAATGCAGGGGGCGATGGTACGGGGGGGGGGGTTGCCAATGGAGTCTAGGGATGCAGAGGGCGCTGTACGGGGCGGGTGAAGACCCCACGGTACCAGTCCTGGGGGAGGGGCAGGGGGCGATGTGGCCCAGTTATGCTAGTGGCGATGATACTTCGGGGGTGGGGTGGAGGAGCCATGGTAGCCGGGAGACCCAGGGATGCGTGGGGCGTGGGACCCAGGGATGCACGGGGAGATGGGGCCTAGTGATTGGGGGGGGGGTGTAGAAGCCATGGTACCCTGGGGACCCAGGGATGTGGGGGGCATGGTACTCGGGGGGCGTGGAGGGAGCGATGGTACCGGGGGGCGATGATACTGGGGGGAGTGGAGAAGTCATGGGACCCGGGATGCCCAGGGATGCGGGGTACCTGTCCCGGGGAAGCCCTGTCCCCTCTCCAGTCCGCATTCCGAACTCCCCCGCGTTGCGCGCCTGGCCTGGGGGGGGAGGTGGAACGTGGGGAGAGGGGGGCGGGGTTGTGCGTAACGTGTGACGCGCTGGAACCCTCCGCGCTGACGTGAGGCACGCACGGCGCTTTCCTCCGCCCCCTCTGGCGCGCGGGTTATTTTGGAACGCGGCGTCCGCCCCCGTTGCTAAGGGGCGGGTGGGGGAGCCGAGCCCGCTGATTGGTCTGTCAGGCCACGCCCCCTCGTGGGGCGGAGGGAAGGGGGAAAGCGTGCGGGGAATGGAAGCGGAGCAGGAGCTGCCCCCCCGTACAGCCCATAATAGTCCCTACAGCCGAACCGGGGGGGGGGGGCGGCGCCCAGGTGCCCCAGGGGAGAGGCTGACCCCCCCGTGTGTGTTGGGGGGCAGGTGCTGCCTGGTGATCCGGGGGAGCCGCAGGCTTCACCCCTTTTTTGTTGCGGGGGGGGGTCAGTGATGCCCCCAAGCTGTGGTGACCAGAATGCCTGGCAAGCAATGGAGTGCCCCCCATGCCCCCCCTCGGAGCTCCCCCCAAAGGACGGGGGTTATGGGCTCAAGGGGCTCCCTGTCCAGGCCCCTCTGCCCCTGCTCTGGTGTCAGTGACCCCACCGGGCATGGGGCAGAGCCGTCAGCTGGGGCAGCCCCTTTCCCGAAGGACGGGGGTGGGGGGGAGAGCTCACCACCCTGGTCAGTGCACCCCGGGCACCAGGAAGCCAGCAGGGGGGCAGCTGGTAAGGTCATGTGCCCTGTCAGAAGGGAGCTGGCTGGAAAACTCGCAGCCTGGGGGCGCGGGTCATGTCTTGCAGCGTTCCCCATCCCACTCACAGAGTCAATGGGCTCGCCTTGCCCACTGCGTGGATCGCTGGGTTATTGCGAGGGCTCAGGTTGGCGGGGGCGGGAGTCCCACCGGCAGATCCCCAAAGATGCGCTGAGCAGAGATGGGAGTGTTATTTTTAGGCTTGTGCTGACCCTGGCGCCCCGAGGCCTGAAAAAGACCAAAGCACAGGACTGCAGATAAAGGTCTGTTCTGCTCCAAAAAAGCGCAGCCCCTGCAGCTTCCTAGGACCTGTGTGTGAGATTCGCACAAAGCCCCTCTTCCGAGACAAGGGAGGGGAGCTAACGAGCCGAATTATAGTCGGCTCTGCCGGAGCCTGACCTGCCTTCTCTGCAGAGCCATTTATAGCTGGGCCCTTTGGTCTGGGGTGCCCTGGGGTCTACAATAAACTAATTCAGGGGCCAGGGCTACTTGTGTAGGACAGGGGTCCTCTCCTAGTGGGTGGGGGCTGGTGAGTGGGGCGCAGAGCCATTTGCTTCTAGCTTGGTAGCTGAGTACCTGATCCAAGGTGCCAGCATGGAATGGGTTGGGTGGCTCTCATCCCAGTTCCTTCTGCCCAGGTGCTCACATTACACTGCCCCACAACTGTTGCTAACTGTTCTCTTCACACCCCCCCCCGCGCGTGCCCCCCCTCCCCCCCAGTCACAGTGATTGAATTCGGCACACCCCTGGGGCGGGGCAGGGGGATGTCTGTACAGTGCAGCGTTTAGGCAATACCTGCAAGTCTCGAGGGCTGGCAATTCAACTTTCACCAGCAGCCACCATGAGGGCAGAGGAACGTGAAACCGGCTGCCCGGCTTTGGTCTCCGTGTCAGGCCTGACCGTGTGTTGTGGCAAGCGCTGGCTGGCAGTCGGGCCTGTATGTGGGCTAGGGTGCACCTTCCCCCTGCATCGTCTGTTGCTCTCCCTGCTGGGCCATGGCCAGGGGGGCCTGTGGATTAGTGGGGAGGACTCTGGGAGGCTGGCAATAGTGGGCACTGGCTGCCACAGGCTGGGATTGGGGGAGCCGTGTTCCTGCCATGCTTTTGCCCAGCTCCTGACCACATTCTGTGTCCTTGTGTTTCAGGAGTGCAGTGGCCTCGGGGAGATGCCCGGATCCTTTGTGCCCACAGTCACCGCCATAACAACTAGCCAGGACCTGCAGTGGTTGGTGCAGCCCACTCTGATCTCTTCCATGGCCCAGTCGCAGCCTCAGGGCCAACAGATGTCTCACCAGCAGCCGCCGCCGCCTGCAGTGGACCCCTATGACCTGCCCGGGACCAGCTATTCCACCCCAGGGATGGGCGCCTACAGCGCTGGCCCCTCAACAGCCGAAGCAGCCGCCCCATCGTCCCGCTCGGCTCGGGCTCGGCCCCGGAGGACACGGGAGGAAACGGTGAGCTGGGCGGACTTGGGGGACATTCTTCTTCTGTCGCACTTCCTCTGGGGCATCAGCAATGAGGTTACTAACTCCATCACTTACCCCCCTCACTGTGCCCCCCTGCCCATTGGGTGCCTCCTGTAGGTGGGGAACCTGGCATCTGAGAGCCCAGTCAGTGGGAACCGCACCCAGCAACGTAGGGCACCCACGCCACCAGCTCGGCTCCTTGGCTTGCATGGCAGGGCTGAGTGGGCAAGGGGGAGGGGCATGAGGGAAGGGGGAGGGCCTGCCAGTCCCCAATGCGAGATGCCTGGGAGCTGCACCGGGCAGCATGGTGTGGCTGGGAGTCTGGCTCAGCTGTGCCCCCAAGGTGGGGAGGAGCCATAGGACTCCTTCCCCAGCTGGCTTAACCCAGTGATTCCTCCTGCTCTGATGCAGGCTGCAGGGCCTTGGCAAATGGGGAATGGATACAGAGTCTACAGTCCCCAGTCCGCTGGGAACGAGAGCTGGTCTCAGCCTGGCGGCTGCCTAGTACCTGAGCACTTGGTGCGGTTCCTAGCCAGATGGGTATCCCCATGGTGGGTGGGGAAGGGGGAGGGATCAGAATAGAGGCCACAGACCGCAATGGCGCGTAGGCAGAACTCCCCATAACACATGGGGCTGAGGGAGGCCCTGAACACTGAAGGGTGGGGCTGTGCTGCATGAGAGGGAGGTGGGGAGGGCCCAGGGCCGGAGCCCCTGGCTGACCAGCCCCCTTGCCTCTTGCAGCTGACGCCGGAGGAGGAGGAGAAGCGACGCGTCCGCAGGGAGAGGAACAAGCTGGCAGCGGCCAAGTGCCGGAACCGGCGCCGGGAGCTGACAGACCGACTCCAGGTGGTGAGTGCTCACAGGGCCCCTTCCCCTGGCTCCCTGAACCCGAGGCCGTGGCTCTGATGCCACACACAGCAAGGTGCCTGGTGGAGCTCGCGGTGAGCTTGCTCCCTGTTCTGGTGCCATAGCTGTCTGGGTGCGAGAGTGGCAGCTTGGGCTGAGCACCTGGGCAGGGTGTTTCTGGGGAAAGTGGGCATCTCCCAGGGCCCTTTGCTCTGGGGAGGAGACAGTCTGGTGGGGGTGGGGCACGGTCTAGGCCTGCCACCTCCAAGCTGCAAAAAGCAGGATGACCCTGAGCCTGGCCCTATACACTGGGCACCATTCTAGGTTCCCCAGGGCACCTGCCCCCCAAAAGGGATGGTGCTGGGGAAAGCCGGGTGCATGGCAGCCTTGGCTCCGTCTCCCCGATAAAAGCAGAACAGCCCCTTGAAGTGGAAGGCGCGGCACTGGCTGTGCTGGGCGCATCCTGCTGCTGCTTGTGCACCTGGTGTATCTCTCGTTTGCCAGCCCCAGGGAGGGGAGCTTTGCCGGGGGCAATAGTGTGGTTTTGGGGGTGGGGGAGGTGGGGTTCCTGAGGCTGGAATTGAAGCTTTGCTGGGTCTACAGTAGCAATGTGCTCTGCAGCCTGGGGGTTGGTCGTGAGGGGGTGGCTTGGGGCATCGGGGTGCTAGGGGCCATAGCAAATGGGAGCTGACCCCCCAGGGAGAAGGCTGTGTATGTAGAGCAGACTCCCAGGCTGGCATAGCTTGGGGCCCGTAGTCCTGTTCTTCTTGGCCCTGCTGACCCTGGCTCCCCCTCCCCTCCAGGAGACAGACCAGCTGGAGGAAGAGAAGGCAGGGCTGGAGTCCGAGATCGCAGAGCTGCAGAAGGAAAAAGAGCGCCTGGAATTTGTCCTCGTAGCTCACAAACCGGGCTGCAAAATCCCTTACGAGGACATGCCTGAGCTGGGCGGTCAGCCTGGCCCGTCAGCTGAGGTGAGCTCTTTGGGGATGCCTGTTAAGGACGACCCGTTCGGGCCAGCTGCCTACCCATCTGTGCCCCTCCAGTACCAGCAGAGCCTGGGCATGCCAGCACCGGGCGCACCGGGCCCAGCGGAGGTAGCGTTTTCTAGTTCTTACTTTACACATGGTGAGCCGCTGAGCGACCCGTACCCTGTTAACCCTTCATATACATCTTCGTTTGTGTTCACCTACCCAGAGGGATCTACCTGCGGAGCCACACACCAGCGGAACAGCAGCAGCGACCAGTCCTCGGACTCCTTGAATTCTCCCTCGCTACTCGCTTTGTGAAATATTAACCACACAAAGCCAATCAAACCCGCACATGCAAACGGGGTGTGTGTGGGACACGCTGCAAACTGACAGCCCCCACACCTGCAGCCGCACTGCCTGGGGCGTGCCATTAGTGAACTGAGGGGACGGCGTGGGGGACCCCTCCCCACCCCCTCCCTTGCTGATACTTTGGGGGACTTTGTTTTAATCTGGCTGGAGGAGCAGGAAGCTTTGGCACCGCCGGGATGGATTGTGGAGCTGGGCCCGGCTCATGGGGGGGGCTGAGCATTGTCTGTCTGTGCTAGTTTGGCGGGGCTGGGGGCAGCAGATTGTGTGGCATCCCCTCCCCCCCCACCTACTGTGAGCAGCTGACCCAGGGACAGAGCTTGTGGGGAGCAGGCTGGGCTGGGGGTTGGTTCCCCCCCCGTCCCTCATTGGGCCGCACTGGCCTGTTGCCCTGCACTGACTCTCTTCCAAAATACCCACCCACTCTGTGTCTTGTGGCTCCTTGCTGCCTGGGCAGGCCCTGCCCTGCCAATCCCCCTGCAGGAGGGTGGCTCAGGTTGGGCTGGGGGCAGCTGTGGAGCACTGAGGCAGGGGCCCATGTCCCCAGCTGCCTCCACTCTTGCTCTGAGGAGCTCCCTGCGGGGCTGAGCCAGAGCCCCATGGCCTAGGCTGGGCAGGAGCTTGGCTTGGATGCCCTGGGTGCTGCCTTCTGGCTGTCTGAGCCTCTCTGCCCTTGCTTGGCTTTCCCGGTGGGGGAGCTGGCGAGCATGGCAGCAATGCCAGGAGGTGGCCTTGTGCCCATCCGTCCCTCTGAGATACTGTGAACGGCCCCAGCCCCTGTACAGCCCCTGCTTTCGCTGCTGTTGTGCGCACATGGTGTGCGTCTCCCGTCTTCCCCCCTTCCCCCAGGCTGCAGCACCTCTGGCCCTACACTGGCCCATCAGGGGCTGAGCCCTCCCTTCCGGTGGCTTTTACCCCCATTGTTATACCCTCTGGGGGGCTCTTTGCTGCCATCATGACATCCCCCCATGGGAACCCCATATTCCATTGACCCCCTCCCCCACAAGCCTCCAACAGCATCGGCCTGATGATGCCATGGGAAAGAGGCCAGGTGCCCCTGCACCCCACTGCAGGCCCTGTGGGGCTGAGACCTTACACAGGCTGTAGAGCCCATCCCTGCTGGCAGCTTTAAGCCCTGGGAGGCAACTCCAGGAGGTGGGGTCCCTCCTGCTCCTCAGGGTCTGTGCCCGGCCTGCCTCAGCCTCTCCTGCTGGGGGAAGACTGGCATTTCTGCCTCTCCCCCCAGGGCTGAACCGGGAATCTCCCTGGGCCCGCCGTCCCCTGTAGCTAGTGCCCATGCGTACGTAGACCTGCCGCCGCTTTGGGCCGTGCCGTCCGCCCCGTCGTCGCCAGCGTGTTGAGCGGGAGAGCCGTGTTGCTTCTATCGCCGGGGCCTGCCCCGTGCCAGCCACCGTGTGCGATGTTCTGTGCCCTCGTGACCAAGCTTTGACCGTGTTTAACTTTGTTCTGAGCGCTGGAGTGGGGTTTCTGCGGCGTTTAGCATCTTGGACAGCGCTGGGGGATGGGGAGTTTTGGTTTTTTAATTATTAGTTTCCTGTGCTGTATTTTGTGACTTGTGTTTATTGGGCGGCTGGGGGGGGTCCTGCGGCAATGCCCAGCGTCCCTCCCAGACCGCGCTGACTCGTCTGCAAAGTGGCCAATAAAAACAGCTTTGAACATGCACCGCTTTTATTCACGCGGGTCTGTTTGTCCAGCAAGGCCCGATGCAGGTCGTGTCACCCCAGTGTCTGCTTGGCTTGCTCCTCCCCTCTGTGCCTTTCACCAGTGGGGCAGGGGACCTTGCCCTGAGAGCCCCAGCCATGGTTTCCGGGGTGACAGATGGTAGCAGTTCCCCTATGGGAGGGGGAAGAGAGCACCTGCCCCTTCTCTCAGGGGTCACAGGCTTCCTCTGAGCTTTGATCCTCCCCCTTGCTGCTAACACACACCTCCCCCGTGCCCATGCTGGCAGGGGGCACAAGGTGGTGCTGGGGCCAACTTCCTGCATGGGCAGGGAGAGTATCCCAAAGCCTGAGTTCAGGTAGGGGGGACGCCCCCCAGCAGTGGTGTAGCCTGGGAAGTTGAGCCCCTCAGCAGGGCCTGGGGTTGCACCCCTGTGCCCTTCCCTGCCTGTTGCCCCCTTACTAACATTCAGTGGGGGTGTTTTGGTTGGTTACTTCCCAGTAATCAAAGGGGAAGGGCTGATGGGAAATCAGGACCCTGAGACTGACAGCCCCCAGGAACAATGGGGAGAGGCCAATGCTCCAGGTCAGCCTGAATGACAGGGCAGGCAGGCTAATCAGGAGGCCCTGTCCTCCCTGTGAGCTGGATTTGCCTGGGTCAGACAGAGGGGGGCCAGGCTAAGGAGAAAGCAGGGGCCCGAGCCAAGCTGGGGAGCAGAGCTGGGCCAGATCCAGAGAGAGCAGCCCCTGTCCTGGGAGCAGAGCTGCAGCCCCAAAGCCAGAGGCACAGCCCAGAGAGAGCAGACTTGCCCTCCGAGGAGAGCTGCAGCAACCAGAGCCAGAGAAGCAGCCCAGGGAGCTGGAGGCAGAGCAGCAGCCATGCTGAGGCAGAGTGGGGCTGGAGCTGGGGCTGGAGCTGGAGCAGTCCGGAGCTGGGTGTCGTGAGCAGCTGGGGAGAGCGAGGGGGGACCCCAGGCAGTGGGCCCAACACAGGGAGACGCCTCAGCCAGGAGGCTCTGCAGGCCAGACTCGAAGGGGGATTGGTAACCCTGACAGGGCGGGGGCAATGCTGGGAAGAAGCCCTGCCACCTAGAGCCTGTGGCCACCACCAGAGCAAGTGTCTGACCCACAGCATCCCTGCAGCAAAGCCAGGGCCTGAGAAGGGGCCTGGGACTTACAAGGAACAGACTGTGAACTGCCCTGACATTCCAGAGACACTGTTTGTGAAGTTCCCCGCCACAGAGCGGGGTGATGTTTCCTTGAACCTTTCCCATTATTCCTTATTCTTTTTAAAATGAATTGTTGATTAAATATCTTGCATTTGCTTCAAATTGTATGTAATGATCTGTGGGTCAGAGAAGTGCCCAGTGCAGAGAGAACCCCCCAGAGTGGGGACACCCTAGCCCCTGTCCTAAGTGACCACAGAAGGGTTGGGGGCCGAGCCCCCCAGGAATCCTGGGCTCAGCCTTGTTGGGGTTACGAGGACTCTGCCAGACAGAGTGGAAGGAGAGCCCTCAAAGGCAGGGAGGCCACTGGGTAAAGGAAGTGGGAGCGAGGACTCGGATCCTTTCGCTAGCCCACTTCACCGGGGTAGTGCAGAAGCTAGGAAAGTTTCCCACAATAGCAGGACTATTCCCCCACTTACATAATTGGCGTCATGAACAGGATCCTATCCACAGGGTCCACCCCATTGGTTGACTGGTTGAGTTCTGGTAACACTGTCTGGGCCTTGTCCAGAACCCTACCATGGCTGGAACTGAAGAACTACGGGCACAGTTTGCTGAACTTCAGCGCAGATTGTCAGACAAAGCTGAGGCATTACAACAGAACAGAGAAGCCTTATCACTGGCTAAGGTGGTGATAGACCAACAGAAGCTAAGAAACCCCCTAGTATTTGTGTCCCACGGGAGCGGAAGGTCCTGGAGTTTGGTGGCTTCCCAACTAGACCAGGAGACATTACGGGAGAGGAGTGGGTCAAGTCTGTGAAGGCCGCTCTGCATGTGCTAAGAGTACCTGAAGAAGATCATGTGGACTTCATAGAGAAGCACCTCAAGGGCCAGACCAAGGCCACAGTACAGTTCATGGCAGTGGCAGACAAAAAAGATGTGGAAAAGGTGTTTTGAACTCCTCCTGGAAGTGTATAGAGAGAAGGTACCTATTGGAACCCGACTAAAGGAGTTCTTTGAGCGAAAGCAGGAGCCTGGTGAAACTATCCGGGCATATGCGTATGACCACCAGGAGAGAATGAGCAAAGTGGAGCGGTGAGACTCTCCACGAGTTCCAGACCCAGATACAGTTCTGAAAGGGCAGTGAGTGCTGGGGCTCCAGGATGATTCCCTCCGCCGCGAAATGAAAAGGAGGTTTAAGGAAGAGCCCAGTAAGAAGTTCCATGAACTCATGCAGGCTGCCATTATGTGCTCAGAAGAAGAGGAAGTTCCTGTGACAGAGACAGCCAAGCCTAACCCCCGGACACAAAGTGGGGGTCTAGCGAATGCAACTGCTGGGGGAAAAGGCCCTGCCCCAAACACAGTTAACACTGGAAGGTTTAAGTGAGGCTGTCCAACAGGAGGAGATGATAAAAGTGACGACTGAGTTAATGAAAGTCCCATTAGTATGTCAAAGTATCCAAGGGCACCGGGATCCCGAAGAACCCCACTAAAGGGTGAGCTGGGAAGGTACATCTGTTACACTTGTGAAAGGCCAGGGCATGCTAGCCGGGAATGTCCACTGAGAAGGAGAACAGAGTCCCAGGCACTGAAAACCAATGGGGCACCAGGAGCGAGTAGTCCATCTACAGTAGAAGGTCAAGCAGTGGCAGAAGGATTCCTAGGCCTCTCCTTGGTGGAAAATCACCCTGTATACAGTGTTGAAAGGAACGCGGGCAGTGCCAGCATATCTAGCGACTTCTGTAAGCAGGCATTTGGAAACTAACTGCTGAAGTATGTATAGCAGGAGGTGAAGACCAGATGTTTGTTAGATACTGGCTCAGAAGTCACCACCGTTACTGAGACATTTTCAAAAATATTTGAAAGACAAGGAGCTGACCATGCACAGCACACAGTTTGTACGCCTAACAGCAGTTAATGGACTGGCAATCCCGGTGGTGAGATGCCTCGAAGCAGACCTAGACTACATGGACCAGACACTGCCAGGGAAATGCATCTTCATCCTGAAAGACAGACTCTGAAGGGAGCCATATGGGAGAAGGAGTCCCAGGGATTCTAGGGATGAACATCGTTAGTGAGCTGAAAGAGCTACCGTTGCCAGTAGAAGGAACCAGGAGGATGAACTGTCATGGGCACTCTTAAGAATGCTGTGCTGAGTAGAGGGCTGGCTCGAGCCAGTAGAGACAAAACCATTCATTGGGGCCTGCGGGGCGGATTGGAAATGTTAAAGTGGGCAGAAAACTGAAGACTCTTATGCCTCCTCGGAGAGGGAAGATCCTTGACGAACACTGCTGTGTATCAGAAAATACCAATAGATATCGAGCTCTTGTAGAGCCTACATCTGGGGTAAACCTACCTAATGGACTTCAGTCAGCCAATGTACTGACTAGTGCCGTCAAAGGAAGAGTACCAGTGAGTCTTCTAAACTCAAGCATGAAGGCTATGGAGTTGTAGCCTGAGGAGGTGATCCCTCAGGTGAAGGTAACATTTGGGGAGAGGGGAGAACAAGTTACCTTTCCTCAGGAAAGATGTGGTGGGAGACTGCCAGTTCCAGTTCAGGCGGCATGCCAAGGGCTAATTCCTGCACAGGTGGCTAACTTAAGGGTGTTGCCAGAGAAACATCAAGAAGCCTTTTCTAAGATGACCAATTTTGATGACTGAGTCAAAGGTGTCCACAACAGGCCAAAGACAGCCAGTGAAGTTGCTCTCCGTACAACTAAAGACACAGCCCAAAGTAGGAAAAGGACTTATCACAAGTCCAGTGGGGCTCCCATCAGACCTGGTGACTGTACCAGCTCGGAGCCACAGATGCTGGAGACGTAATAAAATACAGGACAAATGGGAGCCAAATCCCCACACTGTGGTCACCCACAACAATCCCCAACTGCCAGTGTATGTTATCCAGCCTGAACAAGAAGGTCCTGAGAGAGTAGTACGTAGAGACCAGCTAAAGCATTGGACTTTTAGTCTTACCAGGGCTCGTAGGAGGCATAGAGCAGCATTTCTAGAGGAGACTAAAACCAATGGGGTAAACCCAAACCCTAAGGAGAATGTCCAGATGCCTCAAACTCACCCAGTTTTACCTTAGGATAGGGAAATAGAAAATATGAAGAATGAACCACCAGTTTTAAAAAGGTCCCAGAGGGCTAATAAGGGTGCACTTCCTGTTAGACTTACATAATTATGTAATTGGTTCTGTGTAGTGTTTTAATGAATATTGTTATGTATAGTATGAAGAAGTAGATGTGGAATGCTAAGTATGTTAAATGTTCTGCTGATTGTTAATGGGTTTTTGATATGATGTGGGTATATGTTACTATGGGGCCGGATGTACTGGTGTGAATAGTGTGGTTGTGGCAGAATTTTAGCACTGGGGAATGTAAGGGGACTGTTACCGCCTTACTAACATTCAGTGGGGTGTCTTCCTTGCTAGCTCCCAGTACTCAAAGGGGAAGGGTCGATGGGGAATCAGGGCCCTGAGCCTGACAGCCCCCAGGAACAATGGGGAGAGGCCAATGCTCCAGGTCAGCCTGAATGACAAGGCGGGCAGGCAGGCAGGCGGCCAGGGAGGTCCTGTCCTCCCTGTGAGCTGGAATTACCTGGGTCAGATAGAGTGGGGCCGAGCTAAGGAGAAAGCAGGGGCCCGAGCTGAGCTGGGGACCAGCCCTGGGCCAGATCCAGGGGGACCAAAATAGCAGCCCTGAGAGAGCAGCCCCTGTCCTGGGAGCAGAGCTGCAGCCCCAAAGCCAGAGGCACAGCCCAGAGAGAGCAGACTTGACCTCCGAGGAAAGCTGCAGCAACCAGAGCCAGAGGGGCCAGAGAAGCAGCCCAGGGAGCTGGAGGCAGAGCAGCAGCCATGCTGAGGCAGAGTGGAGCTGGGGCTGGAGCTGGGGCTGGAGCTGGAGCAGTCCGGAGCTGGGTGTCGTGAGCAGCTGGGGAGAGCGAGGGGGGACCCCAGGCAGTGGGCCCAACACAGGGAGACGCCTCAGCCAGGAGGCTCTGCAGGCCAGACTCGAAGGGGGATTGGTAACCCCGACAGGGCAGGGGCAACGCTGGGAAGAAGCCCTGCCACCTAGAGCCTGTGGCCACCACCAGAGCAAGTGTCCAACCCACAGCATCCCTGCAGCCTAGCCAGGGCTTGAGAAGGGGCCTGGGACCTACAAGGAACAGACTGTGAACTGCCCTGACATTCCAGAGACACTGTTTGATGTTCCCTGCCACAGAGCGGGGTGATGTGTTTCCTTGAACCTTTCCCATTATTCCTTATTCTTTTTAAAATGAATTGTTGATTAAAAAACTTGCATTTGCTTCAAATTGTATGTAATGATCTGTGGGTCAGAGAAGTGCCCAGTGCAGAGAGAACCCCCCAGAGTGGGGACACCCTAGCCCCTGTCCTAGGTGACCACAGAAGGGCTGGGGGTCGAGCCCCCCAGGAATCCTGGGCCCGGCCTTGTTGGGGTTACGAGGACTCTGCCAGACAGAGTGGAAGGAGAGCCCTCAAGGGCAGGGAGGCCACTGGGTAAAGGAAGTGGGAGCGAGGACTCAGATCCTTTCACTCGCCCACTTCACCGGGGTAGTGCAAAAACCAGGACAGTTCCCCACAATAGCGGGACTATTCACCCCTACATGTAAGCGGGGGATCAGCGTTGCAGGGTTAGGGCAGGCCTGGGGCTTGGCGTAGGCCAGTGCGTTGGGCCCAGGGGCTGGTGTTCGGCCCTTGTACCCACAGGTGCAGTCCTGTTCCAGGCAGCTGCCCCAGTCCAGCTTCCTGCGGGGGTGGTCTCCCAGCCCAGGCCCTGCTCCTCGCTCTCCTTACAGTGAAGGGGGCAGCTGGCTGGCTGGCCGGCCAGCCGTACCTCCATCTCCTAGCGGCTTCACTAAGGGAAGCTCTACACCTATCTTCCCTGCCAACGGAGAGGCCCACCTTGCCTTCCGGCTCAATGTGCAGGCCCTGGGTGCCAACTGCCTGCCTGAGCCCTGCCTCCTGCTCCAGAAAGCTCCAGGCTGGGTTGGAGCAAGAACTGGTCTCAACTCGCTCCAGCCAGGCAGAGAACAGGGCTGGTACCTCAGGTGGAAGTACCCAGGAGGGGCTGCCCCCCCCCCCACCACTCTTCAAGCCAAGGGGCCTCAAAATCTGTGCCAAGTTCTCCTGGGGCGAGCAGGGGGCGAGTTGTCACCCTTTGATAATGACAAATTGCAGCAAAACCCTTTTCCCTGGGAATTTTTCAGCTTTTAAATCTTGAAATGCAGGATTTTCCAGCTGGCCCCTGGCCCCCAGCAACTAACAGCACCCAGAGCCCCCTGGGGCTGGCGCCCTGCTGCCAGCTCTGCCTGTCCGGAAGATGCTTCCGCCAACGTGGGTGAGGCAGGAGATCAGACCAGACTAGACTCCTTGCTCTGCGGACTGTGCTCATTGTGCAGCCCAGGGGTTCCCTGCATCCCTCCACTCCCTGCACGCTCCCTCCATTACGTGCTATTTGAGGGACTCCCTGCAAACCCCCCCCCCCCCCCAAATCTTCCCATTGCAAGAGATTCTGCGTGCCCACCTGTGATGAAGCGGGACTCTTCTTAATGTTTCCTCTGAATATTGTGGGAGTGCCTCAGTTTCCCCTATGCAGTTCTTAAGTATCTAGGTGGTGGGGTAAGGGTGTATGATCATTGCAGAGCCCTAGAGGGCAGGTGTGTGCAGGGGTCTGGACACAGAGAATGGCCAACACCCTCTTTCCTGGCAACTGATGGCCGGGACCCTTCCCCCCTGCAAGGTGAGAGCTAAAGGGTTGGAGAACAAAGGAATCAGGTGACCTCCTGGGCTGGAAAGGGACAAAGCCCAGAGGAGGCGGGGCTGGAGGTTTGGGGCTGGCTGGGGACATGGAGTGAAGTGCAGACGTGGTTGTCTGGCTCACTGTCCCCCAAAATGGACCCAGCTGAGGAGTCCTGTTCTCTGCACCGACAAGCTCTGTTTTAGACCATGTTCCTGTCGTCTAATAAAACTCTGTTTTACTGGCTGGCTGAGAGTCACGTCTGACTGCGGAGTTGGGGGGCAGGACCCTCTGGCTTCCCCAGGACCCCGCCTGGGCGGACTCTCTGTGGGAAGTGCATGGCAAGGCAGAGGATGCTGAATGCTCTGAGGTCAGGCCCAGGAAGGTGGAAGCTGTGTGTCCTAAAGACAGGCTGCTCACAGAAAGGAGACTTCCCCAGAGTCCTGACTGGCTTCGTGGGGAGCAGTTCCAGTGCATTGCCCAGGGACTCCATGACAACTGGTGGTAGAGGTGGGATGTACTGCACCCCGTGGATGGTGCTTCCTGCAGTAAGTGACTGCGGAGCAGTAAAACGAAGGGGGATTGACAAGGACCAGAGCTGCTGAAGGCTCAGAGAGGAGCGGTTTCAGGGGGCAGTTAACCCCTTGGGAGTGTGTGACCAGCAAGAAGGATTGTGCAGTAATGGGGTCCCCCTGGGGAATGCAGTGAGCAGCCTGCGGCTTCGCCCTGAGAGAGAGAAGGACTTCTGCAGTAACGGTTCCCCTGGGGATTGCAGCGAGTGGTCCCAGGGGCGGAGGAGTCTGCAGCTCGACCCTGGCAAAGAGGTGGTGACCTCGAGAAGGGCTGGCACACTAGGGGTTCTCCCTGGAGACCGTGGGAAGCTGAGAGCACACAGGCCTGTGAGTCCACAACAACTTGGGAAGAGCGGAGTGATGGCCTGTCACCGTCTCCTTAAGGACATTGTAACCCTGTGCAGAAAGAGAGGGTTGAGCATTGGAAAGTTCACCAAAGCAGAGTTAATCGTGCAGCTGGAGGAGGATGACCGCTCTAAGGAACAGATTCCTGACCCCAACTGGGGCTATAGCAGGATCTGGGAGCAGCTGGAGTGGTAGCCAGGCATCCCCAAGACTCCTGTCCCCGACCAGACGGGGGTCTTCACGATCGGGTTCCCCATCGGGGGATCGGAGACGGACGGGATTGGAGCTGAGTCCGAGAGAGCAAGAGGACTGTGAGAGACAGCGAGAGACCAAGAAAGAGCTGCAGAAGCAGCAGCAGCATGAACTGGCGGTGGTGGAGCGGAGAGGCCTAGGGGACCCCCCAGGGGTGAGTGGGGATAGACCCCAGGGGGCCAGCTCCGCAGGGAACCTAGAGACTAAATTGCTGCCCCTGGTTAAGGAGGGGGGGATGTGGATGCCCACCTCACTGCCTTTGAGCAGGCTGGCGATTTGAACCAGGGGGACCCTGCGGAAAAGCCCCGGTGTCTAGCTCCCTTGCTGGGTCCCAAGGCCATAGACTCTGTCAGCCAGATGGGTGGGGAGGCGGACAGGCTCCCACTCCTGACCCCAACCTATATGTCTGTGTGGAGTTTCCTGGGGTCAGGCCCCTCGGACCTCCAGTGGGAGCGGAAGGTGATGGTCAATGGGGAGCCATTCCTGGGGTGCGAGATCCTGGGACAGAGAGAACCGTTGTCAGGCCCTGGGTGGTGCAGCCTCAGATGCTGAGGGGCTGTGTGACCGGGGTGAGGGTCCCAGGGATGAAGCCCCTCGCCCTGCCTATGGCCCAGATCCCTGTGCAGACACAAGAGGGGTGGGGCTGGCTGGCCGTTGGGGTTCTCCAGGATATCAGCTGTGAGACCCTGTTGTGGGGTGACTGTGTCTCTTTGGGACAGGATCCAGGCCCTGCTCCTGTAACGGCCGAGGGTTTGAATCCAGGGAACCAATCGGCAGAGAGGGAAATGGTCAATGAAAATGCAGATGACCTGGCTGGCAGCGGGGAGGAGCTGCTAGGCTCAGGATACCTGCCTGCCTGTAACCAGACCCCTGGGGCTCGGTGGGACAGAGAGATGCTTCCCGCCCCCTTGCATACCAGAGAGGGGGGCTCAGGGGGCTCATGCTGGCTCTGATGCAGTGAGGAAAGCAGGGAGCTCGTTGCCTACCCCCACTGGGACAGCAAGGGCAGCGCTGAGCACAGTGGGAGCTGAGACCCCAGCAGAGGGGTGGGGGGAGACACAGGCAGGGCAGGGGATCTGTTGGGAGTGGCAAGGTGCTTGGTAAGGAAAGTCTGGATGAGCCTAGGCAGCCTTGTGAGCTGATGGCTTTGTCTAGTCAGCAGGGTGGGAAGGCGAGGAGAGTGGAAGACGAGTGTCCCTGGACCTTACCTGTTAGCTGGGTGGAGAATTGGGACAGTGAAGGAAACGTCCCTGCGTCTGTCAGGGGTATTGACTTGCCTGTGGAGGGAGCTACCCCGGTCTCCAAGCAGTTGTCTGTCACCAGCCTTGTGTGCGGGACAAGGGGAATGAGATCCCAAGCTGTGTGTCTGGGAAAGGAGAAAGTGTGTCTGGCTCTTCTTTGTCTGTGGAGCAGACAGAAGGGGTCTTTCAGCCTGTGATGGTTGAGGGTCGTGCAGTTGTCTCAGAGTTTGTTCTAGATTCAGCTAAAGCCCAGGAAGAGAAGGATCCTAAGTTTCTGTCTGCTCGGGAGAATGGCCCTGTAACTAGGTCGCATCCAGTTAGTGTCTATGTAAAATCCCAGAGCCCAGACAATTCTGGTGCTTATATTTTGCCTGTTGCTAGTGTGTGGTTGGGAAAGGGTGTTGCAACTCTGTCTAATCAGGGTGAGATTCTAGCCAGGGCACAAGCAGAGCATGAAGGTGATGTGATTGTGTTACCTACTGAGGGTGTGGAAACCTGTAGCAAGAAGGGAAAGATTCCTGAACTTGTGGGTGGCAAAGGGAAGGAGAATGCTTCTGACCTTTTATCTAGGAAGTCTGTCAGTTTGCCTGAAAGGGGATTATGTTGGAATCTGCCTGATGGGCCAGAGGTGATTCTGGATGTAAGTGAGACCCAGAAAGAGTCTGTTGTTGCTCAGGAAAGTGTTTCTCTAGAGCAAGCCCTAGGTGAAGAGGGTAAGAGCAGAATTTCTGTGAGGGGTGAATTGTTGCATAGAAAAGCCCTAAGGAAAGGAATCCTCATGGAGTCTTTGCAAGCAGTTTACTGCAACTGAAGGGTGTGAAAGTGATTTAATCAAGAAAGTTTCAGTTCCAAACAGCCAGAAATTTTCTGTTGTGAATGGATCCACTGACTTTCCTGTTGAAGCATCCAGTGTGGAGAGCTTTAAGAAGGTCTCAGATGGAGTGAAAGCTGTTAAGAAAGTTAAACAGTCCTCTAACCAAGTGGCTGTGTTTGGCCAGCTTGTTGGGGAGACAAGGTTGTTGAGAAAGGGATGTCTCCATGCTAGTTCTGTAAGTGAACATTATGTGGCCCAAGTCAAGATGGGGGCTCTTAACCAAGAGAGCCTGAATTGCAGCCCTCCAGACTGGAGTGCTGGGAGAAGACCCGATCCCAGTTTGACCCCCGGGGGTTTTGGGGTGGCCAAAGGGCACGGGCCGCATAAACCTTCCCACATGCGGCATGCGAGTGCTATCGACCACCCTGACCTAAGGGAGGGCATGAAACTGGAAGGGCCTGGTGTAACTCCCACCAAGGAACAGGAGAGATGCTGGGGCATCCATGGGAACGTTGGTGGCTTCGAACTTCCCCAGGTCACCAGCTAAAGTGACCCTGCTCAGTTCGGTCTCGAAGGGGGGCAGAGATGTGCCGAAGTGGGACTGTTCTTAATGTTTCCTCTGAATATTGTGGGGGTGCCTCAGTTTCCCCTAGGCAGTTCTTAAGTATCTAGGTGGTGGGATAAGGGTGTATGATCATTGCAGAGCTTTAGAGGGCAGGTGTGTGCAGGGGTCTGGACACAGAGAATGGCCGACACCCTGTTTCCTGGCAACTGATGGCCTGGGCCCTTCCCCCCTGCAAGGTGAGAGCTAAAGGGGTTGGAGAACAAAGTAATCAGGTGCCCTCCTGGCCCGGAAAGGGACAAAGCCCAGAGGAGGAGGGGCTGGAGGGGGAGTTGGTTTGGGGTTGGCTGGGGACATGGAGTGAAGTGCATACGTGGTTGTCTGGCTCACTGTCCCCCAAAATGGACCCAGCTGAGGAGTCCTGTTCTCTGCACTTACAAGCTCTGTTTTAGACCATGTTCCTGTCGTCAAATAAACCTCTGTTTTACTGGCTGGCTGAGAGTCACTGCGGAGTTGGGGGGCAGGACCTTCTGGCTTCCCCAGGACCCTGCCTGGGCGGACTCGCTGTGGGAAGCGCACGGAGGGGCAGAGGAGGCTGAATGCTCCGAGGTCAGACCCAGGAAGGTGGAAGCCGTGTGAGCTGTGTGTCCTGCAGACAGGCTGCTCCCAGAAAGGAGACTTCCCCAGAGTCCTGACTGGCTTCGTCTGGAGCAGTTCCAGAGCATCGCCCAGGGACTCCGTGACACCACCTTCCTGCCTCTCCCTGGGCCAGGGCTTGTGTGTGCCCCCCCCCCCCCCCCCCGTTCTCCCTTGCCCTCAACTCAGTATCCCCCATGGCAGAGACTCCATCAGTGGCCCCAGTCCCACTCCCAGGCCGGAGGTTCAGTCTACCCCCTGTTTTCACCTTTCCCCTCGTGCCAGAGGCTGTGTGCATCTCCATTTCCCCGCCCTGAGGAGGCCTGGGTGGAGCTTATTCCCCCTTCCCCTATTGCAGGGGCTGTGTACATTCCCCATTCCCACCTGCCCCCAATCTCCTCCTACCCGTCTAGTTATTTCTTTTCTGGCTGCCTGGTGCAGGGGGCAGATTTTGGGGAGACAGGCAGAGATGAGACTGGGTGTTATGCTGGGAGCCATTAATGGGGCCAGTGGCTAGTTTTCTGAGCTCTAGGCCAGCGATTCGCCTAAGGATCCTTCTGGCGCATTACCGAGTATCCCAGCCCCCTTTCCTTCCCGGTGTTACGGGATCATGACCTCCCACGCGCCTCGCGCTCTGCCCTTGGGGCACCATGTGGAGAACACGATGGCATCCTCCATGGGGCAGAAGCATCGTCTGGGCCTGGCTCAAGGGAGGGACCCCCACAGCCCAGGCAGGCCCGCAGGGGACCCCGTGTGGGACCCACTGCTATAGACCATGGCAGAGCAGCCTGAGGTGGTGGATCAGCTAATCAGATGGCCAGGGCACTGAGAGCGTCCCCCCCATTTTCTTCCTTTCGGTTATGCAATTCCCCCCCCAAATCCATGGGGGTTCTGCCCGCTGCTGCAATGTTGGAATGGATCCGATGCGTGTCCAGTCGTCCCGGCTGGACAGACAGGCAGAGGGATGCCGCTGAGACGTGTACAGGGCCATCCCAAGCTTGGGCAATGGTCCCTCCTGGCGTTGACCTCTCTGAATCCAGGCCCAGCCAGGCTGGGCATCTGCTCTCAGACAGGGGCCTGGAAGGTGTCAGTGTCCAGAGGACTAAGCCAGGGTCCCACATCCTGCACCGAGTGCCTGGCTGGGGGTGCTGAGCGTGCAGGGAAACGCCAGGGCTGGGTGGGGTGAACCCCCAGGGACATTGGGGGAGGGGCCCTGCTTTCTGCAAGTCCCCGTGCTCACAGGCTCTTTCTTTGTCATCAGGGGCGTCTGGCCTGGAGATGGGACCCTGGACTAGCGGGTAGGATCCAGACCCGCACATCCCCAGGGCACTGGTTCTGACCCACCCGGTGACGGTTCCCCGCTCCGTCGGGTACTGGTAGCCCGCTCCCCAGCAGAAATGGGTATAGGCTGCCCCCTGGTGGCAGCAGTGCAGATCTGCAGCCAGGATCCCTAGTATGGGGAGCCCCAGAGCTGGGGGCTGGGGGAGAAGAGGTGGGGGGACAGCTGCCTGGGGGCTCTGGATTTATCCCTACGTGTCCCAGGAGCTGTCTGCGCTCACCCCCATTTGCTGACACAAGTTCCAGAAGGCCCCAGGGGAAGCGGCCGGCCGCCCCGGCTCGATGGTGCAAAGAGCAGAGCGCTGTGTCTGCATTTGGGGCCCACAGAAGGGGGAGGGTGGGGCCTAAATTAAGAGGGTTACGCCTGGAGCCCTAGGACCTGGGTAAAGGTGGGTGCCCCTAGCGCAGGGGTGGCCAATCTGGGGCTCCGGAGCCCCATTCAGAAGTTAACATGCGGCTCCTTGTACAGGCACCGACTCCGGGGCTGGAGCTACAGGTGTCAACTTCCCAATGGGCCGGGGGGTGCTCACTGCTCAGCCCCTGGCTCTGCCACAGGCCCTGCCCCCACTCCACCCCTTCCCGCCCCCTCCCCTGAGCCTGTTGTGCCCTCGCTCCTCCCCTCTCCCCCCAGAGCCTCCTGCACGCCACGAAACAGCTGATCGGGAGGGAGGGGGAGGCGCTGATCGGCGGAGCTGCCGGTGGGCCGGAGGCGCTGGGTGGCGGGGGGCTGCTGACCTATTACTGTGGCTCTTTGGCAAATTGGTAAATTCTGGCTCCTTCTCAGGCTCAGGTTGGCCACCCCTGCCCTAGAGTGTGTGAGTAACAGAGAATTTTGTGCGGGTAACACTACGGGCTAGTGACAACGAAGGGGGCAGCCAGAAGCTATTTCTGCCGGTGGGACTCCTAGAATAGCCATTGCAACGTGCCAGAAACAGCACCAGACAGCCAGGGCAGTGGGCTGGGATATCCTAGCAACAGCTGGGCCTTGACTTTGCACACCCGAAGAAGCAAATGCACTTAGTCATGGCTGATGCTTATTCTCTGTGGGCGGAGGCAGGGCACATGAGGGCGACCTCTCCCGGGAAAAGGGCTGGAGCACTTCACAGCACATTTCCCGCCCCTGGGATGCCTGGGAGTTTGTTTCCAGGAATGCCCCCCACTGATTTCCGAGGCTTTCCAGGGGCACTTGGCCGGCCGCATCAGCCGGGCGAGCAGCATACTGGACACTGAGAGGAGCCCCAGACAGAGTGCTGGGAGACCCTGCATTGCCAAATCTCTGTCCGTCCCGCAATCTAGAGCTCCGCGGACTCCAGCAAGTTGTTTTAAAGACACCGACTGGATCTGATCTCCTTAGACCAGACGTCCTGAGAGCGCTCGGCGGTGAAAACCCCGCCACAGACACTGCCTAGGTTGGCCCCAAATGCCACGGAAGGGGCGAGGTGGGGAGGTCAAAGGGGAGACAATCGATCAGCCCATCAATCAGCTGTTCCCAGGCCCAAGCAAGGGCTGCGGGAGGCAGCCCCTGAAGTGAGTACAGATGGTGGCAGGTTTTGTTGGCCAAAGGAGGTGGCTGAGGGAGGGGAGGGATCGGCAGGGGGAGATCGGCACAGTATGGCTAAGGAACAGCGGCCAGAGGGCAGGTGTCAGTTTCTCTCCCTGGCAGCTACCACTGACTGCAGCAAAATCGCAGACCTCCCATAAGACTGCGGAATTTGTGATTTTTGTTAATGGCGTTAGTTAACTGAGGAATTTACTGGGGAGACATGAGGCAAATTGAAACCTGTAGTCAAATAGCAATCTACCACTGTAACACCACTGGGTTTTCCTGGCTCCTGCAGGGTCCGGGTTTCTTCCCAGCTCTATATCAGTCTGTGATCAAGGTCTAGCAGCAGCTGGTCTGCAGAGGGTCCGCCTAGAGTAAAGGGAGTGGGGTGAGTTGGGCCTCTCTGCCTGAGGGAGCAGCCTGTTTTGTCTCTCTCTGGTTTCGGTCCTTTATCCTTCCGAATTCGAAGAAATTAAGTCATGTCACGTTACAACCTTCCAGCCAGAGCACTGAGGTTTGTATCTCACTTCTCTGGGTGCGCACCATGAACATAACGCTTGGATCTGTAACCGTGGGCACAAACCCATTGGTAAAAGGCATGCACCTTTAGAGGCCTGTACCTCGGGAACCCATTGGTGAAACAACCCCAAACTTGGATTACTGCCCATGAGATGGCACACCAAATTTCAAGGCAATCTGAGTAACCATATGGCTTTTTGAGCACTTACAGGATTCAAGCTTTAAATAGAAAACTGGTCTGAAACTTAACTACAATGGATCTGACAGTCCACTATACTCAGTCCCTTCCCACCCAGTGGGTAGCAATACCACATGGGTGGGTAAACAGAGTCACACATAAGAAGAATATTACAAACATTCCACCCTTCCCCGCAGGGCTGGAGCTGGGGACTGTGTGAATTTTAAGAGGTGCCCCAGACGTTTGAACCCAATGCTTGGCAGAGGGGTTACACCACAACCCCACACTAACAATGGCACATTCTTCGTCCTGTCTCATGCCTACTTAATAAGGCACCTTCCCGCTTCCTGACCCGTTCCCAGCGTCTGATGCCATCTCCAGGGGCAGAGTTCAAGGGGTATGAGGACGGGGGTCGTCTTTCCTGGATTTCGGAAGGTTACGTTTAGCGCCTCTCCACACTCTGGATGGGCACGAAGCGCTGCTGGGTGACCTGGCCACTGCGCCAACCAAGCTCTGGGGGCCCCCTGGCTTCTACCCCCAGCTGTGCCTGGAGGGATTTTGTGTAACCTCATTGTTCTGTTTGGGAAGTGAGGGCCGGGGGCTTGTGCCTGCCCGGGGTCCTGGCCGTGGCTGGTAAGAACGAGGCGCGAAGCCTGCGGTGGTCTCGCCTACAGGCATTGGGTTGAGACTTGAACTCACGGCCTCCGTGGCTAGGACGCTGCCCCGCCTCGGGCACCGAGTCTGGATGTCTGAGGGCAGAGGGGACGGAAGATAGCACAGGTGCTCTCGCTCTCCTGGCTGCCTTGGCCGCAGACAACGACCCATTGTTCTCTGCAGGCACCAGCCCCTTGCACCGCGGGCGAACAGTGTCAACAGCTGCAAGTGCCTCGGCTTCCTGTTGATGTGTTTAAACGCAGCAGCTCTTTCCCCCCCAGCTGATTGTTGTCTGGGTTAGCAGCTGCCGAGCAACGGGCCGGGCTCAGCTCCCAGGCTCCTTTGGGTGGGACTGGCCAGGGGGCCGTGGGTGCCCTGCTGCCAGGTGCAATCCATGGGGAGAGAAATGCCAGCCAATGGGAGAGGCCCAGGAGAGGCGGTGTGGCCTAAGCCCTGCCCTCCAAGTGGAGCCAGTGCTCCCCCCCCACCCCGCAATGCTTTTCGCCCGTGGTCCGGCACTCGCCCGCTCCTGGCACGGGAGAGACTGAAGGCCTGCTGTACCCTGAGCCCAGCACTCTCCTGCAAGCCCTGCTTCCCACCCAGGCCAGGCAAGGGATTGGCCCTGGACCTCCCTCCCACTGGGTGAATCACCCCAACCCCTGGGTCACATGGCACCATCCCCTCTTCCTCCTCCTCCAGCTGCGTGGGGCAGGTTCAGACGTGCCCTGAGCCCACTCGGGCCCCCAGGTGAGGCCGGCAGGGCAACATCTAGGGGGTTGAAGCCCCCAGGGGTGCGTCAGGCTGCTAGAACTTACCCAGCTGAGCCTCTGTCCCCCCTCTGCAATTTAGGCACCGTGGGGACGTTAATGGTGGAAAGTTCGGGGCCAGGGGGACTCCTCCAGCGCTCAGCGGCACCCGAGCAGGGGTTTTGTGGGTGCCCAGCGGCGCTTCGGTGTTGGACGTAGGCTCCTAAAGTGTGAGCTGTGGCCACAAGGGAGCCCAGGGGAGGTAGGAGCCCTGCACGGAGACAGTGTGTGTCCATCCCGGCTGCACTGAACCGGCACCAATTCAGCCCCCAGGCAGGTGTCCCTCTGCCTCACCCTTCACCGTGGGCGTGATCTCACTGCCCCAGAACACCCGAGCCGCGGGCCCTTCCCTGACCTGCCCAGCCTGCCTGAAAGGGGCTGCTGGTCCCCGCCGGCTCAGCCGCCTCCCCCGCCGAGGGTGTCTGCAGCTACCAGGTGCCCGGCTGCCCTTTGGGTTTGCCCCAGCACGCTCCAGGAGACGCAGGTGTCTGTGCCGGGAGCAGCGTGGGCGGGTTTAGAACAGGGAACAGTTGGGAAAACAGCCAGTGGCGGGCTGGATTCTCCGTCGCTGGCAGATTGCAAATGAGGACGGGATGTTTTTCTAACGCATCGGCCCAGGACACAGACCGACTTGGGGACGGCCCATCCCAGGGCGGCAGGGCTCCGGCTCTGGAGGCCAAGTGGCCGAGCAGGGATCCGGGGGCAGGGGGCCAGAGCGCAGCGGGACACTCACTAGGGCAGGGGTCCTCTACCTTTTTTCCTTCTGCAGCCCCCACAACACTCTATAAAAACTCCACGGCCCACCAGTGCCGCACCAACTGGTTTCTGCATAGAAAAGCCAGGGCCGGCGTTAGGGGGTAGCAAGATGGGCAACTGCCCTGGGCCCCACGCGACAGGGATCCCCACAAAGCGAAGTTGCTCAGGCTTCGGCTTCAGCCCCAGGTGGCAGGGCTGGGAGCCCTGGACTTCAGCCCCACACCGCAAGCCTTCAGCTTTCTGCCCTGGGCCCCAGCAAGTCTAACACTGGCCTTTCTTGGCGCCCCCCCGAAACCTGCTCGTGGCCCCCTAGGGGGCCCTGGACCCTTCGTTGAGAACCACTGCACTAGGGGACCCAGTTAAAGGACCCCTGATTCCTGCCCTATGCTGGGACATTGGCCACTAGAGGGCGCTGCTGTCTCCTGTATGGCTTGAGTGTGTGGGGTGCGGGGGGGGGACAGAGCGATGGGGTGGGAGGACGGTGCTAGGGCTGGAAAGGGCCAGGGTGGGGCGGGGTTCGCTCCATTTCTGAGAGCAGAAGGCTAGAGCCAACACCAGACAGACCCCGACCCAAGACAGGGCGAGGGGCCCTGGCAGCTCAGGGCTGTGGGGTCCCCGCACGAGGGCCTTAGCTGGAGAGGGGACATCGCTTGTAAGAGACACGGGCTGGCTCCACCAGGCAGGACAGGATCGGGGTGGGGGGTGAAGAGATGCAGGATGATGACATGGCCCCATCTGTGCAACAACCCCCACCCCCACACAGGGGCAAACGTGGTGTGTGCCCCCCCACAACACAGGCCCACAGGTGTATGTCCCCAGACACGGGGCATCAGGTGTTTCCCCCCCCCCCAACACAGGCCGGCAGCTGTGCCCCCCCAGACACAGGCCCGCAGGTGCGCGCCCCGCCCAGACACAAGCTTGCAGGTGTGTACCCCCAGACATAGACCCCGCAGGTGTGCACACCCCCCCCAGACAGAGGCCCACAATTGTGCGACCTCCCAGACCCAGCCCTTGTCCCCACCCCAGCTCACAGGGAGGCTGCAGCAGCCGGCACTGCTCCGCCCTGAACACTAGAGGGCAGCAGAGACCTGCAGGTCCCTGGGGAGGGGCAACCCCAAATCCCCGGCCCCCGCTGGGCCAAGACCGCCATGGTACAGGGGCCCTGCTGGGCTGCTGCTGGGCCTGCTGGGATCCCAACCTGTTGGTGCTGGAGGGGGGCTCTGGGGATCCCGGTTTGGGGGGAGGAGGGGGTGCTGGAGGGGGGGTTCTGGGGATCCCGGTTTGGGGGAAGGAGGGGGTGCTGGAGGGGGAGTTCTGGGGATCCCAGCCTGCAGCGGCTCCAGGCAGTCTGGACAGACCCAGCTGGAGAAGCGCCCGACTGGCTGGGCACTGGGCACAGGCCAGAGCTGATCCCACTCCCTGTGCCACCCTCCTCGTGCCGCCCCAGGGCTCTGCTCCGCAGGTCAGGAGCACGGCGCCCGAACTTGTCCCCCGCCCCGGGACCCGAATGAACCCTGGTGCATGGTCCTGCCGGAACCAGGCCGTGCTAGGCCAGGGGGCCTGGCTGAGGGCGGTGCCAGGCTGGGAGCCTAGTTATGGGAGAGGCAGGGAGCAGCAGCCAGAGACCAGAGCAAAACAACAGGCTCCAGCCTCCACCCTGGCTCTGCCGGTGCCCCTCACTCCCAACCCGCAGCCCCCTCTCTGAGGCTTGGACTCCCCCATGCCGCAGCTCTGCCAGGGCCCCTCAGTCCTGACCTGCTGCCCCCCGCTAGCCCAGCCCCGGTGTCTCTCCTGAGCGCAGCTGGACACAAATGCCAGTTTGTTCTGTGGTTTTGTGTTCTTTGCAAACAACCATCTATGACCTGAGTCTCACCCAGCTCTCCAGGGCAAAATGCTGCGGCACCCACCCGTTCTGCTCCCCCGGCCCCTCCCGCCTCCCACCCCCTGGGCTCCCATCGCCCTTCGGTCTGTGCCTGTGCTGGAGGGGAGCACCCCAGGCTGTGAGTCCCTGGGGGGTTGCTAATGAAGGTCTCCCCCACACACACACGCTGTTCTGCAGCTGGGGGGAGAGCAGCTGGGCTCCCCCCATTTCTGAGCCGCCTCAGCAAGGGGCGGGGGCAGACAAGGACAGAAAACAGCCCCCCCCACTACTCCTGTGGCAGGAGCTGGCCTGCTGCTCCAGCCCATGCTGGGCTGGGCCAGTGCCAGGGCCCCACCGCTGCAGCTCGTGCCCAGTGAAGCCGACAGGAGGCTGTGGACAGGAGCCCTTGACATGCTCCCATTCACTGGCTCGGGGTGAAGAGCCCTTGGCTCCATGCTAGCACCCTTGCCAGAACTCCTGCTGCCTTTGGTGGTGTCAGGCCCGCAGCACGTGCCCTGGCCCCGACAGGGGAAAGGGGCAGGGCTAGACCCAGTGTGCGGCCCCTTCACACAGTCACTGGCTCGCAGTGACACAGGGTCCGGATGAGAGGGTGGTACTTTAGCTCTGGCCACAGCTACAAGCCCCATCCCCAACACCTGGCCCTGGAGGAACACTGAGGACAGTCTGTCATTGTTAGGGTTCAGAGTGAACGACCCATAAGCACCCTCTGCTGCTGTGCCAGGTGCTCTCTGCAGGTGGCCTGGCCTTGGACCAGGAACTTTCAGTCCTGAGAAGCCGACTGCCGCTGGCTCCTGCTTCTCTGCCTGCCTCACTCCTGCCCTGCCCCCACTCCCTTTGCTCCTGTCATGCACCCAGCACATGCTAGCCAGGCCTGACACTAATGCCTGGTGCACGGGGAGGATAAGAGCCTACTACTGCTCCTGCTGGGTGGAGTCCCTCCTGCAGCTCCAGTGGCAGAGGCCTGGCTGGGGGCGAGGAGATCGTTGTGAGTGGCATGGGGGGTGCGTGTGACATGAACGTGCTGGGTCCCCCCACCCACCCCTGTGCCAGGCCCAGCACCCAGCCTCTGAGGGGCACAGAGCCAGGCCTTCAGGAGCCCATGGGGGAGGGGCTGCGGGCTGGGATGGAACCTGGCAAGTGAAGGGTTAACACCCTTAGAGCTTAACTGGGCGAAAAGCACCTGAAACAGCCTTGGGTGAGCAGGGGGTCTGCTGGGTGGTGGCTCTGTTTCCCCACCTCCCAGTCGCAGGGCTTCTGTCCTGTCCCAGGGGGACCCAGGTGTCCGGGGTGTCCCCCGCCCCGTCCCAGTGTGCGAGGCCTGCTCCATGGGGACCCAGGTGTCCAGGGTGTTCCCCTGCAGTCCCAGCATGGGAAGCCTGTCCCAGGGGGACCCAGGTGTCTGGGGTGCCCCCCGACACACACACCCAGTCCCAGGCCTGCCTCAGGGGGCCTTGCAGGCTCCAGGCTGCCCTGGCTCCCAGCGGGTTGTTTACCCAGAAGGAAGCCAGGCTGGAGCCTGTGGTGTGGCTGTCCCAGGCAGCGGGCACAGTGCCCACAATGGGCAGGGAGACACAGACACAGCAGGGCTGTGGGGGCGGCTCAGGGCTCGGCTCCCCGGGAAGCAGGGGGTGCTGCCACCCCCAGCCCAGGAACCCATCTGGGGCTGTCAAAGCTGGCTGTCACGGGGGTGGGGTGTGGACTAGCAAAGCTGCCCACACCGAGCCATTGGCACGGAGCTGGGGTGCAGAGCTCCAGTCCCCAGGTGCCCGGGTATCACTATCAGGGGGCTTGGACTGCGCCGGGGGCCCCCTTCCCCACCCCAGATCCACACTAGCTCAGCGATTCCTAGGGCCCCACCCCATCCCCAAACTCCCGTCCCCATACACACCCCTCCATCCACCCATCCATCCCTGTATACACCCCTCTACCTATCCGTCCATCCATCCATCCATCCATCCATCCCCACCCATGCCCCTCCCTCCCTCCCTCCATCCCCATACACACCCCTCCATCCACCCATCTATCCCTGTACACACCCCTCCATCCATCCCTCCATCCCTGTACACACCCCTCCTTCCTTCCATACCTGTATCACTCCTCTATCCATTCATCCTTCCCCATACACACCCTTCCATCTATCCATCCATCCCCATACACACCCCTCCATCCATCCTGCCACACACCCCTCCATCCATCCCGCCACACACCCCTCCATCCATCCCTCCATCCATCTGTCCCTCCATCCATCCATCCCTGTACACATCTATCTATCTATCCCCATACACCTCCTTCTCCTCTCTCTCTCTCTCTCTTCCCCCCCTCTCCCCTGCCACTACCCTCTGCGTAGCCCTGGAGCAAACCGCAGCCTCCCTGGAGGGAACCACTTCCCCTGTAAACAGCTGGACTGAGGCCAGAGAGGAAGCGAGGGGGGCCCAGGTCTCTGGCTGCCCTTCCGCTCCCCGGCCAGGGGTGAGCCTGGTGTGGGGTCAGGCCAGGGGAAATGCCCCCCTCCCACCCCTCATGAGGAGGCCACTTCGAGGAGAGAAGCTGCTTCCCCTCTGGGCAAAGCAGCCAGTTGCCAGGGCGAGGGGCTGGGGGCGTGGGGGTGAAGGGCCAATCCCATCCCGCCCCATCCACTCCCCAGCCTGCCATTTAGATCAGCCCGGGGTTGGGTGTTGGCTCCCATCCGTTCACACAGGGGCAGGCCAGCTGCTCAGCCCAGCCCCAGCCGCCCCAGGGGGAGGCGCTGCTGAGGCCTGTGACATTGCGCTCCATATGATTCTATGAAAATATGCTAATGAGTTTGATTATAATGTAACTGGAATATGCTTCATGCAAAAGGTCCCTTGTAAGGTATCATTACAAAGCTTATAATCTACTGAGTGTGGTCATCCTGTTTGTATAAATGTATCATTCTTGTATCTGAAACTAGAAATATGAAATATAACTCTGAGGGCCTATTAAGAACAGGAGGACTTGTGGCACCTTAGAGACTAACAAATTTATTTGAGCATAAGCTTTCGTGGGCTACAGCTCACTTCATCAGATGCATAGAATGGAACATATACTAAGAAGATAGATATATATATACACGTACAGAGAAGGTGGAAGTTTCAATACAAACTGTAAGAGGCTAATTAGTTAAGATGAGCTATCAGCAGGAGTTATTGAATCTATTCCCTAAGTTAAGTATCCTCACACCTTCTTGTCAACTGCCTAAATGGGCCATCTTGATTATCACTACAAAAGTTCTTTTCTCCTGCTGATAATAGCTCATCTTAACTAATTAGCCTCTTACAGTTTGTATGGAAACTTCCAACTTCTCTGTATGTATATATATATATATATATAATCTTCTTACTATATGTTCCATTCTATGCATCTGATGAAGTGGACTGTAGCCCACGAAAGCTTATGCTCTAATAAATGTGTTAGTCTCTAAGGTGCCACAAGTACTCCTGTTCTTTTTGCGGATACAGACTAACACGGCTGCTACTCTGAAACCTGAAGTCCTATTGTAGTTATGCAAAGTGTGGGCCATTAATGGTGGTTTGGAATCCTGATGGCTCCCATCAACTAGGACAATTGGTTGTATATGGCTCTGTTTACTTTCAAGCCTTCTATGAGCCATGTCAGGAAGAATGGAGGGTTGGGGGTCTCCCAGGACATGTGACCATGTCACCTGGTACTGGAATCCATCTTAAGCCTGGTGCTTTTCCATTTAGAAGGAGGGGTGGGGTCCCAGAGAGACAAAAGATTCCCGCCTTGTGTCAAAGCTATATAAGGGGATGGACCAGAAAAAAGGGGGCTGCAGTCATGAGAAATCCCCTAGCTACCACCTAAGCTGGAACAAGGGCTGTACCAGGGAAAGGATTGTGCCCAGACTAGGAAGGAGTCTAGTCTGTGAAAGAAGCTTATTGGAACATCTCTGAGGGTGAGATTTCATCTGTAATCAGTTTCTTAATGTATTAGGCTTAGACTTGCGTGGTTTTGTTTTATTTTGCTTGGCAACTTACTTTGTTCTGTCTGTTATTACTTGGAACCACTTAAATCCTACTTTTTATACTTAATAAAATCACTTTTGCTTATTAATTGACCCAGAGTAAATAATTAACACCTGGGGGAGCAAGCAGCTGTGCATATCTCTCTATCAGTGTTATAGATGTGGATAATTTATGAGTTTACCCTGTATAAGCTTTATACAGAGTAAAAGGGATTTATTTGGAGTTGGATCCCATTGGGAACTGGGTGCTGGAGACAGGAGTACCTGCTAAGTGGTTTTCAGTTAAGCCTGCAGCTTTGGGGGGTTTGGTTCAGACCTGGATCTGTGTTTGCAGCAGGAAAGCGTGTCTGGCTCAACCAGGCAGGGTTCTGGAGGCCCAAGCTGGCAGGGAAAACGGGCTCAGAGGTAGACTCAGCACATCAGGTGGCAGCTCCCAAGGGGGTTTCTGTGACCCAACCCGTCACAAGGCCGACTCTGCGTGACCCTGACCAAAGCTGGGGGACCCCCTGGCTCTGCACTTGCTGCATGGCCCGGCTGCTGGCCTCGTACTCGGGGCCCCTTGCCATCGTTGGCTCCTTGGTCCCAGCACGGCCCCCTGGGCTCCCTGGGGCCTGGACTGGGGGAGGGCTGGGCTGGACTCCCAGGCCCAGGGAGGGATCAGGACGTCCAGGAATAACCCTGCGCCGTGTTTACACTGCGTGTGACCCCAATCCTTCGCATTAACGTCAGATCAGCCTTTGCCTCTGGCATTTCTCAGAGCCGTGCGGCCCCCCAGGGGAATAGCCCTGCTCTCCCCAGCCATTCCCACGCCGGCCCCGCTCCACAGGGGCCAGCCTGCAGGACGGGAGGGGAGCGGCCCTCTGTAAATGCGCCACAGCACCATCTCCTGCAAGGGGTGCCCCCCAGAGGCCAAGCTTGTGGGGCGGATTCACTCTGTGGAGGGTGTCCTCAAAGGATCCCAGGGGCCTCAGCCCATCCCTCCTTTTCCAGCAACCGAGCCTTCGACGCTCCCCCATCAGCTTCCCCCAGCGCATGGGTGATTCTCCCCCCAGCCCAACTGGGGATATGACACTCATCCCACCCCTCACCGTTGGGCTGGGCTGTGGGACAGATGCAGCTGGAGGCTGAGATCGGGGCGGGGATGTCAGGCCTGGCACTGGACCCAGCTGGGCTGGATGAGTGGCCAGTGGCAGAGCAGAGGCTGCAGAAGCCCCAGGCTGTCCCTGCCGGGCATGTCCCCGTCTCCTGACCTGAGTTTGCTCCACCCGTGTGCCTCAGGGACAACAGGCCGTCCTGGAGCCAGCTGGGAAAGGAGCCGTTCCTGGGGCGCTCTGCAGGCCCTGCGTAGCAGCGACATTGGGACCAGAGAGGGATGCAGGGCACATGCCCGGGGCTAGCAGATCCATGCAGCGAGGACCCGGGACTGATTGCCCTTGCCCCAGCATGTGTCCCGGCCAGCGAGGCCTGAGGCTGCAGGAGCGGATCCTCCGGCTGGCCCGCGACGCAAGGCATCGCGCGTTGTGTGCAAAGGACCCAGGGTGCAGCATTGCCCCAGCCGTCTCCCGCAGGGGCTGTGCCCAGCACAGGCCAGGCCGGCTCCCAGCAGCACCCGCCCACCCACCTCTGCACACCTGGGTTCAGCTCCTGTCTCTGGCCGGACAAAGATGGTGTGAGCCTCAGGGACCCACCCCAGATCACCAGCCCCTGCGGGTGGGCGGCAGGGAATGGGCAGGTGGCACCAGAGAACCAGGACCAAGCCCTGGCTGGGCTGCTCACAGTGGCAGGGGCAACCCCAGCCATCAGGTGGGGCTGGTGAGACCCCTCAATCCCTGCGCTGGGCACCACCCACATGGAGGCCAGCCCTGCAGAGTCCCTGGGGTCTGCAGACTCTGGGCCTGGCACCCACCAGACGCTCCCACAGGATGTCAGCATGGCAGGGATCTCTCCGGGGTGTGTCCTCCAAGCAAGGCCGCTCTGAACTCAGCCCCAGGGGGTGCCCACTAGAGGCGCACAGGGAACTGCCCCCCTGGGGCACCTCAGCCCTGGTGCCCCTCTGCCCTTCCCCCCCCCCAGCCTCTGTGCCAGGGTGAATGCACGCTGGCCTCATGGCAGAGCTCAGTTCCATAGTCTGGGGTCTTTCGAGGGCCCCCCTGTGCTGCCCTGCTGTCGTCCCATCCCCGTCCCCTCCCCCCTGCTGGGCTGCCTTTTGCTGCCAGCCCCAGCCTCCCTGTCCTGGGTGCACCCAGCCCTGAGCCCAGCCCCCCCTCTTCCCTGATGTCTCAATCTCACAGAGCATGGACTGGCCTGGGACTCACCCAGAACAGCCTGCAGTCCCCTCCAGCGTATTGGGGAGGGGGGGGAGGGGGTACACTCGCCGCTCCCCTACAGCTCTGCCCGCACCCTGCCGTGTCTGCTCACCACAGCACACATTAAGCACTGTTATCTGAGCGCCTACAGCACCCCCCTCATGGGGAGACTGAGGCACCAAGACAGGAGGCCTACACCCACCATCCCTGGTCACACCCCAGGCCAATGGCTGTTGATTTCAGGTGCCTGTTCCTGGGGCCCAATGTGGGAGCTGCAGATGCTCGTGGCTCTGGCAGGCAGGTCTTGGGGTGGGGTGAGGTGAGGAGGGGGTCAATGGGGCTCCCCAAACCAGTGGCCATTTTGGTAAACCTTGGCCCATGGCAGTGCCAGAACCTTGAGAACCCAGGTGTCCTGGGTGGACCAGGGCTGCCTTGCCTAGTCCACAAACCCCTCCAGATCTCATCAAATGGGGCTGGGCCCTGAAGCCCTGGGAGCTCTGGCCGCACTGCCTGGTAACTAGCATCGCCCTTGGCCTGGGCAGTGACTGGCACAAGCACCTGGTGCCCGAGATTTTGGACTGTGAGGGGGGGGATGTATCCCCTCAGTAACTGTCTCGCCTTCTTGCTCTGGCGATGCCAGTAGGCAGAGCAGGTGCAGTTCTGAAAGGCCAGGGCAGCGAATGGTGATGGACACAGGGGACTTGTGCCCTGCATGCCAGCTATGATGGTATCAAGCAAGGGCATCCTGGGACGTGAGCCACGTGGCTGGGTCGTGCCACCCTCCCAGCAAGAGCTAAGGGCCTCTCACTGCAAAGGGCCCCTACACAGAGTCAAACTGAGCCCAGTGGAAGGACAGCACTGAGCCCCTCAGGCCCTGGCCCTATTCCAGCATGGCACACTCCCCCGTCAACTCCCCACTGTATGTCATTTGGGTACAGGATTCCCCTTCCCTTCCTAGCCTGTTGTGCAATGCAATTGTGCAGCTGTTAAACATCCCTCTGCCCCACCCCAAAGGTGGCTGCATCTCAGCGCCGGGTGAGGGAATCCCTGTACAAACAGCTCCCACGTCTCACCCCAGAGGTGGCTGCCTCTCAGCGCTGGGTGAGAGATTCCTGTACAAACAGCTCCCACGTCTCACCCCAGAGGTGGCTGCCTCTCAGCGCTGGGTGAGAGATTCCTGTACAAACAGCTCCCATGTCTCACCCAGAGGCAGCTGCATCTCAGCGCCAGGTGAGAGATCCCTTTATACGCAGCCCGTGCTTCCCACCCAAAGTTAGCTTGCTGGAACATAGGTCTCGTCAGACGAAGCTGATTTCAGTCTTTGAGGAGATGGTGTCTGGCTGATAAAGGTAACTGTAGATGTGATAACAGACTTAGACTTTTGCCCAGCGTTTGGCTTAGAGCCGCCCGGCAGCCTGATTGAACACTTCGCCCTCGCCAACACCAGCGCGGGAATTAAGGGCTGGGTAACTGACCGTGGGGAATCGTCCCGGAACGGGCAGCTCTAGTACGTGCTGCTGGGCTCGGTTCTGGGCGCGACGCCCTTCGACGTTCTCACCCATGATCTGGCAGTAAAGATAAAATCGCTGTGGCTACCATTTGATGGCAGGATTGTCCGTCAGCGCGAGCTGGGGCGCGAGGGGAGCTGGGCCCGTCCAAACTGAGCAGGCCCCACCTCCAGCCAGGGAAGGACCACAGAGAGCCGGGCTCTGGACAGGATCGAGGGGTCAGTGTGGACAAGCCACACCCGAGCTCCCAGGGTGACACTGGGTTCCGACAGGCTAATGGGATCCTGGGCTGGATAAACAGGGGAGCCGGGGGCTAGAGCTGGGAGAGGATTTTTCCCTCTGTCCCTGGCAGTGCTGAGGCCGATGCCGGATCCTGCACCCAGCTCTGGGGGGCCACGTGTTAAAAGGATGTTGAAAAATGGTCGAGGGGGCAGAAAAGAGCCGCAAAACTGATTCAAAGGCTGGAGAAATGGCTGCCAGGCTGGGGCAGGCCGAGCTCAGCCTGCAGGTGGGGGGTGACAATCCCAGTGTCTACCCCCTTTCCAGGGGAGAACATCCAGGTGATACCGGGCTCTTCAATCTCCCGGAGACAGGCAGGAAGCGAGCCCAGGGACGGGAGCTGTAGCTGGACACTTTCCAGCTGGGAATAAGGCCTAAACCTTCACCAGGGAGGGGGATTAACTGGTGGGACAAGGCTCCCTTTGGGGAAGAGGCTTCAGCCAAACACACTGACTGGGCTCTGACAGACAGAGGGGCCGGGTGAGCGGTGTTGCCCTGCATTATTACACAGGATGGCAGCCTATGATCTAATGGGCCCTTCTGGCCTTACACTCCAGGAATCTAAGGAGGCACCTGCATGGGGGGTGGGGATAGCTCAGTGGTTCGAGCGTTGTTAAACCCAGGGTTGTGAGTTCAATCCTTGAGGGGGCCATTTAGAGATCTGGGGCAAAAATTGGGGATTGGTCCTGCTTTGAGCAGGGGGTTGGACTGAGGTCCCTTCCAACCCTGCTATTCTATGATCTCAGCATTGGGCCAGGGGTCCATGTATGAGCAGCCCCTGCGCCCCACCCCAGAGGTGGCTGCATCTCAGCTCCAGGAGAGGGGGCTCTGCGTAGAACATGGCCTGTCCGTTGGCCTGTGGTGCTTTGGGATCCCAGGAGCTGACATGCAGTTGATCTTCATGCTGGGGCTCTCTGCACTGCACACGGCAGGCGATGACCCAGGAGCTCCGCCGTTTCCTTGCCAAGCGTCACAGCAGCTGCATCCAGGAATTGAGCTTGCTGATGCAATCGTGCCCTTAACGGGGCAACGCTGCATGCCCGGCCACCTGCAGGCTGCCTGCGGCTCGGCTCTTCCTCCTGTTCGGTGGCCTCTGTCCTGGGGAGCAGCCGGGCAGGATCCAGCCCAGAAGCTGCAGCCTGGGCTGGGCGCTGAGTGAGCCAGAGACTGCAGGTCCCAGGTCCCAGCCCCCACAATGCCCCTCAGCCCCCCCGCTGGCCTCAGGGAACCATCCACTCCCAGCCCCATAGCCCGCCGCAGCCCCCACCCCAGCGCCCCACTGCCCCACCTCCTCCCCACCTCCTCAACTCCCCGTCTGGCAACCATTCACTGCCAGCCCCATATCCCACTGCAGCCCCCCTCCATACCCCACCCCACCTCCCCAGCCAGACTCTTCCTCCATCCCAACCCCTCAGTCGCTCTCCACCCCCCTCTCCCTGCCCCCAGGCAACCAGCCACTCTCCAGGCCCATAGTCCACCCCTGCAGGTGCAACCCCTCCCCTCCCCGTTTCCACCCCGAACACCCCAGCCTTCCCGTCCTTCCCAGACCCTCCCCCCAGCCCCAGGGCCAGGATTCATCACCCCGGGAACCAGCCACAGCTTCCAAGAGAGGCGAGGCAGGAAGCGTCTCACTACAGTCATGGGGGAAAGGGCAGTTCGGCGTTGGGGCTGGCTCTCCGGAGGTCTGGGTTCGATTCCCGACTCTGCCTTGCCCCGGAAAAGGGGGCGGCCAGTGAACTCCCAGCAGCGATCCGTAGAGTTTGTGAGTCCCCATGGGCTGCTGCCACTTTACATTCACCCCTTGATCGGGACTAGCTCTTGTGTGTAGACGGGCCCGAGTGAGGATATAAACTAATCGCCGTAGAGGCAGGCCCCACGCACACTTCTGCTGGAGCTCCGCCATGTTTATCAGCCGCAGCGGGGACGATCCCACCCGCGTCCATCCGACCAAGCCGTGAAAAGGAGCCCAGCGGCTGCTCAGCAAGAGCTGTTCGCTCCCAGGGGCTGGGCTGAGGGCGTTAGACATCCCGAAGGCCCCCAGACAGACCCCAGGCAGGGCAGTAACGCAGTGGCGGGATAATAAAATAACCGCTGGGGTGTAGCTGGGAGCGCAGGGGCACTGTTTACACTTGCTGAGCTGGGGTGTGTGTGTTTTTTCACACCCCTGAGCCAGAAAGTTGCAGCACTGTACATTGCCAGTGTAGACCAGCCCTGAGTCACCACCGCAGAGCCAGGACACCAAAGCGCTGGGGAGCCAATCGTTTGCCACGGAAATGCAGCCACCTCTGAGGTGGAACACAATGGCTGTGACAGCCCCCAGCCTGGCCACAGCGTGGGAAAGGAAGCAAAGGCCCGGCCCGTATCCAACTGAAACTCAGCCTGTCATCAGTTTGGCTGGAGGTGGGTCACCTCAGGGCCACTGGATCCGTACCAACCCCCAGGGGCTAGACCACAGCTGAATGGCAGCATCTCCCCTAGTGTCGTGCTGGGGCCTTGGGTCAGCCCTGACTGCCCCCTGCTGAGCCCCCGCCCCCTCCCTGCTCCAGCGCCCCCCTATCCCTGCACAGGGGCATTGGTGTAAGCAGTGACTGCACCCTGCTGAGCCCCCCACATGCTCCCTGCCTTGCCTCGTGGAAGCGTCCCCACCCCCTGTTAGCCCCTGACTGAGTCACGGACCCTCCAGCTCCCACCTGGGCGTGGCGAGGGGGAGGCAGAGGGCAAACCCTGCACCTTTCCCCACTCAACCCCCTGCCTCCACCTTGGGAGCAGATGCCACTTTAAGAGGTCGGGAGCGCCCCTGGCCTGCTGTCCCCAGCAGGGGACCCCCTGGCTCGGGCCATGGGCAGCCTGCGGGACCCACTTTCCAGCGCTCGCTCGCCACCAACTTTGCTCTTTCTCTCCCCCACCAGTTGCCCCTTTACGAGGTTCCCCGGGAATCGGGAGGTGGGGGGTCCGGGGCTGTGTGCGGGGGGCCCGGAGTGGCCTGCGGGCAGGAGGAGCATGGGGCGGGAGGGAGAGAGAGCTGGGGATCTATTCCAGGGGCTCCAGAAGGGGGCTTCCTAGTGAAGGGGGGGCTGGGGGTTATACATGGGGGCTGGGTGATGCAGGGGGCGGGGTGGTGCAGGCGGGGCTGGGGGTGTTGCAAGGAGGGGGGCGCTGGGAGTTGTACATGGGGGGGCTGGGTGATGCAGGGAGAGGGGGCGCTGGGGGTACATGGCGGGCTGGGGTGATGGAGGAGGAAGGGGCGCTGGGCGTTATACATGGGGGCTGGGTGATGCAGGGGGTGGGAGCGCTGGGGTGATGCATGGGGCGCTGGGGGTGATGCATGGGGGATGGGGTGGTGCAAGGGGAGGGGGGCTGGGGGCAATGCATGGGGCGCTGGGGGGGAAATGAGGGGGTTATATTGGAAATAACCCCTCCCCGGTTCCCCCTTCCTGGCGGCTGGGGCGGGAGCGCAGGTCCGGTTCTGGGGCTGGATCCTCCCTCTGGAACCTCCTTGGTTCCTGTCTCTGCCCATCGCTCCCCCCACCCCAGCCCGGAGCCCGCGGCTCAGCCCAGTCCCAGCGTCAGACGCTGCCGGGCTCCGGTCCGGGCTGCAGGCGGAGCTCGCGGCGCGCCCGGGGGCAGAAACTCCGGGCCGGGCCGGGCCGGGCCGGGCCACAGCGCTCTGCCCTGCTCCCCCGCAGCCGCCCCCGGGATGGGGCCGGGAAGCCGGTGGCTGCTGGCGGCCGCCCTGCTGTGTTGGGGAGCCCGCTGCCAGGTAAGGGCTGCGGGGTGGGCTCGGCCCGCCTGCTGCCCTGGGTGGACGGGGCGCCCGCCGGGAGCGGCGCAGCCCTGTGCCCAGCGCTCCGGGCCAGGCACCGCGCCCGGAGGGCTGGATAGCGGAGCTGGGGTGCAGCGCCCTGCCCCGGGCCGGTTTGTGCCCGGCTCGGCTCCCCCCTGCTTCCTGCCAGCGGCTGGGTCGGAGGGGAGCGGGCGGCCCCGGCCTTTCCCAGCCTGGCCAGCTGCGCTCTGCTCACCGGGCACCGGCTGCCCCGCGGCGGGGGGCGCGGCCGGTGCCCAGCCCCCTAGGTCCCGGCTCGGAGCCGGGCCGGGCTGAGCCCGCTGGAGACTGGGCGGACCTGGTTTGAAGTGGCCGCGGTTCCCCGGGTACATGGAGCCAAGGCCCCTCCGCTTGGGGTCGCCCCTGAGGCCATTATCCCGCCGCGCTGCTGAGCCAGGCCTTGCTCGGGGGTCGCGCCCAGCCCGGCTCCGTGGGACACGGTCCCGCAGGCAGAGGAGCCCTCCCCGCAGCCTGCTCCAGACCCTCCGGATCCAGCCCCCTCCCGAAAGCCTGCTGCAGCCCCCCCCCCCACACCCGATCCAGCCCCCTCCCCGCAGCCTGCTCCAGACCCCCCGCATCCAGCCCCCTTCCCACAGCCTGCACCAGACCCCCAGGATCCAGCCCCCACCCCGCAGCCTGCTCCAGACCCCCCGCATCCAGCCCCCTCCCACAGCCTGCTCCAGACCCCCCGCATCCAGCCCCCTCCCGAAAGCCTGCTGCAGCCCCCCCCCTCCCACACACACACACCCGATCCAGCCCCCTCCCCACAGCCTGCACCAGACCCCCAGGATCCAGCCCCCTCCCCGCAGCCTGCTCCAGACCCCCCGCATCCAGCCCCCTCCCCACAGCCTGCACCAGACCCCCAGGATCCAGCCCCCTCCCCGCAGCCTGCTCCAGCCCCCTCCCAAAAGCCTGCTGCAGCCCCCCCGCCCCGATCCAGCCCCGTTCCCACAGCCTGCTCCAGCCGCCCCCATCCAGTCCCCCCCAGCAGCCTGCTCCAGCCGCCCTGCTTGTGGCGCGTCCCTACCCCGGGGCTTCCAGCTCCAGCTACACCAGCCCGGACGGCACCCCCGTGTCCCCCCTTCCCTGCGCTCCCGGCGCTGGCCCTGAGCCCCCACTCCCGGAGGTGCGGGACGTGTGTGGTACCCCGCCCCCCCCCCAAAGCCCGATGCCCCGCGGGTTCAGTCGAGCGGCTCCCCCCTCCCCCATAAGTCCGGGCTCTGGGGCAGATGCTCAGATGCCCCCCTCCCCCCGACCGCAGCCCGTCTGCCTTTAGACCCGCGTCCCCTTCCCCCCGGCGAGCCACCGGGATGCTTCGGAGACTCAAAAGACCTCGCCCCCTCCAGCCACTGGTCTGGGTTATAGCGCCGCCAGTCGTGACCCCCCCCCCCCCCCCGGCGGGACGAGATGAGTACATTGAGATCATTAAAGCTCCCCTGGCCCTTGGAGCGAGGGAAGGTGTGGGGGGGGCGGGGGGAATGGGTGGTGGGATGCGGCGTGTGAGGGGGAGAGATGAGTGGGGGGCGAGGGGTGGTATTGGGGAGGGGGAGTGGGTGGTGTGGCTGGGATGATGGGATGGGGAGTGGGGGATGATATGGGGGCAGGGGGAAGAGGTTGTGTGTTTGGGAGGGAGAGGGTGGTGTGGTGTTGGGGGGGAATGGATTGTGTGTGTGGGAGGGTGGAGTGTTTGTGATAGGGAGGGTTGTGTGGTGTGAGGGGAGGGGGAGTGGATGGTGTGTGTGGGAGGGTGGGGTGTTTGAGAGGGGAGGGGGAGTGGGTGAGGTGCTTGTGATGGAGAGGGTGGGGTGTAGCCCCAGTCATCTGCCCCATTCCCACTCTGCTAATCTCCAAACCCCAGATTCTTCCTCACTTCTTGTCCTAATCTGTTGCTGCCACCTCCTTCGCCCCCCACCCACCCCAGAGACGGCTGCTCTTTGGCACAGCGGGATAGGCCTGGAAGCCCTGTTTTTAGGAATCAGGCCCTCTGGGAAGAGGCAGCTGGGGCCGCCTGGTCTGGGGTTAGAACCCAGAGCCCCAAGTCAGGAGCTTCAGGGTATGCCCGCTGCTCTGGGTGACCCCCAAGGCCCCAGGCTGGGCACCCACCTGCTCTCATGGAGCTGGGGCGCCCTCTGGTGGCTGACTGGGAACAGCAGGCCCCCAAGTTTTCACCATGACCCCTCTGGGTGCTGCTCCCTTGGCCTGTCCCCTCTCCCAGGGCTTCTCTGCAGCTGCAGCTTGCTCTGCTAGTGACAGAGCCTGGGGCTGCAGCTGGGAGGGGTGGGGCAGAAGCCATACATGCCCCTTCCCCCCCACATCCCATGGCAGGAGCCAGGACACAGGGACCTAAGGGACCAGCAGCCTTAACTCTGACCCCTGGGGCAACATCTAGTGATGGAGAGGGGCAGACCTCTGCTTGCCCCCCTCCAGAGCTGGAAGGTGGGATAACTAGGGTGTGAAGGAGCCCCTGGACTTCCAGGAGCTAAGCAGATCAAAGCAAGCATCTCTATCACTCGGAGCAGATTTAGACTCCTTATAAGAAATGGAAAGGGAGGTGGATATTTTTTTGCTGTTTTTAAAATTATTATGAAGAACAAGTCTGAGCTTTGTTGTAATGTGCGTTGTTTGCCTGGACTGCTCAGGACCTGAATGCTTGTGTTGGAGGAACCCTTTGAGTTGGCTTCTTAAATCCCTTCCTGCTGTTTCACATCTGATACTCCCTGATGACATGTAGGAGTCTTGGCTTATAACAGGCTTACTCAAAGTGATACAAGCTACGAACGTGAGATCTTGGAAGAGTGTTGCCATTTTCATAATGTAATAAAAACACTGTCATGATAAATAAGAATTAGTAATAAATAGTGTGTAATAAGCATGTCATAAAAACACATTTTATATTTCCAAGGTTACGGCTTTTATCATTTATAAATGATAAAGGAGAAAATCCCTGGAGATATGCATTTTTAGGAGGGGGTTCGTGAGACTTGACCTTTTAGTGAAAGGGGTTCACAGGTTGTTAAAGTTTGGGAGCCACTCGGCTAGAGCTGGGGGCTGTGGTAAGCGGTGAGCTAGGTGCAGGGACTGGGGGGCCCGAGCTGGGGGTGGCTGTGATGAGGGGGAGCTAGGGACTGGGGGGAGGGAGGGGCAGGGACTGGGAGTCACTATGGTGAGGGTGAGCTAGGGACTGGGGGGCAGGGACTGGAGGGCTGGAGCTGGGGGTTGCTGGGGGAAGCTAGGGGCTGGGGCTAGGGAGACAGAGGGACTGGAGCTGACTGTGGTGAGGGGGAGCTAGGGACTGGGGGGAGGGAGGGGCAGGCACTGGGGTCACTGTGGTGAGGCGGAGCTAGGGGCAGGGACTGGGACTGGGGCCTGGAGCTGGGGGTGGCTGTAATGCGGGGGGGGGGGATGACTGGGGGCTGGGGCAGTGACTGGGAGGCCAGAGCTAGGGGTGGCTGGGGGAGGGGCAGGAATAGGGCTGCTTTGGGGTGCTGGTTTCTAACCGGTCTCTGTGTTGCAGGTGGCGCCCTCACTGGGCCAGACGGCAGCAGGTGAGTGTCCCAGCCCCTCGGCTGCAGCTCTTGGCTCCCTGCCTGGTCCCAGCTCTGCTGCCCCCACACTCAGAGTGCCCTGGGGGGGCAGCAAGGCTGGGGCAGCAGAGGGGACGGTGGAGAAAGAGCTGTGCAAGGTTTTTGGGAGGGGCAGGGGACTCAGGGTCGAGGAGGGGCTGGAGGAGGACAGGTCAGTGCTGTGGGGTTTTGAGGAGGGGCTGGGGGAGGACAGGGCAGCGGTGGGGGATTTTGAGGAGGGGCTGGGGGAGGACAGGGCAGTGGGGGGGGTTGAGGAGGGGCTGAGGGCGAGTGGGAGGTGGGAGTGGGGTCCTGTGGCTCAGTGGGGGAAGGCTGAGTTGCAGCCCAGTGCTGGTAACCCCCCGCTCCCCGCAGTGGTCCCCTTCGAGGAGGTGTGGAGCCGCAGTTACTGCCGTGCCCTGGAGACCCTGGTGGACGTGCTGGGCGAGTTCCCGCAAGAGGCTGAGCACGTGTTCAAGCCGTCCTGTGTCCCGCTGCGGCGCTGCGTGGGCTGCTGCGGCGACGAGGACCTGGAGTGCGTCGCTGTGGAGACCCGCCCCGTGGCCATGCAGGTGGGCCTGGGGGTGGGGGGCACTCGGACCCCCGGACTCCGGCCCTGTCCTGTGTAGGGCTGCGGCTGGCAAATGGCCCCCTGTGCTCCTGCCATGGCTCTCCCAGCCACAGGGGAAGTGCTGGCACCCAGTGCTGACAGGACAGAAGACCTTGGCTCTGCCAGGCCCATCTAGCCCGGTATCTGGCCTCCTGCAGTGACTAGTCCCAGCTGCCTTGGGGGAAGGTGCACAGAGCCCCCTGGTGGTTAACTCTGGAATAATCTGGCCAGGGATGAAGGGCGGGGATGGGGGCGGCTCGCCCTCTGGCCCTGTGGAGTGTAACCGGCTGTTCCCTGGTCCAGAGGCACGTCTGGCCAGCTCAGGATCCTGCTCGGCTCTTGGCCTGGCTGAGACCTTGTGGCAGTGAGTTCTACAGGCTGCTGGTGCCCTAGCATGGGACAGTAACTCCTCGCTTAACGCTGTAGTTATCCTCCTGAAAAATGCTACTTTAAGCAAAATGATGTTAAGCAAATCCAATTTCCCCATAAGGATTAATGTAAATGGGGGGGGTTAGGTACCAGGGAAATTTTTTTGCTAGAAAAAAAGACACTTTCTCTCTCTATATATATACACACACATATACACAGTATAAGTTTTAAACAAACAATTTAATCCTGTACACAGCAAGGATGACTGTGAAGCTTGGGTGCAGTGCTGAAGTCAGAGGGTGGGATAGTTCCCAGGAATGCCTTCCTGCTAAATAAAAACAATGAGGCGTCCTTGAGGCACCTTCGAGACTAACACACATTTATTTGGGCATTTAGCTTACCACTAACTCGGCTGAGCCCTCCAGGGTTAACACATTGTTGTTAATGGATCCTCACATGCTACAAGGGGGCACAAATGGAGGGGCGGGAGACGGCATGGCAGAGAGAGACAGACACCCTGCGTGAGAGAGAGAGATGGCATTGCCCCTTTAAGGACGCTGGCCGCACTCTAAGTACATTGCCCTTTTAAGTAGATCAGCAAGTTGAGACAGCAGCTGCTGCCTGCAAGCTCCCTCCCTCCTGAGCCCTGTTGTGACTGTGTCCCTCGTTCCCCCCTCCACTGCTCTATGGAGATGAGTACAGGAGGGGCGGAGGGGGACACCCTGACATTAGTACCCCTCTTCCCCCCACCTCTGCACAGCAAGCCGGAGGCTCCCGGAGCGGCTCCCAGGCCAAGGGCAGGAGCAGCACACGGCAGTGCGGGGAGGGACAGCTGAACTGCCCAGCAATTGCGCACAGGGAACTTAGGGGAGCGGGGAGCTGATGCGGGGGTTGCTGGCCCACCCTGGTTCCAAGCCCCCCACCAGCTCGCTCCAAGGGGCTGCTCTTTCTGCAAGCAGTGGCCAAAGCAGGCGGCTGCCAAATGACCATTGCACAACTGTAAACGAGCCTGTTCCCTAACTGATCAGTAACGAAACAACGTTGACCTGGAGGACTTTAAGTGCGGAGTTACTGTATGTATTCTCTGTATGATGGTAGGGCCTAGGGGCCGTGGGCAGACTCCTTGGGGCACTTCCCCCACAAGCTCCCTGTCCCTGGTAGCCCCCCCAGCCTGGCCAGTACTTGGCCTTGCTGCTGCCCAGGAGAACTGAGTTTGGGCAGCTGAGCACCGGCCCGGGGCAGGCTGGGCGACAGGGTACCAGTGAGCTGCATCCTCCCGCCAGGTCGTCCGCCTCAGCCCGATCCAGGGGAAGAGTCAGCAGGAGGAGATGAGGTTCACAGAGCACAGCCGCTGCGCATGCAGGTGAGGGGGGCATGGCCGGCACATGCAGGTGAGGGGGGGCGCGTGGCCAGCGCGTGCAGGTGGGGGGGTATGGCCAGCGCGTGCAGGTGGGGGGGCACAGCCGGCGCATGCAGGTGGGGGGGGTATGGCCAGTGCTTGCAGGTGAGGGGGAGCGCATGGCCGGCGTGTGCAGGTGGGGGGGGGGTGCGGCCGGCGCGTGCAGGTGGGGGGGCGCGGCCGGCGCATGCAGGTGTGGGGGGGTATGGCCAGAGCTTGCAGGTGAGGGGGGGGGCATGGCCGGCGCGTGCAGGTGGGGGGGCGCGGCCGGTGCGTGCAGGTGAGGGGGGCCCTGTGGCCGGGTACAAGCACAGGTGAAACACAGATAGATGGCGGGGGGGGGGTGCAGCTTGTGGGGGGGTAGAGGCACGTGGCTGGTGCCTGCTTTGAGCAGGGGGTTGGACTAGGTGACCTCCTGAGGCCCCTTCCAATCCAGATCTTCTATGATTCTCTGTCGGGGGGGGATGGTGTGGCCAGTGGGGGCCAGTGCCTGTGTGAGGGAGAGGGGGCCGATGCATGTGCTGGGGGTGGGTTGTGGCTAGTGGGGGGGAAGGTGGCCTGTGGGTGTAGAGGGCAGCTGCCCTGTTCATTCAGCCCCCCCTCAGGGACTCGCTGTTGGTTCCCAGACTGGCCCTGAGCCCCACCAGAGCTCAGTCGGGGTCCCAGCCCCAGGACCCTGGGGGTGGGGGTTCCATACCCTGCGCACCATCCCCCACAGGGAGACATGTCCCTGGCTGGACTCAACCCCCGCACCCCTCTTATCGGCATGTCTCTGCTTTCAGGCCTCGGAGGAAACGATTGAAAAGTGAGAGGTAGGTGCTGGCTTGGGGTGGAAGAGCCCGGGGGGGGGGGGTGTCCCTGGGGTGCTGGGGGTTCCTTGGGAGGGTTGGGAAGGGAAACGGGGGGGGCTCCCTGTGGTGCACGGGGTTCATTGGGGGGCTGAGTAGGGAAGCAGGGGGGGTTCAGCAGATTCCTTGGGGGGCTGGGGAGGGAAGCAGGGGGGACTGGGCTCTCTGGTGATGGGGAGATTCCCTAGAAAATTTGATGAATTGGGGGAGAGACCCCCAGCCGCATGGGGGGAGGGGAGAGATGGACAGACACGGTGGGGGGGGGGTGAGCACAAGTCAGGAAATAGCAGGGAGGGGGATCCCCCTCCCCCCACCCTCTGCTTTAGCATGGCTGGGGTCTCTGGTGCAGGGCTGGGGCCATGTCTGGGACCTCAGGGCTCTGGCTGGTGCCAAGTGGGTGCAGTGATCTGTAGGTTTGGGGTGCAGGGTGCCATCCCCCCTCTGGGCCCTAAGTTCCCTGGGCTGGTGCCCCAAATCTGGGGGAGGGGGGGCATGGCAGAGCTACAGGATGTGGGGTGAGGGAAGGGAGCCCTCAGAGCGGGGCAGGGGGCCTGGCATGCAAAGTAACTCCCCCCACCTCTTCCAGAGACAGCAAGAGAGGGCCCAGGAGGAGACCTCGGGAGCCGGGCCCTATGCCCCTCCCCACCCCTCTGTATGTACACACCAGGGCATGGGGGACAGAGGGGCTGATGTGGGGGGCGATGGTGTGGGCAGGTGGGGGCACCTTGGAATGCAGAGGCTGCTGGGAGTTGGGGGGAGGGGAAGAGACTGCTGTGGTCTCAGGGGGGTTGGGCTCCAGCTCCCATGGCCCTGGCCCACTCTCCCTCCCTCCCACGGAGTCTGGCCAGCGTGGGCGGACACCAGCCACGGCGCCCAGCCTCTCTCCCCGGGCCCTGCACTCTGGGGCTCTCAGCTTCTCCAGGTGAGTCCCAGCCGGCTCGGGAATCGGGGTGAGCGGATCAGGAGAGAGGGGGGCCGTTTCTCCAGTGGGGGGTGGGCACAGGGCAGGGGCGGGTGGTGGGGGTGATGGACCCCAGGGAGGCCTTGTCCTAGTCACGCTCCACCCTCCCCTCTTCCCACTGGTCCGGGTCTGCTGTATGAGGCCATTGTGTGTGTTTCCCCCACAGGTGGCAGCCCCCACTGCAGAGGGAGCCAAGGAGCTGAGGCCGAGGCCCGGGGTGAAGGAACCGGTCCTGCGCCCAGGTGGGGGTACAGGGTGCATCCCTCAATGCAGACTGGAGCTGGGACCACCTCCAGCACCCAGTGAACGAGCCCACATGCAGCACCCAGGCTGGGAGGCTGGTGACCCCCACATGAGAGGGGCAAGGGGTGATGCCTCTAGGGCAGTGGCGGGAGGGGACTCGCTCTCAAGAGGCTGCTGTTTCAGGGAGTTCTGCCCAGGGTGGCCAGGGGCTCCCAGGTTGACGTTGGGGGGTAGGCAGGATGGGGAATTGAGGACTTGAACTTCTGGCAAAGGGAGCTTCAGGCCAGGTGCCCCAGGGCCAGGAGCGGATGGTGGGTAGATGGGGGTTTGGTCCCCCTTTCCAGCAATGGGAGCCCAGGAGCCAGCCCCCTTCCCCCACCCCAGCTTCAGGAGCCTCCCCCAGATAGGAGCCAGGTCCCCCCGCATGGGCACAGGAGCCGCCCGTAGCGAGATGCTCTGGGCAGCGCATTCCTGGGCCACGTCTGCTCAGCTCCTGAGCCGGTGAAATCTGGGGGACTGCGACGCCCGGCCTGGCCTCCCCCGTTCTTAGACTGCAGAGAGCTCGTGTATAACCCGTGCACAGATACTGAACCCACAATAAACCCCATCTCCTCCCTGCCCTGTCGTGAGTGTCTCCTCGCCTGATTGATGCCCCAGCCCCACCAGTGCATGATGGGCTGGGGGGGTAGCCCAGAGACCCCCAGAACGAGCACACCTGTGACACGATGCCAGGGGCCCTGTGGGTGGGTGGTGTGACCCACAGCCCCTGGCAGCAGGCTGGGCGAGGGGAAGAAGAGGTAGTTGCTCTGTCATGGGGGGGAAGGTGGAGGCTGTTGGGGACTCCGGGTTGGGCTGCTAGGCTGTGTTGGCACAGACGTGGGTTCCCTGGTTTCATACCCCAAGGGCATTTATTAAACGCCCCTCATGGCACGGGACCGCCCTGCCCCCATCTGTACAGTCATCCGTGTCACCCTCCCGTAGCGTGATGGGCTCAGTGCTGGTGGGGAGCCCTGCAGGGGGCACAGCATGGCCTCAGCTTTGGGGTTCAATCCCTTCCTGGTCTCCCCCAACCCAGCTCCTGTGCCCTGAGAACCAGCAGGCTCAGCCTGCCAGCCTCTGAGCCTGGCCCACACAGACAGACGGGGCAGCGCAGACAGCTGATCTGGTCCCAGCACCAGCCCATTGCACCCACTCCGGGGGGAGGAGGGGAGGATGCAGGGGGTGGGGGAAGGATCCTGTCCCCCCTCCGCCTGCTTTGTTCCAGGTGGAGCTGCTGGGGTTGCGCCGTGCTGTGCCAGAGCAAGCTGCAGAACGTTCCCCCCCGAGCAGTGGCGGGGGCGGATCGTGGCCCTGCCCCACCACACTGGCCTCCGGGGGCAGGGGGATGACTGGGGCATTTTGACCCAGCTGAAATGGTGCCCGGGGCTGTGCAGGCCGGAGTGCGCGGCTCGTTCGGGCGGCGCCTGGGACGGTGCAGCCGAGGCCTGAGCGGACGGAGGGACAGACACGCACACCACGCTGCGGCTGCCTGCCCAGCACCGCAGCCAGGCTGCCGCGGTAGCGCTGAAGTGCCGACCCTGACGGAAGGGGTTTGTGCGTCGCTGTAGCCAGGTCGCTAGAAGACTCCTTTCCTGTGCTTAGCCACGGCTACACGGGAGGTTCATCGCCCTAACGATGGTGCTCAGGGCATGACGTTTTTCACAGGCCAGAGTGATTTAGGTCAGTCTCATTTTTCAGTGTAGACCAGGCCACAGGGAGGGGGACAGATGGAGCGGGACGCCCAAGTGGATACACAAAGAGAGAGAGAGACACACACACAGATAAATACATGCAGAGGGACATGGAGGAGGAACGGACGTGGACAGGGAGGGACACACTCACGTGATCCACACAAAGGGACGCAGGTGGAGGGACATGCACATGCGCACCCCCCCAAATGTACCGACCATTACTGGCTCAGCACACGCTACTTGTGTTGTCGAAGGACAGGACAGGACTTGGCCGGCGGAGGCAGGTGTGGTCCACGCAGTACAGCCCGTGGCGTGGGCTCTGGCTTGACCCCAGCACAGGCCTGGTGCTACGGTGTGATGCCATCTTGCTGCCCCCTCAGGGCTGGGCAGTTTGTCCTCAGAGCCATTTGCAGCCACTCAGCCTGAGAGTCTAGGGAAAGCTCTCCCCCATGTCACGTGCTGGAGCAGAATGTCCCCTGTGTTACCAGCTTTGGGGTATGCTCATTTATTAGGGTAACTCTTCGGAGCGGGGGGCGGGGTTCTGTACTTCTATCAATGTCCTGCTTGTATCACTTGTTCTCATACAGAGCTCTACTTCTCCCTGCTGCAAGTTCCCTTCCAGTGGAGCTATCCGGCAGGACGCAGGTTCCCTGGGGCTGGGTTCCTCCATGCACACACTAATAGAGCGCATCTGAGAGCACCGGGTTAATCAGCACTCCCCAGCTGACACTTTATATGTCCCTGGACTCAGCAGAGTGGGTCAAACAGCACCTCCAAGCTGTCACCCTCATATGTCTCTGGTTCAGCACGTCTCTACCCCCACTTTCACGTTACAATTGTTCTGGTAGTGACCCACTTGATGAGCAAACCCCTCAGGATTTTTGGGTGCTGCAGGGATCTTTTAGCTTAGGTACGAGGAGCGCTGCTGCAGAGCAAATGAGGAAACCAAAAAGCACCCACGAGGTAGGGGGAGAGAGACCACACTGAGTTCTCACCACTCCATGAAGCGTGAATCGATCCGGGGTCCCAGGTGGTGGTGGGTAGGTGAGGGTCCGTAGTGCTGGGGACAGGCAGAGCCCACAGCATGATCAGTCAGGAGAACATAAAGTCCCAATGGAACGGATGCAGATTTTGGATCCAGGCATCAGAACACTTCCTTGAGCATGAGCAGGATTTTTTTGTAGAGAAACAACAATGGTTCAAGGGAGAAGGCTAGATTTGCTTATGTGTAAACAAGGGACACTACCAAAGTTGTTTTGTTCAGGCTAGACAGGGGAGCTGATCATTCCTGGCTATGGGCGGTGTTCCTTGGTGGGAGCTCACAATGCACTTAGAGAGCTTCACTATTTTGGATCCCAATAAAGGATTTATTAATAGAATTGGTCTGATAACTACTGAGCTCGGTGTGTGCAGGTATGGGTTCATTAACATCTGGAGCAGAGATCCCCCATCATTCAGTGCTTCCCTGGTCCCAGAGTTCTGTGCAGTTCTTGCCTTGAAATCTCTGTTCTCCATTCTGTATGCTAATAGAGATGCCTCCTTGTCTCATTGTCCATGCAAATAAGGCTCGGGGAGTTTCCTGAATCCTGTCATCCTTGTCCAGAGAGGTTTAGGTGCGTCTCACACTGCCTTTTCATTGCTTTTTGTAAGTCTTTCTTCTGATGCAGATTTGGTTTAAGCAGAGGCAGAACAAGAAGCAGTTGTCTCAAGTTGCAGTGGGGGAGGTCTAGGTTGGATATTAGGAAACACTATTTCACTAGGAGGGTGGTGAAGCACTGGAATGGGTTACCTAGGGAGGTGGGGGAATCTCCATTCTTAGAGGTTTTTAAGGTCAGGCTTGACAAAGCCCTGGCTGGGATGATTTAGTTGGGGTTGGTCCTGCTTTGAGCAGGGGATTGGACTTGATGACTTCCTGAGGTCTCTTCCAACCTGAATATTCTATAAGGCAGGAGGGGTGTCTTTCATGAGTCAGACAGTCTGGGTACTGCGCCCTGGTTCCCCAAGAACAGAGCTGCTAGGTAACACCTGTTCTTCCCCAAGTCACCCCGGAGTAAGGGGGGTGGGAACATGCAGGAGGCCAGATAGGGGGTGTAGACTGGGAGGTGGTGGAATCTCCTTCCATAGAAGTTTTTAAGGTCAGGCTTGACAAAGCCCTGGCTGGGATGATTTAGTTGGGGATTGGTCCTGCTTTGAGCAGGGGGTTGGACTAGATGACCTCCTGAGGTCCCTTCTAACCCTGATATTCTATGATAAGGCCGGTCATACTAGGTCAGAGCAATGGTCCTGCTAGCCAAGTATCCCGCCTCAGTAATGGACAAATACTATTATTAGGTTTCCTTTTGTTCTGAATATTCTTAAAATGAGTTTTTATTGTCCTTAACTTGGCTGGCCTTAGATAATCTCCTTGTGTCCTTTCGCTTCCCTTAGCAATTTTCTACATTTTCCCCCAGATGTTACATATTGTATTTTTTTATAGCTGCTTTCACGTCTCTAAGCCAGGTTGTTGGTTTTTTTCCACATGAATAGCCTTTATTTCTTTCTTGGGGAATTTGGGTTTTTTAGGCATCTAGTACAATGTTCTTATACAACTCCAAAACAGCATTCACAATTTTCTGATTAAATGCTTTCTCCCAGCTCATTTGACTCGTCACTTTTTTCAGCTTTGTGAAACTGGCCCTTTTAAAGTACAAGTGTAGATATAATTATACTGGTTTGGACATTGTTCTGTTTGCACATGACAAATGTAATCAAGTCATGATCACTGGCACCTAAGCAATGATCAATAAGCCCAAGATGCTCCTTAATAATAAAATAAAATAAAATAATAAAACCCAGCTCTTGTCTAGTGTTTTTTTTTCACTAGATGCCAAAGTGTTTGACAAAGGTCAGTAACATTATCCCCATTTTACTGATAGGGAAATGGAGGCAGAGAGCAGGACAGTGACTTGCCCAAGGTCACCCAGCAGGCCAGTGATACAGCCAGGAATCCTTCCCCTCTGGTTTCTACCCTAATGCACCCCCATTACGTGATTCCCAAGCAATTAATCACCCCAGGAATGTGCTCCCTTCCCCTGAGACCACAACTCACGGCTGACCCCACAAGCCTCGAATGGTGTGTGATGCAGAATGTGTCTGGTGGGACGGGGCCCCCTGGGCCCAGGGGACGCAGCCCCGCTGGTTTCTATCCGGCGGGGTGTCTCTGATGCAACACGAGCTGTGACACCCCCCACAGTCAGTGCATGGAGCGGGTTTGTCTCTGTGCAGCTCCAAAGGGTGCCCACTGCTTCGCTCGCTCCCCAGTCGGGATTCCCAGGTGAGGACTCTCGAGTCGGAGACACAATCCTGTCATTATCTGGGATAAAGAGGCCATCTGGGTATGAGCCGTCCCCTGAGAGTGGGAGACAGGGAACCTTGTGAATAGGAACCGCACACAGGTGTGTCACCGATAACCACTACTCCCAGGGCAGGAACCCCAGAGCTGAATGCACAACATCCATCTGCCGAGGGGAGGAGATGCGCGAGGACAGCTAGGAAAGGGAATAGTGAAGGGAAGGCGACAGAGCAGGGGGGCTGCAGGGGTCTCTCTCTTTGGATCCCTAGGATCCTTTCTGGCTCAGTCACTCGCCAGGGGCTGGATGCAGGATTCTCCAAGGGAGGTTCTCTGGCCTGGGTGATTGAGGACACCAGACTGGATGGGGCTAATGGTCCCTTCTGGCCTCAGGACTCTATGTTTACATTTTGTAGTACAGCTCCAGAACTCTCTGGTACTCGGGGGGCAAATCCCCCCAGGCAGAAAGAGGCTGCTCAGAGCCACGACAAACACTGCACATCTCCGCCCAAGACCTGCCTCCGCAGAGCTCACCGGAGGAGGCAGAGCTGGGGGCGCTCACGCTGCTTTGCCAGGGTCCCAACATTTCATTTCACTCGTCCATGGGTTCGGAGGTGCTTTATCCCATCCCTCACCTGTGTAGATGCCTCTCAGGATCTCTGGTTCCTCAAGGCCCTGGGTAGCTGGGACAAAGGGCTCCTCCCCCCGCTCCAGGCAGGAGATGATGTCAGGCTTGTGAACGGGAATCCCTGCTCATGGGAAAGTCCAAAGGTAAGGTCCCAGCAAGCCAAACGTCTCAGCATTTATTGTTCCATTATTTTAACCCCAGCCAGCCTTCCCGTGCTCACAAGGAGGCGGGATCCGCACAGCTGGGGAAACATCACAGAAGCCTTCTGCGGAGGCGAAGTGTCTGCGAGGGGAGTTGATGTGCCCCTGTTAAGACACCAGGGCCTCTGCTAAATGCCAATGGACCCTCTATCTCCAACTCAGAGGGCTAAATCCAATCCCTCCCCCTCTCGGGGCAAGTTATGACTGAGGGGGCACAAGCTAAAGGGGAGGACATGTGACCGTCACACGTGTCTCTCCTGTCGAGTGACAACCCCCTGGCAGAGTCCGGGGCTGCCATGTTCTCCCTGCCCCATGTTACCTGCGGTGAGGGGCTCCCCCCTGCACCGCAGCCAAGCCCAGGCAGGGAGTGGGCCGCCCTGCCTCCCAGCCAGGCTGTCTCAGGAAGATGTGGCTCTGTCCTGCTCCCTGCCCGGCTGCCAGGGAGCACAGCCAATTCAGCCAAAGGTACAGGGGGAAAAGATCAGGGAGTGAAGGTAGAGCCCCTCTCCCTCCTCGCTCACGGCAGGCCAATCTGGGGGGGCACTTGACCTCCCCATGTCCCCTCCCCACGCATCATCTCTGGGAGGCCCTTGGAATCGAGAGCCAACCTGGCTGCATGGCAACCAAACACAACGGGGTTAACCCAAAGCGATTAGCACTGCAGTGTGTATACTGCCTCCCTGTAGCAGAGAGACTCATTCAGTCGGTGTAAAGAGACACAGGCCAGGAGTTCAGGGTCGCCCCATCGCTAGACTGGAGGCTGAAACCAGAGGCAAGTGAGACCGGAGAAAAGAGGATCTCAGAGTTAAACAGGCCCCAGGTGCTAAGGGCCGTTTTCTGCAGGAATTAACCAGAATTCCCCTATCCAACCATCCATCCATCCATCCAACCCAGAGTGAGCGCTTCCCCTCCAACTCACAGCTTTACACTGCAACCCGAAACATTCTCCTTGGGTTTCCATGGCAGCCACTGCCCACCGGGATGTTGAGAAATCCCGGTCCCAGGCTACAAGGCACTTTTCTTTGTGACTGGCCCCTGTTTGAGGGCCAGGGTATCCCCACTCTCCCCCGAGAGGCTTTATGATTCTGGCACAGAGCAAGTGTTTATCCCCTAGCTCCCCACCCCACCCGAAAACACAGCTAGAGACTTTCTCAATACGGGCAGTAGGCAAGACACCCAGAAGCCTCCTCTTCCAAGCACAGTGCTGTGCTCTGGGGACACGTACTGGAGATCTAATGACTATAATCCACCCTCAAGATGCGTGGCTTCAGACAGGCAGCTGAAGGGGTCAGGAAGGATTTTCCCCCCACTGATGTTCAACTGTAATCTAGGGAATTTTTCCATCTTTCTCTGAAGCATCAGCGTTCTGGCCATAGCTAGAGACAGGATCTTGGTTGGGGTGGGCTGGTGGTTTGACATGGTGCAGAGAATCCTCTCTCTAGATGCCCGGCTGGTCCCTCACTCACATGTCTGGGGTCATACTGATGCTGGATTTGGGGTTGGGAAGGAATCTTCCCCTTGGTCAGATTGGCAGCGACCACAGGGGGTTTTCACCTTTCACTGCAGCATAGGACGAGGGTCGCCTGCTCGGATCACCACTAACCAATTCCCTGCCATTGCAGGGGCCTCAGGTGCTAGTGATGCCTGGATCTCTCCTGTTCTCTGCCTGTGATTCACAATGGTGGAGTGTCTCAAGGGCTTTAATTTAACTGAAGTCACAGGGTTCAAAATAGGGGTATTGGGGTGACATGTCAGGGCCTGTGACATGCAGAAAGTCAGACTGGATGATCTAATGAACCCATCTGTGCTTAAACGCTATGAACCTAGGAAAGCTGGTCTGTCCCATCTCCTGCTGGTGTGACTCTGGGAGTGGAGGATGACAGCTTCTCACACAGATTCTGGGAACTACAGAAGCTGAGCCCTAGGAATGCTAAGGGATGACGAGAAACCCTGAGGCAAGGCCTGGACTCTAATACATGTGGAGAAGCAAATCCCTTACCCAGAGAGGCCACGTTCCCATAGTTCTCCATCATCGTGTCTCGGTAGAGCTCCCGCTGCCTCTCACCCAGAAGGGCCCACTCTGCCGCTGTGAAATGCACAGCTACATCCGCAAACGTCAGTGGCACCTGGAACAACAAACGCCTCCTCCTCAGTGCCTGCCTCTCCCGGGCCTGTCCCACTGCTCATCCACGCACGGAGCAGCAGGGGCTTGCACTGCGTGTTCTGTGCAGCTTTGCTTTCTGTTGAGAGGAAAAAGGCAAGAGGCAGTGATGCCTGTGTGGCTCTGGCCTTGGATTCAAGGCACCTGGGGCTCCTTCTAGCCTGGTGCCTGGTATCCAGTCTCTGATGACAGCCTGGAAGAAGGTGCCCCAAACCCTGCAGAAGGCAGATATGGGAGCCCTGCCCCCAGGGAAATTTCTCCTCTCCCCCAGTAGTTAGCGGGTAGTTCATGCCCTGAGACAGGATGATTCTGGCCCTGTCCAAACCCGGGTTTCGTTTTAAAACTTTATTACAGTAAGTGGACAAGACAGGCAGAGAAACCGTTCTATTACAAGAGAGAAAGCTGCCTTTCTAAGGGCTTAGACTATTCCGGCTCTTATTCCAGAATAAGCATGCCTTATTCCAAATTAGTTTAATTCACTTTTGGATTAAGCTAATTTGGAATAAAGCACATTTATCCCAGAATAAGCGTATCCACACGTCAAGTTAATCTGAGATAGTTAATCCATTTACATTCACACCCTACTGTATTATGGATTAACATTTATGTGTAGACAAGCCCTAAGGCTCAGGAACAGGTTGTACCACTTGGGGGAGGACAGCGTGTGACAGTCCGTACCACTACGTTCACCCCTTTTACAGGGCTACGATAAATTTTGTACAAAGTATGCCTTGTGAGATATCATTTGAAAACTCATAATTTGCTGATAATTATTGTCCTAGTAAAATGTGTGTGCATATAAAGTTATAAGATGTTACTAAGACATGTTTGAAGTCTGCGGAGCAGTCACAAACCAGTTCCCCAGAGAGAAAAGGCTAGCCAACGCTTCAGCCAGGTGTCAAAAAAATCATATAGACCATCACCTGGTAAAGTCACCATTCTTTGGCACGAAAGAGGGTGTGGGGGGAAAATCTACCTCTTGATAAAGAAACAGCTAGGGGTTCCATCCACACAGACTTTCTGTTCTGAACCTCAGCTGGAGATGATTCTCAAAGAAGAAAAAGAACTATAAGAAGGGAGAGTGGATGTCCCAAATTATTCCTCCCTTTCTCTCTACCCATGGCATCCACAACATCTGAAGAACAAAGGAAACAGCTTTGGACTGGAGGAGGGACCCTGACGGGAAGAAATTCAGTGAGTAAGACCGCTGTAACGTGGTGAAAGAGACTGCTTTAAATTCACTTGTTTAATTAGGCATTAGTTGTGTTTTACTTTTATTTTCTTAAAAGAAAAGGAGTACTTGTGGCACCTTAGAGACTAACAAATGTATTTGAGCATAAGCTTTTATTTTCTTGTAACCAATTCTGACCTTCATGCCTCATGACTTATATTCACTTAAAATCTTTTTGCAGTTAATAAACTTGTTCATTGTTTTATCTAAAACAGTGTGTTTGAACTGAGGTGCTGGGGAAACTCCATTTGGGATAACAGGATTTGTGCCTATCATTTTCTATTAATAAAATGAGGGCTTTGTATGAGCTTGTATTGTGCAGGAGTGGGCTGGGGAGTCCAAGGCATACATTTCTGGGGACGGTCCAGGTCTGGGAGTTTGCTGGTGTTGCTCTGCAGTGTAAATCAAAAGTGGCTAGCTGCAGCACTCAGACACTATAAGTGGGAGTAACTTACATGCTGCAGGCTCTGTGTGAGCGGACCAGGAGTGCTAGCTGTCAAAGAGTGTAAAAGGCTCCCCAGGTTGGAGCACTGAAATGACACAGCTGTTCATCAGTCCAGATTGTACCCTGGGTAACGTCACAGCGTGTCCCTGTATCCCGCCCCTGCCCTGGCAGCTTGGGGACTCACCTTCCTGCAGTGTCGAATGAGGTCTGTGCCGTGGCTGAACCTTTTCCCACACCCAGGGCAGCGGAAGGGGCTCTCTCCTACGTGGACCCTCCGGTGCGCGATCAGGTGTGAGTTCTGCCGGAATCGCCTCCCGCACTCAGTGCATTGATGGGGTTTCTCTCCAGTGTGCACTCTGCGATGGGCATGGAGGGAGGAGCTGTGCCGGAACCTCTTCCCACACTCGGCGCACGTGTGGGACTTCTCTCCAGTGTGGATCCACTGGTGGGTGGCAAACGCGGAGTGGCCAGCAAAGGTTTTCCCACATTCAGCGCACTGGTAGGGTCTCTCTCCAGTGTGGACCCGCTGGTGGGTGATCAGGTGCGAGCTCTGCCGGAATCGCCTCCCGCACTCAGCACACTGATGGGGTTTCTCTCCCATGTGCACTCTCCGGTGCGTGTTAAGGGAAGAGCTGTGTCGGAATCTCCTTCCACACTCAGCACATTGATGGGGCTTCTCTCCTGTGTGGACTCTCCGGTGCGTGATCAGGTGGGAGCTGTGCCGGAAGCTCTTCCCACACTCAAGACAATGGTGGGGCCGCTCTCCTGTGTGCACTCTCTGGTGTGTATTGAGGGAGGACCGGTGCTTGAACCTCTTCCCACATTCAGCACATTGATGGGGCGTCTCTCCTGTATGGACTCTCCAGTGGGTAATAAGGTGTGAACTGTGTCCAAATCTTTTCCCACACTGAGGACACTGATGGGGCTTCTCTCTTGGTTGGCTCTTTGGCTGGCCCCAGTCAGATTTACTCTGTCTCTTCCCTACAGTGTCCCCCTGCTGCTGCCACTGTGTCCCGCTCGGACTCCCAGAGGAATCCTCTTTGCCAGGACCCTGGGAATCACACTCTCTGAACCTTTCTGTTAATGCCATGAGAGAATCCACTGTCTTAGGAGCGTTCTGAGCTATCCCGGCCTCCTCATTGTCAGCCCCCATCCCATTCTTATCTGCAAGAAAAACAGAATCCAGACACAAGTCATTCCCTGGGCTTTGGAGACACACACATTTGGGAAAGGTTTGTAACCAATAAATCACTAATCATAAGAGTTTAAACCAAAGCAGTGAATCTCTCAATCCTTCCTTGGATGAAAGAGAGTACAGGGAGGGGATAGTACAAAGACAGAAAACAACACTAGGAAGGGGCCTGGATAGAGGCTCCTACTCTCTGCGTCCTCATTTGAACGCTTTAAAAAAACATATTCTCTAATGGCCCCCTCCATGCAAAGGACCATTCCTTACCTTACCGTAACTGTGGATCTTTGAGATGCTGTTGTCAATGTGGGTTCTACTGCAGGTGTGCAGGAGAAGAGACTTGAACAGCCGTGTCCATCAGGGCCATCCATGCACCATGCACTTCCTTGCGCTCCAATCTGAGAGCTCCATAAAGTATGGAAAGGCAGCAACCATCCCTTAGTTCCCTAATTCAGAATCCTGTAGGTGGAGGGCTCCAAACAAGCAGGGATGGAGAGTAGATCATGTGATCCACACTGATAACATCCCAGAGAATCAGTTACCATAGGGTAAGTGACCGTTCTCACTGCTTCAAATACACATCAGTGTGGATCCTGCTGTAAGAGGCTGGCAAGCAATGTTCCATCTGGAAGGCAGCTGATCTAGCTGAACTGAAATTGTAGCATTGTTCTCCAGTCCTTGGCATCTGACCTGCAGCTAGGTCAAGAGCACAGTGCTTTGAAGATTTCAGATACAAGCAGATGATGTGGATTGTGCTGCAGCAGAGTGGGCCTAAATGGCCTGAGGGAGAGGCCCATCAGCCATCTGGCAATACATCAAGATGCACTGCATGATCTATGCGGCTAGCCTCTGGGGCAAAAGAGCCTGCCCTCTCAAAGCACCAGAGATGGCTATGAAGAGACAAGGAGATGGACGGTTTTGTTCTGTCAGCATAGTGCTATAAGTCCCCTGAAGTATCCAGAGAGTGGGCTTGGGAGAGGACACACATAAGCCAACAGACTAGTTCAGATGAAATTTTGAGACTACATTGGGGATAAACTTCAGATGAGGTCTCGGCTTCATCTGCTCCTTGTGACAGGCTGCATGAGGAGGGTAAGCCATGAGAGCATGAGGTTCACTGATGCTTCTAGCCAATGTAAAGGTGTGACAGAATGTACCCCTGTACCCTACATACTATTGTAATAAACTTGGTACAAAGTATGCCTGGTAGGGTATCATCTGAAAACTTGTAATTTGCTGGTCAGTATCACCTTGATAAAAAGTGTGTGGCAATATTTGTATGTGAAGTTACTAGATTCCACTGTGTGGTGTTAACAACACATGTTCCAAACCCACAGCCCTGCCCAAACTGAGGTTGTGAAACAGGTCTGTCTCAAACACAGGAACATGTGCTCTGCTTAATTTGCATTTAAGCAGTAAATAGAGTCATCATGCAGGAAGGGAAACAAAGAAAGCTCAAATAGGAGAAAAAATGCAGCAGGGAACATCCTTCCACATAGATTCTTTCGCTCCTGGTCAATATTCCCTCTAATTTTTTCCATCCATGTGCAGAATTAATTTGGTTATGTGCACCAATGGTAATGTGCGGATGTGTGCCACCAGTAGAAACAGAAAACCTAGATATAATATATATTTTCGAAAAAGTTATTAATAGGGAAAATTACTGCAGCCAAGACAAGGTAGACATTTTAGAATTCACTACTCAAAAGAATTACATTTAAGCATTAGAGAGAAATAAAATTATGACCAATCGAAAAACTAAAACATCAGCACCTTGAAAGAATAAAATTACACAGAATATATGTGCATTGAAGGAAGTACCAAGAAGTAACAACAACACAAGTATGTGTTGGGAGGTGAGTGTGAAAGAGACAGTGTGTGTGTGTGAGTGAGTGTGTGTATGCGTGAGAGTGAGTGTGACAGACAGTGTCTGTGTGTGTGTGAGAGACTGTGTGAGTGTGTCAGACAGAAAGTGTGAGTGTGAGACAGAGACAGTGTGTGTGAGAGAGAGAGAGACATAGACACAGAGACTGTGTGTGTGTGACAGAGACAGTGTGTGTGTGCTGGCTGCTGGGGAAGTATATGAGAGACCATGCACTGTCTTTAAGCACAGAGGCACTCACCAGAAGCCTCGTTCAGACCACAGCAGCTCCGTCCTGCTCCTGAGCCCTGTCCCTCCTCCCCCGCTGTGCAGAGATGGGGTACACAGGCAGAGGGAAGTGAGGGGAGGGGAAAACCCTGACGTCAGCGCCTCCCTCCCCCCCGCTCTGCACAGCCAGCAGCAGGGTCCTGGAATCAGCTGGTGGATCAGATGGCTCCAAGGCAGAGGGCAGGAGCAGCGCAGCTGCAGAGCAGCGGGGGGAGGGGCACCTGAACACACGTGCCGGATGTGCGCGGCTCTGCTAATCAGTGTGCGGCACTTGATTGATTCTTGGGCGGCTGCGCAGCTTTGAGGGAACACTGCTCCTGGTGCCCAGCTAGAAATGACTCCCAAAAGAGGGACTGCAACTATAAAAGGGAGGGACAAATACCCCAAGGCACCCCCCTTTCTCTCTCCCTTCCCATCACATTCAATGCACCTGTAACAACAAAGGAAGCCTTTGTTGGAATCTGGGGGAGGGGTTCTAACCTGCAGAATTTGGTCAGTAAGCTTGCTGACAGCCTATGGTGAGAAACTGCTTGAATTTGATAGTTCATTAAATTAGATATTAGTAAACGTTTTATCTTTATTTTTCTTATAACCATTTCTGACTTTTATGCCTCATTATTTATATTCTTTGTAGTTAATAAACTTGCTTTATCATTGTATCTAATCCAGTGTGTTTAAACTGAAGTGTCTGGGAGCCTGCATTTGGGGTGGCAAGTTATGCGCATATTATTTCTATTAAAGAAATAGCAGACTTAATATAATTTGTATTGTCCAGGAGAAGGCAGGGCAGTACAGGACATATATTTCTGGGGGGAAATTTAAGACTGGGGGTGTGTTGGGGTCACCCTACAGTATAACCAAAGCTGGTGAGAACCAGGGGTGTGGCTTGCAATCTGGAAGGCTGTTTGAGAGCGGCCCAGGTAGGGGCTACTTCAGCAAAGCATTGTAAGACACACAACGTTACAGGGCCGGAGTGACACATCTGTTTATTAGTCAGGACTGTTCGCTCGTACGGCACAGAAGACAAGAGCTGGCTCAACATTTGTCAGTTTTTTGCCAGAAAAAGTTATTTCAACAATTTTATTTATGCTAAAGCATGTCAATTTCAACTCAACGTCCCAAGGGAAAGAATTTCAATACAATTTTTTTTTCGTTTCTGAAAATTTGTTTGGGGAAATTTCATTTTTTTTAATGTTTACATTATTTCCCCTACAGAAGTAGTGCATAATCAACATGTCTCCTCTTTGTGTTGTAATTCAATAGTTTTACTCTTTGACACAAACCCATCGTCATGCTGCCTGGCATGGGACACAGCTAAGAGTGCCTATCTCAGGTCAGACTGCTGGAATCCAGGGCACAGAGCCCAGACTGGTGGATACTCTATCATAAGATGTCACCAAGGCCGTAAAAAATGTGTGCTTCCAAATACTGTACTAGTTATTATGGAGCCACAGACAGTCCCCTTCAGGCCCTCTAGCCCTCATGCACTACCAGATAAACCAGACTTCTGTGATAAATGATGATTAAAACCAGAAATCACATGTATTAGATTCTTCCAGTTCCAAAAAACCAGACACTCACCCCCGGTCACAATATATTTCAGATCTTACCCAAAAACCACGCTGATAGCCAATCCTTTAGTAAATTAAAAACTAAACATTTATTCATATAATAAAAGAAGAGAGTTATTAAAAGATTCAAATGCATCATATACATTACAGTTGATTTCAGAGTTTGTAGATCAGGATAACAGCAGTGATGTTAAATCTGCTAGCTTGCAGTAAGTCTCTCTAGATCACCCAAAAGACTGGGGGTTCTCAGCCCATTGTTCAAAGCTGCCTTGTTAGAAACCATAGTCCAGAGACGTGGAGCAGGAAAAAGTCTCCATTTATACCTTCAGCACATGCGCATGGAAAGTTACTCTCTCCAACATGGAGTCATGGATCACACGTCCTATGTGCCCTGCTGAGACACTGGGCCTCCATTGTCTATGTCCTCTCTGAGACATCTTCAGGAGGAGCCCATTGGAAGAGCTGATTCTCCTTGATGGCCCATGAACCATGGATGGCTGGTCTTGATGTAAATCTGCCTTGCGGGTGTTACCCAAGAACACAACATGTTTGAGACACAAACACACAGCAAAGATTCATAACTTCATATACAATGATAATACACTCATATAAGCAGGGTAATAATATTTAGCAGACTATAACATTCCCATTGATACCTTACAAGGCATACTTTGTAGAAGATCTATTGCAATTGTGTTGGATTTGTGTCTAAGTATAAAACTATTTCATTATAACACAAACAGGAAGCCTTTTGATTTAAAAAAGATACAACATTTCAGGCAGTAATAAGTAGGAGTTGCCCGTAACAATTGAAAAAAATAAAATTAAAATAAACAAGAATATTTCAATTATATTATGTGATAATATGACAGCAACATAACTAATCTATGTTGATCTCATATTGAGCAGTAAAAACCACTGAGTCCCTGGAACAAAAGTACGAGAGAACTAGCAGGGAATGAGTATTTGATAATGGGCTCTTCAATCTAGCAGAGAAAGAAAGGGGATAACTTTCTCATTCAGAAAGTTGAGGAAACAACTAGGGAGTCATCCATTTTGGATCTGGTTTTGACCAACATTGATGAATTAGTTGTGAACACGAAGGTGGTTGGGAACTTGGGAGGAAGTGACCATGATCTGATAGAATTCAAGATCCTAAGGAAAGGAAGACATGAAAACAGCAAAACAAGGATACTGGACTTCAGAAAGGCAGATTTCAACTAACTGAGAGAAATAGGAAAGATCAATTAGGAAGAAAAGGAGTCAAACGGGGGCTGGCAGTTCCTAAAAGATGTAAAACTGAAGGCTCAACAGCAAGCTATTCCAATGCAAAGGAAAGATAAGAAGAGCCACAGGAGACAAATGTGGCTGGACAAGGAGCTTTTTAGCGATCTAAAATCCAAAACGGATGCTTACAGGAAAGGGAGGGGCATGTCACCAAGGAAGCATATATGGGAATAGCATGAGCATATAAGGACAAAATCAGGAAAGCCAAGGCAAAGAATGAGTTACAGCTGGCAAGGAATGTTAGAGACAACAAGAAGGGATTCTACAAATATGTCAGATGAAAAGAAAGATCAGGGATGGTGTGGGCCCACTCCTCAATGGAGAAGGTGAGCTGGTAATGGAAGACGATAGGAAGGCAGAGCTGCTCAATGCCTACTTTTCTTCAGTCGTCACACAAAAAATAATGTGAACGGATGACTAGTGAAGTTATCACAGACAATAAAGGGAAAGGGATGCAGATTGGGATAAGAACACGGCAGAGATCTTCTGACTCATCTGAATGAACTCAAGGCAGCAGGGCCTGAGGCTATTCACCTGAGGGTGCTGAAGGAAAGAGCTGAAGAAATCTCGGAGCCACTGGCAATAATATTTGTAAACTCATGGATGACAGCAGAGGTCCTGAAAACAGAAGAAGGGCTAAAGTGGTGCCCATCTTTAAAAAGGGGGGAAAGGAGGAGCCAGGGAACTACAGACCAGTCAGCCTGACCACAATACCTGGGATCTACTAGAGCAATGTTAAAACATTCCATTGGCAAATACCTGGAGGATGAAGGGGTGATGACTAGCAGCCAGCATGGATTTACTAAGAACAAATCATGCCAAACCAGCTTAATTTCCTTCTTTGACAGTGTAACTGGTTTGGAGGACAGGGGGAATGCAGTGGATATATTATTAATGGACTTTAGCAACGCTTTTGACACAATCCCACATGACATTCTGATAAGTAAACTGGAGAAATGCGGGCTCGGTGGAACTACCATTAAGTGGATACATAATTGGTTAAACAATCACAAACAAAGAGTAACTATAAAGGAGTGATATCAGACTGGAAGGAGGTCTCAAGTGGGGTTCCACAGGAATCTGTTCTGGGTCTGATGTTGTTTAACATGTTTATTAATGACCTGGATGTAGAGCTAAAGAGCATACTCATCAAATCTGCAGATGACACAAAGCTAAGGGGAGCTGCAAACACTTTGGAGAATAGAGCTAAAATTCAAAGGGATCTTGATAAATTGGCAAACTGGGCTATAGACAACACAGTGAAATTCAACAAAGACAATTGTAAGGTGCTACGCTTAGGGAAGAAAAACCAAATGCACAAATACAGAATAGGGGATAACTGGCTTGGCAGCAGCACTGCTGAGAAGAATCTAGGAGTTGTGGTGGAGCTGTGCTGTTGCAAAAAAAGCAAATGCAATTTTGGATTGCATTAACAGAGGCATAGCATGCAAGTCACGGGAGGTGATATAATCTTTCTACTAGGTGCTGGTTAGGCCTCGGCTGAAGTACTGTATCCAGTTTTGGTCACCAATGCATAGAAAGGATGCAGAGAAATTGGAAAGGCTCCAGAAGCGAGCGACAAAGATGATCAAAGGGATGAAATTCAAGGCATATGAGCAAAGGCTGAAGGAACTGGGTATGTTTAGTCTGGAAAAGAGGAGATTAAGAGGGGACATGATAGCAGCCTTCAAGTATCTGAAAGGCTGCAATAAAAAAGATGCAGAAAAATTATTCTCTCTTGCTAGAGGGCAGGACGAGTCAATGGGTTCAAACTACAGCACAGCAGTTTAAGACTTAGACTGGGTCTACACTATGGAGTTAGGCTGACGTAAGGCAGTTTACATTGACCTAATTATATCAGTGCCCACACTACAGCCTGCTCCTGCTGATGCAAGTGCCCTACTCCACTGACTTCATAACTTCACTTCCACGAGAGCCGTAGGGGTTCTATCAGCGTAGTTAGGGCGATGCAGTGTCGGTGTAGACACTGCGTTACTTACATGGGTTGTTGGCTGTCATTCTTGTCAATTTCACGGCTCCAGCTGCAAAACTTCCTAACTGTAGGAACAGTAGGACAACAGAACTGACTGCCTAGGAAAGTCGTGGAAGCTCCTTCACTGGAGGTTTTCAAAAAGAGGCTGGATAGGATGGTTTAGACATCAGAAATCCTGCATCTTGGCAGGGAGTTAGACTTGATGACCCTTGCGGTCTCTTCTAATCCTGATTCTATAACTAGGGCCCTACCAAATTCATGTCCATTTTGGTCAATTTCACAGTCATAGGATTTAAAAAATCATAAATTTCATTATTTCAGATATTTAAATCTGAAATTTCATGGTGGTGTAATTACAGGGGGCCCTGACCCAAAAAGGAGTCAAGGGGCATCGCAAGGTTATTGCAGGGGGGCTGCGGTACTGCTACCCTCACTTCTGCGCTGCTGCTGGCGGCGGTGCTGCCTTCAGAGCGGGGCAGCCGGAGAGCAGCGGCTGCTGGCCGGGAGTAAGGATGGCCTGGTGTGGTATTGCCACCCTTCTGCGCCGCTGCATTCAGAGCTGGGCCCTTCGTCAGCAGCCGCCACTCCCCGGCCACCCAGCTCTGCAGACAGCAGCACAGAAGTAAGGGTCACATGATATGGTATTGCCCACCCGTACGTCTGCACTGCTGCTGGCAGAAGTAAGGGTAGCAATACCATGACCTCCCCCCCCCCCAAATAACCTTGCAACCCCCCACAACCCCATTTTTGGGTCAGGAACCCCAGTCTGAGAAACACTGGTCTTCCCCATGAAATCTGTATAGAATAGGGTAAAAGCATACAAAAGCTTTGGAGCTGTGCTCCGGCTCCACTCCAGCTCCAGGCAAAAACCTGCAGCTCCACTGCTCCGGAGCTGCTCTGCGCTCCAGCTCCGGGCTCTGCTCCACAGCCCTGCACGAAAGACCAGATTTCACGGTCCGTGACACGTTTTTCATGGCTGTGAATTTGGTAGGGCCCTATCTATAACACAATTCAAGGGCTGGAAGTTGAAGCCAGACAAATTCAGACTGGAAATAAGGTATAATTTTTTTTATTTTTTTTTTTAACAGTGAGGATAATTAACCACTGGAACAATTCACCAAAAGATCATGGTGGATTCTCCATCACTGGCAATTTTATAATCAAGATTGGATGTTGTTCTAAAAGAGCTCCTCTAGGAATTATTTGGGGAAAGCTGACAGGACAGGTGGGGGAACACCCTTTGCTCATGCAGTGTTCAGTAAAATAGGCAGATCTCAGCCAGGCCTGCAATGGCCTCAAGTGAAGTCTGCCAAGCAGCATCACATATATGCAGGCTGCCATATGTTCTCTTTCAAGTAAGACCCTAAAGAACCATATGTTGGATTTTAATTAAGTAATGCTATACATGTTTCTTCTTTGTAAGACCGAGTAAATTGGCCCTTTAACTTTAAGTAATTGCTTTTAATGTTTTATACTAGTCCAAACCAAACACTAGAAATAGCAAGGACCTCACCATAAGCGTGCCCTAAGTGCATCCTTACTCCTTGGAGAACTACTTAAAGTGTGATAAACATATTAGAGATACTAAAGAACTGATTGCTGATAAATAAATGTAATAAGAAATCTTAGTGATTTGTGTTGTTCTCTACTATAACTGCATGGCCTCAATGCTGTTTATATAAAATATTTGCAGGAGAGTCTGTTTTATTCAGTACATGCCTAGAACCTCTGATATCTGAACTTAATCTATAAAACTACTGATTGCATATCTATGTGGTTGTTGATGAATTAATGAACTTGTTGATTGGTTAAGAATAACTAAATGTCCTGACTTGAAAAGTACTGTACAAGGTAAATACAGACCTGAGAAAAATCCAATGTTAAAATTAGTAAACCCCAGACTCAATGAAAAGGGGTTATCATTATTAGATTCCATTAAAATATTGGCTATAATATTTATCAAATTGGCAAATCTAATTTGTTAGGTTTCAGCTTTAACATCTACCTGCCACTTCGGCAAAGCCATAAAATTGGCCCCTTTCACATGTAATGACTGAGCTCCCTAGGTACTTCCTGTGATCCAGGTGGATGGTAGCATAAGAACATAAGAAAGGCCAGACCAAAGGTCCATGCAGCCCAGTATCCTGTCTATGGACAGTGGCCAATGCCAGGTGCCCCAGAGGGAGTGAACCTAACAGGTAATGATCAAGTGATCTCTCTCCTGCCATCCATCTGCACCCTCTGACAAACAGAGGCTAGAGACACCATTCCTTACCCATCCTGGCTAATAGCCATTAATGGACTTAGCCTCCATGAATTTATCCAGTTCTCTTTTAAACCCTGCTATAGTCCTAGCCTTCACAACCTCCTCAGGCAAGGAGTTCCACAGGGTGACTGTGCACTGAGTGAAGAAGAACTTCCTTTTATTTGTTTTAAACCTGCTACCCATTAATTTCATTTGGTGGCCCCTAGTTCTTATATTATGGGAACAAGTAAATAACTTTTCCTTATTCACTTTCTCCCCACCACTCATGATTTTATAGACCTCTATCATATTCCCCCTTAGTCTCCTCTTTGCCAAGCCGAAAAGTCCTAGCCTCTTTAATCTCTCCTCATATGGGACCCCTAATCATTTTAGTTGCCTTTTTCTGAACCTTTTCTAATGCCAGTATATCTTTTTTGAGATGAGGAGACCACACCTGCATGCAGTATTCAAGATGTGGGCGCACCATGGATTTATATAAGGGCAATAAGATATTCTCTGTCTTATTCTCTATCCCTTTTTTAATTATTCCTAACATCCCCTTTGCTTTTTTGACTGCTGCTGCACACTGCGTGGACGTCTTCAAAGAACTATCCACCATGACTCCAAGATCTTTCTCCTGATTAGTTGTAGCTAAATTAGCCCCCATCATATTGTATATATAGTTGGGGTTATTTTTTCCATTGTGCATTACTTTACATTTATCCACATTAAATTTCATTTGCCATTTTGTTGCCCAATCACTGAGTTTTGTGAGATCTTTTTGAAGTTCTTCACAGTCTGCTTTGGTCTTAACTATCTTGAGCAGTTTAGTATCATCTGCAAACTTTGCCACCTCACTGTTTACCCCTTTCTCCAGATCATTTATGAATAAGTTGAATAGGATTGGTCCTAGGCCTGAACCTTGGGGAACACCACTAGTTACCCTTCCCCATTCTGAAAATTTACCATTTATTCCTACCCTTTGTTCCCTGTCTTTTAACAAGTTCTCAATCCATGAAAGGATCTTCCCTCTTATCCCATGACAACTTAATTTACATAAGAGCCTTTGGTGAGGGACCTTGTCAAAGGCGTTCTGGAAATCTAAGTACACTATGTCCACTGGATCCCCCTTGTCCACATTTGTTGACCCCCACAAAGAACTTTAATAAATTAGTAAGACACGATCTCCCTTTACAGAAGCCATGTTGACTTTTGCACAACAATTTATGTTCTTCTATGTGTCTGACAATTTTATTCTTTACTATTGTCTCAACTGATTTGCCCAGTACTGACGTTAGACTGACCGGTCACTAATTGCCAGGATCACCTCTTGAGCCCTTCTTAAATACTGGCGTTACATTAGTTATCTTCCAGTCACTGGGTACAGTAGCTGATTTAAAGGACAGGTTACAAACCATAGTTAATAGTTCCGCAATTTCACATTTGAGTTCTTTCAGAACTCCTGGGTGAATGCCATCTGGTCCCGGTGACTTGTTACTGTTAAGTTTCTCAGTTAATTCCAAAACCTCCTCTACTGACATGTCAATCTGTGACAATTCCTCAGGTTTGTCACCTACAAAAGACGGCTCAGGTTTGGGAATCTCCCTAACATCCTCAGCCATGAAGACTGAAACAAAGAATTAATTTAGTTTCTCTGCTATGACTTTATCGTCTAAGTGCTCCTTTTGTATCTCCATCGTCCAGGGGCCCCACTGGTTGTTTAGCAGGCTTCCTGCTTCTGATGTACTTAAAAAACATTTTGTTATTACCTTTTGAGTTTTTGGCTAGCTGTTCTTCAAACTCCTTTTTGGCTTTTCTTATTACATTTTTTACATTTAATTTGGCAGTGTTTATGCTCCTTTCTATTTACCTCACTAGGATTTGACTTCCATTTTTTAAAAGATGCCTTTTTATCTCTCACTGCTTCTTTTACATGGTTGTTAAGCCATGGTGGCTCTTTTTTAGTTCTTTTACTGTGTTTTTTTAATTTTAGGCATACATTTAAGTTGAGCCTCTATTATGGTGTCTTTGTAAGTATTATTATAATTTGTTTTATGGTAGCACCTAGATGCCCTAGTCATGGACCAAGACCACACTGTAATAGAGCCACAAACCAATCTTGAGCCTGAAGGGATGGGCCAAGGAAGGCAAGTGTTACCATCCCCAATCTTCTCTGGTCTAGGATAGGACACAGACCTCCCCTTTCTTCTTCAGGATAAGAAAATACAAGGAATAGCAGCTTCTTCCCCTGTACTCCCGAGGTACTTCATCTATGGCTTCTAGACAAAGCAGGAGGCAACGTTGGGTTCCCCCCCCCACCCCCAGTATTCTTATGAGAAAGGGGCAGAGGTTGGAATTGGACAGAGTGGCCACAGGCAACTATGTCTGGCATCCATCCGTCTGTTGCTATGACGGCCCATATTCAATGGAATGGGGAAAAGTGACATCCAAAGGAAGGGTCAACTCTCCACTGGTGTGAATGTGGCATTCAACTCTCGTTTCAAACCTGTTGCCTCGTACCAAGTGTGGAGTGGCAGTTTGAAATATGAAGTTGGAGTGAGGCAGAGCTATGCACCTTCCTCCCAAAAAGGTCCAGCTGTTTTGGATCCTCATCTTGGGGGCTACTTTTTGTTTGTTTTGATTTTTCACAAACAGCAGATACTACCAATGAGCCTAGTGCTGGATGTAATAATCCTGGCCTTGGCACTAGCACCTGCTGCAGTTTTGACCAACAGGGCAATGTTAGGGCCTGCATATGTCACGAAGCAGCATAGAGTGCTGTCCTGGGGGGAAGAGACAGTCGACAAGAGGGCTGCTCAAGCTGGAGAAGGGGCTTGGAATCTGCCGCAGAATTGGCAATGGGAAGGCAGTTCAAGAAGAAGGAGGTAAAAAGAAACTGCACTGAGGCAAACAGGGGATTTGCTGAGGAAGCTGGGGAGAGGACGTTGGACCATGAAAGGCAGTGTACAAGTAGCCTGGCCACAAGGGGCACAGAGCGTATGGCCAGTGAGGTAACCATTGAGACGCTGACAGAGGAATACAGTTTGGGTGCCTGGGAAGCTGTATGGCCCTCCAGCTGAGGAGCTGTTGTTCGCGGGTGCATCTGTTGGAAAGAGCTGCTGTCATTGTAGCATTGAAGTAATGGAGCATCAAAAGCCAGAGAGAGGAAAAGATGGGACAGCTGGGGTGAAGCTGGACTTTGCAGCCAGGGAGAGGAGTCGTCAATTCCCTCTTGGGGTGACACAGCGTGTTGTAAAAAAAAAAACTTATTGTGATGGTAATTTAAAGTTTATTATTTTCCTGAGCAAGTATTTGATGCTACTTTACATTATTTATATTATATTCTATTATTTATATTCTATTACTGTTCCTGCCAAATTTCTGGGATTTTTCAGTTGGACAGTTTAAAATTTAAGGTAACCCTCCAGTGTGTTGGTTTGCCTCTGCTCACCTCACAGTAGGCATAGACTAGCTGAGGCCTGGGTCACTGCACTGGGTGCATAAAGTACTGTTCAAAACCCTCTTGTGGCACCACACAGTGCCTTTCTGCTTGTTTGGCTGTGGGCGGGGTACGGTGGTAGGCGTTTGCCGCAGTGACTTTGTGACTATTAGGATACTCTTGTTAATCGGAAGGGTGACTCTGCTTGGTATAGCTGAGCACAGGTTGTCAAACCTCTAAAGAGGTTTCTATATCCAGGGTCTCTGCAATTCTGGAAAGCAGCTCCTGGAAAGCCCTGAAGCTGTCCAGAGCTGATGTTGGCAGAGATGACAGCTTCATCTGGACACGAAGAGAGGGTGCCCCCATTCAGATGCACTCACCTCAACTCCCTGCTTCTGTTCTCCCAAGAAAGATGATAGCAACCTGACTATGGGTGCACAGGCAGACCTTAACCTCCTCTTTCTAGGTTGGGAAGAACCGCTCCCGGAGGCATGGCATGGGAGTCCCCAGCATGTCCATGGTGGTATGTTATATCGATATGGTTAGCTTGCTTGTGGTTGGCCAGTCTAGTGCCACCCATAGAGGGGTTGGAGGGACAAGCCTCTAGACCATTCTATAGAGCCTTCCCTGGTTTTCAGAGGGAAGGGTTCTCTATGAGATCAGCAAGCATGAGTGCCCTGGAGATAGGGATGATGAAGAAATGTCCTCAATGATTGGTGCCAACTTGTACAGCGATTTCAGTGCTGTGATGGGAGCATGCATTGGTGCCAACTGAGGCAGTGGTACCTAGGACATTGTCAGTACTGGTTCCTCTAATAAGGAGTCCGCAGGTTCCATTCACAACTGTGTTGCTGATGTCAGTACCAGTCCTATGGATGGTGTTAAGATCGGGTACTGGGACATGTTTCTCCAGAGCCAAGCTTATGACTGAGAGAGGTTCACTAGCCTTTGCAATTGTAGAGAGCTTAGTAGTCTTGTCCCTGGAGGGCTGATCCTTGTCTCCACCTCTCCTTATGGAAGGACACTGAGTGGTTCCTGGATCCATGTCTGCCTCTGTACTCCGACTTCCTTCGTCTCTTGGTGCCGGATTTGAAACCAGGGTTACAAACGCAGACGTCACTAGTGCGGAGTCTCTCTCTGGTATCAACTTCTTGTCCACAGTGGTTATAGGAGTGGTGCGCCAGCAAGTATGGGCACTATCAGAGGATGACTTCATGGGAGCCTGGTCCAATCTAGAGGAAGATCCTCTCTCTTCTGGAATGGAGATGATCCACATGGATTTCTCCAGCAGGTAAAACTTGAGGCAGGTATCATGGGATTTTCGTGTTCACACTGAGCACCGGCCAGGTATATGTATTTCCCTGAGGCAAAAAAGACCAGCTGTGGCTGACAGCTAACAGGATGAATCCATCACAGGATGGACAGGCCTTGTAGCCCAAAGCCTGCAAGTCTGCCATTACATGTGGACAGGGCACAAAACAAAAATGGATTTTTTGTTTTGTTTTTAAAATTATCAGAAATTCAAAATTGTTAACATAAGACAAAATACAGGATAGGTCTTGATCCAAAGAGAGCTCAGAGAAAAACTGTTACAGGGTAGGAGGCGAACTCAACAGCTTTCTCGCTGCCACAGATGGGAAGAGAAAACTGAGGAACGATTGTAGCCACTTTACCCTTTATGATCTCACAAGTGCACAGTGCATGTGCAACCCCTACAGATGCTGCTGTCCAAGAGATTCCGAGCTTGCATTGGGGGGGCTCCACACTCAGACCGGTGCTGAGCTGGTGTTCCAAGGGGAGCAGACTCAGCCCAGGGAGCAGCACCATCCCTGGGGTCCTTGGCAGGGAGCCCTGTGCCGCCCCTCGGTCACTGCACAGCCACCACAGAGACCGCCAGTGTCCCCCTGGGCCCTGCCCGCCTACCCCTCGGCCGGGCCCTTTCCAGCCCCTATCCCTTCTGCCTCTGCCCCTGCCTGGCCCTATCCCCACCTGCTCCTACCCTGGAGCCCCTGCCAACCCCTATCCCCACGTGCCCCTACCTGCCCCTAACCCCACCCCCTGCCTGCCACTATCCCCACCTGCTCCTACCCTATAGTCCCTACCAGCCCCTATACCCTAACCCCACATGCCCTTACCTTTCCCTAATCCCACCCCCCTGCCCCGACTCTCTGCCAGTCCCTATCTGCACCTGCTCCTACCCTTGAGCCCCTACTAACCCCTATCCCCACATGCCACCATCTGCCCCAACCCCATCTCCTGCCTGCCCCTACCCACCCCTATTGCTCCTACCCCTGAGCCCCTGCCAGCCCTAATTCCTACATGTCCCTACCCCTAACCCCATCTCCTGCCTGCTCCTATCCCCACCTGCTCCTACCCCAGAGCCCCTGCCAGCCCCTATACCCTATCCCCACATGCCCCTACCCCAACCCCTGCCTGCCACTATCCCCACCTGTCCCTATTCCTGGGCCCTGCCTGCGCCTATCTCCACCGACTCCTATCCCATAGCCCCTACTAGCCCCTGTACCCTATCCCCACATGCCCCTGCCCCTACTCCCACCCCCCTGCCAGTCCCTATCCCCACATGCCACCACCTGCCCCTATCCATACCTGCTCCTACCCCAGAGCCCCTGCCAGCCTTTATCCCCACATGTCCCTACCCCAACCCCATCTCCTGCCTGCCCCTATCCCCACCTGCTCCTACTCCTGGGCCCCTGCCAGCGCCTATACCCAATCCCCACATGCCCCTGCCTGCCCCAACCCCACCTGTCCCTGCCCCCGCTCCCTGCCAGCCCCTATCCCCACCTGCCCCCGCCCCTGCCAGCCCCTATCGCCACCTGCCCCTGGGCCGACTCCCTGCCAGCCCCTATCGCCACCTGCCCCTACTCCCTGCCAGGCCCTAACCCCTGCCCCTGCCCCCGCTCCCTGCCAGCCCCTATCGCCACCTGCCCCTGGGCCAACTCCCTGCCAGCCCCTATCGCCACCTGCCCCTACTCCCTGCCAGGCCCTAACCCCTGCCCCCGCTCCCTGCCAGCCCCTATCGCCACCTGCCCCTGGGCCGACTCCCTGCCAGCCCCTATCGCCACCTGCCCCTACTCCCTGCCAGGCCCTAACCCCTGCCCCTGCCCCCGCTCCCTGCCAGCCCCTATCGCCACCTGCCCCTGGGCCGACTCCCTGCCAGCCCCTATCGCCACCTGCCCCTACTCCCTGCCAGGCCCTAACCCCTGCCCCCGCTCCCTGCCAGCCCCTATCGCCACCTGCCCCTGGGCCGACTCCCTGCCAGCCCCTATCGCCACCTGCCCCTACTCCCTGCCAGGCCCTAACCCCTGCCCCTGCCAGCCCCTATCGCCACCTGCCCCTGGGCCGACTCCCTGCCAGCCCCTATCGCCACCTGCCCCTACTCCCTGCCAGGCCCTAACCCCTGCCCCTGCCCCCGCTCCCTGCCAGCCCCTATCGCCACCTGCCCCTGGGCCGACTCCCTGCCAGGCCCTAACCCTAACCCCTGGCCCTGCCCCCGCCCCTGGCCCTGTCCCTGTCCCTATTCCTGTCCCCACCTGCCCCTGGGCCGCTACCTGTCTCTACCCTCCCTGGGCCTGCCCCTGCCCACGTCACTCCATCGCTGGGCGCGACGTCACACTGCCGCGCGCCGCAGCCCCGGCCGCTCTCTCACCTGCGCGAGGGCCCGCGCGGGCGGCCGGCTCCATGCTGGGGGGCGGGGGGGGGGGCGCGTCGGCCCCAACGGCCACGCGTTGCTCGGCTCCCAGCTCCCGATTGGAGCGACCCGCTGCCCGTCAGGCTCAGCCGGGGCGGGGCTTAGCCCGGCCTCTGCGCCGGCTCGTAAAGGGGCCGACGCCCTCCCGGCAGCGGAGTGGGTCTGTCAGGCTCCGGGGGTTTCGGTGGGACCATGAACCCCCTGCCCCTCCCCCGAGCATCCGAGACCTCCGCCAAGTCCCTCCCCTTCCATTGCCCCTCCCCCACAGCACCCCAGAGACCCCAACACCCCTCCCCCACATTGCCCCTCCCCCACAGCACCCTGGAGACCCCAACACCCCTCCCCCACATTGCCCCTCCCCCACAGCACCCAGAGACCCCAACACCCCTCCCCCACATTGCCCCTCCCCCACAGCACCCCAGAGACCCCAACACCCCTCCCCCACATTGCCCCTCCCCCACAGCACCCTGGAGACCCCAACACCCCTCCCCCACATTGCCCCTCCCCCACAGCACCCAGAGACCCCAACACCCCTCCCCCACATTGCCCCTCCCCCACAGCACCCCAGAGACCCCAACACCCCTCCCCCACATTGCCCCTCCCCCACAGCACCCGGAGACCCCAACACCCCTCCCCCACATTGCCCCTCCCCCACAGCACCCTGGAGACCCCAACACCCCTCCCCCACATTGCCCTTCTCCCACAGCACCCCAGAGACCCCCAGCACCCCTCCTCCCCAGCATCCCAAAATGACCCTTCCCCCAACAGCCCCAAGACCACACACACTCTCCCTTCTACACCTCTGCCAGTTCCACTGCCCTGCACCCCCCCCAACTCTCCTATACACCCCAACTTCCCCCCATGCACCCAACTCTCCTACCCCCGTCCCAGACCCTGTGCTCCATGAAGCTGCAGGCCAGCCCCCAGTAGGCAGCACGGGCCAGGACTCTTCCCAGGGCCTGTGTTGGCGTGGCCCTACAACCACGGGCCGTCCCCCTTATCCCAATGTGGGGTGTGCTGTTGCTTGGTGGATCCCCTATTCCCATGCGCAGGACATGCAGCAGAGGCCAGGAAAGAGGTTTTGGCCTCTGTGACCAGTTCAGGCCTTGTGGTTCATGCACACAGGGGAAGCAGGTCCTGCAGGGCTCCAACTCCTGTTCCCAAAGTGCCGTGATTTAAGTAAAGAGACACCGCCTTTCGATTTGTTCAATAATGTTCTTTATTCAGCTGCACCCTTGCAGCAGCAGCAGCAGCAGCTCCGGCCAGACTCTTATTTCTGACCATTATGAGGCAGGACGTTTGTATCTCAGGGCAGCAGAAACCCCAACAGCACATGGGAGCGGACATAAAGTCAATGTTTCTTGACTTTAGCAAAGCTTTTGACACGGTCTCCCACAGTATTCTTGTCAGCAAGTTAAGGAAGTATGGGCTGGATGAATGCACTACAAGGTGGGTAGAAAGCTGGCTAGATTGTCGGGCTCAACGGGTAGTTATCAATGGCTCCATGTCTAGTTGGCAGCCGGTATCAAGTGGAGTGCCCCAAGGGTCGGTCCTGGGGCCAGTTTTGTTCAATATCTTCATAAATGATCTGGAGGATGGTGTGGATTGCACTCTCAGCAAATTTGCGGATGATACTAAACTGGGAGGAGTGGTAGATACGCTGGAGGGGAGGGATAGGATACAGAAGGACCTAGACAAATTGGAGGATTGGGCCAAAAGAAATCTGATGAGGTTCAATAAGGATAAGTGCAGGGTCCTGCACTTAGGACGGAAGAACCCAATGCACAGCTACAGACTAGGGACCGAATGGCTAGGCAGCAGTTCTGCGGAAAAGGACCTAGGGGTGACAGTGGACGAGAAGCTGGATATGAGTCAGCAGTGTGCCCTTGTTGCCAAGAAGGCCAATGGCATTTTGGGATGCATAAGTAGGGGCATAGCGAGCAGATCGAGGGACGTGATCGTTCCCCTCTATTCGACATTGGTGAGGCCTCATCTGGAGTACTGTGTCCAGTTTTGGGCCCCACACTTCAAGAAGGATGTGGATAAATTGGAGAGAGTCCAGCGAAGGGCAACAAAAATGATTAGGGGTCTGGAACACATGAGTTATGAGGAGAGGCTGAGGGAGCTGGGATTGTTTAGCCTGCAGAAGAGAAGAATGAGGGGGATTTGATAGCTGCTTTCAACTACCTGAAAGGGGGTTCCAAAGAGGATGGCTCTAGACTGTTCTCAATGGTAGCAGATGACAGAACGAGGAGTAATGGTCTCAAGCTGCAGTGGGGGAGGTTTAGATTGGATATTAGGAAAAACTTTTTCACTAAGAGGGTGGTGAAACACTGGAATGCGTTACCTAGGGAGGTGGTAGAATCTCCTTCCTTAGAGGTTTTTAAGGTCAGGCTTGACAAAGCCCTGGCTGGGATGATTTAACTGGGAATTGGTCCTGCTTCGAGCAGGGGGTTGGACTAGATGACCTTCTGGGGTCCCTTCCAACCCTTATATTCTATGATTCTATGATTGCCTTGGCCCAAGAGCTACAAGGTCCAACAGGGAGCAGCCGGCAGATTCGATCGGGAATCATTTCAAGAGATAGAATTACATTGATATGGGGGAGCAAAGCTATGCCCCAGGGGACACTGGGCCACGTTCACCTCTGGTGATTCACAGCCGTTATACCAGAGAGGATTTGATGCAGTAACCCTTGTCCTTTCAAATGGGGGGAGGGAGAATGGAAAAAGACAGGGAGGTTGGAAGAGGGAGACCAAACCTGGATCCTTTAATTAATGGGTTTAGAGGAGATAAAGCCACTGTCCAAACATGGGGATGGGTTTATCCTTGGCTGATGCAATGGGCCGTATCTCCCTTTCAAATGCAGCCTCTGGCTCCCAGGGGAACGGGCCCATGGTAGGAAGGGCAGATATTTTCTACAGGAAGGGATTATCTCCAGGAAGGCGTTTCAGTGCTGGCTGCGAGTGTTGCTGGAGCGCAGCAAGCTCTCTGCCACGTTGGGAGCCACAACAGCTACAGGCAGCCTTTGGAGAGGGGCGGGGATGTGCTTTTGGGTTCTGCACGCTGCCTCTCACTCAAACCTGTCAGTGGCCCCAGCTGTGTCGGAGCCCTCAACTACAACAGGGATGCTGTCGTATGCAAGGCATGCATTGCACGCTCCAGGACTGGTCATGCCCACAGGACGATTCTGTCCGGCCCCTCAATGCACGAACAAAATGGCGTCCTCTTGTGACCCTAGCAGGATCCTAATGCAAGAGGGCATTGGGCTCACTGCTATTGGCTAGTGAGTTTCAACTAGCCTGACCAGTGTACCCCAACTTAATGTCATAACCTGATCTAAAAGGTATCACATAAGAAAATCAATAGAAAACTTGGAAGGATAAGGCCTTTTCCTGTAGCCATATTGTAAGGCCTTTGTCTCCAGCCAGTTTACAAGAGCAGCAGCCATTAGCTGAGAAGCAGGAAGTCACACCCTCACATTCCATCTAAATTGCATTAAAACAATGTAATATCAGGCTGTTAAGAAGGAATCCCCGTCCTAATGGCTCCCACTATCACCAGGTAAAGAAACAGATCTTAAGATGGTTAAAGAAAACTTAGTTTGACAGCATCCTGTCTGGCAAGCAATCACTTATAGTTGTGGTTGTGAAATTCTCATTTCTTTATTGTTTTGTGTTTATGGTCCCCACTTCCCTATTCATAGAATCATAGAATCATAGAATATAAGGGTTGGAAGGGACCCCAGAAGGTCATCTAGTCCAACCCCCTGCTCGAAGCAGGACCAATTCCCAGTTAAATCATCCCAGCCAGGGCTTTGTCAAGCCTGACCTTAAAAACCTCTAAGGAAGGAGATTCTACCACCTCCCTAGGTAACGCATTCCAGTGTTTCACCACCCTCTTAGTGAAAAAGTTTTTCCTAATATCCAATCTAAACCTCCCCCACTGCAGCTTGAGACCATTACTCCTCGTTCTGTCATCTGCTACCATTGAGAACAGTCTAGAGCCATCCTCTTTGGAACCCCCTTTCAGGTAGTTGAAAGCAGCTATCAAATCCCCCCTCATTCTTCTCTTCTGCAGGCTAAACAATCCCAGCTCCCTCAGCCTCTCCTCATAACTCATGTGTTCCAGACCCCTAATCATTTTTGTTGCCCTTCGCTGGACTCTCTCCAATTTATCCACATCCTTCTTGAAGTGTGGGGCCCAAAACTGGACACAGTACTCCAGATGAGGCCTCACCAATGTCGAATAGAGGGGAACGATCACGTCCCTCGATCTGCTCGCTATGCCCCTACTTATACATCCCAAAATGCCATTGGCCTTCTTGGCAACAAGGGCACACTGCTGACTCATATCCAGCTTCTCGTCCACTGTCACCCCTAGGTCCTTTTCCGCAGAACTGCTGCCTAGCCATTCGGTCCCTAGTCTGTAGCTGTGCATTGGGTTCTTCCGTCCTAAGTGCAGGACCCTGCACTTATCCTTATTGAACCTCATCAGATTTCTTTTGGCCCAATCCTCCAATTTGTCTAGGTCCTTCTGTATCCTATCCCTCCCCTCCAGCGTATCTACCACTCCTCCCAGTTTAGTATCATCCGCAAATTTGCTGAGAGTGCAATCCACACCATCCTCCAGATCATTTATGAAGATATTGAACAAAACCGGCCCCAGGACCGACCCTTGGGGCACTCCACTTGATACCGGCTGCCAACTAGACATGGAGCCATTGATCACTACCCGTTGAGCCCGACAATCTAGCCAGCTTTCTACCCACCTTATAGTGCATTCATCCAGCCCATACTTCCTTAACTTGCTGACAAGAATACTGTGGGAGACCGTGTCAAAAGCTTTGCTAAAGTCAAGAAACAATACATCCACTGCTTTCCCTTCATCCACAGAACCAGTAATCTCATCATAAAAGGCGATTAGATTAGTCAGGCATGACCTTCCCTTGGTGAATCCATGCTGGCTGTTCCTGATCACTTTCCTCTCATGCAAGTGCTTCAGGATTGATTCTTTGAGGACCTGCTCCATGATTTTTCCAGGGACTGAGGTGAGGCTGACTGGCCTGTAGTTCCCAGAATCCTCCTTCTTCCCTTTTTTAAAGATTGGCACTACATTAGCCTTTTTCCAGTCATCCGGGACTTCCCCCGTTCGCCACGAGTTTTCAAAGATAATGGCCAATGGCTCTGCAATCACAGCCGCCAATTCCTTCAGCACTCTCGGATGCAACTCGTCCGGCCCCATGGACTTGTGCACGTCCAGCTTTTCTAAATAGTCCCTAACCACCTCTATCTCCACAGAGGGCTGGCCATCTCTTCCCCATTTTGCGATGCCCAGCGCAGCAGTCTGGGAGCTGACCTTGTTAGTGAAAACAGAGGCAAAAAAAGCATTGAGTACATTAGCTTTTTCCACATCCTCTGTCACTAGGTTGCCTCCCTCATTCAGTAAGGGGCCCACACTTTCCTTGGCTTTCTTCTTGTTGCCAACATACCTGAAGAAACCCTTCTTGTTACTCTTGACATCTCTGGCTAGCTGCAGCTCTAGGTGCGATTTGGCCCTCCTGATATCATTCCTACATGCCCGAGCAATATTTTTATACTCTTCCCTGGTCATATGTCCAACCTTCCACTTCTTGTAAGCCTCTTTTTTATGTTTAAGATCCGCTAGGATTTCACCATTAAGCCAAGCTGGTCGCCTGCCATATTTACTATTCTTTCGACTCATCGGGATGGTTTGTCCCTGTAACCTCAACAGGGATTCCTTGAAATACAGCCAGAAATACAGAAATACAGTCTATTGTTTGACTGTATGGTCTCTGTCTGGTTCTTTGATTGTTTCTGTCTGTTACACAATTAATTGTGCTAGGTGTAAATGAATTAAGGTGGTGGGGTAGGATTGGTTAGAGAATTTTGTTACACTATGTTAGGATCGGTTAGTATAACGATTGGTTAAGGTAGAGCTAAGCAGGACTCAAGTTTCACTATAGAAACTGGGGTCCAAAAGGAAGTTCTTGGGGAACCAACTCCAGGACACAGCCCCAAGAACAGAGCTGCCAGACCTCAACACTGCCAATGACACCGTGCAGAAACTGGAGTCCCCCAGATGGACCTGATCCTGACTGGCCATGAAGAAAAGTTCATCTGCCTTATTGGGAGTGGTGAGCACTGTATGTGTAGCATGTGCATTCTGTTTTGGTGATTGTTAATAAATAGAGGTTAAGACAGATATTACTGTGTAAGGCTCTTTCACTGGTAAAAGACCCCGTAAATCTGCAAAAGATTAAGCCCGGAGCCTGGAGGGAATGGGTGTTTGCCCGGAGGGAATGGGTGCCTAAATTGACAGGGTTACGTCGGAGCCCTAGCAACGGGGTAAGGGTGGGTGCCCTAGAGTGTAAGGTTATGCCTGAGCCCACAGAAGAGGAAGGGTGGGTGCCTAAATTTAGAGGGTTACACCTTGAGCCCTAGGAACTGGGTAAAGGTAGGTACCCCTAGAGTGTGTGAGTAACAGAGAATTTTGTGCGGGTAACAAGCTAATATCACACTGATCATTACTATTCTTGTGTGGTGTGTGCACCACAATTCAAAATTACAAACATAGTGGAAATTATGTTCTTAAAGTGAGTCTACTAGGCAGGGCTGAAGTTACCCCACCCTAGACAAAGAATTTTTGGTTCTGCTTCTGCCCCTTTGAAGGTACCTTTTAAGATACAGTAAGAGGCAATGGGAATGCATTTACATAAAAGGCAAACAAAACCATCAAGCTAACAAGGGGAGGAGATCACCAGTCAATTTCATGGCAGCAGTGGGAGACTACAGGAACAAATCATTTTGCATTTTAGCAAACACCAGCGAGAAAGAAACCAGTCTGGAACTTCCTTCACCCGGAGACTATGTCTCCTTCCTCACAGCTTCAATTAACTTTACTCTTGTGTAGGGGTAACCTTCCAAAGAATCCACTCCAAAGCTTCCCTGGAACCTAAAAGAGAGGGGCAAACCCCCACAATTATCTTTCACCTCAGACGACAAAGGAACTGAGCACTTTGTGGGGGTGATCAGCCATCTTGCTGGAGGTGTGGTAAGAATCTTACCTTGAACCAGGACTGTGGTTTTGTTATGTCTTAGTCTCTAGAAAGTGTTTTTTTACTTTTATGGTGCTCCTGACCATTTCTAACTCTGTCCTTCATACCTGAACTCGCTTCACACCCTGTCTTATTTTTAATCTAAAGCAGCCCGGTGCTGGGTTTGAACCGAATGATGGCGAACTCCAGTTCCAGTGCTAAGCTGTGCATTTTGTCTCTTTAGAGGAGCAAACAAAATGAATTATTCCTCTGATTAGTCCAGGAGAGGGCTGGGCATTGTAGAGCACAGGGTTTGGGGAACATTGGGGACTAGGCGGTGCTGGGGTCACCTTGCCGGGTATAACCAAAAAGCTGGTGGATACCAGAGTGTGGCTGGGGTGCAGCAAGCAGGCTGCTGGTATCAGAGTTGCCGGGCCCAGTTTACTTATCACCCAGACACTCGGTGCATGCTTGTCTGCTGACTGGGAGCATCCGGACAGGGCGCTGCACCATTAGAGCAATTTAAGGCACCCAGGGTTGCAGGGCAGGCAGTGACACAATCCTCGCTGCGCTGGATTGCACCCCTTTGGGACATCTCTGCATGGGGAATGTGAGGTCATGGTGTGCGGAGGACGCTATTTTGCATGCAAAATGTACAGTTGCATGCCTGTGAATATGTCCCGGCAGGCCATTGGAGGGTTGCCTGGCACTGCATCCAGCTGGAGGCTCCAGGCTCCCCGTAAATGGAATCAGAGAATTTGTTACGGGTTTCGCCCCTGGTTCCTGCCAGCAAACAGCCACAGCAGCAGCTCCAGGATCAGCAGCTCTGGGCTTGTTCTGCTGGTCTCACCCTGCAGAGGTTGTCCTGGTCCGATCTGTTCCTCCATGTAGCTCCTGATAATGGTTAGCACAGAGAACGGAAAAGTTACAGCAAAGTCCATCTGGTGGGTCCAGAGTCCAGATGTACTCAGACCCCTCTTTTTTCCCCCAGTCCAGAAGTGTGTCTCCAGCAGCCCATAGCCCATACATCGCCACCCCCTGGCTCTTGCTCAGCCTTTACTTCCTCTTCCTGGGCAAACAGGGTCACCTGGTCGCCTCCTGACTTGCTTTTTGTTCTCTAGCTGCTCAAACTGGTTGGCTTCTCGCAGAGTTTCAAAGTAACAAATCCCCCGGCCATTGTCTGGGCCCAGGCCCTACTGGACCTCTGGTTTCTTCTGCAAAGAAAACACCTCCCTCCTACACCCCTAGTTAATCATGCAACACATAGGGGAAACTGAGGCACACACAATATTCATACAAAATATTCTGAAAATATCCCACTTTCTCGCAGCCCTCCCCCCTTTGAGACTGAACTGAGCAGGGTCACTTTAGCCAGTGACCTGAAGAAGTTCAAACCCACCAATGTTACCCATAGATGCCACAGCACCTTTCCCATTCCCTTGGCAATTGTTATATCAGGCCCTTTCAAGATTTCCTCAGCACCTTTGCAGTTACAATTCCAGTTTACCATACACAGTTCAGAGCAGCTGCACATCCTCCCTTAGGTCTGGTCCACCAGTGATGACACTCGCAGGGGGCACATGGGGAGCTTTTTTGAGGCCCCGTGCCCTATTGCCACCCCAAAACCTTTGGTTTTCAAACTGGGATAGGGTCTTGCCACAGCCTCCTCTCTCTTGTCTGCCAGCGAGTGGGTAGGGCAGCGAGCCCACATCCCTTCCTGTGTTAATGATCCTGCCGCAGCCTGGGGTATCCTCACCCCAGGTTAGAATAGGGGGTGATTCCCTTCCGTGTAGGATCTTAACGGGGCCATATCTCTGGGGCTCTGGTGTGTCAGGTGTCTTGAGCTTCAGCTTAGCAGCTCTTCCTTTAGGTACCAGCCAGGGGGAAAATTGTCCCCTTCTCGCCAGCCTGACACTACCTGGTATCCTCAGCCTCAGCTCCCTGGATTCAAATCCTTGGCTGTTACAGACGCAGGGGCTGGATCCTGTCTCAAAGGGACATCAAAGCTGATATCCTGGAGAACGCCAGCTCCAGCCACCCCGACCCCTCCTGTGTCAGCCATAGGCAGAGCGAATGGCTCCATATTCGGGACCTTCGCCCAAGATACACAGCTGTCCTGTGTGTGGCATTCTCAGTCTGGTCCATCCCAGGCACCCAGTCAACCCATCCCAAACAGTGGATTCCACTGGGCGTGACCCAGGGCCGCCAAGCATCCAGCAGCCCCAAGTGCATGTGCTTGGCAGTACTGTCAGATCCCCCAGGCCAGCCAAGAGCTCAAGCATCCAGCAGGGCCATGGGAATGCCAACAATTACTTCCGATGAAGTGAGCTGTAACTCACGAAACCTTATGCTCAAATAAATTGGTTAGTCTCTAAGGTGCCACAAGTACTCCTTTTCTTTTTAAGAACATAAGAGTGGCCAGACTGGGTCAGACCAATGGTCCAGCTAGCCCAGTGTCCGGTCTTCTGACAGTAGCCAGTGCCAGATACTTCAGAGGGAATGAACAAAACAGGGCAATTAGTGAGTGATCCATCCCCTGTTGTCCAGTCCCAGTGTCTGGCAGTCAGAGGTTTGGGGACACCCAGAGCATGGGGTTGCATCCATGAGCATCTTGGCGAATAGCCATCGATGGACCTGTCCTTAGGAACTTATCTCGTGCCTTTTTGAACCCAGTTATACTTTTGACCATCCTCTGGCATCAAGTTTCACAGGTTGACTGTGCTTTGGGTGGAGACGTACTTCCTTCTCTTTGTTTTAAACCCGCTGCCTAATAATTTCCCGGTTCTCGTGGTATGTGAAGGAGGACATGACACTTCCCTAGTCACATTCTTCACCCCAGGCATGATTTTATAGACCTCCATCATATCCCCTCTTAGTCATCTCTTTTCCAAACTGAACAGCCCCAGTCTTTCTAATCTCTCCTCACGCGTGTAACCCTTCTGCAGGGTGGAACCAGCAGCAGCCAGGGCCAGGTTCAGTATCTAGGGGTTCCTTTCCATTGATTCAACACAGAACTGGCTCGAGCCCGCACCCAGTAACCTGGGAAATGCCCCCTTCCCCCTCGGAGCTCTCTGCTGCTGGCAGGGAGAGGGCTGGGGGGAGTCCTCCTCTCTGGCCCCCCACCCCAGCCCCAGAGCAGCCTGCCTACTGCACCCCAAACTCCTCATCCACGGCCCAACCCCATGCTCCGCACACCCCCCTGCACTCCCCAACCCTCTGTCCCAGCCCAGAGTCTGCACCCAGCACCCAAACCCCCTCCCAGAGCCCGCACCCAGTACCCAAACTCCCTCCCGCACCCAGCATCCCAAATCCCCTCCTGCACCCCAACCCCCTGTCCCTGTCTAGAGCCCACACCCAGCACCCAAATTCCCTCCTAGAGCCCACACCCAAACCCCTTCCCAGAGCCTTAGGCAGATATGGCGGAGGAAGGACTGGGCACCCCCAGAAATTATACAAACCTGCCACCCCGGCATTATGATATTTACTGTCTTAGCTGCCCCTTTCCGCCTGGTTCCTTCCCAGCATTCTGTTAGCTAGGGGGGCCGCTGCTGAGCGGGTAGCCGTCCCGGCTCCCACCTCACTGGTTCCCTGGCCATGATAGTCAGAGCAGGCAGCAGCAAGGGGAGAGACCAGTTCTACCCTGCCCCCCACCACCCAGCTTGGGGCCAGATTGTATTGACCAGAAGCTGCGGTTTATGTCTCTATGCAAATACACCTATCAAATAATTGACACAGACCATCCCACAGAGAGGCCATTGTGGCAGGGCCAGGGGAAATCTCTGGGGCACCCTAGGCCAACTCCTACCTGCGAGACGGTCTCCTTTGGATACAGGCTTTGCCCTTCCCAACCAGGACGGACAGACAGACTCCCCTAATAGGGGAGGAAGGGGCCCACTCTGCACTTATAAAGGAGAGGGAAGAGGTGGAGCTGGAAGGAAAGGGGTGGCGTCACCCAAGGGGGGGCGGGTCTGGGTGGGGGAGCTCAGAGCACAGAGGCTGAGGGTGAGCAGAGGGTCCCGTGTGTGTCCCTGCGGGGGCAGGGACGTTCCTGGCACAGTTCGGGTTGGGCTGGTGAGGTAGCCCCTGTGACAGCGGCCCCCCCCCTCCGGCAGGGATGGGACACGTAGCCTGGGGCCGGACCTGCCCTGCGCGGTGCCCTGCCTCCCATGCTCAGACGCTCCAGCATCTCTGCTTCTAGTTACAAGGGGCTCCTCGCTCTCGGGGCTGCGGAGAGACCTTTGCGCACGGGGCTCGAGTGCGAGTGACGTGATGGGCCCGACGCTGGGCCTCCCCCCACTGCTACCTCTGGGCTCCAAGCTTCCCCCTAGCCAGGTCCCATCATGAGCCTGTTGTAGCTCTGCCCCCTCAGGTGACTCCTTCCCTTTCCTCCCAACTCCACCTCCTAACGCTGCTATATAAGGCCCCTCCCCGGCTGTGGGGGGATCAGGCCTTCCCTGCTGGGTTGACTCCAGAGGACAGGAGCTGGCTGGCTGGACACAGCTTTTGTTGGAGCAATCCCAGGTAAATCCTGATTATAGCCCCCGCAGAGGCCTCCACCGATGCCACAGGCCGGACTCGGCTCCCAGGCTGAGCCCTTGGCCGGGGGGCGGGTAGTTGTGACATTGGCGTTAATGGGACGTGTGCAAATAACCAGTTACAAACCCGACTGGGTGATACTGGCCCTTGTCCAGGAGAGGCCTGTCCCCGCAGAGCCATGGCAGCAGCAGTTCTGGTGTTAAGGTAGCACATCCAGGCCTCCTCATGAACCGTCACTGCCTCAAAACGCAGAACTCAAAGCTGGGGGGCTGGGGCTGAGACCAGTCGGACAGGGCCTGGCCGACCCAGAGGTCTCCCATGGCCCCTCAGCCCTTTGCAGCCAAAGAACAGCAGTAACCCCCGGCTGCTACCCCCCTACCCAATGCTGGTGCCTGGCTTCACAACTCTCTTGGAGCAATCTGCCTCTGGGGCAAGGGGCTAGTCCCAGCCCTGCCCATGACCGCTGGGGGTGTCACACTGCCACCCCCTGTGGTCCTGTGAGTCTCGCAACAGCTGATTTTCATAGTATTTTTCGTAGATTCGAACACCGGAAGGGAGTATATGGCCATCTAATCTGACCTACTGCAGGGCAGTCTGTAGGATTTCACCTTTATTCCTGCACCAAGTCTTTAACTTCGGATTGAAATGGAGCCCAACCCTGACTTTAACATTACAAGTGATGGAGAATTACACCCCTTGGAAAGTTGTTCTGTAATTACCCTCGCTTTAAAAAAGGCCTTTATTCCTCATCTGAATTGTTTTGCTTTTGCTTCCAGCCATTGGATCTCATTATATCTTTGTCTTGCAGATTAAAGAGTCTTCAACTGTCAGAATTTTTCTCCCCACGTACTTAAGTTACCTCTTAACCTTCTCATTAAAACATGCTATTAAGGATGGAGTTGAAACCATATTTGTTCTATAATTATCATGCAGCGCTGTTCAAGGTTCTGGTGATGCTGTGGACCTAAAAAAAGCCAACCTAGAAGGCAGGGTTTTATTTATAATATTTAATTCCCACACAGATGGTGCAACAGGTGTCTCCTGCCAATAAACTTCTAAAATCAGAACTGCACTTTGAAGTTTTGTACCAAGATATTGACGAAGCAAACAGCTTTGTAATTATGTGGTACCTGCAGCGCACGCAGGCTTGGGATTCTTGGCTCTTGTTTAGTAAAACGAAGTGAGTTTTTAGCCCAGGTGGCTGCAACTCCTGGACTGAGCCACTCAGGGGGAGGGGAGCAGGGAGTGGTGAGTGAGATGGTGAGACCGGGGAGAGAGGTGGGGAATACTGAGGGAACCTGGTAGAAATATCAATAATAATGCGGAAAAGGCAGACCCCATGTTCAATCAATGTTTCTGTTCTGTATTGGGGGGGAACAGATGATACAGTCTCATCATTCCACTCGTATCTCTGGAGGGTGTTAAACAGCAGCTACTCGAACTAGGCATTTTTAAATCAAAAGGTCCAGATAACTTACATTCAAGAGGTTTAAAAGAATTGGCTGAGGAGCTCCCTGGACCAGTAATGTGGATTTGCAGTGAGTCTTGGAGCACTGGGAAGTTCCAGGAGATTGGAAGAAAGTGGATCTTGTGCCAATATTTAGAAAGGGCAGATGGGGTGACCTGCGTAGTTATAGGCCTGTCAGCCTGTCATAAACATATAGCTAAGGGTAGCATAAAATCCCTCCTTTACCTGTAAGGGGTTAAGAAGTTCAAATAACCTGTCTGGCACCTGACCAAAAGGACCAATAAGGGAAGAAGATCCTTTCAAATCTGTGGGGGGAGGCTTTGTTTGTGTGGTCTTTTGTTGCTCTCTCAGGGACAAAAAGAGACCAGGGCAGGAAAAACACATCTCCTAAAATCCTACCTGAAATAAGCATCTAAGATTACAAATTGTAAGTAATAACAAGGAAAGGCGTTAGATTATCTTTTGTTTCAGCGTGTGAATTTTTCCTATGCTAAGAGGGAGATTTATTCCTGTTTTTTGTAACTTTAAAGTTTTGCCTAGAGGGGAGTCCTCTGTGTGTTAAATCTGATTACCCTGTAAAATTATCTTCCATCCTGATTTTACAGAGGTGCTTCTTTTACTTTTTTCTTTATAATAAAGTTCTGTTTTTAAGAATCTGATTAGTTTTTAGTGTCCTAAAAACCCAAGGGTCTGGTCGGTGCGCACCTTGTTTACGTATTTGGTTGGTATATTATTCTCAAGGCTCCCCAGGAAAGGGGGTGAAGGAGCTTGGGAGGATATTTTGGGGAAACAGGAATTCCAAGTGGTCCTTTTCCTGAATTTTTGTCTAACTCACTTGGTGGTGACAGCGATACCATCCAAGGACAAGGAAGAATTTGTGCCTTGGGGAAGTTTTTAACCTAAGCTGATAGAATTAAGCTTAGGGGGTCTTTCATGCGGGTCCCCACATCTGTACCCCAGAGTTCAGAATGGGGAGGGAACCCTGACACAGCCTGGCATTGATCCCGAGCAAGATAATGGAGCAGCTGATGCAGGACTTGGTTAATCAAGAACTAAAGGAGGGTGATATAATCAATGCCAATCAGCAGAGGTTTATGGTAAATAGAGCCTGTCAAACTAACTTGATATCATTTAGGCCTGCTATGGGTGGGGGTCAGCTCCCTTCCTCCCCATCCCCCAGCTGGGCCTGCTATGGGTGGGGGGTCAGCTCCCCTCACGCCCCTGCACTGGGCAGAGTAAGGGAGACATCTCCCCTCTTTCTCCCCCTCTGCCACACCCTCCTTGCTCTCCTCCTCCTCGGGGGCAGGGCATCTGCTGGGCCGCCCCGCCACGACCGCTTCAACCCAGTGGCTGGCATGTGGCCATGGACCCATGTCTGGGGGATAACATGAATTAAAAGCTCCCCTGGGGGGAGCAGCAGGTGCATAGAGTTGTGGGGGCCTGAGCCCTGGGGCCACCCCACCCTGCAGCAATCCCCTCCTCAGGGCCCCCAATCCCTTTCACTGAGGGCTCTGAGGAAAGGGGGTGACCATGCTCCCCGCTTCTCTCTGCCGTGTCTGTCCAGGCTGTATGGTGCAGGGACATCTCTTGTGATGGTCGGGCAGTGCCTGGTGAGCTCAGTGGGGGGTCGGGGGGAGGCCCTGTCACTTTAAGAGCTACCCAGGCAGCGTGAGGCTGGGGGCTCCATTGGGGGCAGTTGGAACCTGCCTGCGACGGGCAGTTACGTCCCCTCCTGCACTAGAGGGAGGTGGTGCAGGGGCCCAGCAGAAACAGGCGACTGCAGGGGCTGGGTGAGGGCTGGGGTTAGGGGGGGTGTCAGGCCTAGCACCCGTCACCCCCATTCCTGACGCAGGGGTCCAGACAGGGTGCAGGGTCACCAGCTTTGGGAATGACCCTGCCGCAGGATGGGGGAGGAGCGTCGGAAAGCGAATTCAGCCCGGGCTCCCAACGCCCTCGTGCCAGCGAGCAGGGATGGCGCAAGCGTGGGTGCAAAGGGAACAGGCGGCGGGTGCCCGGCAAATTCACCCCAACCTCCAGAATCAATCACTCGATTGGCCCCGAGGGGCGATGTGGGCACAGACGCCAGTGCCCCGGGGCCAAACCCAGAGCGCCTAACTCTGCTCGGCCACCTGAGTGAGGGAGCGGGGTCTGGACGGCTACTGGGCGACAGTGCTGTGTAGCCGGGGATTGACCTGAGCAAGGCCCAGGCCCAGGCTGGTTGCTCTGCGAGTTGACGTCCGGTCCTGAATCAAAGGAGCTGCCCGTTACGCTGCAGGATCCCTGGGGAGAGGCGGGGGCTGAGCCCCTGGGCGGGCGCGGGGAGCATGTTGATGGGACCGAGGAAGGAGGGGAGAGATTGAGGGCACCTGCTGCCATGTTCCCCTGCCCTCAGGGGGGAGTCAAAGGAGCTGTCTGTCCTGGGGCCAGGCAGGGTGACTGGACTCTCCTGTAGGATTGGCCCCAATTCGGAGGGTCCCCCTGAGGCTGATCTCGTTCCTGGAAACTCTGAAGCCTGGTTCCGTGGCTGGGATCCTGGATTCCCGATGGCTGGGCCCGAGGCTGACCCCAGAGCGACACCTGTGTCCCTGGGGAGCTGCATGCGGCAGGGTAGGTCGGCTGCTGTCCAGGGCGATGGGAATGGGGATGGGTCCCTGCTCTGGAGCATTGCAGGAGCACCCCGTGGGCTCCTTCGTAGGAGGGGAGAGGCTGGAGCTGCAACCAGCACCCCGGGAGCTGCTGGGAGGGAAAAGGCATTTTCAGGGGTTGTTTCTCCCCTGGAACTGGTGCCGGAGCTGGGCTGGTGGCCCGGGAGTCTGGAGGGCTCTGTGGAGAGGACCAGCATGAGCCACGTGACCCTCTCCTGGCCTGGCCTCCCAAACTCATCATACACATAGCCCTTTGGACGGGAACAACCACCCCTGGCTCCTCTGGGGTGGTGACAGCACCATCCATCCCTCTCCCTGAGACAACGCCCCCACCCCATTGATGGCACTGTCTCCCTGCTTCCTGCCCCCCAGGTCTAACAGGAGCCTGGGCTCTGTCTCCCCATCCCTGCAGGTTTCCAGGAGCTGTACCAGGCCCAGCAGCTCTGCGACGTTGCCTTGGTGGCTGCAGGACAGCGCTTCCCCTCTCACAGATAGGTTTCTGCTCTGCGCTCCCCCTTGCTAGAAGGACCAGACACCCCATGTCAGCTGTGGGGCTGCAGGGACTCTTTGCCTGGGAAGGTGACACTGCCTGGCCTGGTGCAGAGAGCCCAGAGCAGCACGGGAGGGCCCAAGGGTTCTGCAGGGATTGTTTCACCTGGAGCTGAAATGCAGCCACCTCTGGGGTGGAGGGCAGCAGCTGATGGGTGCCAAGCACTCAGCGCTGCCACAGCAGATTGTCTCTGTCTTTGGCAAAATGTTCCTTCTGACCCCTGGGATCTGTGATGTCTGTGCAAGGCAGACAAGGGGCTTTAGCTTTTAAAGCAAAATTTTGCTTCTGAAAAGTACTTGCCGTGCTGGCCCTGTGGGGCCCCAGGAATTCTGGCTCTCTGCTGGTGAGATCTGCCCCATTTACAAGGGAAAACATGGAGCGTTTCCCCCCATCTGCCCGTGCCACAAACTGCACTGGGGTCAGAGAGCGAAGCTGGTTCCTGCTGGCTGGAGCCTGTGGAGCCCACAACCAGTCAGGGCTTTGGCCGTCTCCCCAGAGAACCTGGTTCCTTGCAGTACAGTGCTGGGCAGTGACGGCGAGGGGAGAGCCGCCCCGCTCTCCACAGCCCCGGGCTTTCCTTTGACCGTCTCCCATCCAACAGTGACTTTAGCTGAGACTGGTCCCGACCGCTGTATGGGATGCCGCTCCCAGAATGACTCCATAGGGCCCTCCCGGTGCTGCCTGGGCCAGGAGTGCATCGGGATCACGGCACTGATCAAGGCGCTGCGACTGGGGAGATAAGGGGACGTTGGTGTATTTTTGTGAGATGATTTGAACCCGTCACACTACGCACTAGCTGGCCCTTTATCCCTGTCCCGCAGCCACACCCCGGCTGCCCCAGTGGGATTGCAGGCTCTCCGGGGGACACCATGCCTGCCGGCATGTGCGGTGACCAGCACATGGAGGCTCTGGATGGTGCCATGCCAGGAGCTGGTGGAGTACCCCTTGCCTCTCTCCCTGCAGGCTGGTGTTGGGCTCAGTCAGCCCTTACTTACGGGACCGGATGGCTTCCACGGAGTCCCGGGGTGGGGAGGTTCAGCTGCAGGATGTGTCGCCCTCTGTCCTCCAGAGCATCCTGCGCTATCTGTACACGGAGGAGCTGGTGCTGACGGCCGAGCGAGCCCAGGAGCTGTTCGTCACAGCCAGCAGGCTCCAGATCCCCCCACTCCTGGAGACGGTTGGCAGGTGACACAGGACCTACGGTGACAGAGGGTGGGGTCGGGGGAATCTATGGCGAGGGGCTGGATGTATTCCTTGGCTACTATGAAACACACCAGAGCCAGGCCGCAATCAGTTCCATGAACTTGCCACAACAGCACAAAGGGTCTCTGCAGCCACACAGCTGGGGGCCTTGGGGAGCTGGAAACGGGACCAACGGGACCGTGGGCCAAGACTCCCCAAAGATTCTGGGGCCCCACTTGACACACCTCGAAGGGGCCTGGCTCGGAACACGCCCTCTGAGAATCAGGCCCTTCGCTGGTTCCAGACTGGGACCCAGTCACCTGGGAAACCCCAGCCACCAACTTCTAGCTCCCCCGGCGGAGCCCTCTCATCAGCAGCACTTTGCTGGCCTCTGGGGAAAGGGGTGGGGGACATTCCACAATCTTCCCCCATGGAGACTCATCCTGCTCTTACAGCTAGGAGTGGGCTCAGGCAGTCAGGGCGAGGGAGGTATCCTGCAGTGCCGGGGCAGATGCAGCAGGTTTAAAACAAACACAAGGAAGTAATTCTGCAACCAACGCTCAGTCATCCTGTGGAACTCACTGCCAGGGGATGTTGTGAGGGCCAAAAGCATAACTGGGCTCAAAAAAGCATGAGATAAGTTCAAGACAGATAGGGCCATTGATGGCTATTAGCCAAGATGGCCAAGGGCACAACCCCATGCTCTGGGTGTCCCTAAACCTCTGACTGACAGAATCTGGGACTGGACGACAGGGGATGGATCACTCGATAATTGCCGTGGTCTGTTCATTTCCTCTGGGGCACCTGGCACTGGCCACTGTCAGAGACAGGACACTGAGCTAGATGGACCATTGGTCTGACCCAGTCTGGCCACTCTTGTGGTCTGTGGATAAAAAGGGAATGTCAAAATGAATGAGTGCCCCTGTGTCTAGCACAGACTCACAGCACAGGGTCTTGTCCAAACAGCCCCAGAGTGCCCTGGTTCTACAGGCAGAGATGGGAGCACCCCCTGGAGCTTTGGTCCCCCAACCCTTTCCATTATAAGCCCCTAGTTTTCAGCTGTTTATAACTTTACCGGGCTTTAACCCTTTGGGCTGAGATGTCCCAGGCCAGCCATCTGCCTTGGGATGAGATATGTTTAAAGCTTTCAAACCATTCCACAGGGAAGCTCTAATGCCTGCCTGGAGCGGGGACTTGCAGTTTTACAGGGAGCTCGCCTGGGCTCAGGGCTGAGCCTTGGGAAAATCTGCCCACATTTGGGCACCTTCTAAGACTGCAAATTTCAGTTTGCACCTGCGCCGGGGAGCGATTAGTGACTCTCCTGACGCTCAGGCGCAAGGAGGTGGAATTGAGGTTTCACAGGTGTGACGAAGTGGGACTGTTCTTAATGTTTCCTCTGAATAGTGTGGGGGTGCCTCAGTTTCCCCTAGGCAGTTCTTAAGTATCTAGGGGGTGGGGTAAGGGTGTATGATCATTGCAGTGCCCTAGAGGGCATGTGTGTGCAGGAGTCTGGACACAGAGAATGGCCGACACCCTGTTTCCTGGCAACTGATGGCCTGGGCCCTTCCCCCCCTGCAAGGTGAGAGCTGAAGGGTTGGAGAACAAAGGAATCAGGTGACCACCTGGCCCGGGAAAGGAACAAAGCCCAGAGGAGGAGGGGCTGGAGGGGTTTTCAGTTTGGGGCTGGCTGGGACATGGAGTGAAGTGCAGACGTGGTTGTCTGGCTCACTGCCCCCCAGAATGGACCCAGCTGAGGGGTCCCGTTCTCTGCACCTGCAAGCTCTGTTTTAGACCATGTTCCTGTAGTCTAATAAACCTTCTGTTTTACTGGCTGGCTGAGAGTCACGTCTGACTGCGAAGTTGGGGTGCAGGACCCTCTGGCTTCCCCAGGAGCACCGCCTGAGCGGACTCGCTGTGGGAAGCGCACGGAGAGGCAGAGGATGCTGAATGCTCCGAGGTCAGACCCAGGAAGGTGGAAGCTGTGTGAGCTGTGTGTCCTGAAGACAGGTTGCTCACAGAAAGGCGACTACCCCAGAGTCCTGACTGACTTCATGGGGAGCAGTTCCAGAGCATCGCCCAGGGACTCCGTGACAACTGGTGGCAGCGGTGGGATGTACTGCACCCCGTGGATGGCGCTTCCTGCAGTAAGTGACTGGGGAGCAGTGACACGAAGGGGGATTGCCGAGGACCAGGCCTGCTGAAGGCTCAGAAAGGAGCGGTTTCGGGGGGCGGTTAACCCCTGGGAGTGTGTGACCAGCGAGAAGTACTGTGCAGTAATGGGGTTCCCCTGGGGACTGCAGTGAGCAGTCTCAGGGGCGGAGGAGTCTGCAGCTCGACCCTGGCAAAGAGGTGGTGACCTCGAGAAGGGCTGGCACACTAGGGGTTCTCCCTGGAAACCGTGGGGAGCTGAGAACACACGGGCCTGTGAGTCCACAACAACTTGGGAGGAGCGGAGTGATGGCCTGTCACCGTCTCCTTAAGAAGGACATTGTAACCCTGTGCAAAAAGAGAGGGTTGAGCATTGGAAAGTTCACCAAAGCAGAGTTAATCGTGCAGCTGGAGGAGGATGACCGCTCTAAGGAACAGATTCCTGACCCCAACTGGGGCTATAGCAGGATCTGGGAGCAGCTGAAGCAGGAGCCAGGCATCGCCAAGACTCCTGTCCCCGACCAGACGAGGGTCTTCACGATCGGGTTCCCCATCGGGGGATCAAGACGGACGGGATTGGAGCTGAGTCTGAGAGAGCAAGAGGACCCTGGGAGACAGCGAGAGCCCGAGAAAGAGCTGCAGAAGCAGCAGCAGCATGAACTGGCGGTGGGGGAGCGGAGAGGCCTAGGGGACCTCCCCGGGGTGAGTGGGGATAGATCCCGGGGGGCCAGTTCCGCAGGGAACCTCGAGACTAAATTGCTGCCCCTGGTTAAGGAGGGGGGGGGGTGGATGCCCACCTCACTGCCTTTGAGCAGGCTGGCGATTTGAACCAAGGGGACCCTGCGGAAAAGCCCCGGTGTCTAGTTCCCTTGCTGGGTCCCAAGGCCACAGACTCCGTCAGCCAGATGATTGGGGATGTGGACAGGCTCCCACTCCTGACCCCAACCTATATGTCTGTGTGGAGTTTCCTGGGGCCAGGCCCCCCGGACCTCCAGTGGGAGCAGAAGGTGATGGTCAATGGGGAGACATTCTTGGGGTGGCCAAAGGGCATGGGCTGCATAAACCTTCCCACATGCGGCCTGCGAGTGCTATCGACCACCCCTGACCTAAGGGAGGGCGTGAAACTGGAAGGGCCTGGTGTAACTCCTACCAAGGAATGGGAGAGATGCTGGGGCATCCATGGGAACGTTGGTGGCTTCGAACTTCCCCAGGTCACCAGCTAAAGTGACCCCGCTCAGTTCGATCTCGAAGGGGGGAGAGATGTGACGAAGTGGGACTGTTCTTAATGTTTCCTCTGAATAGTGTGGGGGTGCCTCAGTTTCCCCTAGGCAGTTCTTAAGTATCTAGGGGGTGGGGTAAGGGTGTATGATCATTGCAGTGCCCTAGAGGGCATGTGTGTGCAGGAGTCTGGACACAGAGAATGGCCGACACCCTGTTTCCTGGCAATTGATGGCCTGGGCCCTTCCCCCCCTGCAAGGTGAGAGCTGAAGGGTTGGAGAACAAAGGAATCAGGTGACCACCTGGCCCGGGAAAGGAACAAAGCCCAGAGGAGGAGGGGCTGGAGGGGTTTTCAGTTTGGGGCTGGCTGGGACATGGAGTGAAGTGCAGACGTGGTTGTCTGGCTCACTGCCCCCCAGAATGGACCCAGCTGAGGGGTCCCGTTCTCTGCACCTGCAAGCTCTGTTTTAGACCATGTTCCTGTAGTCTAATAAACCTTCTGTTTTACTGGCTGGCTGAGAGTCACGTCTGACTGCGAAGTTGGGGTGCAGGACCCTCTGGCTTCCCCAGGAGCACCGCCTGAGCGGACTCGCTGTGGGAAGCGCACGGAGAGGCAGAGGATGCTGAATGCTCCGAGGTCAGACCCAGGAAGGTGGAAGCTGTGTGAGCTGTGTGTCCTGAAGACAGGTTGCTCACAGAAAGGCGACTACCCCAGAGTCCTGACTGACTTCATGGGGAGCAGTTCCAGAGCATCGCCCAGGGACTCCGTGACAACAGGCCACCCGAATTCTGGCATTTCCTAACTTGGAAGTGCTTGACTTTGCACCCGGAGCATTCTGTTTCTGGCGTAGGGAGAGATGGACCCCGGGGCGGGCTTCTGAGAGCCCGGGCTGACGGAAGGGCCCTCGCTGCATTGCAGCTCTGCTGAGCGGCCTGGCCAGGTTAAGGAAAATACTAACTCAAGCGAGAGCTGGGCTGTGCCCGGGGTTCCCCATGACAGGTGGCCCCTTGCCCAGACACCGACTTTCTTCTAGCAGGGTGGTGCTCCACCGCCGCTCCATCCCGAAGCCCCGTCCCCACTCCTCCCCTTCCCCAAGGGCCCTCTCTCGCCCTGCTTCTTCCTGCCCCTGCTCTGCCCCCTCCTCCTGCCCTCTGCCAAACATCTGCTCGGCAGGTGGCCGGTGAGTGCTGAGCACCCACTAGGTTTTCCCCTGGGTGGTCCAGCCCCTGGCCGCCCATGGAGTCAGCGCCTATGTCCCCTTGGCTCTCCTGGCCAGGTTCCTCGTGGAGACCATTTCCCTGGAGACCTGCCTCCGGCTGTACGCGCTGGCTCACGCCCACCAGCACCCGGCTCTGCTTCGTGCAGCCGGGCGCTACGTCAGCCTGCACTTCCGGTCCCTCTGCGAGCACGACGCCTTCCTTCGCCTGGACCCCGGCACCTTGATCGGCATCATCGCCTCAGACGGCCTCGCGGTGGCTTCCGAACTGGCCATCTACAGGGCTGTAGGGCGCTGGGTGAGGGCTGACCCCGCCAAGCGCCTGCCACTGCTCCCAGAGCTGCTGGGGCACGTCCGCCTGGCCCTGCTGACCCCCAAGGAGCTGGCCGAGGTGCAGGCGGACGTCGCGGAGCTCTCTGGGGCTGCTGGGCTGGGGCTGAAGGAACTGACTGGGGAAGGGAGGCTGCGGGAGAGTGGGGGCCTCCGGCGGGGCATGTACAAGGAGGTGATCGTGTGCGTGGGGCGGCGGGTGCGGAGGGACCGTGCCGCGGGCGAGGACTTGGATTCTCCCCTGGACTGTTTTGACCCCCGTACGGAGAGGTGGGGGGCGCCGTTGGGCTCGGTTCCGGTGCAGTTCCCCGGTTTCGCCGCCCTGGGCCACAAGCTCTATGTGGCCGGGGGCTGCGGCCCGGACGGCTGCTTTTCAACCAGCCTGCACGAATACGACGCCTGCTCTGGGCAGTGGGCACAGCTCCCCTCCATGTCCTGGCCCCTGGACCCCCACGGCTTCCTGGTCTGCAGCCGGCGGCTCTACGCCGTGGGGGGCTGCGCCGAGGCAGCAGGCAAGCTGGATTCGGCAGAGACCTTTGACCCGGGCGAGCGAGAGGGGGCTTCCTGCCTGGGGAACTTCCAGGCCTCCCGGGCGTGCTTCTTCCTGGGTGAGGATGGCAAAGTGAGGCAGGAGGTGGCCATCCCGGCGCTTCCCCGAGCCATCGAGTCTGCTGGGGCCATCTGCTGGCGGGGAAGGGTCTACGTGGTGGGCGGTGAGGACTCAGCCCGTTGGCTGAACACCGTGTACTACTGGGAGCCCAGCGCCGCTGCCTGGACCCCATGCCGGGAAGGCCCTGCCGCCGGGGAGGGCGCGGGCTGGTTTGGCTGCGTGGCACTGCAGGTGCCCCGCAGACGCCTCCGGGCTCTTTTCCAGGGGCAGCCCACAGCCCCGGCAGCAGGTGGGGCAGTGGGCCAAAAGCAGCTCACCTGCAGAACCTCTGCAATGGCTCCACCTCCCGTCAGTGGGAAAGGAGGCCTCATGTGCCCCAGCACAGCACCGGGTTCAGACCAGGGGAGCCCCCTGGCCTGACAGCCATTGACACCCATCAAAGGGAGATCACAGGGCACCTGGACCAAGCACATCCCAGCGGAGCGACACCGGGGAGAGTCTGGTCTGGGGGCTCTCTAGGGGACCGGACCAGCTCCCCAGAGCTCGGACGGGGATGCTGGTTTGAGGAGGCTCTCGACTGCAGTTTGGTCCCCACTCATCCCCATCGCTCAGCCCACGAGGCAGCACCTGCTCCCGTCACCCACGGGGACGTCCTGCCCCGAGACGTTATCCAGCCCTTTCCTCGGGATGGTCAGGCCGTGTTTCCTGCCGGCTGCTTTTCTGCTCTGCAATGCAGGTGAAGACTAAGAAGGTTTAAACCAAACTTAGTTTTATTTATTAAATCTGAATCCTTCCCCCGCAGTCAGACTCTCTTAGGGCAAGAACAGGGCTCCACCGTCCCTTGCTAGCCTGGGCTGTTCTTTGCACATCCTCTGCGCTAGTCCTGTACGTTTTCCCTCTACAGCTCCAGAGAGGGATTCTCTCACTCGGCCCCTGGGCATGCCCCTGCCGTGGCAGATGCTCTGGCTTCCTTCTTCACACGCAGTCCCTCCTCTTTTCTGGATAACTTCCAAGAGTCCGGGGGGTTGAACTCTCTGCCGAATCTCAGCATCTGTTAGAAAGGGAGCTGAGCGACACATCGACTAGGCAATGAGCCAAGTGAAAAATCCAGGGAAAATGCCTCAAGACAACCGGAAACAGAAATGTTTGTTTGGTTTTTTCCAGGTTGTGGTTTTTATACCTTTTTTAAAAGGGGCATTGAAAAAAAATAAATCCAGCTAAATGGCTGAATGAAACATCGTTTCAAAACATTGTTTCAAAATTAGCTCCATGTTCTGACTCTTTATTTTAATTTCTCTTTCAGCTGAAACTAGTCACCAAATTCAACCCGAATTTACAAACACTTTCATTGACCCCAGACTGCATTTTTTGGTGAAAATGATCTCTCAGAAATGTTGCCGAGCTCTAGTTATAAATTCATTCTATTAAATAAAGATGTTTGCTTTCAAAGGCGGTTGGGGGTGATTAAGCGCTGCATTAATTTCCCAAGGATTGATGACCAGTGATTCTCATGGACCTGTAAATAGAACTCTTTCCCCCTCCTCTCACCCCACCTACACCCCATTCACTGCTCCTCACGGGGGCACTGTAGATGTCAGATTGGAAAAATCCCCTTTGTAGCAGGAACCCCCCACTGTTTGCAATAACCGTCCAGCCATGTCTGCTGCCTCGTCCCATATCAGATTAGACACTGAGGTTTAAAGACATGTTCTGTTTTTTCCCTCCTGGTGCCATTCCAGGGCAGAGTTAAGAGGGTTTGAAGGCCTTAACTGTGTATGTCCATCTTTGTATTTCTTTTCCATTTAAAATTGTAACGGAGTTCCCTGGGTTTGGGGCGCTTGGTTTCTGGGATAATTCCAACATCCAAGGATGAGATAGACGAGGCTTTCTTCAGACAACTAACTGAAGTTTCCAGATCACAGGCCCTGGTTCTAATGGGGGACTTCAATCACCCTGACATCTACTGGGAGAGCAATACAGCACTGTACAGACAATCCAGGAAGTTTTTGGAGAGTGTTGGGGATAACTTCCTGGTACAAGTGCTGGGGGAACCAACTAGGGGCCATGCTCCTCTTGGCCTACTGCTTACAATCATGGAAGAATTGGTAGGGGAAGTAAAGTGGGTGGCAACCTAGGCAGCAGTGACCATGAGATGGTTGAGTTCAGGATCCTCACAAAAGTAAGAAAGAAGAGTAACAAAATACGGACCCTGGACTTCAGAAAAGCAGACTTAGACTCCCTTAGGGAACTGATTGGCTGGATCCCCTGGGAAGCTAATATGATGGGGAAAGGAGTCCAGGAGAGCCAGCTGTATTTTAAAGAAGCCTTATTGAGGGTGCAGGAACAAACCATTCCGCAGTGCAGAAAGAATAGCAAATATGGCAGGAGACCAGCTTGGCTTAACAGTGAAATCTTCGGTGAGCTTAAACACAAAACAGGAGCTTACAAGAAGTGAAAATTTGGACAGATGACTAGGGAGGAGTATAAAGATATTGCTAGAACATGCAAAGGTGTAATCAGGAAGGCCAAAGCACAATTGGAGTTGCAGCTAGCAAGGGATGTGAAGGGTAACAAGAAGGGTTTCTACAGGTATGTTCGCAACAAGAAGGTCAGTGGAAAAAGCTGAAGTACTCAATGCTGTTTTTTGCCTCGGTCGTCACAGTCAAGGTCAGCTCCCAGGCTGCTGCACTGGGCAACACAGTATGGGAGGAGGTGAGCAGCCCTCAGTGATGAAAGAACAGGTTAAGGACTAGAAAAGCTGGACGTGCACAAGTCCATGGGGCCAGATCGAATGCATCCGAGGGAGTTGGTGCAGAGCCATTGGCCATTATCTTTGAAAATTCGTGGCAATCAGGGGAGGTCCCGGACGATTGGAAAAAGACAAATATAGTGCCCATCTTTAAAAAAAGGAAGAAAGAGAACCCGGGGAACTACAGACTACAGCCTCACTTCAGTCCCTGGCAAAATCATGGAGCAGGTCCTTAAGGAATCCATTTTGACACACTTGGAGGAGAGGAAGGTGATCAGGAACAGTCAAAATGGATTCACCAAGGGCAAGTCATGCCTGACCAACTTGATTGCCTTCTATGATGAGATAACTGGCTCTGTGAATGAAGGGAAAGCAGTGGATGTGATATATCTTGACTTTAGTAAAGCTTTTGATACGGTCTCCCACAGTTTTCTTGCCAGCAAGTTAAAAAAAGTATGGATTGGATGAATGAACTATAAGATGGATAGAAAGCTAGATTATCAGGCTCAACAGGTAGTGATCAACAGCTCAATGTCTAGTTGGCAGCTGGTATCAAGCAGAGTGCCCCAGGGGTCGGTCCTGAGGCCGGTTTTGTTCAACATCTTTATCAATGATCTGGATGATGGGATTAATTGCACCCTCAGCAAGTTCACAAATAACACTAAGCTGGGGGGAGAGGTAGATACGCTGGAGGGTAGGGATACAGTCCAGAGTGACCTAGACAAATTGGAGGACTGGGCCAAAAGAAATCTGATGAGGTTCAACAAGGACAAGTGCAGAATCCTGCACTTAGGAAGGAAGAATCCCATGCACCGTACAGGCTGGGGACTGACTGGCTAAGCAGCAGTTCTGCAGAAAAGGACCTGGGGATTACAGTGGACGAGAAGCTGGATATGAGGCAGCAGTGTGCCCTCGTTGCCAAGAAGGCCAATGGCATATTGGGCTGTATAAGTAGGGGCATTGCCAGCAGATCGAGGGAAGTGATTATTTCCCTCTATTCGGCACTGGTGAGGCCACACCTGGAGTACTGCGTCCAGTTTTGGGCCCCCCACTACAGAAGGGATGTGGACAAACTGGAGAGTCCAGTGGAGGGCAATAAAAATGATTAGGGGGCTGGGGCACATGACTTACGAGGAGAGGCTGAGGGAACTGGGCTTATTTAGTCTGCAGAAGAGAAGAATGAGGCGGGGATTTGATAGCAGCCTTCGACTACCTGAAGGGGGGTTCCAAAGAGGATGGAGCTCGGCTGTTCTCAGTGGTGACAGGTGACAGAACAAGGAGCAATGGTCTCAAGTTGCAGTGTGGGAGGTTTAGGTTGGATATTAGGAAACATTATTTCACTAGGAGGCTGGTGAAGCAATGGAATGGGTTACCTAGGGAGGTGGTGGAGGTTTTTAAGGCCTGGCTTGACAAATTTAATTGGGGTTGGTCCTGCTTTGAGCAGGGGGTTGGACTAGATGACCTCCTGAGGTCCCTCCTGTCGCGGAGTGTGGGGGAGTCCAGGCCCTGCACCCCTCTTCCTGGGATCCACTGAGACTCTCAGCCAGCCAGTAAAACAGAAGGTTTATTGGACAACAGGAACACAGTCCACAACAGAGCTTGTGGGTACAACCAGGACCCCTCAATCACGTCCTTCTGGGGGAGCAGGGAGCTTAGACCCCAGCCCTGGGGTTCCCTGTGTTCCTCTCCCCAGCCTCCAAACTGCCCACTAAACCCACCCAGCAGGTTCCCTGCTGCAGCCTCTGTTCACATTCCTGGGCAGAGGTGTTACCTCCCCCTCCCCCTCCTGGCTCAGGTGACAGGCTCTCAGGTCTCCCATCCCCAGGGCACATTCCCAGGTCAACACTCCCCCCTCCCTGCTGAGTCACATCGTCACATCTCTCCCCCCTTCGAACTGAACTGAGCGGGGTCACTGTGACCAGTGACCTGGGGAAGTTCGGGGCCCCCTCTCCGGGACAGCGCATCCGCTATCAGGTTGGCACTTCCCTTCACGTGGACCACGTCCATGTCGTAATCCTGCAGGAGCAGGCTCCATCTCAGGAGCTTGGCGTTGGCTCCTTTCATCTGGTGCAGCCAGGTCAGGGGAGAGTGGTCGGTGTAGACGGTGAAGTGCCGCCCGAAGAGATAGGGCTCTAGTTTCTTGAGGGCCCACACCATGGCCAGGCACTCCTTCTCCATGGCCGCGTAGTGTTGCTCCCGGGGTAGCAACTTCTTGCTCAGGTACACGATGGGGTGTCTCTCCCCCTTTTCATCCTCCTGCATTAACACCGCCCCCAGTCCCGTGTCGGAGGCGTCGGTGAACACCACAAAGGGCTTGTCAAAGTCCGGGTTCGCCAGAACTGGGCCACTGACCAGAGCCTCCTTCAGCGCCCGGAAAGCCACCTGGCACTGCTTGGTCCAGACCACCTTGTCTGGCTTCCCCTTCTTGCATAGCTCAGTGATGGGGGTGGCTATGGCGCTAAAGTGGGGCACAAATCTTCGGTAGTATCCTGCCATCCCAATAAAGGCTTGGACCTGCTTTTTGGTGTGGGGAGCGGGCCAGTCTCTGATCACCTCCACCTTGGCTGGTTCCGGCTTTAGGCGGCCGCTCCCCACCCGATGGCCCAGGTAAGACACTTCCGCCATCCCCACCTTGCACTTCTCCGCTTTTACAGTCAGCCCAGCCCCCTGGAGTCGGTCCAGCACTTGTCTAACCTGGGACACGTGGTCCTCCCAGGTCTGGCTAAAGACACAGATGTCATCAATATACGCCACGGCAAAACTCTCCATCCCCCTCAGGAGCTGGTCCACCAGGCGCTGGAAGGTGGCCGGCGCTCCCTTGAGGCCGAAAGGCAGGGTCAGGAACTCATAGAGCCCCAGAGGGGTGATAAAGGCCGATTTCAGTCGGGCATCTGCATCCAGCGGCACTTGCCAGTAGCCCTTTGTAAGGTCCATGGTGGTGAGGTACCGAGCTCCTCCCAGCTTGTCTAGGAGCTCGTCCGGCCTGGGCATGGGGTAGGCATCAGATACAGTGATGGCATTGAGCTTCCGATAGTCCACGCAGAACCGGACCGACCCGTCCTTTTTGGGGACCAGCACCACCGGCGAGGCCCAAGGGCTGGCAGATGGCTGGATCACCCCCAAAGCCAGCATGTCCCGGACCTCTCTTTCCAGGTCCTGAGCAGTTTTCCCTGTGACTCGGAAGGGGGAGCATCTTATCGGCGGGTGCGACCCTGTCTGCACCCGGTGAACAGTCAGATTAGTGCGTCCAGGCTGGTTGGAAAACAGCTGTCGGTACGGATGCAGCACCTCCCTGACCTCAGCTTGCTGGGCAGGGGTTAGCTGATCCGAGAGGGGGATTGTTTCCAGGGGTGAACCAGTTCTGGTCCCAGGGAATAGATCTACTAAAGGGTCATCTCCCTGCTCTTCCCACTGTCCACACACGGCCAACACCACATTCCCCCTGGCATAATATGGCTTCATCATATTCACATGGTACACCCGGCGGTGGTGCGCCCGGTTCGACAGCTCCACCACATAGTTTACCTCATTGAGCTGCTTGACGACCTTGAAAGGGCCCTCCCAGGCGGCCTGTAGTTTGTTCTTTCTCACTGGGATGAGAACCATCACCGGATCCCCGGTGGCGTAGGCACGGGCCCTTGCCGTGCGGTCATACCAGGCCTTCTGCTTCCTCTGGGCTCTGGCCAGATTCTCCCTGGCCAGGCCCATGAGTTCAGCAAGTCTCTCTCGGAAGATCAGGACATACTCCACCACTGACTCTCCATCGGGAGTGGCCTTCCCCTCCCACTCGTCTCTCATCAGGTCCAGAGGCCCCTCACCCTCCTTCCATATAACAGTTCGAAAGGCGAAAATCCGGTAGACTCCTGTGGCACCTCCCTGTACGCGAACAGCAGGTGAGGTAAGTACTTGTCCCAATCCTGTGGGTGCTGGTTCATAAAGGTTTTCAGCATCATCTTTAGCGTCCCGTTAAACCTCTCCACCAGCCCGTTGGACTGGGGGTGATAAGCTGAGGCCCAGTCGTGCCGGACCCCACATTTCTCCCACAAGCACCGGAGCAGGGCCGACATGAAGTTGGAGCCTTGGTCTGTCAAGACTTCCTTGGGGAACCCCACTCGGCTGAAAATGGTCAGGAGCGCATCGGCCACGGTGTCTGCTTCAATGGAAGCTAAGGGCACTGCCTCGGGGTAGCGGGTGGCAAAATCTACCACGACCAGAATGTATTTCTTCCCCGACCGGGTCGTCTTGCTGAGAGGCCCCACGATGTCCATGGCCACCTTCTGGAAAGGCTCCTCTATGATGGGCAAAGGTCTCAAAGCCGCTTTCCCCTTGTCCCGGGCCTTCCCCACCCTCTGACAGGGGTCACAGGATCGGCAATACTGCCGGACCGTGGTAAAGACCCCGGGCCAGTAAAAGTTCTGTAGCAACCTCTGCCGGGTGCGCCGGATTCCCTGGTGCCCTGCGAGGGGGATGTCATGGGCCAGGTACAGGAGCTTGCGGCGATACTTCTGGGGGACCACCAGCTGCCTCCTGATCCCACAGGACTCTACTTCCCTTGTGGGAGCCCATTCTCGGTATAGGAACCCTTTCTCCCACAGGAACCTCTCCTGGCAGCCTCTCCTCATGGTCCGTACCACACCGAGGTCGGCCAGGTCCCTGAGCTTCCGCAAGGAGGGATCTTTCCTCAACTCGGCCTGGAACTCAGCGGCTGGGGAAGGGATGGGGACCGGTTCCCCCTCAGTGGCCAGGTCTGAGGCCTCAGCCTCTCTGAGCCGTGCCCCTCGGCCCTCCCTTCCCACCAGGGTAGGGTCCTGCGCCTCCGGTGCGGTACCCTCCCCGAGGTCAGGGAGCAGTGGCCCTCGCCGGCTCTGGCTACGGGTCACAACCAGGGCGGTCTGGGGCTTGCTTGGCCAGTCCTCTAGGTCTCCCCCCATCAAAACTTCAGTGGGCAAATGGTGGTGTACCCCCACATCCTTGGGGCCCTCCTTGGCCCCCCATTTCAGGTGTACCCTTGCCACGGGCACCTTAAATGGGGTCCCGCCCACCCCTGTCAGGGTCAGGTAGGTGTTGGGCACCACCCGATCTGGGGCCACCACCTCGGGCCGGGCCAGCGTCACCTCCGCGCCCGTATCCCAGTATCCATTGACCTTCCTCCCATCCACCTCCAGGGGAACAAGGCACTCTCTCCGGAGGGACAGCCCCGCGCCCACTGTCACGGAGTCCCTGGGCGATGCTCTGGAACTGCTCCCCATGAAGCCAGTCAGGACTCTGGGGCAGTCGCCTTTCTGTGAGCACCCTGTCTGCAGGACACACAGCTCACACAGCTTCCACCTTCCTGGGTCTGACCTCGGAGCATTCAGCATCCTCTGCCCCTCCGTGCGCTTCCCACAGCGAGTCCGCTCAGGCGGGGCTCCTGGGGAAGCCAGAGGGTCCTGCACCCCAACTTCGCAGTCAGACGTGACTCTCAGCCAGCCAGTAAAACAGAAGGTTTATTAGACGACAGGAACATGGTCTAAAACAGAGCTTGCAGGTGCAGAGAACGGGACCCCTCAGCTGGGTCCATTTTGGGGGGCAGTGAGCCAGACAACCCCGTCTGCCCTTCACTCCATGTCCCAGCCAGCCCCAAACTGAAACTCCCTCCAGCCCCTCCTTCTCTGGGCTTTGTTCCTTTCCCGGGCCAGGTGGTCACCTGATTCCTTTGTTCTCCAACCCTTCAGCTCTCACCTTGCAGGGGGGGAAGGGCCCAGGCCATCAGTTGCCAGGAAACAGGGTGTCGGCCATTCTCTGTGTCCAGACCCCTGCACACACCTGCCCTCTAGGGCTCTGCAATGATCATACACCCTTACCCCACCACCTAGATACTTAAGAACTGCCTAGGGGAAACTGAGGCACCCCCACACTATTCAGAGGAAACATTAAGAACAGGCCCACTTCGTCACATCTCTCCCCCCTTCGAGATTGAACTGAGCGGGGTCACTTTACCCGGTGACCTGGGGAAGTTCGAAGCCACCAATGTTCCCATGGATGCCCCAGCATCTCTCCCATTCCTTGGTAGGAGTTACACCAGGCCCTTCCAGTTTCACGCCCTCCCTTAGGTCGGGGGTGGTCAATAGCACTAGCAGGCTGCATGTGGGAAGGTTTCTGCAGCCCATGCCCTTTGGCCACCCCAAAAACCCCAGGGGGTCAAACTGGGATTGGGTTTTCTCCCAGAGCTCCAGTCTGGAGGGCTGCAATTCGGGCTCTCTTGGTTAAGGGCCCCCATCTTGACCTGGGCCACATACTGTTCACTTACAGAACTAGCATGGAGACATCCCTTTCTCCACAACCTTGTCTCCCCAACAAGCTGGCCAAACACAGCCACTTGGTTATAGGACGGTATACCTTTCTTAACAGCTTTCACTCCATCTGAGACCTTCTCAAAGCTCTCCACACTGGATCTTTCAACAGGAAAGTCAGTGGACCCATTCACAACAGAAAATTTCTGGCTGTTAGGAACTGAAACTTTCTTGATTAAATCACTTTCACACCCTTCAGTGGCAGTAAACTGCTTGCAAAGACTCCATGAGGATTCCTTTCCCGAGGGCTTTTCTATGCAACAATTCACCCCTCCCAGAAATTCTGCTCTTACCCTCTTTACCTAGGGCTTGCTCTAGGGGAACACTTTCCTGAGCAACTACAGACTCTTTCTGGGTCTCCCTTACATCCAGAATCACCTCTGGCCCATCAGGCGGATTCCTACACAATCCCCTTTCATGCAAACTTACAGACTTCCTAGATAAAAGGTTAGAAGCATTCTCCTTCCCTTGGCCACACACAAGTTCAGGAATCTTTTCCTTCTAGCTACAGGTTTCCACACCCTCAGTAGGTTCCACAATCACATCACCTTCCTGCTCTCCTTGTGCCCTGGCTAGGATCTCACCCTGATTAGACAGAGTTGCTACACCCTTTCCAACAACACACTAGCAACAGGCAAAATACAAGCACCAGAATTGTCTGGTCTCGGGGATTTTACATAGACCCTAACTGGATGCGACCTAGTTACAGGGCCATTCTCCCGAGCAGACAGAAACTTAGGACCCTTCCCTTCCTGGGCTTTAGCTGAATCCAGAACCAGCTCTGAGACAACTGCATGACCCTCAACCATCACAGGCTGAAAGGCCCCTTCTGTCTGCTCCACAGACCAAGAAGAGCCGGACACACTTTCTCCTTTACCAGACACACAGGTTGGGATCTCATTCCCTTTGTCCCAGCACACAAGGCTGGTCACAGACAACTGCTTGGAGATCAGGGTAGCTCCCTCCATAGGCAAGTCAATACCCCTGACAGACAGAGACCCATTTCCTTCACTGTCCCAATTCTCCACCCAGCTAACAGGTAAGGTCCAGGGACTCTCATCTTCCACTCTCCTCGCCTTCCCACCCTGCTGACTGGACACAGCCATCAGCTCACAAGGCTGCCTAGGCTCATCCAAACTTCCCTTACCAAGCACCTTGCCACTCCCCACAGATCCCCTGCCCTGCCTGTGTCTCCCCCCACTCAGCTGGGGTCTCAGCTCCCACTGTGCTCAGCACTGCCCTTGCTGTCCCAGTGGGGGCAGGCCACTGCTTTCCTCAATGCATCAGAGCCAGCGAGAGTCCCCAGTCTGGTGTGCAAGGGGGCAGGGAGCATCTCTCTGTCCCACCGAGTCCCAGGGGTCTGGTTACAGGCAGGCAGGTAGCCTGAGCCTAGCGGCTCCTCCCTGCTGCCAGCCAGGTCATCTGCATTTTCACTGACCATTTCCCTCTCCACCGATTGGTTCCCTGGATTCAAATTCAAACCCTCGGCAGTTACAGGAGCAGGGCCTGGATCCTGTCCCAAAGAGACACAGTCACCCCACAACAGGGTCTCGCAGCTGGTGTCCTGGGGCACCCCAACGGCCAGCCAGCCCCACCCCTCCTGGGTCTGCACAGGGATCTGGGCCATAGGCAGGGCGAGGGGCTTCGTCCCTGGGACCCTCACCCAGCTCACACAGGCCCTCAGCCTCTGAGGCTGCACCACCCAGGGTCTGACACCAGTTCTCTCTGTCCCAGGATCTCGCCACCCCAGGAATGTCTCCCCATTGACCATCCCCTTCCGCTCCCACTGGGGGTCCGAGGGGCCTGACCCCAGGGAACTCCACACAGACATATAGGTTGGGGTCAGGAGTGGGAGCCTGTCCACCTCCCCACCCATCTGGCTGATGGAGTCTGTGGCCTTGGGACCCAGCAAGGGAGCTAGACACCGGGGCTTTTCCGCAGGGTCCCCCTGGTTCAGATCTCCAGCCTGCTCAAAGGCAGTGAGGTGGCATCCACACACCCCCCCTTAACTAGGGGCAGCAATTTAGTCTCGAGGTTCCCTGCGGAACTGGCCCCCCGGGATCTATCCCCACTCACCCCGGGGAGGTCCCCTAGGCCTCTCCGCCCCACCACCGCCAGTTCATCCTGCTGCTGCTTCTGCAGCTCTTTCTCGGGCTCTCGCTGTCTCCCACGGTCCTCTTGCTCTCTCAGACTCCGCTCCAATCCCGTCCGTCTCGATCCCCCGATGGGGAACCCGATCGTGAAGACCCCCGTCTGGTCGGGGACAGGAGTCTTGGCGATGCCTGGCTCCCGCTCCAGCTGCTCCCAGATCCTGCTATAGCCCCAGTTGGGGTCAGGAATCTGTTCCTTAGAGCGGTCATCCTCCTCCAGCTGCACGATTAACTCTGCTTTGGTGAACTTTCCAACGCTCAACCCTCTCTTTCTGCACAGGGTTACAATGTCCTTCTTAAGGAGACGGTGACAGGCCATCACTCCGCTCCTCCCAAGTTGTTGTGGACTCACAGGCCCGTGTGCTCTCAGCTCCCCACGGTTTCCAGGGAGAACCCCTAGTGTGCCAGCCCTTCTCGAGGTCACCACCTCTTTGCCAGGGTCGAGCTGCAGACTCCTCCGCCCCTTGGACTGCTCGCTGCAGTCCCCAGGGGAACCCTGTTACTGCACAATCCTTCTCGCTGGTCACACACTCCCAGGGGTTAACCGCCCCCCGAAACCGCTCCTCTCTGAGCCTTCAGCAGGCCTGGTCCTCGGCAATCCCCCTTCGTGTTACTGCTCCCCAGTCACTTACTGCAGGAAGCACCATCCACGGGGTGCAGTACATCCCACCGCTGCCACCAGTTGTCACGGAGTCCCTGGGCGATGCTCTGGAACTGCTCCCCATGAAGCCAGTCAGGACTCTGGGGCAGTCGCCTTTCTGTGAGCACCCTGTCTGCAGGACACACAGCTCACACAGCTTCCACCTTCCTGGGTCTGACCTCGGAGCATTCAGCATCCTCTGCCCCTCCGTGCGCTTCCCACAGCGAGTCCGCTCAGGCGGGGCTCCTGGGGAAGCCAGAGGGTCCTGCACCCCAACTTCGCAGTCAGACGTGACTCTCAGCCAGCCAGTAAAACAGAAGGTTTATTAGACGACAGGAACATGGTCTAAAACAGAGCTTGCAGGTGCAGAGAACGGGACCCCTCAGCTGGGTCCATTTTGGGGGGCAGTGAGCCAGACAACCCCGTCTGCCCTTCACTCCATGTCCCAGCCAGCCCCAAACTGAAACTCCCTCCAGCCCCTCCTTCTCTGGGCTTTGTTCCTTTCCCGGGCCAGGTGGTCACCTGATTCCTTTGTTCTCCAACCCTTCAGCTCTCACCTTGCAGGGGGGGAAGGGCCCAGGCCATCAGTTGCCAGGAAACAGGGTGTCGGCCATTCTCTGTGTCCAGACCCCTGCACACACCTGCCCTCTAGGGCTCTGCAATGATCATACACCCTTACCCCACCACCTAGATACTTAAGAACTGCCTAGGGGAAACTGAGGCACCCCCACACTATTCAGAGGAAACATTAAGAACAGGCCCACTTCGTCACACCCACCCTGTAAACTGAGCACCCTGAGTCCAGAGCCTCCAGCCCTCTGGTGGAGCTGGCCTGGGGTACTCTTCCCTCCGGGGCAGGTGGTAAACTGGTAGGCCCCCTTTCCTGGGTCATCTGCCCCTCGTCCAGCTGGGTCCCTACCCAGTTAACCCTGGGTAGGTTGGGTCTGCTCAGTTTGTCCCTGAGCCCAGGGCACTGGGACCGTACGTGGCCTCTCTGGCCACAGTGATAGCAGCTCAGGTCACGTTGGTCCCCTCGAGCGGGTCGGAGGGGCCCGACGCCAGGCGTTCCCCTTGGGAGGGGGTTCTCCCTATTTCCCCGCTGGGAGGCCCCCTGGTGACTCTCTCTCTGCATCGGGGGGGGCCTGTTCTTTTGGGACTTCTCCCTGCTACCCCCTGACCGACTGTTCACAAACTCGTCGGCCAGCTGCCCTGCGTGCTGGGGGTTCTCGAGCGTTTTGTCCACCAACCACAGCCTCAGGTCGGAAGGGCACTGTTCATACAGTTGCTCCAGTACAATTAGGTCAAGCAGGTCCTCTTTAGCTCGGGCCCCAGCTGTCCACTTGCGGGCATACCCCTGCATCCGGTTGGCCAGTTGTAGGTAGGTGACCTCAGGCGTTTTACGCTGACTCCGGAACCTTCTCCGGTACATCTCGGGGGTCAGCCCAAACTCACGGAGCAGGGCCTGTTTGAACAGTTCATAGTCCCCTGCCTCCGGCCCTGTCATCCGGCTGTACACCTCCACGGCTTTGGGGTCCAGTAAGGGGGTGAGGAACTGGAGCCTGTCTGCAGGGTCAACCCTGTGCAGCTCACAGGCATTCTCAAAGGCCGTCAGGAAGCTATCTATGTCCTCCCCCTCCTTACGCTGGGCCAGGAAGCACTTATCAAAGTTCCTTGCAGTCTTGGGTCCCCCCTCACTCACCACAGCCGGGGCCCCACTGCTCTTCAGCCTGGCCAGCTCCAGTTCATGCTGTCTTTGTTTCTCCTTCTCCTGACGTTCCCTCTCCTTCTCCTCCTGCTCATGTTGACGTTGTTTCTCCTTCTCCTCCTGCTCATGTTGACGTTGTTTCTCCTTCTCCTCCTGCTCATGTTGACGTTGTTTCTCCTCATGTTGACGTTGTTTTTCATGATCCTCCAGCTCCCTCATTTTCATTTCCCTCTCCCATTCCAGCCACCTCTGCTCCAGGGATGGGGAGCTCCGCCGGGAGGATCCCCTGCTGGGTGCTGGGGTCAGGGTGCCCTCGGTATTTGCTGGGCTTCCCCCAACCCCTCCCCCAGGCATAGGTAGGAAGGGTCTCGGGATGTCCTCGGCAGCAGTCTGACCCCTCCCAGCCCGGTCAGGCCCCAGGGCCCACGCTGCGTCTGCCGGGCGGCTCCCCTCAGGGACAGGGATCGGGTCATCCAAGCGATCCCTCTCCTCCAACTGGGCAATCAGTTGTTCCTTGGTGGACCTCCCGATGCGCAGCCCCCTCTGCCTGCACAGCTCCACCAGGTCACTCTTAAGGCGTTTAGCGTACATCTCCCTGCTGGCCACTCGCAGGCCGGGCAGCTTCCCACGGTTTCCAGGAAAAGCCCTTAGTGTGCCAGTCCTTCTTAAGGTCACCACCTCTTTGCCAGGGTCGAGCTGCAGACTCCTCCGCCCCTGGGACCGCTCGCTGCAATCCCCCGGGGGACCCTGTTACTGCAAAAGTCTTTCTCTCTGGTCACACATTCCCAGGGGTTAGCCGCCCCCCGAAACCGTCTCTCTCTGAATCTTCAGCACGCCTGGTCCCCGTCAATTCCCCTTCGTTTTACTGTTCCCCAGTCACTTACTGCAGGAAGCGCCGTTCACGGGGTGCAGTAGATCCCACCGCTGCCACCAGTTGTCGCGGAGTGTGGGGGAGTCCAGGCCCTGCACCCCTCTTCCTGGGATCCACTGAGACTCTCAGCCAGCCAGTAAAACAGAAGGTTTATTGGACAACAGGAACACAGTCCACAACAGAGCTTGTGGGTACAACCAGGACCCCTCAATCACGTCCTTCTGGGGGAGCAGGGAGCTTAGACCCCAGCCCTGGGGTTCCCTGTGTTCCTCTCCCCAGCCTCCAAACTGCCCACTAAACCCACCCAGCAGGTTCCCTGCTGCAGCCTCTGTTCACATTCCTGGGCAGAGGTGTTACCTCCCCCTCCCCCTCCTGGCTCAGGTGACAGGCTCTCAGGTCTCCCATCCCCAGGGCACATTCCCAGGTCAACACTCCCCCCTCCCTGCTGAGTCACATCGTCACACCTCCCAACCCTGATAGTCCATGATTCTATTATTATGACACCCTGAGCGACATAAATTTTGCTGACATATGTGGCAGTGTAGACATGGCCTTAGAAAAACATCCAACCTTGTCTGAAAAATTGTCAGTGATGGAGAATATACCCCCAACTCTTGGTAAATTGTTCCAGTGGTTAATTACTCTCATTGTTAAAAATGTACACCTTATTTCCAGTCTGAAGGCCACTTTTAGAAGTCTTTTCTCCAAGGGTCTTTCAAACATATCAGGTTATCCGAACAAACTAAGACTTGCAGTAAGTTCTTGTCTCCCACAACTTCCTCCATAATATGTTGAAACGTGGCAGGCAGTCCAGAAATCCCTTGGGACATGCATTCAAACTCAGAGAAACCTAATGGACAGTCTGTCTTCCCCTTATCCTCTGCACCTTGAAGGATCTAGTAGTATCCACTTCAAAGATCCAACACTGAGAACCACTGGCTCCCTAATAAACAGTCCAAGGCCTCTTGTACTCATGCCATGGTGTACAGGTCAACTGCAATGTGCCTATTTCGGTTTGGTAGTTGATATACGTCTGGATTTTCCCACTCTCCTTTGGACTGTAACCTTCTGCCAGGTGAAGCCAGCATCAACCGGGGCCAGGTTCAAGATCTAGGGGTTCCTTTCCATCGATCCAACACAGAACCGGCTCGAGCCACCACCCAGTAACCTGGGAAAATTACACACCTCTGAGAGGCAATACTTCCTCACTCGCAAGCACAGAGTAATAAAAGGAGGGAAGTAACTCGGAGTTAATTTGGGAAAACGCTGCAATCTGGGTTCATAAACATAAACCATGAGTAAAAGACTCACCCCCAAGTAGGTTGCGCAGTGCCCTTTTCCCCTCAGGTCCTTAAGTCCGGCAACCCAAAAGTCCCTTTCACATGCCCGACCCTTCTCTGCACCCCCCCTCCGTTTGCTGTCCTTGGTCACTGCAGACCCAGAGTTCAGAGGTGCATCTGCAGAGTTGACCTCTCACCCTGGGTGGGGGATAAAGAGGCATCTTACTCGCTCCATTGGTCGCTCACCAGCCCCCTTCTCTCGTTGCGCTCCTTCGTCACGGCCCACCACTGCCAGCTGCTCATCACGCCTCTCTGCCGCCGCCCTGCTGGTCACTCATTCACCAGCTGACGGTCAATCACCTTCTGCCTCTCTGCTGTGACCTCGGCAACCTCGGCACGTCAGTCTCCGTGATTTTCAGCTCTTTAGCAGGCTGGGCAGAAATACTGCCCCATTTCAAATGCTTTTAGTTCTCAGTGATTTTAGTTCTTAGCAGACATAGTAAAAACAGTCCTTCCACAACTAGTTGCAGCTCTGATTGAGCAACTGAAATAACAAAAGAGGCTCCTAATGAAGCCTCTTCAGCTCCATTCTTTGAACAGTAGGAAAAAAAAACAGGTTAAGCCAGTCTAGAGAGGAGGGGGGGGGGGTGCAGCCTCCTGACCAGAACTCCTGTCCCCACCTCTCTTCCTGTCACAGAGCTTTGGCAGTTGAACTGCTGGCTCAGGGAGGTCCTCTCCGCTAAGGGTGACCCTCCGACACCCCCCCATTTGGAACAGGTTAAGCTCAGTCCTGCTTCCCGGCATTCCCACAATAATCACAACACTGATAACAGCATTTCACTACCCCTGCATTCAGTACTAACGTGATTTGTGACCTGTCACGGACTCACAGGTCGTGCCCCCTCTTGGCCCTGTATGGTCCCTGGGGAGAACTCCCTTCAGTGTGACAGCCCTTCTCAGGGGTCCACTCTCTCTCGGGGGTTAAGCCCCTCCAGCTCCTGGAACCTCACCTCTCTGAGCCCTCAGCACACCTGTCTCTCGCCGTGGGCCCCCTCAGGGAGTCCACTCGCTCTGGACCCCCACGCCCAGAGGGAATAATGCCACCCTGATCTCTAGTCCGGAGCGACTCTCAGCCAGTGTAAAACAGGAGGGTTTATCGAGCGTCTGAACCCAGCACAGGAAACTCTCAGGGCCTCAGGCCTGGCCTCCCTCAGCCCAGCACATCCAAGTCTCCCCTGCATCCAGGTGGGCTCTGCCTGCTCTCTCCCTCCAGCCCTGAGACTCTGCGCTTTCCAGCTGGGCATTGGATATCACCTGCCCCCAAACCCCACCTCTGTCCTTTATCTTCTGTCCAGGTAAACAGGGTCGCCTGGGCCTCCTCTCTTCTCAGCCATCCTCTGTTCCCCACTGGCTGGAACTGGCTGGTCAGGACACCGGGGTCCTCTCTCCGCAGCCCTTTGTCCTCCCACTGGCCAGAACTGGCTGTGACTCCCGAGCTGGGCCTCCCGGTCACCAGTCGCTGGGGTATCCATTCTCCAGGCCATTGGCCGGGGTCCCAAGTTCCATCGCTGGTCCTCTGAAACAACAAACTCCCTCTCCCATCACCTCGTTAAATCAGTAACACCCAGGGAAATTGCGTCCCACCCCCTCTGCCTGCAAACCACAGAAAAACCCCAGAAAATCCCCCACTTCGTCACATCTCTCCCCGCTTCGAGTCTGAACTGAGCGGGGTCTCTTGACCAGTGACCTGGGGAAGTTCAAGGCCCCCGCTCCATGATAAAACATCGGCTATAACATTGGCACTCCCCCTCACAGGGAGCACCTCCATGTCACAACCCTGGAGGAGCAGGCCGCACCTCAGGAGCTTGGCATTAGCCCCTTCCGTTTGGTGCAGCCACGTCAGGGGCGAATGCTCAGCGTACACAGGGAAGTGCCGCCCAAATAGATACGGCTGCAGCTTTTTAAGGGCCCACACCATGGCCAGGCGTTCCTTCTCCATGGCCGCATAGTGCTGCTCCTGGGGCAGCAGCTTCTTGCTCAGGTACACAATGGGGTGTCTCTCCCCCTTTGTATCAGTTTGCATCAGCACCGCACCCAGCCCCATGTCTGAGGCGTCGGTGAACACCAGGAAGGGTTTGTTAAAATCCGGGTTTACCAGCACCAGGCTTTGGATAAGTGTCTCCTTCAGCACACAGAGAGCCCTCTGGCACTGCTCGGTCCAGACCACCTTGTCCGGCTTTCTCTTCCTACAAAGCTCCATGAGGGGAGCTAAAGTGGGGCACAAACCTCCGGTAGTACCCTGCCATCCCAGTGAAAGCCTGGACCTGTTTCTTAGTCTGGGGAGTGGGCCAGTCCTTGATTGCCTCCACTTTGGCTGGCTCTGGCTTCAGGTGGCTGCTCCTCACCTTGTGGCCCAGGTAGGACACCTCTGCCATCCCCACCTTGCACTTTCCAGCTTTTATAGTCAGTCCTGTATCCTGCAGGTGACCCAGCCCCCTCTTCACCTGGGACACTGGTCCTTCCAGGTCTCACTAAAGACACAGATATCATCAATATACGCTAGAGCAAAGTCCTCCATCCTCCTTAGTAACTGGTCCACCAGGCACAGGAGGGTGGGAGGTGCCCCCTTAAGGCCAAGAGGCAGGACCAGGAACTCAAAGAGCCCTATTGGGGTGGTAAAGGCAGACTTCGCCCTGGCCTCTGGGTCCAAAGGCACCTGCCAGTAGCCTTTGGTGAGATCCATGGTAGTGAGGAACCAGGCGCCCCCCAACTTGTCTAGGATCTCATCAGTCCTAGGCATGGGATAGGCATCGGACATGATGATGGCATTGAGCTTCCGATAGTCCACACAGAACCAGATCGACCCGTCCGTCTGGGGGACCAGCACCACAGGAGAGGCCCAGGGGCTGGAGGACGGCTAGATCACCCCTAAAGCCAGCTTGTCTCCAACCTCTCTCCAGTTCCTGGGCTGTTTTCCCAGTGACCCTGAATGGGGAACACCTGATGGGAGGGTTGGCTCCCATCTCCACCCGGTGCACAGCCAGGTTAGTGAGCCCAAGCTGGTTGGAGAACAGATGCTGGTATGAATGCAGCACCTCTCTGATCTCAGCCTGCTGGGCAGGGGTTAGCTGGTCTGAGAGGGGAATTGATTCCAGCGAGGGGTCAGCCGCAGCCTCAGGGAGGAGTCCCACCAGGGATCCTCTCCCTTCTCCTCCCACTGCCCACACACAGCCAGCACCAATTTCTCCCTGTCCCAGCATGGATTCATCATATTGACATGGTGTACCTGGTGGCTATGCACCCGGTTGAACAGTTCCACTACATAGTTCACCTTGTTTACCTGTCTGATGACCCTGAAGGGGCTGTCCCAGGCAGCTTGCAGCTTGTTCTTCCTCACAGGGATGAAAGGCATCACCTGGTCCCCGGTAGCATAGGAGCCGGCACGTGCTGAGTGGTTGTACCAGACCTTCTGCTTCCTCTGTGCCCTGACCAGGTTTCCCCTGGCCAAGCCCATGAGCTCTGCGAGCTTTTCCCGGAAGGTCAGGACATACTCCACCACTGATTCTCCATCGGGAGAGGTCTTCCCCTCCCATTCGTCCCTCATCAAGTCCAGGGGTCCACTCGCTCTCTCCCACACAGCAACTCGAATGGGGAATACCCTGTGGATTCCTGGGGCACTTCCCTGTATGCGAACAGCAGGTGGGTAAATACTTGTCCCAGTCCTGGGGTGCTGGTCCATAAATGTTTTCAGCATCATCTTTAGGGTCCCATTGAACCTCTCCACCAGCCCGTTGGACTGAGGGTGATACACCAAGGCCCAGGTGTGCCAGACCCCACACGTCTTCCACAAGCACTGGAGCAGGACCAACATGAAGGTGGACCCCTGGTCTGTAAGGACCTCCTTGGGGACCCCACTCTGCTGAAAATGGTCAGCGCCACGTCTGCCAGGGTGTCTGCCTCGATAGAGGACAAGGCCACCGCCTCGGGGTAGCGCGTAGCGAAATTACCATCAGAATGTATTTCTTCCCCGACAGGGTTGCCCTGCTGAGGGGCCCCACTATGTCCATAGCCACCTTCTGGAAAGGCTCCTCTATGATGGACATAGGCCTCAGAGCTGCTTTACACTTATCCCGGGCCTTCCCCCCCATCTGGCAGGAGTCACAGGACCTGCAATGCTGCTGGACGGCATCAAAGACCCCGGGCCAGGAAAAGATCTGCAGCAGCCTCTGCCTGGTGCCGGGTGCCCGAATGCCTGGAAAGGGGAATATCATGGGCCAAATACAACAGTCTGTGGCGGTACCTCAGGGGGACCAACTGCCTCCTGGCCTTCCAAGGTTCAGTTTGCCCCAAAGCAGCCCATTCTCGGTACAGGAATTCCTTCTCCCACAGGAATCTCTCCTGGTGGTCCTCCCTCTGGGATCCTGCACCGCTGTGGCCAGCAAGGGCTCTCAGCTTCTCCAAGGAAGGATCCTCCTGCAGCTCTGTCAGGAATTCAGCTGCTGGGTTTGAGGATACAGCCCTGGTTGGCGGTGCCTCAGTTTCCCCACCTTGGGACGGAGGCTCTGGTCCAGCTAGGTCAAGCCCTACCCTCTGTGCTTCGGTTCCCCCCTTCAGGAGGTCCCGCGTCCCCCACTGGCTCTGGCTCTGGGTAAGGACCAGGGCGCTCTGAGTGCCATCTGGGCAGTCCTCCAAGTCATTACCCATTAGCACCTCAGTAGGCAGGTGATCATGCACCCCAACCTCTTTGGCTCCCTCCTTAGCTCCCCATTTCAGGTATATCCTCGCTACAGGCACCTTGACAGGAAGCCCGAACACTCCTCTCAGGGTCACGTATTGGGCAATGGGCATTGGGCAATGGCTGCTTTGGGTCCACCACCTTGGGCCGTGCCAATGTCACTTCTGCGCCCATGTCCAAGAACCCCTGGACGCTGCTTCCCCCCACCCTCAATGGGGATGTTGTGCTGATTGTCTCCCAGGGCCTGTCCCATGCTCACCCGGCGATTGAGTATAGGCGTTCTGGACTTGGAGCCCTGCCTTCCCCTTCTGGCCTGGCCTGGCAGTCCCCTTCCCCTGGCACAGCCCTAACGACTGTGCCCCCCTGGACAGGCGGTGCCCACTCCTGGTGGGCTTCCACGCAGTTGACACCCTGCGGGTTCTGCTTGACTGCCATTTCCTTCATCTTCAGGCATTGCACCACCTTGTGTCCTTTTTGGCCACAGTAATTACATTTCAGGTCCCTCAAGTCCCACAAGGGGGGGTCAGCCCGCCCCGGCATTCACGGGCATCCCTGAGTTGGGCTTTCTGAAGTCCTACCTATGAGAGGTCTCTGGGTGACTCCCCTTCTGAGTCCCCAGTGTGGGTCTCCCTCCTGCCCCTGATCTGCTGTCCACAAACTCATCCTCCAGTGCCCCCGCACTGCACAGATCTTTAGGCTTCCGGTCCATTAACCACCTCTTAAGGTCTGGAGGGCAGATGTCAAACAGCTGCTCCAACCCCACCAGGTTATACATGTCCCCTGTGGTAGTAGCCCTTGTGCCCTTTCCCCACTTGCGGAGAGATTCCCCCAGCAGGTTGGCGACCTCCTTGTAGGTGATGCCTGAGGTCTTGCGTACACCCCGGAATAGTTTCCTGTTCGTCTCGGGGGTCAGTTCAAACTTCAGCAGCAAAGCCTGTTTGAACAGGTCATAGTCCCCTGTCCCAATACCATCTGTTTGGCTGACCGCCTCTGTGACGTTATTGACATGAACTGTGACCACATAGATCATTGTTGCAACCAAGGTGATATAGTGGCACCAAATCTTGTACAAAGGAGGTTAAGTAAGGTGTCTATGACAAGGTCATGGTTTGCTGGTTACGATTATGCTATCTGTATGCATGTATCATTTCTGTATTTAAAATTATAAGTATTGGCTCTATACTGTCTGTATTTCAAACTTGTGCTATGCTTCTGGGTGACACCCCGGACAAATTGGCGTCAGCACTGCCTAGCCTGCTTGATGGCCCATTAAGGACCATCAGCTACACAATCGACCCATTGAGAGAAGGCAGATACACCTTGGGACTCAGCCAGGCATGCAGGGACATGCAGGGATTTGTGGGTAAGATCTACCTGGTATGTTGACCTGGGCCCGGGGCTTGGTCCTTTGGGATCAGGAGAACCTTTTTTCTTTTACTGGGGTATTGGATTTCATAACCATTCATCCCCATAAGAAGTGGCTGTTGGTGGGGATACTGGGGAACTGGAGTGTCTAAGGGAATTGCTTGTGTGACTTCTGCTTAGCCAGTGGGGTAAAACCGAAGTCTTCTCTGTTTGGCTAGTTTGGTGTGCCTTAGTAATAAAGGACACCCAGCTTTGGGCTGTGACTGCCCTGCTCTAAGCAATTTGTCCTGAATTGATACTCTCAGTTGTGTCCCACCAAAGGCAGCATTGTTACAGCCCCTATGGCCTTGGGACCCAGCGGGGGGTTAGACAGCAGGAGCCTGTCTGTGGGGTCAGTCTGGTTCAGATCACAAGCCTTCTCAAAGGTTGTGAGGTAGGCATCAATATCCCCCACCCCTCACCCTTAAACTGGGGCAGCAGTTTGGTGTCTAGATTCCCCGCAGAACTGGCGTCTTGGGGATCTTCCTCTCTTCTCCCCTGGCAGACCCTCTTGGCCCGCTGCTCCTCCAACTCCAACTCCTGCTTTAGCTGTTCTACACAGTCCACCAACCTCTGTCCTGCCAGCTCCTTCACTTTCAGCTCCAGCTCCAATCTCCGCAGCTCCTCCAAGGAGAAACCTGACTGGGGCCCCCCTGTGCTGACTGGTGAGTCGGGTCTGATATACTCCCGGCTGCTATACAGACTGCCCCCATGGCGAATCCCCGGCTCTCGGGGCATCCCGGGAGCCTGGAGCCTGTTCCTCAAACTGGTCATCTTCTACAAGCTGAGCCATCAGCTGCTCCTGGGTGATCCTCCCCACGCTCAGCCCTCTCTCCCTGCACGCACATGCCAGGTCTCTCTTACGGAGCTGGTTCTAGGCCATTTTTGTGCTGGTTCCTTCAATTCCCTCGTTTTATCGCTGGCAGCCACTCCCTGCAAGGCGCCTGCGCTCGTAGCCAACTATCTATAGGGTTCGTCCGCCAACCGTCCTCTGCTTCCACGTTGTCACGGACTCATAGGTCGTGCCCACTCTTGGCCCCGTATGGTCCCTGGGGGGAACCCCCTTCAGTGTGACAGCCCTTCTCGGAGGTCCACTCTGTCTGGGGGGTTAAGCCCCTCCACCTCCTGGAACCGCACCTCTCTGAGCCTTAGCACACCTGTCTCTTGCCGTGAGCCCCCTCAGGGAGTCCACTCGCTCTGGACCCCTGAGGCCCCCACGCCCAGAGGGAATAATGCCACCCTGATCTCTAGACCAGAGTGTGACGAAGTGGGACTATTCTTAATGTTTCCTCTGAATAGTGTGGGGGTGCCTCAGTTTCCCCTAGGCAGTTCTTAAGTATCTAGGGGGTGGGGTAAGGGTGTATGATCATTGCAGAGCCCTAGAGGGCAGGTGTGTGCAGGAGTCTGGACACAGAGAATGGCCGACACCCTGTTTCCTGGCAACTGATGGCCTGGGCCCTTCCCCCCTGCAAGGTGAGAGCTAAAGGGTTGGAGAACAAAGGAATCAGGTGACCACCTGGCCCGGGAAAGGAACAAAGCCCAGAGGAGGAGGGGCTGGAGGGGAGTTTCAGTTTGGGGCTGGCTGGGACATGGAGTGAAGTGCAGACGTGGTTGTCTGGCTCACTGCCCCCCAAAATGGACCCAGCTGAGGGGTCCCGTTCTCTGCACCTGCAAGCTCTGTTTTAGACCATGTTCCTGTCATCTAATAAACCTTCTGTGTTACTGGCTGGCTGAGAGTCACGTCTGACTGCGAAGTTGGGGTGCAGGACCCTCTGGCTTCCCCAGGAGCCCCGCCTGAGCGGACTCGCTGTGGGAAGCGCACGGAGGGGCAGAGGATGCTGAATGCTCCGAGGTCAGACCCAGGAAGGTGGAAGCTGAGTGAGCTGCGTGTCCTGAAGACAGGCTGCTCACAGAAAGGCGACTGCCCCAGAGTCCTGACTGGCTTCATGGGGAGCAGTTCCAGAGCATCGCCCAGGGACTCCGTGACAACTGGTGGCAGCGGTGGGATGTACTGCACCCCGTGGATGGCGCTTCCTGCAGTAAGTGACTGGGGAGCAGTAACACGAAGGGGGATTGCCGAGGACCAGGCCTGCTGAAGGCTCAGAGAGGAGCGGTTTCGGGGGGCGGTTAACCCCTGGGAGTGTGTGACCAGCGAGAAGGACTGTGCAGTAATGGGGTCCCCCTGGGGACTGCAGTGAGCAGTCTCAGGGGCGGAGGAGCCTGCAGCTTGGCCCGGGGAGAGAGAAGGACTTTTGCAGTAACAGGGTTCCCCTGGGGATTGCAGCGAGCAGTCCAAGGGGCGGAAGAGTCTGCAGCTCAACCCTGGCAAAGAGGTGGTGACCTCGAGAAGGGCTGGCACACTAGGGGTTCTCCCTGGAAACCGTGGGGAGCTGAGAACACACGGGCCTGTGAGTCCACAACAACTTGGGAGAAGCGGAGTGATGGCCTGTCACCATCTCCTTAAGAAGGACATCGTAACCCTGTGCAGAAAGAGAGGGTTGAGCGTTGGAAAGTTCACCAAAGCAGAGTTAATCGTGCAGCTGGAGGAGGATGACCGCTCTAAGGAACAGATTCCTGACCCCAACTGGGGCTATAGCAGGATCTGGGAGCAGCTGAAGCGGGAGCCAGGCATCGCCAAGACTCCTGTCCCCGACCAGATGGGGGTCTTCACGATCGGGTTCCCCATCGGGGGATCGAGACGGACGGGATTGGAGCTGAGTCTGAGAGAGCAAGAGGACTGTGGGGGACAGCGAGAGCCCGAGAAAGAGCTGCAGAAGCAGCAGCAGCATGAACTGGCGGTGGGGGAGCGGAGAGGCCTAGGGGACCTCCCCGGGGTGAGTGGGGATAGATCCCGGGGGGCCAGTTCCGCAGGGAACCTCGAGACTAAATTGCTGCCCCTGGTTAAGGAGCGGGGGGGTGTGGATGCCCACCTCACTGCCTTTGAGCAGGCTGGCGATTTGAACCAAGGGGACCCTGCGGAAAAGCCCCGGTGTCTAGCTCCCTTGCTGGGTCCCAAGGCCATAGACTCCGTCAGCCAGATGGTTGGGGATGTGGACAGGCTCCCACTCCTGACCCCAACCTATATGTCTGTGTGGAGTTTCCTGGGGCCAGGCCCCTCGGACCTCCAGTGGGAGCAGAAGGTGATGGTCAATGGGGAGACATTCTTGGGGTGGCCAAAGGGCATGGGCTGCATAAACCTTCCCACATGCGGCCTGCGAGTGCTATCGACCACCCCTGACCTAAGGGAGGGTGTGAAAATGGACGGGCGTGGTGTAACTCCTACCAAGGAATGGGAGAGATGCTGGGGCATCCATGGGAACGTTGGTGGCTTCGAACTTCCCCAGGTCACCGGCTAAAGTGACCCCGCTCAGTTCGATCTCGAAGGGGGGAGAGATGTGACGAAGTGGGACTATTCTTAATGTTTCCTCTGAATAGTGTGGGGGTGCCTCAGTTTCCCCTAGGCAGTTCTTAAGTATCTAGGGGGTGGGGTAAGGGTGTATGATCATTGCAGAGCCCTAGAGGGCAGGTGTGTGCAGGAGTCTGGACACAGAGAATGGCCGACACCCTGTTTCCTGGCAACTGATGGCCTGGGCCCTTCCCCCCTGCAAGGTGAGAGCTAAAGGGTTGGAGAACAAAGGAATCAGGTGACCACCTGGCCCGGGAAAGGAACAAAGCCCAGAGGAGGAGGGGCTGGAGGGGAGTTTCAGTTTGGGGCTGGCTGGGACATGGAGTGAAGTGCAGACGTGGTTGTCTGGCTCACTGCCCCCCAAAATGGACCCAGCTGAGGGGTCCCGTTCTCTGCACCTGCAAGCTCTGTTTTAGACCATGTTCCTGTCATCTAATAAACCTTCTGTGTTACTGGCTGGCTGAGAGTCACGTCTGACTGCGAAGTTGGGGTGCAGGACCCTCTGGCTTCCCCAGGAGCCCCGCCTGAGCGGACTCGCTGTGGGAAGCGCACGGAGGGGCAGAGGATGCTGAATGCTCCGAGGTCAGACCCAGGAAGGTGGAAGCTGAGTGAGCTGCGTGTCCTGAAGACAGGCTGCTCACAGAAAGGCGACTGCCCCAGAGTCCTGACTGGCTTCATGGGGAGCAGTTCCAGAGCATCGCCCAGGGACTCCGTGACACAGAGCGACTCTCAGCCAGTGTAAAACAAGAGGGTTTATTGGGCTCTGCCTGCTCTCTCACTCCAGCCCTGAGACCCTGTGCTTTCCAGCTGGGCATCGGATATCACCTGCCCCCAAACCCCGCCTCTGTGCTTTGTCTTCTATCCAGGTGTGACGAAGTGGGACTGTTCTTAATGTTTCCTCTGAATAGTGTGGGGGTGCCTCAGTTTCCCCTAGGCAGTTCTTAAGTATCTAGGGGGTGGAGTAAGGGTGTATGATCATTGCAGAGCCTTAGAGGGCATGTGTGTGCAGGAGTCTGGACACAGAGAATGGCCAACACCCTGTTTCCTGGCAACTGATGGCCTGGGCCCTTCCCCCCTGCAAGGTGAGAGCTAAAGGGTTGGAGAACAAAGGAATCAGGTGACCACCTGGCCCGGGAAAGGAACAAAGCCCAGAGGAGGAGGGGCTGGAGGGGGTTTTCAGTTTTGGGGCTGGCTGGGACATGGAGTGAAGTGCAGACGTGGTTGTCTGGCTCACTGCCCCCCAAAATGGACCCAGCTGAGGGGTCCCGTTCTCTGCACCTGCAAGCTCTGTTTTAGACCATGTTCCTGTCGTCTAATAAACCTTCTGTTTTACTGGCTGGCTGAGAGTCACGTCTGACTGCGAAGTTGGGGTGCAGGACCCTCTGGCTTCCCCAGGAGCCCCGCCTGAGCGGACTCGCTGTGGGAAGCGCACGGAGGGGCAGAGGATGCTGAATGCTCCGAGGTCAGACCCAGGAAGGTGGAAGCTGTGTGAGCTGCGTGTCCTGCAGACAGGCTGCTCACAGAAAGGCGACTGCCCCAGAGTCCTGACTGGCTTCATGGGGAGCAGTTCCAGAGCATCGCCCGGGGACTCCGTGACAACTGGTGGCAGCGGTGGGATGTACTGCACCCCGTGGATGGTGCTTCCTGCAGTAAGTGACTGGGGAGCAGTAACACGAAGGGGGATTGCCGAGGACCAGGCCTGCTGAAGGCTCAGAGAGGAGCGGTTTCGGGGGGCGGTTAACCCCTGGGAGTGTGTGACCAGCGAGAAGGACTGTGCAGTAACAGGGTTCCCCTGGGGATTGCAGCGAGCAGTCCAAGGGGCGGAGGAGTCTGCAGCTCGACCCTGGCAAAGAGGTGGTGACCTCGAGAAGGGCTGTCACACTAGGGGTTCTCCCTGGAAACCGTGGGGAGCTGAGAGCACACGGGCCTGTGAGTCCACAACAACTTGGGTGGAGCGGAGTGATGGCCTGTCACCGTCTCCTTAAGAAGGACATTGTAACCCTGTGCAAAAAGAGAGGGTTGAGCGTTGGAAAGTTCACCAAAGCAGAGTTAATCGTGCAGCTGGAGGAGGATGACCGCTCTAAGGAACAGATTCCTGACCCCAACTGGGGCTATAGCAGGATCTGGGAGCAGCTGAAGCGGGAGCCAGGCATCGCCAAGACTCCTGTCCCCGACCAGACGAGGGTCTTCACGATCGGGTTCCCCATCAGGGGATCGAGACGGACGGGATTGGAGCGGAGTCTGAGAGAGCAAGAGGACTGTGGGAGACAGTGAGAGCCCGAGAAAGAGCTGCAGAAGCAGCAGCAGCATGAACTGGCGGTGGGGGAGCGGAGAGGCCTAGGGGACCTCCCAGGGGTGAGTGGGGATAGATCCCGGGGGGCCAGTTCCGCAGGGAACCTCGAGACTAAATTGCTGCCCCTGGTTAAGGAGGGGGGGGGTGTGGATGCCCACCTCACTGCCTTTGAGCAGGCTGGAGATTTGAACCAAGGGGACTCTGCGGAAAAGCCCCGGTTTCTAGCTCCCTTGCTGGGCCCCAAGGCCATAGACTCCGTCAGCCAGATGGTTGGGGATGTGGACGGGCTCCCACTCCTGACCCCAACCTATATGTCTGTGTGGAGTTTCCTGGGGCCAGGCCCCCCGGACCTCCAGTAGGAGCAGAAGGTGATGGTCAATGGGGAGACATTCTTGGGGTGGCCAAAGGGCATGGGCTGCATAAACCTTCCCACATGCGGCCTGCGAGTGCTATCGACCACCCCTGACCTAAGGGAGGGCGTGAACTGGAAGGGCCTGGTGTAACTCCTACCAAGGAATGGGAGAGATGCTGGGGCATCCATGGGAACGTTGGTGGCTTCGAACTTCCCCAGGTCACCGGCTAAAGTGACCCCTCTCAGTTCGATCTCGAAGGGGGGAGAGATGTGACGAAGTGGGACTGTTCTTAATGTTTCCTCTGAATAGTGTGGGGGTGCCTCAGTTTCCCCTAGGCAGTTCTTAAGTATCTAGGGGGTGGAGTAAGGGTGTATGATCATTGCAGAGCCTTAGAGGGCATGTGTGTGCAGGAGTCTGGACACAGAGAATGGCCAACACCCTGTTTCCTGGCAACTGATGGCCTGGGCCCTTCCCCCCTGCAAGGTGAGAGCTAAAGGGTTGGAGAACAAAGGAATCAGGTGACCACCTGGCCCGGGAAAGGAACAAAGCCCAGAGGAGGAGGGGCTGGAGGGGGTTTTCAGTTTTGGGGCTGGCTGGGACATGGAGTGAAGTGCAGACGTGGTTGTCTGGCTCACTGCCCCCCAAAATGGACCCAGCTGAGGGGTCCCGTTCTCTGCACCTGCAAGCTCTGTTTTAGACCATGTTCCTGTCGTCTAATAAACCTTCTGTTTTACTGGCTGGCTGAGAGTCACGTCTGACTGCGAAGTTGGGGTGCAGGACCCTCTGGCTTCCCCAGGAGCCCCGCCTGAGCGGACTCGCTGTGGGAAGCGCACGGAGGGGCAGAGGATGCTGAATGCTCCGAGGTCAGACCCAGGAAGGTGGAAGCTGTGTGAGCTGCGTGTCCTGCAGACAGGCTGCTCACAGAAAGGCGACTGCCCCAGAGTCCTGACTGGCTTCATGGGGAGCAGTTCCAGAGCATCGCCCGGGGACTCCGTGACACCAGGTAAACAGGGTCGCCTGGGCCTTCTCTCCTCTCAGCTGTCCTATGTTCCCCACTGGTTGGAACTCGCTGGTCAGGACACCAGGGTTCTCTCTCCGCAGCCCATTGTCCTCCCACTGGCCAGAACCGGCTGTGACTCCCGAGCTGGGCCTCCCGGTCACCAGTCGCTGGGCTATCCATTCTCCAGGCCATTGGCCGAGGTCCCAAGTTCCATCGCTGGTCCTCTGAAACAACAAACTCCCTCTCCCATCACCTCGTTAAATCAGTAACACCCAGGGAAACTGTGTCTCACCCCCTCTGCCTGCAAACCATAGAAAAACCCCAGAAAATCCCCCACTTCGTCACATGACCCAACACCAGCCAAGTTGATTACAATGAGCAAAACACCGCTCCATCTGCTGAACATCTAAGGAAACCTCAGCAAAGCAGGAAAAAACTGTATTTACATAACCACACCCACGGGTGCCAACTTTTCCCCCCAACCCCTGACTCCACCCCTGCCCCGCCCCCATTCCAACCCCTTCCCCAAAGTCCCTGCCTCAACTCCACCCCCTCCATGCCCCTATTGGACCCCTGCCCAAATCCCCGCCCCAGCCCTGCCTCCTCCCCTGAGCACGCTGCATTCCCCCTCCTCCCCCCTCCCTCCCAGCACTTGCCGCCGCGAAACAGCTGTTTCACGGCGCAAGCGCTGGGAGCCAGGGGGAGAAGCAGGATGCGACGGCGCGCTCAGGTGAGGAGGCGGAGGTGAGCTGGGGCAGGGGGGCGTGGGGGGTGCTGCCAGTGGGTGCAGAGCACCCACCAATTTTTCCCCGTGGGTGCTTCAGTCCCAGAGCACCCACGGAGTTGGTGCCTAAGACCACACCCAGAGTCTCTCCCCTTCCCAGAAAGCTGTCAGGAAAGCATTCATTCAGACCCTGCTTACAGGACCATCCCACTGGGGGAGGCGTCCGGGCTGCGGGATTCTGCGACGATGCCCTTTGCAATCGGCTCCTGAAGAGGACACTGCACATCCTCCATCTCTGAGAGCGCAATCTTCCTAGATTGCTCCCTGAAGCATCCTGAGCCTTGTCTTATAATGTTGTGCACCACCCCCTTTGCACTCATGCAGTGAGGAGCCTTGGATCTCCCACCAAGGTCTTTCTGCCGGTGATCCTTCCATGCCCCGAAACCAAACCTGGCAGGGTCTGTCGGTGGGGCCTGGGCTTCACACTGGGGTTTCACAATGGTTTGGGGCTCAGTGAGGTCTGCTACCTTCTGCCAGGGTCTCACAACCTTATCTCGGCTTGATCCTTAGCCATCCGTGTAGTCCCCCTTGCCTGGGCTTTCTCAGGTAGGACTATGGCGCTGGCTGCTTCACCATTGCTAATGGCCCCTGTGACGAAGTGGGACTGTTCTTAATGTTTCCTCTGAATAGTGTGGGGGTGCCTCAGTTTCCCCTAGGCAGTTCTTAAGTATCTAGGGGGTGGAGTAAGGGTGTATGATCATTGCAGAGCCCTAGAGGGCAGGTGTGTGCAGGAGTCTGGACACAGAGAATGGCCGACACCCTGTTTCCTGGCAACTGATGGCCTGGGCCCTTCCCCCCCTGCAAGGTGAGAGCTGAAGGGTTGGAGAACAAAGGAATCAGGTGACCACCTGGCCCGGGAAAGGAACAAAGTCCAGAGCAGGGGGGGCTGGAGGGAGTTTCAGTTTGGGGCTGGCTGGGACATGGAGTGAAGTGCAGACGTGGTTGTCTGGCTCACTGCCCCCCAAAATGGACCCAGCTGAGGGGTCCCGTTCTCTGCGCCTGCAAGCTCTGTTTTAGACCATGTTCCTGTCGTCTAATAAACCTTCTGTTTTACTGGCTGGCTGAGAGTCACGTCTGACTGCGAAGTTGGGGTGCAGGACCCTCTGGCTTCCCCAGGAGCACCGCCTGAGCGGACTCGCTGGGGGAAGCACACGGAGAGGCAGAGGATGCTGAATGCTCCGAGGTCAGACCCAGGAAGGTGGAAGCTGTGTGAGCTGTGTGTCCTGAAGACAGTCTGCTCACAGAAAGGCGACTACCCCAGAGTCCTGACTGGCTTCATGGGGAGCAGTTCCAGAGCATCGCCCAGGGACTCCGTGACAACTGGTGGCAGCGGTGGGATGTACTGCACCCCGTGGATGGTGCTTCCTGCAGTAAGTGACTGGGGAGCAGTAACACGAAGGGGGATTGCCGAGGACCAGGCCTGCTGAAGGCTCAGAGAGGAGCGGTTTCGGGAGGCGGTTAACCCCTGGGAGTGTGTGACCAGCGAGAAGGACTGTGCAGTAGCAGGGTTCCCCTGGGGATTGCAGCGAGCAGTCCAAGGGGCGGAGGAGTCTGCAGCTCGACCCTGGCAAAGAGGTGGTGACCTCGAGAAGGGCTGGCACACTAGGGGTTCTCCCTGGAAACCGTGGGGAGCTGAGAACACACGGGCCTGTGAGTCCACAACAACTTGGGAGGAGCGGAGTGATGGCCTGTCACCGTCTCCTTAAGAAGGACATTGTAACCCTGTGCAAAAAGAGAGGGTTGAGCATTGGAAAGTTCACCAAAGCAGAGTTAATCGTGCAGCTGGAGGAGGATGACCGCTCTAAGGAACAGATTCCTGACCCCAACTGGGGCTATAGCAGGATCTGGGAGCAGCTGAAGCGGGAGCCAGGCATCGCCAAGACTCCTGTCCCCGACCAGACGGGGGTCTTCACGATCGGGTTCCCCATCGGGGGATCGAGACGGACGGGATTGGAGCTGAGTCTGAGAGAGCAAGAGGACCGTGGGAGACAGCGAGAGCCCGAGAAAGAGCTGCAGAAACAGCAGCAGCATGAACTGGCGGTGGTGGGGCGGAGAGGCCTAGGGGACCTCCCCGGGGTGAGTGGGGATAGACCCCGGGGGGCCAGTTCCGCAGGGAACCTCGAGACTAAATTGCTGCCCCTGGTTAAGGAGGGGGGGGTGTGGATGCCCACCTCACTGCCTTTGAGCAGGCTGGCGATTTGAACCAAGGGGACCCTGCGGAAAAGCCCCGGTGTCTAGCTCCCTTGCTGGGTCCCAAGGCCACAGACTCCGTCAGCCAGATGGTTGGGGATGTGGACGGGCTCCCACTCCTGACCCCAACCTATATGTCTGTGTGGAGTTTCCTGGGGCCAGGCCCCCCAGACCTCCAGTGGGAGCAGAAGGTGATGGTCAATGGGGAGACATTCTTGGGGTGGCCAAAGGGCATGGGCTGCATAAACCTTCCCACATGCGGCCTGCGAGTGCTATCGACCACCCCTGACCTAAGGGAGGGCGTGAAACTGGAAGGGCCTGGTGTAACTCCTACCAAGGAATGGGAGAGATGCTGGGGCATCCATGGGAATGTTGGTGGCTTCGAACTTCCCCAGGTCACCGGCTAAAGTGACCCCGCTCAGTTCGATGTCGAAGGGGGGAGAGATGTGACGAAGTGGGACTGTTCTTAATGTTTCCTCTGAATAGTGTGGGGGTGCCTCAGTTTCCCCTAGGCAGTTCTTAAGTATCTAGGGGGTGGAGTAAGGGTGTATGATCATTGCAGAGCCCTAGAGGGCAGGTGTGTGCAGGAGTCTGGACACAGAGAATGGCCGACACCCTGTTTCCTGGCAACTGATGGCCTGGGCCCTTCCCCCCCTGCAAGGTGAGAGCTGAAGGGTTGGAGAACAAAGGAATCAGGTGACCACCTGGCCCGGGAAAGGAACAAAGTCCAGAGCAGGGGGGGCTGGAGGGAGTTTCAGTTTGGGGCTGGCTGGGACATGGAGTGAAGTGCAGACGTGGTTGTCTGGCTCACTGCCCCCCAAAATGGACCCAGCTGAGGGGTCCCGTTCTCTGCGCCTGCAAGCTCTGTTTTAGACCATGTTCCTGTCGTCTAATAAACCTTCTGTTTTACTGGCTGGCTGAGAGTCACGTCTGACTGCGAAGTTGGGGTGCAGGACCCTCTGGCTTCCCCAGGAGCACCGCCTGAGCGGACTCGCTGGGGGAAGCACACGGAGAGGCAGAGGATGCTGAATGCTCCGAGGTCAGACCCAGGAAGGTGGAAGCTGTGTGAGCTGTGTGTCCTGAAGACAGTCTGCTCACAGAAAGGCGACTACCCCAGAGTCCTGACTGGCTTCATGGGGAGCAGTTCCAGAGCATCGCCCAGGGACTCCGTGACAGCCCCTTACTGCCCTTTGGAGCTCAGACGTCTCCTTTCTCGTCTCCACGATTTTACTACAGGCAGCAGCACGAAGCGTGTGGCTTCTCATGCTGTTCAGGGGTTGGGTCCCCCTCGCTGTCTGCCGTGATCAGCCAGTGTCTTGAAGAGACTGCGGTTGGTCCCGAACAGCACAGACACCCCGGAGACTCCGTCAGGCTGGGGGCATGTTAATGCAGTGGTGTCCACCTCTTCTCGTTCCCCCAGTGCACTGAGCCAGACCATGGGCAGTGTGTTCATCGAGGCTGGGGTCACACAGGCTGAGTCCCATCAGGGACTGCAATATAATAGTCACTTGCTTAGGTGCTGACTTTTATTTCTCCCGGGGGGTGCCACCCCTGCCCCTTCCCCCGTGGCCCGTCCTCGCCCGCCTCTTCCCGCCCCCACGCTGCCCTCTCTTCCAAAGCCCCGCCCCTGCTCTGCCTCTTCCCATCCCTGCTCCGCCCCCTCTCCAAGGCCTCCGCCCACCCCTGCTCACTGCTCTCCCGCCTTTCCCAAGCCTCTCCCCCAGGTGTCAAACAGCTGATCTGGGGCCCCACCAAACAGCTGTGGCTGGTGGGTGCTGAGTGTTGTAGGAGCAGCAGTGATCTGTATGCTCTGTATAACCTGTATGTTCAAAAGGTCTGTTACACCCACCCCCACTTTTGTCTCCTCTCCCTCTTTGAATACCCGTGAAGTGGCTTTCCCCCTCCTGCAATGCTTGTGGGATGAATGGGCTGCTTGAGCAGCTGGAAGATCAGAAGAGCTCCCAGGTAGACAAGGTGTCTGGGACTCTTATTAGGCAGCGATCACACACCCAGCGCATGGACACTGCATAGTCACTGCCGGAGGTGGAGTGTGGGGAAGGATAGCTCAGTGGTTTGAGCATTGGCCTGCTAAACCCAGGGTTGTGAGCTCAATCCTTGAGGGGGCCATTTGGGATCTGGGGCAAAAATTGGGGATTGGTCCTGCTTTGAGCAGGGGGTTGGACTAGATGACCTCCTGAGGTCCCTTCCAATTCTGGTATTCTATGATTCTATGACCAACCAGATGCAGTCAAGTCATCTCTCGTCACAGGCCATGAGGAGCAGGTCCTTAAAAGGGGAAGGGGACATGTGCTCAGCACTGCACTCCCAAGCTTGTAGCTCCCGTGAAGGCCCTTCGCCCGGACCGCCTGGCCAGCGGTTTGCCGCGTTGCATTCTATCGTGCCTCGGGGAGACTGACCTCCATCGCTGCACTCTGGGACACTTACCTTGAAGGATCCCGACATCTCCAGTGCCGGGCCTGTCCTGGGAGCATGAGCGTGTGTGTGACCCCCCCCCCCCCCCGCTCTTCTTTTTGAGCTTAGCTATCAGTCTAATAAACGTGCTGCTTTCTGCCAAACTCTGGTGGGTCATTAGTCCTCCCTAAGCTTCCCAGCTGGCCCAATTTGGGGTAACACTGAGCACCCACTATCTTTCCCGTGGGTGCTCCAGCCTGGGAGCACCCACAGAATCAGCGCCTATGCTCACTTGAGGTCTGGGGTCAAGCACCTGCTTTCTGTTCTGTCCCTTCGATCCTCACCGTGACCTCTGGGGGGAGGGATAGCTCAGTGGTTTGAGCATTGGCCTGCTAAACCCAGGGTTGTGAGTTCAAGCCTTGAGGGGGCCATTTAGGGATCTGGGGCAAAAATTGGGGACTGGTCCTGCTTTGAGCAGGGGGTTGGACTAGATACCTCCTGGGGTCCCTTCCAGCCCTGATATTCTATGATTCTCTGCTGAGGGCCAGACCAGTCCTGGTGGGATCCTGGCTGGACAGTCCTTGTCCTGGGAGCCTGGCAGTCCCCTTCCCACGCCCTTTTCTGACTCCTCCTCGAGTGGTCTCAGCTTTAGCGCGGGATTCTCGTCATCCCAGCCCCTGGCAGCAGCGTGTCCATCCTGGCCACACCAGCAGCAGGATCGTCCTGTCCCCTGCGGTGTTGGAGCAACAGTGGCTCTAAACACTGCCTCCTCTGCCCCTGCCGCCAGGGGCTCCTTGTGCCTGGACGTCTGAGCTGGGTTGATGGCACGTTGTCATTCGGCATCTGCTCTGGTGGGCCCTGCACTTGTTGGACAAGTTTTTGCCATCAGTGCCTCGCTCAGGCGGTCGCAGGGGTGATGCGCTGGCTGGCTCAGGGACTTCCCCACACTCCGCCTCCTCTCCGACCTCCTTTATCAGCCTGGCTCCAGTGACTCTGGGGTCTCTGACCGGAAGGGGGGGTACAATCGGGTTCTGATATTGAGCTTCTCTTCTGACTTGGGCCAGCCTGTCCAGGGCCATCTGCTCGGCAGTCACTGCGCCCCAGCCCCCTGGAGCAGTTTCTCCAGCCTCGGTCACCCCTTTGCTGACGGACACTGAGCATTGTACACTGAATGTCGTCCGAGCCCTCTGCGCCCACCAAGGGTCTCGGCGTGCTTCACACAGCGCTTTGGGGTGCGAATCCCGTCTAATGCTGGGCCAGGGGGCGCCGGAACAGGGGGGCCAGGGGAGCCAGGGCCCTCCCACGTTTTGAAAGTGGATGGGTCTGGCCCGTCTTCTTTTTGCCACAGGCCCCACCCCTGCCCCTCCTCTTCCCCCTGGGGCCCCACCCCCCAGCCAGGCTGGCAGCTGTGAGACGCCGTGGACCCAGCACCTGCCTGGGGTGGGGGTCCAAGAACAGCCCCCTCATGTGTCCCCACCCCTCATTTCCCCAACCCAGGGCAGATGGAAGGTCTGCGGCTCCCCACAGCTAGGCTGCGGCTCTGAGGCCCCGTCCCCCCAGACACACCCAGGTCAGGGTAAGAGCCACATGGATCCGCGGACCCTCTCCCTGCCCTGGGCGGAGGGCCTGGGGACACAGGTGGGGGTGCTCTCAAGCTAGCCCAGCCCGGGCACATGGAGAGGCCTGGGCTCTCCGGACCCAGTCTGGCTCTGGCTTCGCTGGGGGCGGGACCACGGGGGGAAGAGGAGGAGCAGGGCCCCCTCACTTTTGGGAAGGCTCCGCCGCCCCTGTGCTGGGCGCCTGAGGCTCTCTACTAGACTCCTTCGCGTCTCCACGTCTGGTATGGTCCACTCCTGCTGCGGCAAAGTGGGGTGTTCCCACCAGGGTTCAAGCCCCTCCCCCTAGGTATTGGGATCACCCCCCCCAGAGAATAACCTTAGCGCACAGTAGGGGCTTGACTCGGGACTGGACAGCACAATGTTTTCCAGCACTTGCCCCAGTGCCTTTGCCCACACATGGGGGGAGGCTGCTGGGTCAAGGCCCAACAAACCCGGCATATCAGCCAGGGTCTTTCCCTCTTTTCCCGACATTTTCTTGCACAACTCCGCGTCTGAGGCAGGGGCTGGTGGGACTGGCTTCCAGCGGCTACCAGCTTCCACCTGCCGCCCGCCGCTGCTCTCTCACAGCCCCTGACCGCTCGCCCAGCGCCACCGAGGCACCGTCCTCCCGCCAACACGCGCCCACGCACTCTGCCCTGGCCCACAAAGTGCCCATTGAGCTGAGCCTCATCGACCGCCTCAGGTATCCCTGTCACTAGCAGGCCGGTCTTAGGGTAGGTGTTCATCCCCTTGCAACAACCCTCTCACGTGTGAACAGCCACATTTACAGCCATTTCTCCAAAACAGAACAAAAGTGCTTCTCCAAATTAATGGTTTACTCAAAACCTGCTTCCGAGGGGCACTGACCCAGGGTGCCAGACGCGCCCCCCAGAAAGTGACCCTTCTGCCTGACGGCGTCAGGAGTAACACAAGCCCGGTTCAATGTCTCAACATCCCTCTTAAAGGCATAAAACGGAACTGGCTCGAAAACTGGGGAAACTAAACAGGAAAATGCACCCCACCACCCGCGGGCGAATGCTTTTCACCCACAGCCGACCTCTCAGCCCTCATCCCCTAAGGAAACCTACCACAGCACCTTCAAACAACGAGCCGGGGACCTTCAATTCATAACGCTCCCATTCATAATTCAGGTTTCAGAGTAACAGCCGTGTTAGTCTGTATTCGCAAAAAGAAAAGGAGGACTTGTGGCACCTTAGAGACTAACCAATTTATTTGAGCATAAGCTTTCGTGAGCTACAGCTCACTTCATAATTCAGACTCCAGATGTATGGCCCATAGCAACAACTTCATAGCCCATTAACTCCCCTTTGTCCTATGACTGTAGATGTGTTACCCATCCACTTCACCTGGAATGGTCTCTGGCAAGGTGTTAACTCCTAGCCGTCCCATCTTGCATTGAGCTGTGACCCTCGGAGTACCTTTCCCAGCCCTGAAGAAGAGCTCTGTGCGGCTTGAAAGCTCGTCTCCCTCACCAATTAGAAGTTGGTCCAACAAAGGATATTGCCTCCCCCATCTTGCCTCTCTAACAAAAGAAAATGTTTATTAAGAGGAGAGAGAACACAGCATTCATTTTGTAAAACACCACAATGATGACTCAAAAGCAAGCAGACGATGAGAAACCCCAAGCCCCATGCCACAGTATCTTGGGCAGCGTCCTTTGCCTCAGTTTCCCATCATGAAGTGTGAAAGTCCGACAGAGGAATGGACTTTTAACACTGCCGCTTTCCCTCCTCCACACCCGGCTCACAGCTGGTTGTCCAAGGTCAGCGAAGTCCCAGAGTCCAGCAGTGCGTCTCAGGTGGGTTTACCTGCCTCCCCTTGTGAGGGGTGGGAGGTTGAATGATGCCTCTGCTACTTCTGCTGCTCTGGGACCAGGGCCATGGCTCTAGGAGGGGGGACATGGACAGGGGTAAAAGGGTCGAGGCTGGGGCCACAGCTGGGGATGGGGCCAGGGCCAGGAGCAGAGCCTGGCAGCCAGGGCCCTGGGCTAGCAACTGGGGCTGGGGCCAGGAGCAGAGCTGGTGGGGGCTGGCCCAGGCCCCAGCAATGCCCCCCAAATACTTTCCTCTGCAGCCTCCACATTTTGGGGACCTCTGCCTTAGTGATGTCAGCTCCCTCATTGTCACACCCTCCTCTTGGTTGTCTTACACCATGGCACTGTCCTCACACCACATCAAGGCTCAGCCCCAAGCCCAATAAGTTCAGTTCTACTGATCCCTGAGACCAGGTAACGGCTCTCAGACCACACTCAAAAGTGAGAACAACTCAGTAACATCCCTCAGGTAGAAAAATATCCATATATATTTATATATATTTTTTTGGCAACACTACCCCTGCTCAGTGAGTGAGGTTCCTGTTAGGGTGATGCCCCTTAGCGAGGGCATATAAAACACAGCTCTGCTTCCCCTTAGTCATACAACAGCCATATAACACTTCATTACCCCCGTGTCCAAGACTAACATGAATTACAACCCAAAACGGCCCAGACTGATCCCCCTGCCAGTGCCTGCTGGTCCCCTAGGCAGAGTAGCCATGCCTATGCAAATACGGTCTGCTCCCGAGGTCTGTTCCCCCGTTCATCAATAGATGGCAGGGGAGAGCTACTTCAGACCCCTGCTTTTTAAGGTTTTTTAAGGTTTTTAAGGTCCTGCTTGACAAAGCCTTGGCTGGGATGAGTTAGTTGGGGATTGGTCCTGCTTTGAGCAGGGGGTTGGACTAGATGCCTCCTGAGGTCTCATCCAGCCCTGATATTCTATGAGTCTATGATTCTATGTTTCTAGTGGCATTCTCAGCCTGGCGTCAGGCGGCTCCGTGTGGCCTGGGCTGCCCATACAATATGTGGGGAGAGCCAGGTGCCTGAGAGGGGTTTTCCGAACTGGCCAGCTGAGCGGGCGGTGTAATGCAGAGCAGAAGGCCAGGAGAGGAGAGGGGCTGAGGTACCTAAACAGCTGCACTGAACTGAGGGGCCAGAGTCCGGCACTGCCCTCTGCCGAACCTCCTCCCCAGCCCCAAACCCTCTCCTGGAGCCCGGCACCCAGACCACGCTAGCTGCTTCGCTAGCCCTGCCCTAGTGGCCCAAACACACGATCTGCTGCTGAGCGCCTCCCTCACGCTCACCCTTTCCCTGTGCTCTTGGCTGGACGCACAGGGGTTGTGCTGCCCCCACCATCCCTGGCCTGTCCCCAGCCCGGCAGCTGAGGGCTCCGGCAGGTCTCAGAGCACGCCTAGAGGGTTGGGCCCTGCTGGCAGGATAGGCGCTCGCCCACCTCAGGTGCGAATCCGGCTCCAGGGCTTGGGCTCATGCTAGGACTCGGAACCGCCGGTTAGCTACGGGAAGGGGTCAGTGCGTAGGTGGCTTAAAAACGTCAGTGCTTAGGGGAGTGAGGCACTGATGGAGGTAGGCAGCAGCTGAGCTGCAGCTTTGGAAATGTCAGTGGTGCTTACGTGGCCAACTCAGGCGCCTAAATCCCTTTAACAATGTGGTTCTAGGCTGCAGAGTAGGGTTGCCAGGTGTCCGGTTTTCAACCGGAACGCCCAGTCAAAAAGGGATCCTGGTGCTGACCGGGCCATTAAAAGTCTGGTCGGCAGCGCAGCGGGGCTAAGGCAGGCTCCCTGTCTGCCATGGCTCCCGGAAGCAGCGGCATGGCCCCCCTCCGGCTCCTAGGCATAGGGGCAACCAGGGGTCTCCCCACTCTGCCCCAGCCCCAAGCGCCGACTCTGGAGCTCCCATTGGCCAAGAACTGCGGTCAATGGGAGCTGTGGGGGCGGCGCCTGCAGATGGGGCAGCACACAGCAGAGCCACCTGGATGTGCCTCCGCATAGAAGCCGGAGGGGGACATGCTGCCGCTTCTGGGAGCTGCTTGAGGTAAGTACTGCCTGGAGCCTGCACCCCTCACCCCCCTGGTCCCCCAACCCCAGCTCTGATCCCCATCCCGCCCTCCAAACCCCTCGGTCCCAGCCACCCCAGAGCCTGCACCTGCAACCGGAGCCTTGGCCCACCCTGGTGCCCCAACCCCCTACCCCAGCCCTGATTCCCCTCCCACCCTCCGATCCCCTCATTTGTGGCCCCATCCCAGAACCCACACCTCCCATCCCATATCCCCTCCATACCCCAACCCCCTGCCTCAGCCTGGAGCCCCCTCCCATACTCCAAACCCATCAGCTCCACTCCCAGCCCAGAGCCCCCTCTTGCACCCCAAACCCTTCATCCCTGTCCTTACGCCAGAGCCCGCACCCCCTGCCAGAGCACTCACCCACTCTGGCATCCCAACCCACTGCCTCAGCCTGGAGCCCCCTCCTGCATTCTGAACTCCTCATTTCTGGCCCCACCGCAGAGCCTGCACCCCCAGCCGGAGCCCTCAACCCCTCCAGCATCCCAATCCCCTGAGCCCACCCAGTGAAAATGAGTGAGTGAGGGTGGGGAGAGCGAGCGACGGGGGCAGGGGGGAATGGAGTGAGTGGAGCCAGGGCCTCAGAAGAGGGACGGGCGGGGGGGCAAGGGTATTGGGTTTTGTGCGAGTAGAAAGTTGGCAACCCTACTGCAGAGGGAGGCCGGCTGGCAGGAGGCCCTTGCTCAAGCTTCTCTCTGTTGAGCTGCCCCTCCTTGTAGCCTCCTGTGTTGCTGAGCAAGGAGGAGCGTGGGGCATCCCAATGTAAGCAGGGGAACAGTCCCGCTATTGTGGGGAACTTTTGTGACTTCTGCACTACCCCGGTGAAGTGGGCAAGCGAAAGGATCTGAGTCCTTGCTCCCACTTCCTTTACCCAGTGGCCTCCCTGCCCTTGAGGGCTCCCCTTCCACTCTCCTGTCTGGCAGTGTCCTTGTAACCCCAACAAGGCTGGGCCCAGGATTCCTGGGGGGCTCGACCCCCAACCCTGCTGTGGTCATGTAGGACAGGGGCTAGGGTGTCACTTCTCTGACCCACTGACCATTACATACAAGTTAAAGCAAATGCAAGTTATTTAATCAACAATTAATTTTAAAAAGAATAAGGAATAATGGGAAAGGTTCGAGGAAACACATCACCCCGCTCTGTGGCAGGGAACATCACAAACAGTGTCTCTGGAACGTCCGGGCAGCTCACAGTCTGTTCCTTGTAAGTCCCAGGCCCCTTCTCAGGCCCTGGCTGGGCTGCAGGGAGGCTGTGGGTTGGACACGCGCTCTGGTGGTGGCCTGACGCTCTCAGGCTCTAAGTGCTAGGACCCGTCTTCCCAGTGTCGCCCCTGCTCTGTTGGGGCTACGATCCAAGCCTGGCCTGCAGAGCCTCTTGGCTGAGACGTCTCCCTGTGCTGGGCCCGCTGCCCAGGGTCCCCCTCGCTCACCGCAGCTGCTCACCGCACCCAGCTCCAGACTGCTCCAGCCCCAGCTGCACCACTCGGTCTCAGCAATCTGCCTCCAGCTCCCTGGGCTGCTCCTCTGGCCCCTCTGGCTCTGGTTGCTGCAGCTCTGCTCCCAGGACAGGTCTGCTCTGCAGGCTGCTTCTGTGACTCTGCTCCCAGCACTGACCTGCTTCATGGGCTGCTTGTTTGGCCCCTCTGCCTCTGGTTGCTACAGCTTTCTTCCCAGGGCAAGTCTGCTCTCTCTGGGCTGTGCCTCGGGCTTTGGGGCTGCAGCTCTGCTCCCAGGACAGGGTCTGCTCTCTCTGGATCTGGCCCAGCTCTGCTCCCCAGCTCAGCTTGTGCCCCTGCTTTCTCCTTAGCTTGTCCCCACTCTGTCTGACCCAGGCAACTCCAGCTCACACGGGGGAATGGGACCTCCCAGGCCTCCTGACTCCCTGATTAGCCTGCCTGCCCTGTCATTCAGGCTGACCTGGAGCATTGGCCTCTCCCCATTGTTCCTGTGGACTGTCAGTCTCAGGGTCCTGATTCCCCATCGACCCTTCCCCTTTTAGTACTGGGAGCTAGCCAACCAAAACACCCCCTTACAAGGGCAACAGTCCCCTTACACCAAGCCACCCTGCTTTCCTGCAGCTGCTCTCCCCTGAGGGCCTTTTGTGTAGCCCTGTCTTACTCTGATCATGCACTAGATGTCACTCGTGCCCTGCCATGTGGGGCTGGCTCTGCCTGCGGCGGGACCGGAGCATAGGGGGCTTGTTCCCAGCCTGGATAGTGCCACGCACCAGCCATGGGCGCAGCCTGGCCCAGCCTTGCAGCCCGAAGCTGGGGCTTTATCTGCCAGGCTAAAACCACCAGCTCCGGCCAGGCTGCACCCAGCCCCCAGCCTGACGCCGCCACGCTCCCTGGCTCAGCGGGGGTCACTCGGCGCAGCAACGTTGAAGTGAGCAGAGCTGTTGTACCCCTTGGGGCGATGCTGATTGACACCAGCTGGGATCTGGCCCCATGGACTCCAGTGGTGCTATGGCCAGTTGACACCAGCTGCAGATTTGGCCCCATGTTTTCACATTCTCTGCTGTGTTTGACCTTTAACTGGCACAGCCAGTCTGATCCCTCCCCCCCCATCCCCCTTGGCTCCGTCGCCCTGAACCCTCCAAGGAAAAGAAACAAAACAGGAAGCAGCAGCTGCAGCCTTTCAGGTCCCATCCAGGGTGTGAGTTTGGATGTCAGGAAGTCCTGGGCCTCTGGCCGCTGCCCGGGGGGTGAGGCAAGGCCAGCAAGGCCAGCGCAGGGCTTGGGCATGTTACAGTCAGGCCCAGAGCCCTCGCTCAGCACTGATGTCAGTGGCTGCGCAAGGAGGTGAGCAGCAGGGGACAGGCCCCCCCCCTGCAGTCACGTCATACCCTAGAACAGCAGGATCTGCCCCGGTGCCACGTGCCCTGCCTTACACAGCACCCTACCCAGGGGGAAACTCCGCCTACAGCAGCGGGCCACATCCGCAGGGGAGGGAATCGGCAGAGCTACATCACCTGCAGTAGCCTGGAAAATATCCCCCCCACCCCCCAACACACACACACACACACACTGAGATGTTCCCATGTGAGGCTCGCGCTGGCCCATACAAGGGAACTAGTCACTGAACTGAACTCTCCTGGTTGTTTAGCACACGTGATCACAATCCAGTTTCATTGGCCATGTGCAAACAGAATAACATCCCAACCAGGGATGCAGAAACTTGATGCTGCCCAAGGGCCAACTTTGCAAAAGTTGAGATCTAAGCTGCGTGGGAGTAAAAATGTAAACTTTAAGATCTGAATAATCATTGGGAGATTGTTTTAGATGCCCCAACAGTACACAGTTCCACAATTATGAAAGAAGACTTCTTTGGTTAAAAAATCAAGAGGAGGGGTGGAAGGAACAACAACAAAAATACAAACACAATGTATCACAAGGGGAAAGTGGGGAAGCTGAAAGCACTGAGTTCAAATGAGCAGTAAGGATATGCAGACAACTGATGAGGGAAGCTAAAGGTAGCAATGGATATGCCCAGTGGTGCTAGCAATGGGATAGGTCCAGAACTAGCAAGGGTGGAAAAACTGTCAATCATGATGCAGAAAAGGCAGAAGTGTTCAATAAACATTTCAGTTCTGTATTTGTAAGGAAGCTGAATGATGTATCCCTATCTTACAGTGACAAGGAGACAGGAGGATGTTACCCAGCAACTATTAAATTTTAACGTGCAACATGTTTAAATCAGCAGGACCAGATAACTTGCATCCAAGAGTATTAAAAGAAAAGGCCAACGTGCTCTATGAACTGTTAGTATTGATTTCTAACAAAGTTTGGAATTTTGGGGAAGTTCCAGAGATCCAGAAAAAAGCCATGGTTGTGCCAGTATTTAAAAAGTGTAAATGGGATGTTCAGGGTAACTATAGGCTGGTTAATATGACATTGATCCTGGCTAAAATCATGGCAACACTGGTACAGGAGTGCGTTTTAATACAGACCATGACAGTAGCAGTATTATAGGTAAGATTGAAACTAGTTTACTGTTTAACAGCTGTTTGTCTAAGGGTATGTCTACACTACGGAATAAGGTCGAATTTATAGAAGTCGTTTTTTTAGAAATCGGTTTTATATATTCGAGTGTGTGTGTCCCCACAGAAAATGCTCTAAGTGCATTAAGTGCATTAACTCGGCGGAGCGCTTCCACAGTACCGAGGCTAGAGTCGACTTCCGGAGCATTGCACTGTGGGTAGCTATCCCACAGTTCCCGCAGTCTCCGCTGCCCATTGGAATTCTGGGTTGAGATCCCAATGCCTGATGGGGCTAAAACATTGTCACGGGTGGTTCTGGGTACATATCGTCAGGCCCCCGTTCCCTCCCTCCCTCCGTGAAAGCAAGGGCAGACAATCATTTTGCGCCTTTTTTCCTGAGTTACCTGTGCAGACGCCATACCACTGCAAGCATGGAGCCCGCTCAGGTAACCGTCACCCTATGTCTCCTGGGTGCTGGCAGACGCGGTACGGCATTGCTACACAGTAGCAGCAACCCCTTGCCTTGTGGCAGCAGATGGTACAGTACGACTGGTAGCCGTCATCGTCATGTCCGAGGTGCTCCTGGCCACGTCGGCTGGGAGCGCCTGGGCAGACATGGGCGCAGGGACTAAATTTGGAGTGACTTGACCAGGTCATTCTCTTTAGTCCTGCAGTCAGTCCTATTGAACCGTCTTATGGTGAGCGGGCAGGCGATACGGACTGCTAGCAGTCGTACTGTACCATCTTCTGCCGAGCAGCCATGAGATGTGGATGGCATGCAGTCCTTCTGCACCGTCTGCTGCCAGCCAAAGATGTAAAAGATAGATGGAGTGGATCAAAACAAGAAATAGACCAGATTTGTTTTGTACTCATTTGCTTCCCCCCCTCCCCTGTCTAGGGGACTCATTCTTCTAGATCACACTGCAGTCACTCACAGAGAAGATGCAGCGAGGTAAATCTAGCCATGTATCAATCAGAGGCCAGGCTAACCTTCTTGTTCCAATAAGGACAATAACTTAGGTGCACCATTTCTTATTGGAACCCTCCGTGAAGTCCTGCCTGAAATACTCCTTGATGTAAAGCCACCCCCTTTGTTGATTTTAGCTCCCTGAAGCCAACCCTGTAAGCCGTGTCCTCAGTCGCCCCTCCCGGCGTCAGAGCAACGGCAAACAATCGGGCAGCTGAGAGTGCTGTCCAGAGCAGTCACAATGGAGCACTCTGATGGGGCTAAAACATTGTCGCGGGTGGTTCTGGGTACGTATCATCCGGCCCCCGTTCCCTCCCTCCCTCCGTGAAAGCAAGGGCAGACAATCATTTTGCGCCTTTTTTCCTGAGTTACCTGTGCAGACGCCATACCACAGCAAGCATGGAGCCCGCTCAGGTAACCGTCACCCTATGTCTCCTGGGTGCTGGCAGATGCGGTATGGCTTTGCTGCACAGTAGCAGCAACCCATTGCCTTCTGGCAGCAGACGGTGCAATACGACTGGTAGTCGTCCTCGTCATGTCCGAGGTGCTCCTGGCCACGTCGGCTGGGAGCGCCTGGGCAGACATGGGCGCAGGGACTAAATTTGGAGTGACTTGATCAGGTCATTCTCTTTAGTCCTGCAGTCAGTCCTATTGAACCGTCTTATGGTGAGCGGGCAGGCGATACGGACTGCTAGCAGTCGTACTGTACCATCTTCTGCCAGGCAGGCAAGAGATGAGGATGGCTAGCAGTCGTACTGTACCATCTTCTGCCGAGCAGCCATGAGATGTGGATGGCATGCAGTCCTTCTGCACCGTCTGCTGCCAGCCAAAGACGTAAAAGATAGATGGAGTGGGTCAAAACAAGAAATAGACCAGATTTGTTTTGTACTCATTTGCCTCCTCCCCTGTCTAGGGGACTCATTCCTCTAGGTCACACTGCAGTCACTCACAGAGAAGGTGCAGCGAGGTAAATCTAGCCATGTATCAATCAGAGGCCAGGCTAACCTCCTTGTTCCAATAAGAACGATAACTTAGGTGCACCATTTCTTATTGGAACCCTCCGTGAAGTCCTGCCTGAAATACTCCTTGATGTACAGGCACCCCCTTTGTTGATTTTAGCTCCCTGAAGCCAACCCTGTAAGCCGTGTCGTCAGTCGCCCCTCCCTCCGTCAGAGCAACGGCAGACAATCGTTCCGCACCTTTTTTCTGTGCGGACGCCATACCAAGGCAAGCATGGAGGCCGCTCAGCTCACTTTGGCAATTAGGAGCACATTAAACACCACACGCATTATCCAGCAGTATATGCAGCACCAGAACCTGGCAAAGCGATACCGGGCGAGGAGGCGACGTCAGCGCGGTCACGTGAGTGATCAGGACATGGACACAGATTTCTCTGAAAGCATGGGCCCTGCCAATGCATGCATCATGGTGCTAATGGGGCAGGTTCATGCTGTGGAACGCCGATTCTGGGCTCGGGAAACAAGCACAGACTGGTGGGACCGCATAGTGTTGCAGGTCTGGGACGATTCCCAGTGGCTGCGAAACTTTCGCATGCGTAAGGGCACTTTCATGGAACTTTGTGACTTGCTTTCCCCTGCCCTGAGGCGCATGAATACCAAGATGAGAGCAGCCCTCACAGTTGAGAAGCGAGTGGCGATAGCCCGGTGGAAGCTTGCAACGCCAGACAGCTACCGGTCAGTTGGGAATCAATTTGGAGCGGGCAAATCTACTGTGGGGGCTGCTGTGATGCAAGTAGCCCACGCAATCAAAGATCTGCTGATATCAAGGGTAGTGACCCTGGGAAATGTGCAGGTCATAGTGGATGGCTTTGCTGCAATGGGATTCCCTAACTGTGGTGGGGCCGTAGACGGAACCCATATCCCTATCTTGGCACCGGAGCACCAAGCCGCCGAGTACATAAACCGCAAGGGGTACTTTTCGATAGTGCTGCAAGCTCTGGTGGATCACAAGGGACGTTTCACCAACATCAACGTGGGATGGCCGGGAAAGGTGCATGATGCTCGCATCTTCAGGAACTCTGGTCTGTTTCAAAAGCTGCAGGAAGGGACTTTATTCCCAGACCAGAAAATAACTGTTGGGGATGTTGAAATGCCCATATGTATCCTTGGGGACCCAGCCTACCCCTTAATGCCATGGCTCATGAAGCCGTACACAGGCAGCCTGGACAGTAGTCAGGAGCTGTTCAACTACAGGCTGAGCAAGTGCAGAATGGTGGTAGAATGTGCATTTGGACGTTTAAAGGCGCGCTGGCGCAGTTTACTGACTCGCTTAGACCTCAGCGAAACCAATATTCCCACTGTTATTACTGCTTGCTGTGTGCTCCACAATATCTGTGAGAGTAAGGGGGAGACGTTTACGGCGGGGTGGGAGGTTGAGGCAAATCGCCTGGCTGCTGGTTACGCGCAGCCAGACACCAGGGCGGTTAGAAGAGCACAGGAGGGCGCGGTACGCATCAGAGAAGCTTTGAAAACCAGTTTCATGACTGGCCAGGCTACGGTGTGAAAGTTCTGTTTGTTTCTCCTTGATGAAACCCCCCGCCCCTTGGTTCACTCTACTTCCCTGTAAGCTAACCACCCGCCCCTCCTCCCTTCAATCACCGCTTGCAGAGGCAATAAAGTCATTGTTGCTTCACATTCATGCATTCTTTATTCATTCATCACACAAATAGGGGGATGACTACCAAGGTAGCCCAGGAGGGGTGGTGGAGGAGGGAAGGAAAATGCCACACAGCACTTTAAGCACAGCACTTTAAAAGTTTACAACTTTAAAATTTATTGAATGACAGCCTTCTTTTTTTTGGGCAATCCTCTGTGGTGGAGTGGCTGGTTGGCTGGAGGCCCCCCCACCGCGTTCTTGGGCGTCTGGGTGTGGAGGCTATGGAACTTGGGGAGGAGGGCGGTTGGTTACAGAGGGACTGCAGTGGCAGTCTGTGCTCCAGCTGCCTTTGCTGCAGCTCAACCATACACTGGAGCATACTGGTTTGGTCCTGCAGCAGCCTCAGCATTGAATCCTGCCTCCTCTCATCACGCTGCCACCACATTTGAGCTTCAGCCCTGTCTTCAGCCCGCCACTTACTCTCTTCAGCCCGCCACTTACTCTCTTCAGCCCGCCACCTCTCCTCCTGGTCATTTTGTGCTTTCCTGCACTCTGACATTATTTGCCTCCACGCATTCATCTGTGCTCTGTCAGTGTGGGAGGACAGCATGAGCTCGGAGAACATTTCATCGCGAGTGCGTTTTTTTTTCTTTCTAAGCTTCACTAGCCTCTGGGAAGGAGAAGATCCTGTGATCATTGAAACACATGCAGCTGGTGGAGAAAAAAAAAGGGACAGCGGTATTTAAAAAGACACATTTTATAAAACAGTGGCTACACTCTTTCAGGGTAAACCTTGCTGTTAACATTACATACATAGCACATATGCTTTCGTTACAAGGTCGCATTTTGCCTCCTCCCACCTTGTGACTACCCCCTCAACCTTCCCCCCTCCCTGTGGCTAACAGCGGGGAACATTTCTGTTTAGCCACAGGCAAACAGCCCAGCAGGAATGGGCTCCTCTGAGTGTCCCCTGAAGAAAAGCACTCTATTTCAACCAGGTGACCATGAATTATATCTCACTCTCCTGAGGATAACACAGAGAGATAAAGAACGGATGTTGTTTGAATGCCAGCAAACATACACTGCAATGCTTTGTTCTACAATGATTCCCGAGTACGTGTTACTGGCCTGGAGTGGTAAAGTGTCCTACCATGAAGGACGCAATAAGGCTGCCCTCCCCAGAAACCTTTTGCAAAGGCTTTAGGACTACATCTAGGAGAACCGCAAATGCCAGGGCAAAGTAATCCTTTCACATGCTTGCTTTTAAACCATGTATAGTATTTTAAAAGGTACACTCACCAGAGGTCCCTTCTTCGCCTGCTGGGTCCAGGAGGCAGCCTTGGGTGGGTTCGGGGGGTACTGGCTCCAGGTCTAGGGTGAGAAACAGTTCCTGGCTGTCGGGAAAACCGGTTTCTCCGCTTGCTTGCTGTGAGCTATCTACAACCTCCTCCTCCTCATCATCTTCTTCGTCCCCAAAACCTGCTTCCGTATTGCCTCCATCTCCATTGAAGGAGTCAAACAACACGGCTGGGGTAGTGGTGGCTGAACCCCCTAAAATGGCATGCAGCTCATCATAGAAGCGGCAAGTTTGGGGCTCTGACCCAGAGCGGCTGTTTGCCTCTCTGGTTTTCTGGTAGGCTTGCCTCAGATCCTCCAGTTTCACGCGGCACTGCTTCGGGTCCCTGTTATGGCCTCTGTCCTTCATGCCCTGGGAGATTTTGACAAAGGTTTTGGCATTTCGAAAACTGGAACGGAGTTCTGATAGCACGGATTCCTCTCCCCAAACAGCGATCAGATCCCGTACATCCCGTTCGGTCCATGCTGGAGCTCTTTTGCGATTCTGGGACTCCATCATGGTCACCTGTGCTGATGAGCTCTGCATGGTCACCTGCAGCTTGCCACGCTGGCCAAACAGGAAATGAGATTCAAAAGTTCGCGGTTCTTTTCCTGTCTACCTGGCCAGTGCATCTGAGTTGAGAGTGCTGTCCAGAGCGGTCATAATGGAGCACTCTGGGATAGCTCCCGGAGGCCAATACCATCGAATTGTGTCCACAGTACCCCAAATTCGAGCCGGCAACGTCAATTTAAGCGCTAATCCACTTGTCAGGGGTGGAGTAAGGAAATCGATTTTAAGAGCCCTTTAAGTCGAAATAAAGGGCTTCATTGTGTGGACAGGTGCAGGTTTACATTGATTTAACGCTGCTAAATTCGACCTAAAGTCCTAGTGTAGACCAGGGCTAAGTGCACTAAAAGTTGGCAACCGTACTGGGGCTCTAAGCCAGAGGGTTCGTGGGCAGCCTGACATCAGAGTCAGTGAGTGACTGAAGGTGGCATGCTATGGCCAGTGAACCTGCCCAGCACACAGGCACTGTGTGAGTCCTGCCCTTCACAGCTCTCTGAGGATCTGTGGTGTGCACACTAGTTGCTCTCTGCCGCTCTTCTGCAGGGGCTCATTCTAGAAGTTTTGGTCTGAGAGCAAAGCGTCTGGATTAAGAGACGACATTTCAAAATGCTCTCCAGCACCCCCCAGATTTTGCATTACACGTTTGGCCAAGGCAAACAGCATTAATTAGAGGGGGTATGAAAGATTCTAGGAAGCAGAAGCCTTCAGGGGCTGTAATTATGCCGTGTGCTCCTTCCTCATTTCCTGAACAACGGGACTGAATATGATCAAAGAAAACCAAGTAGCTGCGATTCATCAAAGTTGGCATGATCACAGGGGTTGCCGAGCAACAGGAAATGCACCCAGAATAGAGAGCCCTATTGTAACGACTGACGCAAGGTCAACATTGACTAATGTGGCACCCGGTACTGTCCTCAGCCCAAATATAGAAACCATCCAAAATCCACTCAGCACACAAAGGGCCAGCTTCCTCCAAGACAAAACCGACTTCCTCCAGAAATGCTGTGACATTAGCTATCTCCCACAGAACACCAGCCTCACCACCAGGGGTGTCACCTCCCGACACACCAACATCCCTCACAGTGACGGCATTGCTGACTGCTCAAATATCTACAAGACACTGGACAACCCTTAGCTGCCCACCCCAAACACATCACCAACCTCATCCCTTTCATCCTCACCCAGAACAGTTATCATTCAACAACCAACCCTTTGTCCAAAGCATGGGAACAGCCATGGGCACTAGGATAGTTCCCCAATATGCCAACCTCTTCATGGGGCACCATGGAGAAGAATTTCTGGACAAATGCACCACAAAAGCCAGTTATATACCTACGATACATCCATGATAGTTTCATCCTCTGGACAGACAATCTAAACTCCCTCATAGGTTTCCACCACAACTTCAGCAGCCACCACCCCATCCCTGTCCATTAAACTCTCTCTACAATGTTCCCACACCAGCATCAACTTCCTGAACACCACAATCCGCTTCAGCAATGGAGCCCTACAGCCAACTATACACAGGAAACCCACGGATCCCCACACGTACCTTCACAGATCCTGTAACAACCCCAAACACCAAGAAATCTGTTAGCTACAGCCAGGCTCTCAGATACCACAGAATATGCTGTGAAGAGAGTTCAGGATACACACCTTAACACACCCAAAACCACCTTCATCAAACAAGGACACTCCACCGGGGAAGTAATCACACCATGGAGCAGGCAGAAATAAATCCCGCTCTGACCGTACACCCCTAGTTTTCACCCACACTGGCACCCATATGGGGTATCATTAAATAATTACAACCTGTACTCGATGGGGACCCCACCCTGAAAGAAATCTTCCCCATACCCTCCCTTCTGGCCTTCAAACAACCCCCCCCCCCAGCCTCTCCAAGCTCATCATCAGAAGCAAGCTCCCCACAGAGCTTGACCCACCAACTCAAAACAGCGCCAGACCCTGCCAGAAACAACAGATGCAAAACCTGCAGCCATATTTCCACCGCTACAATGATCCCCACAACACACGTTTCCAGATCCATGGATACTACGCATATCTATCACAACAAGTGCACTAAACACCCGAACAGTTACTATGCGGGTGTGACGAAGTGGGACTGTTCTTAATGTTTCCTCCGAATATTGTGGGGGTGCCTCAGTTTCCCCTATGCAGTTCTTAAGTATCTAGGTGGTGGGGTAAGGGTGTATGATCATTGCAGAGCCCTAGAGGGCAGGTGTGTGCAGGGGTCTGGACACAGAGAATGGCCAACACCCTGTTTCCTGGCAACTGATGGCCTGGGCCCTTCCCCCCCCCCACCCCACAAGGTGAAAGCTGAAGGGTTGGAGAACAAAGGAATCTGGTGACCACCTGGCCCGGGAAAGGAACAAAGCCCAGAGGAGGAGGGGCTGGAGGGAGTTTTCAGTTTGGGGCTGGCTGGGACATGGAGTGAAGTGCAGACGTGGTTGTCTGGCTCACTGCCCCCCAAAATGGACCCAGCCGAGGGGTCCCGTTCTCTGCACCTGCAAGCTCTGTTTTAGACCACGTTCCTGTTGTCTAATAAACCTTCTGTTTTACTAGCTGGCTGAGAGTCACGTCTGTCTGCGAAGTTGGGGTGCAGGACCCTCTGGCTTCCCCAGGAGCCCCGCCTGAGCGGACTCGCTGTGGGAAGCGCACGGAGGGGCAGAGGATGCTGAATGCTCCGAGGTCAGATCCAGGAAGGTGGAAGCTGTGTGAGCTGTGTGTCCTGCAGACAGGCTGCTCACAGAAAGGTGACTGCCCCAGAGTCCTGACTGGCTTCATGGGGAGCAGTTCCAGAGCATCGCCCAGGGACTCCGTGACAGCGGGTGAAACCAGAAGGTCACTGTGCTCTCGAATGAACTCACACAGGAAAATGATAAAAGACAAAAACACCCTCGGCTGTGAGTGAACACTTTTCACCAAATGATCGCTCCATAGCTGACCTCTCAGTCCTCATCCTCCAAGGAAACCTGCACAACACCGTCCAAAGATGAGCCTGGGACCTCAAATTCATAACTTTGCTACACACTAAAAATCGTGGTCTCAATAAGGACCGGGATTTATGGCTTATTAAAACAATCTGTCACCCACTAACCCCCTTTTTGTCCTCTGACTGCAGAGGTGCGAACATAACAGGCCACTCCCCTTGAAATGGGCTAGCCACTTACGCTGAAGGCTAAGATTTTGTCAGGGGTATTTTTAGTACAAGTCAGGGGCAGGTGACGGCAATAATGAAAAATGAAAAATTCACAGGCGCCCGTGACCTGTCCCTGACTTGTACTAAAAATACCCACATCAAAATGGGAGAGCCTGAGCAGCTGTGGGCAGCTGAGCAGCTGTGGTGGCTCCGAGCTGCGGGGGTTCCCCCTGCCATGGCAGGGAATGGCGGGAGTCCCCTGTGCTGCCCGCGGTGGCGGGGAGCGGCAGGGATCTTCCTTGCCACTGGGGTGGCCCGGAGCGGTGGCAGTCCGTCTTGCCGCCCATGGCAACCAGGAGCTCTGGGGGGTCCCTGCTGCCGCTGGCAGCAGCTGGGAGCTCCAGGGAACCCGCAGCGGCCAGGAGCTGTGGGGGGTCCGCCTGCTGCCCACGGCGGCCGGGAGCTGAGGGGGGCTTCCGCTGCCTCGGACCCTGCAGCTCGTGGCTGGCGCTGGCTGAAGTCATGGAGGTCTTTGGAAGTCACGGGTTCCATGACTTCAGTGACTACATCACGGCCTTGCTTATGATAAACAATCTTTTCCACTGTGTATGTCTCTCTGTGCGGCTCCAGAGCTTGTCTCTCCTGCTGACAGATGTTGGTCCCATAAAAGATATTCCCTCCCGCGCCTCGGCTCCAAGCCTGAACAGCAACGTACATTTGTCACGACAAATAAACACAGAGTAATGTGCAGCTTTCACCACTAATTCATGCAATCGCCGCAAACCGAGGGCTCACGCTCCAGGCCTCCCTCCAAGTGCTGGGAAAGAGGGGGTGTCATGGGTTCACAGGTCGTGCCCACTCTTGGCCCCATAAGGTCCCTGGGGGGAACCCCCTTCAGTGTGACAGCCCTTCTCATGCGTCCACTCTCTCTCTGGGGTTAAGCCCCTACACCTCCTGGAACCGCACCTCTCTGAGCCTTAGCATGCCTGTCTCTCGCCATGGGCCCCCTCAGGGAGTCCAATCACTCTGGACCCCCGGGACCCCCACGCCCAGAGGGAATAATGCCACCCTGATCTCTAGACTGGAGAGACTCTCAGCCAGCATAACACAGGAGGGTTTATTGAGCATCAGAACCCAGCACAGGAAAGTCTCCGGGCCCTCAGGCCTGGCCTCCCTCAGCACAGCACATCCAAGTCTCCCCTGCATCCAGGGGTCTGCCTGCTCTCTCTCTCCAATCCCTAGCCCCCCGGCTTCCCAGCTGTGCATCTGATATCACCTGCCCCCAAGCCCTGCCTTTGTCCATTGTTTTCTCTCCATGTAAACAGAGTCACCTGAGCCTGCTCTCCTCTCAGTCTCTGCTCTCAGATGTTCTTAGAATCATAGAATATCAGGGTTGGAAGGGACCTCAGGAGGTATCTAGTCCAACCCCCTGCTCAAAGCAGGACCAATCCCAACTAAATCATCCCAGCCAGGGCTTTGTCAAGCCTGACCTTAAAAAGCTCTAAGGAAGGCGATTCTACCACCTCCCTAGGTAACCCATTCCAGTGTTTCCATCCTCCATCCTCCAGGGTTTCCATCCTCCCAGTGAAAAAGTTTTGATGATGAAGTGAGCTGTAGCTCACGAAAGCTCATGCTCAAATAAATTGGTTAGTCTCTAAGGTGCCACAAGTACTCCTTTTCTTTTTGCGAATACAGACTAACACGGCTGTTCCTCTGAAAGTTTTTCCTAATATCCAACCTAAACCTCCCCCACTGCAACTTGACACCATTACTCTTTGTTCTGTCATCTGCCACCACTGAAAACATTCTAGATCCATCCTCTTTGGAACCCCCTTTCAGGTAGTTGAAAGCAGCTATCAAACCCCCCCCCACACACACACACACTCTTCTCTTCTGCAGACTAAACAATCCCAGTTCCTTCAGCCTCTCCTCATAAGTCATGTGCTCCAGCCCACTCTGGCTGGAACCAGCTGGTCAGGTCACCAGGGTCCTCTCTTCGCAGCCCATTGTCCTCCCACTGGCCAGAACTGGCTATGGCGTCCAAGCTGGGCTTCCCGGTCACCAGGTCACCGGTCGCTGGGGTCTCCATTCTCCAGGCCATTGGCCGGGGTCCCAAGTTCCATCGCTGGTCCTCTGGAACAACAAATTCCCTTTCCCATCACCTTGTGAAACCAGCAACACCCAGGGAAATTGCATCCCACCCACCTCAGCATGCAAACCATTGAAAAAACCAAAAAAACACTTCATCCCAAGGGGTCCAGAGGAAACGTTAGACTTTTTAAAACAGACAGACCAATCCTGGTGCCTGGCGACTAGCGGAGCTGGTGGTGGAATGGCACTGGGAGGTTCCCAGGAAGCCCCAATCATGCCCCGCTCTCGACCGCTGCCTCCTCTGAAAACCAGGGAAATGCAGGGCCTAAAAGCTTTATTAATGCTGCGTTCGGGTCGCCCAGCAGTGCCCCAGGCCCTGCCAGGGCACTGAACACAGTTAGACAGAGCCCAGCAAAAACTGGGGAAGAAAGAGCTAAGATTTGCAGTCACACTGCTCTGGTGCCTGAGCTCTGCCCCCTCCCTCAGACAGAGGTCACAGCCCTCTGCCCTTCCCATGGGGCCCAGCTCGGGTAAAGGCCTTGTTTCAGGTGAGTTCAGGGAGCAACAGTCCGCTCCACCCAGCCTGGGCTCAACCACGTCAGCTGCTCTGCGTGGCACTGCTAGATATTCCCCACCCCTGTGGAACATGACCTGGAAGATGGCTTGGATTGCACCCTCAGCAAGTTTGCAGCTGACACTAAATTGGGAGGAGTGGTAGATACGCTGGAGGGTAGGGACAGGATACAGTGGGACCTAGACAAATTAGAGGATTGGGCCAAAAGAAATCCGATGAGGTTCAACAAGGACAAGTGCAGAGTCCTGCACTTAGGATGGAAGAAACCCATGCACCGCTACAGACTAGGGACCGAGCGGCGAGGCAGCAGTTCTGCTGAAAATGACCTAGGGGTTACGGTGGACGAGAAGCTGGATATGAGTCAACAGTGTGCCCTTGTTGCCAAGAAGGTTAACGGCATATTGGGCTGCATTAGTAGGAGCATTGCCAGCAGATCAAGGGACGTGATCATTCCCCTCTATTCGGCATTGGTGAGGCCTCATCTGGAGTGCTGTGTCCAGTTTTGGGCCCCACACTTCAAGAAGTAAGTGGAAAAATTGGAAAGAGTCCAGCGGAGGGCAACAAAAATTATTAGGGGGCTGGAGCACGTGACTTATGAGAAGAGGCTGAGGGAACTGGGCTTATTTAGTCTGCAGAAGAGAAGAATGAGGGGGGATTTGATAGCTGCTTTCAACTACCTGAAAGGGGGTTCCAAAGAGGATGGAGCTCGGCTGTTCTCAGTGGTGGCAGATGACAGAACAAGGAGCAATGGTCTCAAGTTGCAGGGGGGGAGGTCTAGGTTGGATATTAGGAAACACTATTTCACTAGGAGGGTGGTGAAACACTGGAATGGGTTCCCTAGGGCAGTGGTGGAATCGCCATCCTTAGAGGTTTTTAAGGCCCGGCTTGATAAAGCCCTGGCTGGGGTGATCTAGTTGGGGATTGGTCCTGCTTTCAGCAGGGGGTTGGACTAGATACCTCCTGAGGTCTCTTCCAACCCTGATATTCTATGATTCTATGAACATCACCTGCCTGGCCCTGGCAAGGCTCCCAGCCGGGCTGGCAGGGGCTCCGTGCCTAGAACAGCTCATTGTGCTTCTCTCCCTACATACCCCGTGGAGCTCAGCCCAGAGAGGCCGGGAGCACAGGGCGGGCTGGAGCCACCGACAGGAGGCAATCCTAGGACAGAGAGGCATTAATGCCACTGTGCCAGGCATGGGCAAGGCCTTTGCTGGGAGCCTGTGCACAAGTCTGGTCAACCATGCTCAGGAAAGACCAATCCAGCCCAGCCCAGGTGCTGAGGCGAGCTAGCAGGCTGCTCAGGGGAAGGCAGGGCCTGCCTTCCGAGAAGAGGCCGCAAGGTTGTTAGCCCGGCAAAGGGAAGGCTGAGAGGGAATGTGATTGCTCCTTGTAAATACAGCAGCTGGGGGGCTAAGCACTGGGGAGGGAGGAGAGCTACCGGTGCTGGGGGTCCGAGTGGGGGAGGGGATGAACCCGGGGTCCAGGCTGGGGGTCCGGGTGGGGGAAGGGGATGAACCCGGGTTCCGGGCACGGGAGCCAGGGTCCGGGAATGGGGGCCAGGCGCAGGAGGGGGTTTGAAGCCCGTGGGAGACATCCAGGAGGGGACACCTGGTCCCAGCTGCGCTCCTGCTTAGACCAGAACCAGCCTCAGCTTCCCAGATCAGCCCCACGCGAGCCCCTCACTCCTTCCTCCTAGGGCACAAGCCCTTGTCTGCCCCAGACAGAGCTCAGCCTCTCCAGCAATGCCAGGGTGTGGTGGTGGGGGGCTTTCCCAGCCTGGCCCCAGTCGCCAAACCCTGGAGCCGGGGACCCAATCCAGGCAGGGGCCGTGGGGCAAGCCCAGCGCGGAGCATCTAGTGGGGTGGGCGCCCTGCCCCTGTCCCCAGAGCTCAGTGCTGAGGGTCTCACTCTCCAGCTGTCTGCCCCGCTCCCTCCCTCCAGCCATTTGTCCTCGTTCCACCATGCATCCGTCCGTCTGTCCGGCTCCATCCATCTGCCTGCCCATCTCCCTTGCTCTCTGGCCATGGGTGTTTTGAGGTTCTCTGTGACAGGCCCCTGGCCAGGTGGCTGGTCCCCCAGTTGCCACAGCGACCGTGTCTCTGCTGTTGCTAGGACACCGAAGGCTCATCCCCGCCTTTGCTGCTCAGGGCCCCCCTGTGTGCCTGCAGCAATGCAGCTGGTGTTGCCCAGTTGGGAGCCTGGCCCTGGGGCAGGGGCAGTGCCCGGCGAGACGGCCGCACACCGGCTGGGCAGCCCATGGCCCATTCCCGCTCTGGGGCCCACTCCCTTTCTGCCCCTCCCTGATACTGGCCATGGCTCCCAAAGGCAACACTAAACCCGCAGGTTTAGAACAGAGGTAGGGGACAAAGATTCCAGCATCTCAAGGACCAGGGACTCCCTGGCTGAGACCCCAGGGTGTCAGCCTGAGACCGGGTTGCATGACTCCCGCTTGGGGGTCTGAGCACCTAGTGTCACGGAGTCCCCGGGTGATGCTCTGGAACTGCTCCCCACGAAGCCAGTCAGGACTCTGGGGAAGTCTCCTTTCTGTGAGCAGCCTGTCTGCAGGACACACAGCTCCCACAGCTTCCACCTTCCTGGGTCTGACCTCGGAGCATTCAGCCTCCTCTGCCCCTCCGTGCGCTTCCCACAGCGAGTCCGCTAAGGCGGGGTCCTGGGGAAGCCAGAGGGTCCTGCCCCCCAATTCCACAGTCAGACATGACTCTCAGCCAGCCAGTAAAACAGAAGGTTTATTAGACGACAGGAACATGGTCTAACACAGAGCTTGTAGGTACAGAGAACAGGACCCCTCAGCTGGGTCCATTTTGGGGGGCAGTGAGCCAGACAACCACGTCTGCACTTCACTCCATGTCCCCAGACAGCCCCAAACTGAAACCCACTCCAGCTCCTCCTCTTCTGGGCTTTGTCCCTTTCCCGGGAGGTCACCGGATTCCTTTGTTCTCCAACCCTTTAGCTCTCACCTTGCAGGGGGGAAGGGCCCAGGCCATCAGTTGTCAGGAAACAGGGTGTCGGCCATTCTCTGTGTCCAGACCCCTGCACACACCTGCCCTCTAGGGCTCTGCAATGATCATACACCCTTATCCCACCACCTAGAGACTTAAGAACTGCCTAGGGGAAACTGAGGCACCCCTACACTATTCAGAACAGTACCGCTTCGTCACACCTAGGTCAGGAGTGAGAGGCACCAGCACAGCTGGGGGGAAACCCAGGGCTGGGTTAGCAGAGAGTTGCATGTCGGGAGTGAGGGGCATGCGGCAGAGGTTGGGGGGTCCCATGACTGGGTTTAGCTCAGGGCTGTGGGTCAGGCGTGAGGGGCACCTACAGAGCTGGGTGGGGGGTCCTTGTACCCCTCTTGCTACCACACCCTGTACCCTGACACGGCCGGTGCCCACTCTGCCACGTCAGACTCACATCCGGTGACGGGCTTCCTGTCTGTCTCTCTCGTTTCCCTGCCTGCCGCTTGCCCTGTCTCCTCGTCCCGCCCGACGTCGCTAGGAGACAGGCCTGTGTCTGATTCACCCGAGCACGGCAGGCCCCTGGGGATGCGCATGGGGCGCTGCCCTGGCAGGTTAAAAATAACACCTGGCAGGGGAAGGGCGACCTCATGGCTCAGCGGCAGGCTGGGGGGGTGGAATCCTGGCTCTGCTGCCTGGGCCCTGGGTGACCTTGGGCAGATCCCAGCATCTTTCAGGGCCTCACATCCCAGGACGACGGGGCCATGACTTCAGTGTGACAAAGTGGGGGATGTTTGTGTTTTTTTCAATAGTTTGCAAGCCGAGCAGCTGGGACTCAGTTTCCCTGGGTGTTACTGGTTTAGCGAGGTGATGGGAGAGGGAGTTTGTTGGTACAGAGGGCCAGCGAGGGAACTTGGGACTCAAGCCAATGGCTGGGAGAATGGAGACCCCACTGACCAGGTGGCCCGGCACAGACACCACAGCCAGTTCTGGCTAGTGGGAGGACAATGGGCTGCGGAGAGAGGACCCCCGGTGTCCTGCCCAGCCAGGTTCAGCCAGTGGGGAACAAAGGACAGCTGAGAGGAGAGGAGGCTCAGGTGACCCTGTTTACCTGGACAGAGACAAAAGACAGAGGCAAGGCTTGGGGCTGGAGGGAGAGAGCAGGCAGAGCCCACTTGGATGCAGGGGAGACTTGGATGTGCTGTGCTGAGGGAGGCCAGGCCTGAGGCCCTGGGAGTTTCCTGTGCTGGATTCAGACGCTCAATAAACCCTCCTGTTTTACGCTGGCTGAGAGTCACTCCGGTCTAGAGAACAGAGTGGCATTATTCCCTCTGGGCGTGAGGGTCCCGGGGGTCCAGAGCGAGTGGACTCCCTGAGGGGGCGCACGGCGAGAGACAGGTGTGCTAAGGCTCAGAGAGGTGCAATTCCAGGAGGCAAAGGGGCTTTACCCCCGAGAGAGAGTGGACCCGCGAGAAGGGCTGTCACACTGAAGGGGGTTCCCTCCAAGGACTGCACGGGGCCAAGAGTGGGCACGACCTGTGAGTCCGTGACAACATGGTAGCAGAGAATGGTTGGTGGATGCACCCTGTAGATAGTTGGCTGTGAGCGCAGGGAGTGGCTGCCAGCGATAAAACGAGGGAATTGAGGGAACCAGCATGGAAATGGCCTAGAACCAGCTCCGTAAGAAGGACCTGGTATGTCTGTGCAAGGAGAGAGGGCTGAGTGTGGGGAGGCTCACCCAGGAGCAGCTGGATTGCCCGGCTGGTAGAGAAGGACCGGTCTGAGGAACAGGCTCCAGATCCTAGGGGGGCTCCCGGGATGCCCAGAGAGCTGACCCGACTCCCTGGAGGAGCTGCAGAGACTGGAGCTGAAAGTGAAGGACCTGGAGCTGGAGCTGGAGCTGGAGGAGCGGAGGCTGGCAGATGGTGCAGAACATCGAAAACACAAGTTGGAGTTGGAGGAGCAGCGGGCCAAGAGGGCAGACACCAGTTCTGAGGGGAATCTAGACACCAAACTGCTGCCCCAGTTTAAGGACGGGGCGGGGGGGTATTGATGACTATCTCACAGCCTTTGAGAGGGCTTGTGAGCTGAACCAGATTGACCCAGCAGACAGGCTCCGCTGTCTGACCCCCCTGCTGGGTCCCAGGGCCATTGAGGTGGTCAGCCAAACGGATGGTATTGAAATGGGGGACTATGACCTTTTCAAACAGGCTTTGCTGCTGAAGTTTGAACTGACCCCTGAGGCGAACAGGAAACGATTCTGGGGTGTACGCAAGACCTCAGGTATCACTTACAAGGAGGTCACCAACCTGCTGGGGGAATATCTCCACAAGTGGGGGAAGGGCACAGGGACCACTACCTCGAGGACATGTATAAGCTGGTGGGGTTGGAGCAGCTGTTTGACATCTGCCCTCCAGACCTTAACATGTGGTTAATGGACTGGAAGCTGAAAGGTCTGCACCAGTGCACCAGATGAGTTTGTGGACAACAGATGGGAGGGCTAAGGAGGGACCCAAAGAGGTCGGGGGGCATGATCACCTGCCTACTGAGGTGCTAATGGGTAATGACTTGGAGGACTGCCCAGATGGCACTCAGAGCGCCCTGGTCCTTACCCGGAGCCAGAGCCAGTGGGGGACGCGGGACCTCCTGAAGGGAGGAACCGAAGCACCGAGGGTAGGGCTTGACCTGGCTGCACCAGAGCCTCCGTCCCAAGGTGGGGAAACTGAGGCACTGCCAACCAGGGCTGTATCCTCAAATCCAGCAGCTGAATTCCTGACAAAGCTGCAGGAGGATCCTTCCTTGGAGAAGCTGAGAGCCCTTGCTGGCCACAGCGGTGCAGGATCCCAGAGGGAGGACCACCAGGAGAGATTCCTGTGGGAGAAGGAATTCCTGTACCGAGAATGGGCTGCTTTGGGGCAAACTGAACCTTGGAAGGCCAGGAGGCAGTTGGTCCCCCTGAGGTACCGCCACAGACTGTTGTATTTGGCCCATGATATCCCCCTTTCCGGGCATCCGGGCACCCGGCACCAGGCAGAGGCTGCTGCAGATCTTTTCCTGGCCCGGGGTCTTTGATGCCGTCCAGCAGCATTGCAGGTCCTGTGACTCCTGCCAGATGGGGGGGAAGGCCCGGGATAAGTGTAAAGCAGCTCTGAGGCCTATGTCCATCATAGAGGAGCCTTTCCAGAAGGTGGCTATGGACATAGTGGGGCCCCTCAGCAGGGCAACCCTGTCGGGGAAGAAATACATCCTGGTGGTAATTTCACTACGCGCTACCCCGAGGTGGTGGCCTTGTCCTCTATCGAGGCAGACACCCTGGCAGACGTGGCGCTGACCATTTTCAGCAGAGTGGGGTCCCCAAGGAGGTCCTTACAGACCAGGGGTCCACCTTCATGTTGGTCCTGCTCCAGTGCTTGTGGAAGACGTGTGGGGTCTGGCACACCTGGGCCTCGGTGTATCACCCTCAGTCCAACGGGCTGGTGGAGAGGTTCAATGGGACCCTAAAGATGATGCTGAAAACATTTATGGACCAGCACCCCAGGACTGGGACAAGTATTTACCCACCTGCTGTTCGCATACAGGGAAGTGCCCCAGGAATCCACAGGGTATTCCCCATTCGAGTTGCTGTGTGGGAGAGAGCGAGTGGACCCCTGGACTTGATGAGGGACGAATGGGAGGGGAAGACCTCTCCCGATGGAGAATCAGTGGTGGAGTATGTCCTGACCTTCCGGGAAAAGCTCGCAGAGCTCATGGGCTTGGCCAGGGGAAACCTGGTCAGGGCACAGAGGAAGCAGAAGGTCTGGTACAACCGCTCAGCACGTGCCGGCTCCTATGCTACCGGGGACCAGGTGATGCTTTTCATCCCCGTGAGGAAGACCAAGAACAAGCGATCGGCCCAGCAGAGCCGGGTGCTTTTGTCACTGTCTCTTTGCCCAGACGCTGCCTGCCATGGGGAGCATCCCCTGCGCAGAACGGGGATGAGTGCTGCCCGAATGAGCCCCTCAGCACTGCGGCCCTGGGGGCACTGCTGGGACATGGCCTTCACGACGAGGACTGTGCTGTCCCCATGGGGTCGCCTCTCACCTCACGGTGGGCTGTGCAGATGCCACAGGACCGCACCGGGTTAGCTGCAGGTACTGACGGGGGACTAGGCGGGGGGGGTGCCAAGACTGTGGGAGAAGCTTGTTCCCTGGATGTTGCTGCTAAATGGTCAGTAAGGAAATAGTTAATGATGCTGATGCTGGGGTTGTTGTTAGGTTCCAGAGTCAACACCCACCTGTGATGACTGGGGCAGCTACCCCCTCCCGCACAGAGCAATTGGCTCAGGCTCTCTGCAGGCTCAGGAAGCATGGCTTGGTGAGGGGGGTCTCTCTCTCAAACTGCATTCCCTGTGGCCGGAGTCCCCGGGGAGCGGAGGAGGGAGCCTGGGGAAGGGGTGTTCAGAGTGGGAAGGGGAGCTGGAGGGAGAGGTCACAACAGCCCTCAGTCCCCACAAAGGAGCCCGGCTCGCTGAGCACTGTCATACTGTGCAGCTCCAGTGGGGGCTCATTGCAGCCTCACCCCCTCAACACCCAGCGCGTCAGTTCAGTGCCCTGCACCCCACAGCGCCCCCAGCCAGCGCCCACTGCCCTGTGCCCCACAGCGCCCCCCCACCCCAGCCAGTACCCCCTACCCCATGCCCCAGAGCATCCACTGCCCCTGCCCCATGTCCCCTGCCCCACAGCGCCCCCAGCCAGTACCCCCTGCCCCATGCCCCCTCGCCTGAGCCCCCAGCCAGCGCCCACTGCCCTGTGCCCCACAGCGCCCCCCATCCCCAGCCAGTACCCCCCACCCCATGCCCCACAGCATCCACTGCCCCTGCCCCAAACCCCCTGGCCCCAGCCCACCTGCCCTGTGTCCCACAGCAACCCCCGCCCCCCAGCCAGTACCCCCTGCCCCGTGCCGCACAGCGCCCCCCGCCCACAGCCAGTACCCCCTACCCCATGCCCCACAGCATCCACTGCCCCTGCCCCATGCCCCTTGCCCTGTTCCCCACAGTGTCCCCTGCCCCCAGCCAGTACCCCCTACCCCACAGTGCCCCCTGCCCTGTGCCCCACAGCACCCCCTGCTGGCAGAGGCCAGGGCTGGCGGAGCTGGGCCGGGCTGGGCCCCTCCCACGCCGCTGAGTTGTTTGGGAGGAAACGCGGCCGGAGAAGCAGCTTTTCCTGCGCTGCCCCGAGGACAAACATTCCCTGACCTGGGGGGGGAGGGCAGGCGCGGGAAGGCTCCGCATTTCCGCTCCGCGAAAGGGGACCCCCGTGACCCCGAGCTCCAGCCCCAGGCCCCAGGGGAGCTGCCCCAACCGGGCCGCGCAGGGGGCAGGTATTTATAGCGCCCGCCACCCGCTCCTTCCGCCCGGGGCGTCCCACGGCTGATCGCCTCGCCACCCGCCCGCCCCTTCGGACCGAGACGCCCAGCCCCTCCCCAGCCCTGGCCCTGCACAGCGGGGCAGCCTGTGCAGCGAGCCCAGGCACAATGCTTCATTGCAGGGGGACGGTCTGGCCCGGTGCAGGGGGGGTTCTGGAGGGATGGTCTGGGCCATTGCGGGGGGGGGTGGGGTTCTGGAGGGACAGCCTCGCCCAGTGTGTGTGGGGGGTTTCTGAAGGGATGTTCGGGGGGGGGGGCTTCTGGAGGGACGGTCTGGCCCAGTGTGAGGGGGGGGTTCTGATCCCACACAGGGAGGAGGGGTTCAGGGAGGCCTCTGGGGCTGGGGTGGACCCAGCACTGTGTGTGGGGGAGCCGGGGGGCCCAGCCGAGGTGCAGGTCACCAGCTACAGCCCCCTCTCCCTGGAACCCACGTCCGCGCCTGGGCTTGAAGGATGCTGGGGCAGCCTGGGCATCTGGGGCCAGGAAGGGTTGGGGGCTCAGTGATGTCTCCCTGCACCTTCCTGGGCTGGGGGGGCTCTGGGTCGGCCACTGCCAGCCCTGCCCACAAGTGATGGTTTGGGGACCCTCTCCAGATCATTTATTAGGTGTCAGAGTCAAATGGGGGAGATGAACCCCAGAGAACTGAACAGGCCAGCCACACCTGTGGATGGTCCCACCAGGAAAGGGGCGCCCCACGGCCCCATTAGCACCTCAGGCCCCACTCGCCACAGAATCTTCCAGCCAGGGGCTGCTTGGGCCATTCATTTCCCCCACCCCGCCCCGCCTGAGCCTCTGATCCTCCACCCCCACCCAGCCAGCCCTCCTGTGTCGCTGCCAGGCAGGTGCCGTCTCCTGCAAAGGTCCCCGCGCCGCAGGGGAGCTCCGACAGACCCAGCTCACCGGGCTGGTAGCTCTGGGCTCCCGGGCTGCGGGATTAGACTTGTGAGTCAGTGCGCTCAAGGCTCACAGCTGCACCCACGTTTCCGCCAGGAGATCCCAGAGTAGCCGCTGTGCCCATGGGAGGAGCAAAGCCTTCACAGCTTGCGCCCCACTCCCGTGAAGAGGAGGGGGCCGCTGGATTCCTCCCACCAGCGGAGGTTGCAACTCAAAGCAAAAGGGAGAAGGAGGAAAGTGCCTGAACAAGGAGGTGCCTGGCCTGGGCCAGCCCCAAAGGCCAGCCAGAGCTTGCTAGTTATAGCAGCATCTGCCTTTGCAGCCGTAGGGTGGGGCCGGTCCCTGCTTTAACCTGTCCCTCGCGCTCGGTTCCTTTCCCGAGTTAACACACGTCAGCTAGGCTGGGCCAGCGGGGGCTTTGGGGTGAGCGCTCAGGGGCCCGGGACTGGCCCTGTGGAACAGGGAGGCCCCTGATTGCCACTGCGATTCTCGGTGTACGGGGCCAGCCAAGGGGCCTGGCTCTGATGCTGTCCGTTGGCTGATATAGGGCCTGCCTGGGGAGTTCACACTTCATAAACCATTGGCGCGAACAAAGCATGGCGCTTACAGCCAGCGTGAGGCTAATGCCCAGCTGGCCTGAGGTTGGGACCTGTGCTTCTGAGCTGCTGCTGGCCAGCCTGATGCCGCGCAGCCCCCTGGGCACACCGCTGGGCACGTGTCGGGGCTCGGGCTCTGTGGGGCTCAGCCCCGGGCTAGGTTCTAGGAAATACAGTACAGGGTCAGGGCCCCCGACCTGCCACTGGCAGCTGGTGGGAGGGGACCTGGCCAGGAGGAGGTGGGGAAGGGGAACCTGGCTGGGAGCAGTGGGGGTGGGGGGGCGCTGGCCCGGAGCAGAGTGTGTGTGTGTGGGGGGGGGAACCTGCCTGGGAGCAGGGGGACGGGGGGCGCTGGCCAGGAACAGTGTGGGTGTGCATTGGGGGACCTTGCCAGGAGCAGAGTGTGGGGGGGGGGGGAGGAACCTGGCCAGGATCAGTGTGTGTGTGGCGGGGAGACTTGGCCAGGAGCAGAGTGGGGGCGGGGGTGCTGGCCGGGAGCAGTGTGTGTGTGCATTGGGGGACCTGGCCGGGAGCAGAGTGTGTGTGTGGGGGAACAGGAACCTGGCTGGGAGCAGTGTATGTTGGTTGCGGGGATGACCTGGCCAGGAGCAGTGTGTGTGTGTGTGTGTGGGGGGGGGAAGAACAGGAACCTGGCTGGGAGCAGAGTGTTGGGGGGGGGGGACCTGGCCAGGAGCAGAGTGTGGGGGGGTGGGGGAGGAACCTGGCCAGGAGCAATGTGTGTGTGGCGGGGGGGGGGGGGGGGGGGGGGGGACGACGACGGACGGACGGACGGACCTGGCCGGGAGCAGAGTGTGTGTGTGTGGCGGGGGGGAGGAACCTGGCCAGGAGCAGTGTGTGTGTGTGTTGGGGGACCTGGCCGGGAGCGGCCGGGGGGAGAGACCTGGCCAGGAGCAGTGTGTGTGTGTAGGTGGGGGGGGGAACCTGGCTTGCTCCCTTGCTATTCTTCTGCCATCAGCACAGTTTACATCTGGCAAGATAAATGGCCTCCTGCCCTCGCCCTGTTTCCATGGGGTTGGGGCGGCCAGGGGCTGGCGGCTGGGATGGATGTTTGTGTTTCTGGCTGGATCTCAGCAGCTGCATACGTCAGGCCAGCGCCGCCCCCATGGTGAACTGTTGCCAGGGCACAAGGGCAGAGGGCAGCCAGCGGCCTGGACAGGGACACACCTGGTTTGGGATTCCTGGGAGGCCAGGGGGCTGCCTTATGGGATTGAGGGGCACTGTGTGGGGGAGCCTAGGGCTGGACTAGCAGCAGACTGCAGGTCTGGAATAAGGGGCACCAGCAGAGCTGGGGGAGGGGAGGCTGGGAGCAGCGGGGGGCTGTGGGTCAGGATTGAGGGGCACCAGCAGAGCTGGGGGCGCTGGGGGAAGCAGGGGGCTGTGGGTCAGGATTGAGGGGCACCGGCAGAACTGGGGGGCTGGGAGCAGCAGGGCCTGGGGAGCTCAGAAAAGGCCACGGGGTTGGTCTGAGGTCCTGGCAGTGGGGCGATGGGAGGGACCTGGGGGGTGACTGAGAATAACAAGCCCTGGCCTGCCACCCCTCCCCCACACCTGGACCTCAGGGGCCCCCTCTCCTGGGTCCTGCCCCCTGCGGCCCCCACTCCTGCCTCGGGCTCCCCATGCCTGGGCCTGCCCTAGGGCCCCACTGCTGCCCCCTCCTACTGGGGCTCCCCAGAGCCCTGCCCCCCCTGGACACTGGCAAAGGCCAGGTGGTAAGAGTACTGTTGTCCCCTTCCCCACCTCCACCCCAGATTGGCCCCAGCCCCCCAGGTCCCGCCGCCGGCCCCCCCAGGCAGGGCTGGCAGCAGCGTCCTGATGACTTTCCCAGCTTCACTCCCCTCACACGCAGGAATTTCCTTCCTCCAAGCCCCCTGCCGGCTTCCCTGGAGTGAGCCAGGGGTGAGGGGGCTGGGGCAGGGGGGCCCTGCAGGGTGGAGGAGGAGGAGGCGCCTTGGTGGGGGGGGGGATCCATGTTGCCCCCGGGCAGTGGGAAGAGCCGAGCCCCTTTCCCTGCTGCCACGGTGTACATCGGTGTGGCCAGGGACGGGTTGTTCCTGGAAAACACAGCCAGCTTGGCCAGGATGCGCCGCATGGTGGAGGGGTTCCGGTGGGGCAGGGCTGGGACAAAGGGTCACACAGTGCGTGTGAGCCGGAGCTGGGCAGGGACAGTGGGGGGGAGACAAACCCATCGGTGCCAGGCGCTGCCCCAGGCACCGCCAGGAAACCCGCTGCCCTGGCACCAGCCCCGGCTCCGTGTCCCTCGGGGCCAACTTTTGTGCCTGTCTCTGGCCTGGAGAATGAGCTGCCTCGAAGCGACAACAGCCCGAGAGATGAGGCAAAGGGGTCAGTGCTTGGGAAGTGGGGAGGGAAAGAGCCCTCCCACCCCACTCAGCCCAGCCTTCCCCCCTGCAGCCCCTAGGGAGCCTGGCTGGGCAAGGCCCCAATCGGTGCAGATGGACCCACACACCTGAGAGCGGCCTTTAAATTAATGTTTATTCCTTATCATACAATTACAGACTGAACTCGAACCCCAGGCGAGCCAGACCGCATGACTGGGCAGCCCGGGGGGGGGGGGGGGGAAGCTGTGTGGAGGGCCCCCCAGGTGAAATGAGCACCCTTCCTGCCTTGGGACTCTGCTGGGGGGCATAGGGGTGGGCACCACAACTGGCTCCAGCGCCCAGGGCTCTGGCATAGACCCAGTTGCAACTGCTGCCCAGCGCTCAGGGGGTCAGAGGTGGCTGGCTGGCTCCTTTGGGGGGATGGCAAGTCACAGCCAGGAGGAGCCTGGGGGGTATGGCGTTACCCTGCTGGTGGGCACTGGGAGGTAGGCAGCCGAAGGGGAGCAGGGCAGCTTGAGGGGCAGCGGGCTGCCAGCCCCAGGGGAAGGTGGTCAAGGGGCACAAAGGGTCAAACACCCCCCCAGCATGTCCCACCCACAGGTCTGGCCTTGCCCCACCAGCTGCAGCGCCATGCGCGGGGCCAGGGTGCATATCTGGGGAGGGCTGCCATAAATGAACATCCCAAACTCCTTGCTCAGGGCAGCGCTGGGCACCAAGCTGGGCACCAGGGTGAGTTCAGGACCGAAGCATTGGGGCCTGAGGGGGGCTCACAGGCAGCAGGGCTGGATGCCTGTGTCCTGGCCTCACCCACCAGGCTGCTGGGACTGAGGCCCGGTGTCTTTGGGTGCAGGCTGGGTGGCATGGCCTTGGGCCAGCAGGATGCAGGGACCTGCCCGCTGGCTCAAGGCACCTGGCCTGGTGCGGCTCGGGGGCTGGGTTCTGCTGGAGGGGCTCAGCTCACACCTAGGTCTCCGCCTTGTGCTCACTGGTCTGTGGCTGGCACGCGTCAGGCTCAGGGCCCAGGCACCCCCAGGGCAGCCGGCCCAGGCAGGGCAGGTGTGCGGGCGACAGGCGTGGCAGGGCCCTGGCGAAGCAGCGCACCTCACGGGTGGCAGGGATGTCCGAGAAGAAGGCCCGCTCCCGGCACAGCGGAGCCTCGCCCTCGCTCAGCTCCAGGTCCTTCACCACAGCCAAGATCTCCTGGCGCTGCGCCTGGCCCCGCAGGCCCCGCACGTCCAGCAGGGCCGCCACATGCTTCCTCCTGCAGAGACAAGGAGAGGGTGAGGGGTGCTGCTCAGAACAGCCCCCCATGGTACTGGGCACATGCCCACAGAGCAGAGCCATGCCATTGCTGGGGCCATTGCCATGCCCACCCATGCCACTGGGCACATGCCCACAGGGGCAAAGCTGTGCCCAGAGCCAGCAGCCAGGGCACCGCCCAGAGAGCCGGAGACGGGAGAGGCCAGGCCAGCTCCTTGCAGAAACCCAGGAACAAGCTCTTGACGCAGCCCAGAGAGGGGGCAACTCCTCAGACTGGCCTCGAGGGGGCGCAATCTCTCCCTAGCCCAGCCAAGGTCACGGGGAAGGACCCAATGTGAGTGGGGCTGGGGATGCAGCTGCCTCCTGCCATGGGGCAATGAAGGGAGCACCCCTCCCTTGGCAGCTGTGCCCCACCTGGGCAGAGGCACTTACTGAGGGGAGCCGCAGAGCAAGTGGGGGGGGCATTCACCATAGATAAGTGGACTCACCCCCCTGGCAGTGTCAGCCTGTGCCCACTGGGAGCTGCCCCGTCAGCAGCCCCTGGCGATCAGCCTGGTGCCTAGCTGGACCCCCCCCTCAGCACACCCCAGCGGTGTCAGCCTAGTGCCCGCCGGGTCCCTTCCATCAGCACCCCCTGACGGTCAGCATGGTGCCTGGCAGGCCCTCGCCATCAACTCCCCCTAACAGTTCCAGCCCAGTGCCCGCCGGGACACACACACACGCTGTGTGAGGGCGGCTGGCTGCACTGCAGGGCAGGAGTTTATTTAAAGCTCCTGCCGGCACTTTCAGGATGTTGGCTAAGCGCCCATGTAATCAGCACAGCCCCGGCCCCCCCTCCAGGCACACGCTGCTCCCGGGCAGCTCCTGCAGCGGAGAGGGAGGTGGGGGGCAGCCTGGTGCTTCTGCTGGTGTCCGACCCGGAGTTGGTTCTGGGGAACAGCACCGCTGGTGTCAGCTCTGGGCCCCACAACTGCTCCGGGGCCCTGCCGTGAGCTGGCAGCTGTCCCAGAGCACGGCCCAGCTCCAGGCGGGAAGATGCGCCCGGCACAATTGCAACACTTCCTTCCTTGGAGGCTCCTGCCACGGCGCTGAGCCTGGGGGCCGGGACCTGTGAATCCCACTGCCGGGAAAATGCAGCCAGCTGACGGGGGGCTGGCTTAGGGGGATCTTTCCAGAGGCAGGTGTCCCAGATCCATTCCCAGGGCAGCGCCAGGCCAGTCCCGACAGGGGCAGAGCAGTCCAGCCCCTGGCAATGCCAGGCCAGCAGGTGGGTGTGTTGTGTGGTGCTGGGAGGGGATGTGGTGGAGGGTGGCGGGGTTATATATGTCTGACACCCCGTTGCCCCCCACCGAAGGTCTCTTGCGGAGCAGCCTTCCACCCCTAGCCCCTTTTCCACAGGTCTCCACTTCCCTGGTGGCCACAACCACAAATTGCTCCATGGTGGCAGCCAGGGGAAGTCACTCCCGGGCCCCTTCCTGTCTGAGCCGCTTGTTTTTCTCCTCCAGCCCTGTCTTCAGCCACTCCTGCTGGCTGCCCCGCCCTGGCCGGCTGCAGGAAACAGCTCGCAGCCACACTTCACAGGCGATCCGTCGCCTCCCAGCCCTGAGCCCGGATGCCATCAGCGGAAGATGGAAAGAAGAGCCGCGCCAGGAGCGTGATAACCCCCCTTCACCCCAAGAGTGATGCAGGCGGCCGTGGCAAAGTCCAGCGCCAGGCAGAGCCACGGACGTGGGCATTTCTATCTCCCCCCATCCCCATCCTGGGAAGCGGGTTGTGACTCCGGGTTCAGGAAAGTGCTGCTGGGAGCATGGAGGAAGGGGAGGTGTCTTGTGACGTTATCAACATATGCTGGGACCGTATAGATCATTGTTGCAATCAAAGTCCTGTAGTGGCACCAAATCTTGTATAAAGGGGGTCAAATGAGGTGTCTAAGACAAGGTTATGGTTTGCTGATTATGATTATGCTGTCTATATGTGTGTATCATTTTTGTAGTTAAAGTTATGAATATTGGCTCTATACTGTCTGTATTTCAAACTTGTGCTATGCTTCTGGGGAGCACTCCAGACAAGCTGGTGTCAGCTCTGCCTAGCCTGCTTGATGGCCCATTAAGGACCATCAGCTACACAATCAATGATGGAGTGAGCTGTAGCTCACAAAAGCTTATGCTCAAATAAATTGGTTGGTCTCTAAGGTGCCACAAGTACTCCTTTTCTTTTTGCGAATACAGACTAACACAGCTGTTACTCTGAAAACAATCAACCCATTGAGAGAAGGCAGACGCCTTAGGACTCAGCAAGGTGTGCAGGGACCTGCCTATGGACAGAACTCGGAGGTTTTTCCAGGCTACAGCTTGTCTTTGGGACAAAGAAAGAAAGACCACATGGCAAGAGAATATTAAAAGCTGCTGCAGCTCCTCCATCTTGTCTTCAGTCCTGCTTCATCCCCCTGGAGGGACTTTGCTACACTGAAGCTTTGAACCAAGGACTGAATGACCCATCCCAGCTGTGGATGTTCTCCAGAGACTTGATTTGAACCTGCAGTATATTCGATCGCTGCCGCAAGCCTGAACCAAGAACTTGGCCATGACAGTATGTCATTGATTCCATTTCACCAATTCTAGCTCTCATCTATAGCTTTTTCCTTTTATGAACAAACCTTTAGATTTTGGATTCTAAAGGATTGGCAACAGCATGATTTGTGGGTAAGATCTGATTTGCATATTGACCTGGGTCTGGGGCTTGGTGCTGTGGGATCAAGAGAACCTTTTTTCTTTTACTGGGGTCTTGGTTTTCATAACCATTTGTCCCCATAACAAGTGGCACTGGTGGTGATACCGGGAAACTGGAGTGTCTAAGGGAATTGCTTGTGTGACTTGTGGTGAGCCAGTGGGGTGAGACCAAAGTCCTCTCTGGCTGGCTGGTTTGGTTTGCCTCAGTGTGCATAGAAACCCCAGGCTGGGGCTGTAACTGCCCTGCTTGAAGCAATGTGTCCTGTATTGGCACTCTCCGTGGGGTCCTGCCAGAACCAGCATCATTACAGGGTCCCACGCCCAATGGCCTGCTTAGCTCGATCAACCTTCTAATTCCGGCCGCAGTGCTGGGGGCCAAGCTGGGGGTGGGGGGGGCGTTCTGACCGCTGCTGGGATCAGCCTGTGAGCTGGCAAGGACGCGCTGCGGGTGCCGTTGCCCCGGATCAGGGCCTGGCTCCCGGCTGGCGAGCGCTCTGCGGCTGGGACTGTCCCTGGTTATGCACCCATGCGGCGCCTGTCAGGCTGGGGCCCGTGCAGGTCCATGCTGCCCCTATGTGCCAGACAGGGTCTCGCCCCCACCCCAGCAGAGCACACCAAGGCCAATTCACTGGTATCCTGCTCCTTGGCACCAGCGTGTGCCACGTGGGGGCAGCCCCTAGCCTTCCCTACGTGGTGGGAGCAACGACCGAGGGCAGCAGGCAGAGTCCCTGGAGCACGGCAGGGATGGGGGGGGGAAGCAGAGGGAGGCCAGCTGGGGCCCCTGGAAAGCACATTGCCAAAGGCCTGGCCTGCCTGCGCCTGGTGCCAGGGGGAGGGCTGGCTGAGCAGGGCATGGGCACGGGCACGTCAGCACCACCTGCACCCACTGGGCAGCCAGTGCGTGTCACTGGTGCCCCCTGCTGGAGAGGGCAGGTGTGTCAGGGTCAAATGCAACAGCCACCGCAGAATCGGGACTGGAATCCGACCCCTGTGGGGCCAAGCAGCTGGGGGATCCCTGCGGGGGGCTGCCAGCATTCAGCTCTGCTGGCGCACGGGAAGCAGCTGGGGGGTGTCGCCCCAGAGGGCATCTCCCGGGGCTGCATGTGGAGCATCCGCCCCTGTCCCAAGCAGTGGTGCTGGCAAAGCCATTTGCCCTTTTCCCACCTGGTCAGAGCAGCAAGTTCACGCTTGCGTCTGCCCTGGAGCCATCTGACCCTGGTCAATCTTCTGTCTCAGCCAGGGTGACCTGTGGTACTCTCTGCCACAGGAGGCGTGCGGGCACATGCTAGGCCCGGCCTTCCCAAGAGCTGGCTGATTTCAGGGCCAGGAGCCAACCCCCAGCGGGGGAGGGGGAAGGACTGTGGACCTGCATCGCACCCCTGGCCAGGTGCATTATGGGAGCTCACCATCCCTAAGAGCACCATATACTGGACTCGCGCGCTGCTCGGAGCTTGCCGGCTGTCTGGCAGAGCATGGCCCAGCGCCCCCTACAGGAGAGACCCCAGTGCGGGGGGCTTGGGGTCTGTGCGGACCCAGGGGAGCTGGGAGCCACCCGTGCTGCCTCAGGGCAAAGTGCAGCCAAGTGATGGGTGGCCCCCCTTCAGTGGCAGCGCTCGTCTGGCTCCCCCGGGGCTTTGCCTGGGGCCACGCGGCGGCCACTGCTCAAGCCAGCCCGGGGCCCTCCCGTGACAAGCTCTGAGCACTGGGGTGTTTGTTCTTCTGTTATGGACCCAGACGGCAGCCACGGCCCTGTGCCACGGAGCTCAGGGCTCTGCCCGGCCCTCAGCCCGCCTGGCTCTGTGACGCTCAGCCAGGGCACAAGGAGCGAGAGGGGGAGCGGAGAGGGCAGCCCAGCTGCAACCCCAGAAGGGTCCCCCCAGCACTGCAGTGCAGCCAGGGCAGCTGTTTAACACGCCCCAGGGATAGGGCAGGACTGTGCGGGGGGAGGGGGGGGATTCATTAGCTGAGCTCCAGCTCAGCCGAGACCTTTAACAGCCTCAAAAGCACAGGGGGACCCAGATCTCCCATCCGACCACCCACCGCACCCCTGCTGACGTGGGGAGGCCAGACAGCAGCATGGCCCCCAATGCGCTGGGAGCAGGAGTCCAGGGGGGTGCCAAGGTGCTGGCCCCCTCACTGACGCTTCAAGGGATGGACCTGTTCCCCCCAGCAGCCCCCCGTGGGCCGAGGATGGAGCGACACTGGGGGATCCCCCAGAGGGAGGATTTGGGGGAACCTTGCCGGGGGAGGTGCAGGTTGGAGGCTGTGCACAGGTCCCATGGTGCCCCCTGCAGTGTCCCCCACTCACCGGACGTCAGGGAAGTCCCGCACCAGCACCCCCACCTCCATCTGGATAGAGGGCGTGTCCTCCAGCCTCAGGATCTCGGCCAGATGAGGCACCGCTGCATTCAGCCAAGATGAGGTCGACTTCTGTGGGGAGGGGCCAGTCAGGACAGGGCAGAGGCTAAGGAGATTCCCCCCCAGCCCCGCCCAGCCATGCCACCAGTGAGACTGAGGGGACAAACCAGCTGGAGCTCAGCTCCCCCCAGTCCTCCAGGAGAACCCCCAGCACCCAGGGCAGCACGGCCCGGCAGGCAGGGCTGGAGGCTGGTGCTAATCCTGGCTCCATTACCTCCCCGCTGGGGGAGGCTAGGCCCATCGCTGCCCTGCGCCGTGCCTCAGTTTCCTCTTCCACCCCTGCGTGAGCAGACGTGGGAACTCCAGTGGGCAGGGCTCCGTGTCCCGATCTCGGCACAACCCTGACACATGGCAACAGGACGTGCGGGGCACCCCCGCTCCACCTTCACTGTTTTACCCTAAGCCGGGCCCAGCTGGCTCTCCCAGGCTCTCCCCTCCGCCAGGAGGGCTGCACCCGCCCTTTCCGCTGTGCCTGGCGCTGCCCAGGAACCCCCCTCTGGGCAGCCTGCAGCTCAGACGCCCTCCCCTCTCCCAATCCACCACCCCAGTTTAGCAATCTTGGAGATTCAGCCCCATGGGGGGGTCCTCACAGGGCAGCCCACCCTGCCCCACCGCGCAGCTACAGCGTGGCCCCCCACACCTCCCAGCCTCCTCCCGGCTCACCAGCTGGCCGAAGAGCTCCTGCAGCTGGCGGCCTTCGTCCTCCAGCCGGGCCGCCACCTTGCCTCTCATCTTGTTCGAGCTGCAGACGAGCCGGACCTGCAGTAGGGGCCGGACGTACTCGACCAGCACCCGCCGGTGCACCTCGTTCACCAGCGCCTGCGGGGCACACGACAGGCTCAGCCACGCAGCCTGTAGGGGAGGGGCAGACTCCCCCCAGCTAGCCCACCGCGGTGGGGGGAGCCCCCAGGGATGCTGCCGCACACTGCACTGTGGCTATTCCCTGCCCCCCAGTGCCTTCAGATGCAGAATCTCAGGGAGAAACCTCCCCTGGAAGTTGTCCCACGGCGTCCAGCTCAGCAACTGGGAGGTCCCTGGGAAGAGACGCCAGCACCATGGCAGGGGGTCGGGGCTGGGTCCAGGGCCATGGCAGAGGGGCGTGGCCTGGAGAGGCACGAGGGCTGTGGTGGTGGTGGTGGTGGGGGGCGCTGGATAGAGGGGCAGAGCCTGATGAGAGGCAGCAGGGCCGTGGCGGGGCAGAAGGCAGTGGGGGCGTCCGGAAAGCAATGGCTGCTCTCCCTTCTGCCCAGGCCCTGTCCCATGTGGCTTCTCCCCACACCCTCAGCAGCACCCACCTTGTACGGCTCCGGCTGCATCGTCCGCAGCTTCTGGGCGTAGTCCGTGAGCAGCACGACGATGGCGTCGAAGCTCTCCGAGCTGGTCAGCCACTTCCTCTTCATCAGCTTGTGGAAGTAGGGCTGAAAGGAGAGGCCAGCCTCAGCGCCAGAGCAGAGACGGGCACCCCCAGGGGGCACATGGGGACCAGGCCAGGTCCCCTCCCGTCTGCTGCTGCAGGCAGGCCAGGAGTGGGCCAGATCTCAGCAGCGCCCCCTCTGACGGGCTGGGCAGTGCCTTGGCCAGGCTGCTGGCCTCACCCCGCTCACAGCTCCCCTCTGTTTGGATCCAGAGGGCTGGGCAGTGGGGGGCAAAGGAGGACAAGCCCCAGGTCTCCGTGCAGGAAAGGGGCAAGCTGCCATGACCCCCCGCAGCGCCCGGCCCTCTGCCCCTTTCCTATGCTGGCAGCACTGACATCTGCTGGGGTGAATGGGGGCCTCTGCCACCTCGCCCTGCCCCCGGCTCAGACAGGCCTACCTGTCCCCCAGCTAGGAACATAAGAGCGGCCAGGCTGGGTCAGACCAATGGCCCCGCTAGCCCAGTATCCTGTCTCTGACCGTTGCTGGTGCCAGGTGCTTCAGAGGGAACGAACAGAGCAGGGCTATTATCGAGTGATCCACCCCCAGGCTGTCGTCCAGTCCCAGCTTCTGGCAAGCAGAGGCTAGGGACACCCAGAGCATGGGGCTGGGTCCCTGCCCTGTTGGCTAATAACCACTGATGGACCTGTCCTCCAGGAGCATTTTTAAACCCAGCTACAGTTTTGGCCTTCACAACATCCCCTGGCAGTGAGTTCCACAGGTTCACTCCGTTGTGCGAAGACTTCCTTCCTTCTGTTTGTTGCTACCTATTAATTTCCTGGTTCTTGTGTGATGTGAAGGGGTAAATAACACTTCCCTAGTCACTTTCTCTAGACCAGGCATGATTTTATAGACCTCCGTCATATCCCCCTTAGTCGTCTCTTTTCCAAACTGAGCAGTCCCCGTCTTTCTAATCTCTGCACTCGCTGAAGCTGTTCCACCCTCTTCTCTGAACCTTTCCCAATTCTAACCTCTCAGATTTGAGCTGGGGCGACCAGCCCCGTGCACAGTCTGCCAGGTGTGGGCGTACATGGACTGATAGAGGGGCAGTATATTGACTCTCATTATCTGACAGATCCACCTTACCCCCACAGACAGACCCAGGCCAGGTCCCGCGAGTGCCCCGGCCTGCCCCCCACATACCCGGAGCTCCTCGAAGAGCTGCTGGGCCAGGACACGGTTGCAGAGACGGGTCACTTTGTCCAGGGCGGCATTGGCCTGGCGCCGGGGGACATTGCTCTCCGGGTGGCCAAACTGCACCAGCTTCTCCACGTACTCCCTGGGGAAACGGTGCCTGTCAGCAAGCCGGCCCACAATGCACTGCAGCAACGCCCCCTCCAGGCATGGGCCCCAGGCCCCGAAATCCAACCCTGCCCCCGGCACCCTGGCAGGGGCCCAGGGGACAGATCTTGCCATGCTCTTCACCCAGGGGACCTTGGATATGGCTGAGGGGAAGAGGGGACCTCAGGGGAGTCCAGCTGGGTGGGAGTCCAGCAGGGGTCCTTGGTGGCCTGACTAGGGAGGGAGCCCAGTGGGGAGCCTGGGGAGGGCACAGCACAGCCATGGAGGGTAACCAGCAGGAGGTGCGGGGGGGGGGGGGAAGGGGGGGGTTGGCCACAAGGGACCTAATGGGGGGTTTGTAGGCAGGCACAGCCATATCAGGGGACGCAGGGTGCCTGCTACAGGCTCCGTAGGCCCCTGGACCTGGGTGGGGGGAATGGGCTGGCTCACCCCAGCCCTGGGCAGGCAAAAGGTATGGGGGCCCCTCACCTGAAGGGGGGGCAGCAGTTGACGAGTGTGATGGTCCTGCCCACATAGCTGTCGGCTGGGGGGCCGCTCTCGCCTAGCCTCTGGTGGAACTGCTCCACCTTGCTCTGAAAGCTGCAAAAGGGGAGAGATGGCCCATGCTGAAGGGGTGTCCTGAGGCTCCAGGGGGATCCCCACCCCCCCATACCAGGGACAGCCCCGGCAGGGGGGATCCCTGCCCCTCCCTGCCCAGGAAGGGCATCCTTGTACCACCAGGCACACGTCCCACAGTGATCCTCTCTGACAGACCCCAGGGGAGGGACCTGCACCCTCCACCCCGCTCAGCTGCTACCTTCCAGACCCCTTCCTCCCCCAGACCAAACCTCACCCAGCATGGGGAGGGGAGAGAAACCTGAGCCAAGGGCTGTAGCCCACAGGGCTGGCTTGGCCTTCCTTGTCTTCAGCCGTAAGGCAGGAAATCTGGAGGCCTGGGAGATGCTAGCCTAGGCAGGCAGCCTGAGCACAGCTCAGGCTAGGGGGGCTGGACAGACGGCCTGACGGCTGCCCCAAGGTTTGGGGAACGCGGCGGAGGAGCCTGCTCAGTGGGAGATGCCACCGCAGGGACAGGGGAGTAATGACTGTCCATCGGCCAAGCAAGACGTGCCGGGGCTGAGCTGAACGGGCCTGGACAGGGATGAATCTGTTACCCTGCAGGAGAAGGGCACCTCCCTCCTACGCCGGGGAAACGGCTGGATTTGGGCACTAGCCTATCACTAACAGGGAAACCACCATGCGGAGCAGGGTCTTCAGTGATTAGCTGGGCGTCCCCCATCTGCCCTGCAACCCGCTGGGCCCATCAGAGCCATTGGCACGCCCAAGATGGGGCCGGCTGCTGCCTCTCACCGCCAGGCCGCCCAGGAAGCGCTTCGGCCCAGGGCAACACCCCAGCTGGTGCTGCGGGCTGGGCCGGGGGCTCCGACCGGGTCACATGGCTTGGAGCCCTCCTGGCTTCTTCGCCAAGCCCAGTGAAAGTCCCCCAGGCTTTGCTGCGTGCTCAGCGTGAGCGCCCTCGTCCCGCACCCCAGGCTCTCGCCAAGAGACAGCTCCTGGGTTTGAGCCCGGCAGAGTCTGATGCTGGAGCCAGAGCCTAGGGACCCTCTGACCGACTGGCAAGTAACACAATATTATTAACAGGGCCGATCTCTCCATGCAGCCCATGGGTCTCCCAGCCCAGGGGGGCTGGCCGCGCTGGGTGGGGGTGTGTGGCTGGGAGCCCTCCGCGATTCCCGCACGGGGAAGCCCCCCCGCCCCCATCTGCTGTCCTCCCCATGAGTTCTGCACGGCCCCCCAAAGCAGGCCCCTGGTGTAGCCTCTCCCTCTCCCCTGTACCTCTGCAGGAACTCGGCCAGACCAGCCAGGCAGCAAAGCACTATCTGCTCCCCAAACTCCGGTGTGATCTGGGGGGCTCTGTCCACATGGGCCTTCAGTACCTGCAGGGAGAGGAGCAGGCCACTGAACTGCTGGGGGAGTGGGGAGCCTCCTCCCCCCCTGCCGCCGGACGCACGGACTGGCCCCAAACCTCCAGCGGGCACGACTGACTCACCCCAACCGCAACAAAGGGGAGACCCCAGCAGGCCCTGGCCGAGCCCCAGGCACCATCAGCTGCACCCAGCACCGCCTGGGGAGGGGCTGCGAGCTGCCAGCCCAAGGCAGGTCCAGCCAGGCCCCAGGCACCCAGCACAGCCCAGGCCTGGCTCAGCAGCTGTCTGCTCCCATGGGGCACGGCGCTCAGGGGGCTGGCCAGTGGGCAGCCTGGGGGGTGGCGCTGGCTGCCTGGCAGAGGGGAGCCCCGCACGGGGCCCATTGCAGAGCTCACGGGGGGCAGAGGACTAACTCTCTGGCCCAGGGGACCTGCCCCGGGGGTACTGGGGTCGGAGCTGCCATCTGCTGTTGGCAGCTTTCCCCTGTGGCCCCCGCAGCCTGGGGGAGGGGGCGGGGGGGAGGCGAGACTGGTAGAGCCCACCTGCGCCCTCTGCCAGGTGGGAGCTGGAGCCGGAGCTGATCAGCACGAGCCCCAGACAGCACCCCCAGGGCCGGGCGCCCGCACAGGGGCCAGCAAGTCAAAAGCTCTGGGGGCAGCCAGTGGGGGGCCGGCGTCCCCCCGGGACAGCCGTGTCTTGACAGGGATTGGGGTCCAGGATGGGTGAGCCCGGGGGTAAGCCTTGCCCTGGCTCTAGGGGGATGGGCACATGGGCCCACTCCACACCCAGGGTCCAAAGGGAGCTGGGGGAGCCAGGCTGTGGCTCCGGAGGAGGGGAAGGCTGGACCTGGCCACCTGGGGGAGGGTGGGGGAGCCCGGATCAGGCCCCAGACCAGCTCAGAGGCTCCCACGGACTCCCTCCTTCGGCTGGGCCATGGGCTGCCCTGGTCATACCAGACACCCCTGGGCCCAATGGGGCGACTTCTGGCCCCACTCAGCCAGCATGACAGGCCTGAGACCACCAGCACCCGGAGGGTGAACAGCTGATTGCATGGGCGGTGGGGAGGGTATGTGTGTGGCAGGGAAGGCCGGGGAGAAGGGAGCCAGGGAGGCCCAGAGGCCAGGCACAAGCGGTTCCAGGTTCGATGGGGAATGACCATGGGAGGCTCCGGGGGCCAGGCACAGTGGGGAAGGGGTGTGGGGGGCTAGAGGGCCAGACACGTCATGGGGTGGGGGTCCAGGCACGGTGGGAAAGGGGCATGGAGGTACCGAGGGCCAGGCACGGCGGGGGCAGGGCTCGAGGGCAGGGCTTGGGGGCCAGGCATGGCGGGAGGGGGATTGGGAGGCCCAGGGGGGCCAGGCACGGCGGGGAAGGGGCCTGGGGGGCCAAGGCACAGCAGGAGGGGGTGTAGGGGGCCAGGCACAGCAGGAGGGTTGTGAGTGGTCCAGGGGCCAGGCACGGCGGGGAAGGAGCGTGCCCAGGTGGAGCCGGGTAGCGGCAAACGGCCCTGCCCTGGACGCACCGAGATCACCCGGCTGGACAGCTCCAGGTGGCCGTGGTCCCGTCCAGGCTCCTGTGCCCAGCGCTGCTCCTCCTCCCGCAGCTCCCGGCTCATGTCCGCTGCAATCTTGGTCTAGGTGGGAATAGAAGCTGTCACAGGTGGGAGGGAGCTCCGTGGGGGGGGGGTGCATGGGCTGCCCCAGCACCACCTGCCCTATGGCCTGGCATCCAGCCAGCCGGCTCCCAGACAGGCCCTGCAGCTCGGCAGGAATGTAAACTCCTCCCCCCACGACCGGCTCATTAAAGGACTGACACCCCCAACCCCCTGGACTATTTGGGGGGGGAGGAAATCACCCACTCCCAGCTCAGAGGCACCACGGGAAGGGGAAGGGGGTGGGTAGGTGCCATGGGGAGAGGGTGGGGCAGATGCGGGAGGCGCCAGAGGGGAGGGGAAGGCCCTGGGGCTGCTGCGGGGAGGCAGGGCGGGGGGGGGGGGGGTGTGCCTTGGGGGGTGGGCACCAGGCCCCACCGTTACCTTCACTGCTGTGGCGCAGGCCTCCTCCAAGCGGCGCTGGGTCTCGGGGGGCAGCAGGGGCTCTTGCTCGTGGGCGCTGAGCAGCGGGGCAATGTCCAGCCGCCCCAGCACCGCCCTGGGGGCAGAGACAGCCATGAGGGCAGGGCCCCCCCGCAGCCTCCCTGCGTGGCCCCCTTCCCAGTGACAGCTCACAGGGCGCCAGGGCCAGGTACCGGCCCCTCTCCTCCCCCCACCCCCCTGTGCCAGGTACAGCCCCCCCCAGTGCCAGGTACCAGCCCCGCCCCTACCCCCCACCCCCCAGTGCCAGGTACAGCCCCCCCCCAGTGCCAGGTACCAGCCCCGCCCCTACCCCCCACCCCCCAGTGCCAGGTACAGCCCCCCCACCAGTGCCAGGTACCGGCCCACCCCAGGCCAGGTACTGGCCCCAGAGCCGTCCCGTCCCCCCGCCCCGCCCCGGGAGCCAGCCCCGCCCCCCTCACCTGGGGTAGGTGTTGCTGTGCCAGTCCAAGAGGAAGTAGAGCTCGGCGATGGACAGGCTCCTCTGGGCGATGCTGCCCAGCAGCTGGGCCAGCCCCTCATGGTAGCTGCGGGCGTAGACGCCCAGGGCCTGGTACTCGGGGGGATACGCCGGCAGCAGGTGGCTCCTGAAGGCGCTCAGGTCCTCCACCAGGCAGCGGGTCAGGCGCTCCACGTGCCCCGCCAGGGGGCCGCCACTGTCCTCGGCGCACTGGCCCAGCCGCTCGCCCACCGCCCGCTTCACCGCCTCAGCCCACCTGCGGCGCATGGCCCGGGGCCGGGGCCCGGGGCCGCCCCCCTGCGCCTCCGGACACCGCCGGTCCGCGGCCTCCTCCTGCTCGATCACCCGCACCACCAGCTCCAGGGACGGGTAGGTGCCCCGGGCCGCCAGGGCCTCGGCCAGCATGGCCCACAGCTGCTGCAGCAGGGCCTCGTAGAGCAGCGCCACGTCCTTGGCCTTGCGGCTGCCGGCCTTGGCCCCCTCCCCGGCCTCGCCGCTCGGGGGGCCCTCCCGCCCGCACTCCGCCTCCAGCTCGATGATGTGCTTGTCTGCTGCCAGCAGGTCCCGCTGCTGGATCAGGTTCAGGATCTCCAGCACTGCGGGCAGCGGAGCAGAGAGGTCAGCCCGGACCCCGGGGGAAGGGGAGCCCCGGGCGGGCACAGCCGGGGACTGCGGGTCAGGAGAGAGGGGCACCGGCAGAAAGCCCAGGGCTGGGGCAGGCGGGGTTGGGAGTGAGGGGCGTCGGCCCCGGGCTGGCACAGCAGGGAGCTGTGGGTCAGGAGTGAGGGGCACTGGCAGAGCTGTGGTAGGGGGGACACAGAAGAGGTGTGGCTCAGGACCGCTAACCCCACACACACTCCAGCTCTGGCCATCTGCCCAGAGCAAACTCCGCCCGGCGGGGGAAGCGGAGCCGGGAGGCAGAACCCCAGCTTGGCTCTACGTTGGCCCCAGCCCTTCTGGAGAACCTGGACTCCGGGTAGGAGCCAGACGTGCCCCTTGCTGCCCCACTCCCCCTGCTAGGGCTGCCCCTCTGCCCTCGAGGTCAGCTGAAGAGCCAGCAGCCAGCAACCCCAGCCCAGTGGGGCAGGTAGAACAGGCAGGAGAGGCAGGCCCTGTGCCCAGCTGGCAGGGACACTCCGTCCCCCATATGGGTCCCTGCCCCACACGCTGGCTGGGAACTGCCCACCTCTGTGTCCCATGGGCCCAGTGGGGCAGGACACTCCATCTGCCGGGGCCCACTGGCTGCTGGATCCGTGCCCGGGAAGGCCAGGAGCAGAAACAATAAGTCAAACAACAGCTTGGCTGGGCTGGGCTGGACAGGGGACGACCACAAACGTGGCCATGAGCTGCCCCACGCCGAGCCCCAACCCAGCCAGGGGCTGGCCACTGTGCCCTCATGGTGTCCAGCCACCTGGCTCTGGGGCAGAGCACCCACACAGTGTTGGGGGCAGGCAAGGCCCCTGGCTGGGGTGAGGGACACAGCACATGGCCCAACACCTGGGGGGCACAGCTCTGCCCAGCCCTTGGGACCCACAGCCAGCCCAGGTGGGCTGGTGACATGGGGTGCTGGGCCTGCCGGGGGAGCAGACAGCACCCTCCCTTCTCCTCCCCTGCCAGGAAGGGGCGCTCGGCCAGCAGCAGAGAACAGGGATGGGAGAGTCATGGGGGGGAGGGGGGGAAGGGGGTGCTCTCGGGTGACCTCTGACCCCCTTCTGTGACCTGTAAGTGACCCCCCCACCTGCCCTTGCCCTGCAGCAGGGAAAGGGACACCGAGCTCCATGCGGCCCTGGCAAAGCAGAACACCAGGGTCATCTCCTGCTTCCCCCCCAGCCTGCCTGCTCCGAGAACACGTCCGATTCACTGGCTCCCCACCGGTCTAGCTCCTGCGCCCACCAAACCTCGCCCCCAGCGGGACAGATCCTCCCATGGGGCGGCACACGCTGAGCTCTGTGGGATGCCCGCCCTGGGGGCACAGCAGGACTTCATTCCACACCCCTCCCGGCACCGTGCCAGGGGAAGCTCCACTGGCATTCGGACAGAAACATCCCACGCCCAGCCCTGCAGAGGGCAGCTGGGAATGTGGCCCAGGGAGACCGAGAGATGCAGACGCCAGGGGGCAAAGCGGCCCTCGGCATGGCCACCAAGGGCAGGGTTCCTCGGCCCATCTCAGATTATCCATAGCACCTGACTCTGAATTTTCCAAGGGTTTTTGGAGGGGGAGCCTCAGAATTGTTCCTGCAGCCCCCCACCCACGGGTAGAGATCTAACCCCCTGCATCTGTATCGGTCCCTACCCCCCCCTCCTCAGACCAGCGTCCCAGCACCTCCACCCCGGGTGCGACCTCCCAGCACCGGGGTCTCATGGCCAAAGGATCCCCCCAGGGACCGCAACCAGGAACCGGCTGGCTTTAAAGCAGAGACATGCAAGGGGGCGGGGGGTTGGAGGAGGGGGGGATTTGCACCTCAAAGGATCCCTAATTGGTAGGTGTTTGCTCTCTATCCACTGGGTTTGGTGCCCTAGGGTGGGACAATGGGGCCTCTCTGGAGCCGGGGGCAGACAGGGTGGCTCCATGGGGTGATAAGGGATCTGCTCAGAACTGGCTGTTCCAGGCCCTGGTGCCGTGTTATCTTCCAGTTCCCCACTGGGCCTCATTCCCCACAACTCTGGGAGTGGGGCTGGGCTCCCCCCGGGCAGAGCCCCAGGTCAGGCAGCAGCCAGGGCATTGCCGGGCCCATCCCATGCAGCTGTGTCCTGTGTCACTCACAGCACCTCTGTGGTTTTAGAGGCTTTGCCAAGGACCATTAGCCACAGCATGGCTGCCCCGTCTGGGAACCCCACTCCCAGGGACGAGACTTACCCCATGCAGAGCGATGCCCTACAGCGAGCCGGGCCCTGGGAAGAGCCCACTGTGCAGATAGGGAAACCGAGGCAGAGAGGCAAATGGACATACACAAGGCCACAAGAGCCAGGGACAGAACCCAGGGTCCTGGCTCCTAGCCCCCTGCTCTAACCACTAGACTCCCTCCCAGAGCCAGGACTAGAACCCACACACATCTCAGCTGGGAGCATGTCACGGCCGGCACCAGGGTCCCACTCTGCGCACAGGATGCCCTGCGACGGGCCCTCACCACGGCAGCTCCTCTCAGCACCGGGGCCAGCCGGGAAGTGGGACCGACCTGTCACCCACGGGCAGGGCGCATTGGGGTGGGGGGGGACGATGACGACAGAAAGAAGCAAGGCTCGGGGGGGGGGGAGCTCCGGAGGGAGCTCCCCCGTGGGCTGAGGCTCTTGGGAGGGGGTAGCTGCAGGGGCTCATGGGCTGGGGGCTCAGGGGAGTGCCTGCGAGAAGTAGGGGGGCAGACAGGGGGCAGATCTATGGCTCCCCCGCCAGCTCCTCACAGTCCAGGGGAGGGGGTGCCCCGGGGACATGACTCGGCCCTTCAGCAGCTCCGTCGGGCAGGCTGCCTCCCCGGGACGTACGTGGGCACACGCTTCCCCACATCCCCCCTCGTGGCAGGGCCCCCCAGCTGCAGCTCCCCACCCGGCACGGAGGGCCCGGTTCCCACGGCCGCGCGCCGGCTCACCTGACAGAGGCTCCTGGGCCTTGGCGGCGGTCTCCACCTCCTGGGCGGCGCGCGCCGGCTCCGGGGCCTCGGGGGGGCTGGTCTTGTCCACCAGCGAGGCCCGGTGCGCCCGGCCCCCCAGGCCCAGCTTGAGGAAGGTCATGCGCTTCCCGGCATCAGGGGCGCCCTCGCGCTCGGCCGGGCAGCTCTCCGGCCCGCCCGGGCTGTCCTTGCGCCGTCCGTTCAAGCGCTGCAGGAGGCTGAAGTCCTCGGAGCTGCGCCGCGCCTTCCGCTTCTCCGGGGCCCCGGGGCCCAGCTCCCCCTCCAGCAGGCGGCCCAGGAAGGAGCGCCGGTCAGGCCCCTTGTCCCCGGCGGGAGCCTTCTCCTTTCCCGCCCCTTTCTTGCCTTTGCCCAGCCGGAAGGGGGAAAGGCCCACCAGCCTCTCTAGTGTTGCCCGGCGCCGGTCCAGGCTGCCATTGAAGAGGTTGCGTTCAAAGCCACCGCCCTGCTCCTCTGCCTCCTCCAGGAAGGGGTTCTGGTCCCCCAGGATGGAGTCCCCCGAGTTCTCCTCCAAGTCCTCCTCGAAGGGGTTGGTGCTGCTCTCCTGGGCCAGGATCAGCTCCCCAGTGCCGCCTGGTGCCCTGTTGGTCTTGGCCATCTTCAATTTGTAGGGGTTCTTAAGGACCGGCATGGCCGCCACTGCCTGGGACCTGGCAACACAGGAGACAGGGTCAGGCCCCGAGTGCGGGACGCGGGGATCCCAGTGCCATGGGAGGAGAAGCAGCTGGGGACACGGAACACCCAACCGCTGCCTAGCGACATATACCGCCATGGCATGCTCTGTCCCCTGTATCGCACATACCCTGTACCCCATGCCCTGTACTCCATTGCACACCCTGTATCCCATATCATAGAATCAGAGAAGATAAGGTTGGAAGGGACCTCAGGAGATCATCTAGTCCAACCCTCTGCTCGAAGCAGGACCAACTCCAACTAAATCATCCCAGCCAGGGCTTTGTCAAGTCTGACCTTAAAAACCTCGAAGGATGGAGATTCCACCACCTCCTGAGGTAACCCATTCCAGTGCTTCACCACCCTCCTAGTGAAATAGTATTTCCTCATATCCAACCTACATCTCCCTCACTGCAACTTGAGACCATTGCTCCTTGTTCTGTCACCTGCCACCACTGAGAACAGCCAAGCTCCATCCTCTTTGGAACCCACCTTCAGGTAGTTGAAGGCTGCTATCAAATCCCCCCTCACTCTTCTCTTCTGCAGACTAAACAAGCCCAGTTCCCTCAGCCTCTCCTCGTAAGTCATGTGCTCCAGCCCCCTGATCATTTTTGTTGCCCTCCACTTGACTCTCTCCAATTTGTCCACATCTTTTCTGTAGTGGGGGGCCCAAAACTGGACACAGTACTCCAGATGAGGCCTCACCAGTGCCAAATAGAGGGGAATAATCACTTCCCTCGATCTGCTGGCAATGCTCCTACTAATGCAGCCCAATATGCCGTTAGCCTTCTTGGCAACAAGGGCACACTGTTGACTCATATCCAGCTTCTCGTCCACTGTAATCCCCAGGTCCTTTTCTGCAGAACTGCCGCTTAGCCAATCGGTCCCCAGCCTGTAGCAGTGCCTGGGATTCTTCCATCCTAAGTGCAGGACTCTGCTCTTGTCCTTGTTGAACCTCAGCAGAGTTCTTTTGCACCAATCCTCCAATTTGTCTAGGTCACTCTGGACCTTATCCCTACCCTCCAGCATATCCACCTCTCCCCCCAGCTTAGTGTCATCTGCGAACTTGCTGAGGAAGCAATCCATCCCATCATCCATATAATTAATGAAGATGTTGAACAAAACCGGCCCCAGGACCGATCCCTGGGGCACTCCGCTTGATACCGGCTGCCAACTAGACATGGAGCCATTCATCACTACCTGTTGAGCCTGACGATCTAGCCAGCTTTCTAGCCACCTTTAGTCCATTCATCCAGCCCATACTTCTTTAACTTGCTGGCAAGAATACTCTGGGAGACCGTATCAAAAGCTTTGCCAAAGTCAAGATATATCACGACCACCACTTTTCCCATATCCAGAGCCAGTTATCTCATCATAGAAGGCAATCAGGTTGGTCAGGCATGACTTGCCCTTAGTGAATCCACGATCAGGAACAGTCAACACCTTCCTCTCCTCCAAGTGGTTCAAAATGGATTCCTTGAGAACCTGCTCCATGATTTTTCCAGTGACTGATTCTCCTTCTTCCCTTTTTTAAAGATGGGCACTATATTTGCCTTTTTCCAATCGTCCAGGACCTCCCCCGATCGCCAGGTGTTTCTCTGCAATCACATCAGCCAACTCCCTCAGCACCCTCAGATGCATTGCGTCCGGCCCCATGGACTTGTGCATATCCAGCTTTTCTAAATAGTCCTTAACCTGTTCTTTCACCACTGAGGGCTCCTCACCTCCTCCCCATACTGTGCTGCCCTGTCTGGGAGCTGACCTTGTCTGTAAAGATGGAGGCAAAAAAAGCATTGAGTAAGAACATAAGAATGGCCACACTGGGTCAGACCAAAGGTCCATCTAGCCCAGCATCCTGTCTTCCGACAATGGTCAATGCCACGTGCCCCTGAGGGAATGAACAGGACAGGTAATAATCAAGTGATACATCCCATCACCCATTCCCAGCTTCTGGCAAACAGAGGCTAGGGACACCATCCCTGCCCATCCTGGCTAATAGCCATTGATGGACCTATCCTCCATGAATTTATCTAGATCTTTTTTTAACCCTATTATAGTCTTGGCCTTCACAACATCCTTTGGCAAGGAGTTCCACAAGTTGACTGTGCGTTATGTGAAAAAATATTTCCTTTTGTTTGTTTTAAAACCTGCTGCCTATTAATTTCGTTTGGTGGCCCCTAGCTTTTGTGTTATGAGACAGAGTAAACAATACTTCCTTATTTACTTTCTCTACACCAGTCATGATTTTATAGACCTCTATCATATCCCGCCTTAGTTGTCTCTTTTCCAAACTGAAAAGTCCCAGTCTTATTAATCTCTCCTTACACAGCAGCTGTTCCATACCCCTAATCATTTTTGTTGCCCTTTTCTGAACCTTTTCCAATTCTAATATATCTTTTGTGAGATGGGGCAACCACATCTGTATGCAGTATTCAAGATGTGGGCGTACCATGGATTTATATAGAGGCAATATGATATTTTCTGTCTTATTATCTATCCCTTTCTTAATGATTCCCAACATTCTGTTGGCTTTTTTGACTGCCGCTGCAGTGGATGTTTTCAGAGAACATCTAAATCCACTATATCCACTGTATCCCCCTTGTCCACATGGTTGTTGACCAAAGAATTCTAGGAGATTGGTGAGGCATGATTTACTTTTATAAAAACCATGCTGACTCTTCCCCAACAAATTATGTTCATCTATATGTCTGACAATTTTGTTCTTTACTATAGTTTCAACCAGTTTGCCCGATACTGAAATGAGGCTTACTGGCCTGTAATTGCTGGGGTTACCTCTGGAGCCCTTTTTAAAAATTGGTGTCACATTAACTATCCTCCAGTCATTAGGTACAGAAGCTGATTTAAATGATAGGTTACAGATGACAGTTAGTAGTCCTGCAATTTCACATTTGAGTTCCATCAGAACTCTTGGGTGATACCATCTGGCCCTGGTGACTTATTATTGTTTAGTTTATCAATTTGTTCCAAAACCTCCTCTAGTGACACCTCAATCTGGGACAGTTCCTCAGATTTGTCACCTAAAAAGAATGGCTCAGGTTTGGGAATCTCCCTCACATCCTCAGCCATAAAGACGAATGCAAAGAATTCATTTAGTTTCTCTGCAATGGCTTTATCATCCTTGAGTGCTCCTTTAGCATCTCGATCGTCCAGTGGCCTCACTGGTTGTTTAGCAGACTTCCTGCTTCTGATGTAGTTTCAAAAAGTAATAGCAAAATTTTTTTTGTCTTTGGCTAGCTGTTCTTCCAATTCTTTTTTGGCATTCCAAATTACATATATATATTTTTAAGTACTTCAGCTTTTTCCACATCATGTGTCACTAGGTTGCCTCCCCCATTCAGTAAGGGTCCCACACTTTCCCTGACCACCTTCTTGTTGCTAACATACCTGTAGAAACCCTTCTTGTTACCCTTCACATCCCTTGCTAGCTGCAGCTCCAATTGTACTTTGGCCTTCCTGATTTCACTCCTGCACACTCGAGCAATATTTTTATACTCCTCCCTCGTCATCTGTCCAAGTTTCCACTTCTTGTAAGCTTCCTTTTTGTGTTTAAGCTCACCGAAGATTTCTCTGTTAAGCCAAGCTGGTCGCCTGCCATATTCGCTATTCTTTCTGCACTTCAGAATGGTTTGTTCCTGTGCCATCTGTCACGGAGTCCCTGGGCGATGCTCTGGAACTGCTCCCCATGAAGCCAGTCAGGACTCTGGGGTAGTCGCCTTTCTGTGAGCAGACTGTCTTCAGGACACACAGCTCACACAGCTTCCACCTTCCTGGGTCTGACCTCGGAGCATTCAGCATCCTCTGCCTCTCCGTGTTCTTCCCCCAGCGAGTCCGCTCAGGCGGTGCTCCTGGGGAAGCCAGAGGGTCCTGCACCCCAACTTCGCAGTCAGACGTGACTCTCAGCCAGCCAGTAAAACAGAAGGTTTATTAGACGACAGGAACATGGTCTAAAACAGAGCTTGCAGGTGCAGAGAACGGGACCCCTCAGCTGGGTCCATTCTGGGGGGCAGTGAGCCAGATAACCACGTCTGCACTTCACTCCATGTCCCAGCCAGCCCCAAACTGAAAAACCCCCTCCAGCCCCTCCTCCTCTGGGCTTTGTTCCTTTCCCGGGCCAGGTGGTCACCTGATTCCTTTGTTCTCCAACCCTTCAGCTCTCACCTTGCAGGGGGGGAAGGGCCCAGGCCATTAGTTGCCAGGAAACAGGGTGTCGGCCATTCTCTGTGTCCAGACTCCTGCACACACATGCCCTCTAGGGCTCTGCAATGATCATACACCCTTACCCCACCCCCTAGATACTTAAGAACTGCCTAGGGGAAACTGAGGCACCCCCACACTATTCAGAGGAAACATTAAGAACAGTCCCACTTCGTCACACCATCAATCAGGCTTCTTTAAAATACAGCCAGCTCCCCTGGACTCCTTTCCCCCTCGCATTAGCCTGTACGTACCCTGTACCCCATCGCACGCTCTGTACCCGGTATCGCACATGCCTTGTACCCTGTACTCCATCGCACGTCCTGTACCCTGTATCTCACATACCCTGTACCGTCACACGTCCTGTACCCCACAAACGCTATACCCCATCGCACACCTTGTACCCTGTATCACACATGCCTTGTACCCCATTGCACACCTTGTACCCTGTATCACACATGCCTTGTACCCCATTGCACACCCTATACCACACATGCCCTGTACCCCATTGCACATGCCCTGTACCCCCAATCACCCAGCATACCCTCAACCCACACGATATGCCGCATCACACACCATGTACGCCCATCCCACGCCCGCCATACCAATCACACTGTGTACCCCATATGATCCTCCATGCACACCCATCCCATGTGCCCCCACTCCATGCCATGCCACACTCCTGTCCCACTCTAGGCAGCCCCCTAACCAATACACCCTGCTGTGCACAGTACCTACACAAATTCAGGACCACTTCCTTCCTGGGCTTCAGTTGTATCCAGAATCAACTCTGGGTCAACGGATACATTTTCAACCATCATAGGCTGACAGGCTTTTTCTGTCTGCTCTACAAACAGAAAAGAGCTGGAGAAACATTCCCCTTTAACAGCCAAACAGCTTGGGATCTCATTTCAGGCTTGACAAAGCCCTGGCTGGGATGATTTAATTGGGGATCGGTCCTGCTTTGAGCAGGGGGTTGGACTAGATGACCTCCTGAAGTCCCTTCCAACCCTGATATTCTACGATTCCCTTGTCCTAGCACACAGGGCTGTTCACAGACAACTGCTTGGAGACCAGGGTAGCTCCCTCCATAGGCAAGTCAATACCCCTGACAGACACAGGAACGTTTCCTTCACTGTCCCAATTCTCCACCCAGGTAACAGGTAAGGTGTAGGGATGCTCATATTCCACTAACCTCACCTTCCCAAACTGCTGACTAGCTAGACAAAGCCACCAGCTCAGAAGGCTGCCTAGGCTCATCTAAACTCTCTTTGCCGTCCCCTCCTTTAACAGATGAGCTGCTGTTTTCACAACTACTGTCTTACTACACGGAGCTACTTTAAAGCACATCACTTTTACCTGGGCCAGGCTTACTTTCCCAAGCTTTGCTAGCCAACAGTGTATCACTCACCAAGACTGTCCCCCTTCCTTCCTCAGTTTGGGCTTTAACCTGATCACCAGCTTTAATTTGCTCTAGAGAAACATTTCCCTGAGCCTTATCTAATGCCAGATTCACTTCTGAGATACCAGACAGACACTCAGAAATGTTTTCCACATATACACTGCTTCTTTGCACAGACAAACAGCCATCTTCCTCAGACAAAACATTTGGAGAAACCCTCTGTAGGCAAATCCTTGCCTGTAGTGTAGACAGGTTCAGGATTATTTCTTTCCTGTGACTGATTTATGTCAACTTGACTGAACAAAGCTTTAATATCATCCCCGATCCTTAGGCAATAACTTCCTTACACCAGCTATAACTTCATGTGTAATGCCATTCCATTCAAGATAGATTCTGGCTAAAGGCACACTTACAGCAAACTCATAGGGGATTACACTATTCACACTCTTATTTGGTAAATAATCCTCCTCTTTGACAAGATCCGCTTTAACAAGAGTGACGTTAGAAGCTGTAATTTGCCCTAAACAGCTTTACCATTGACTTTTACATTCTCTGCACAAGTTATGGGGTTACCTTCACCTGAGCTCACAGTAAAAGCATTTACATAAAAGGTGGCAGTGTTGGGGTAAATTGGGTTACACATAGACAACTGCTTAGAGTCAAACAATGTACCAACTGGATAGATTCTATCCCCATCTCTGTTGTTGAGAGGAGCTGGCTTTCCAGGATGATACAGTCGGTTCCTGTTGGTCCTTTATTCTTTTGATTTGGAGCTTAAGTCTGTCCATTTCTGCCTTAGCTTCTAGTTCCTGCAGTCGAATATATGCCATTCTTTGTTCACGTTCAAAACACCGGCGTTCTCTTTCAGCAGCTTCTCCTTCCATATCAGCTATTTTTTGCTTTTGTTCAAGATCTAGCTGCTGGTTTCTCACTGCAAGCATTTTCGCTGGGTCTGCTTCCTTATCATTGGCAATCAGGGTGACCAGATGTCTCGATTTTACAGGCACCGTCCCGATATTTGGGGCTTTTTCTTATATAGAGGCCTATTACCCCCCACCCTGTCCTGATTTTTCACACTCGCTATCTGGTCACCCTACTGGCAATTAACCAATTTTTCAGTTCCTGCTCTGGGGCCTTTTTCTTAAAAGGCCGCGCTCTCTCTATGCACAATGGCGGGGGGATTGCCCAGGAAACTGTCAGTCAGGCTTCCCTAAGTTGACTTTGCCTCCTCCACAGCTAGAGCTTCTCGTCCATCCGGCCACAGATCCTCTCCCCCTCCCCCCCCGCCCACGGTACCCCAGAACCTCAGGTGGAGTCACTGATGTCCTTGGCTCCCAAAATGAATCACGTCTCAGCAGATCCACCATTGGCACGAGTTCAAACCTGCAAGTGACCCATGTCCCAGGCTGCAGGGGAAGAGGAAACCCCCCCCAGGGCCTCTGCCCATCTGACCTGGGGAGGGGGGGGGAATTCCTTCCTGACCCCACCTCTGGCACTCAGACCCACCAGCTGGACAGCTGGGAAAGGATTCTCTGTAGTAGCTCAGAGCCCTCCCCGTCTAGCGCCCCATGTCCAGCCATTGGGGATATTACCTAAGAGCAGACAAGGCTGGGCCACATGCCATTGCAGGCTGCCTCATGGTCTCCTCCTCCCCCCGCCCGCCCCCCCATCAGCCTCCTAGTCCCTTCAGCCACCATCAGCCTCCTGGTCCCCTCCCGCATCAATCTCCTGGTCCCCGCCCCCCACCCGCCTCATGGTTCCCCTCCCCTCGCTTCCACCTCTTTGTCCCCTCCCCTCAGCCTCATGATCCCATTCCGCCCCCCACCATCAACCTCATCGTCCTGTTCCACTCCCTACCCCCACCAGCCTCTGGGTCTCCTCCTGGCATCAGCCTCCTGGTCCCCTCCCTTCCATTTCCGAGGATTGGGTTTGGCTTTGAAAAGACAGAGGTAAAAACAAAATCCTGTATGTGCATCTGTCCCCTGCCCCCGTCTTGTGGTTGGGTTCGAACCCTGGCCCCTCAGTACCATCACCCAGACTGCGGGCACTGGCATGTCAGGACTAGCTGTTATCTCTGAGGGGAGAAGTGCTGGGTACACAGGTGGGCCAGGGCACCCAACCCAGCTGTCTCTCTTCCTCACCCCCAAGGAGGGGGCTCCTGCGCTGTGTGGTGCTCCCAGGGGAGATGAGACGCTGGCAGAGGGGTAAGCCTGGGCCCAGGGGTTCCCAGTGCAGTGTCCGGTGGTGGTGTGAGCCCAGCCTGGGAACTGCCCACATTTCAGGAGCCCCCACCCTGTAGCTCAAGCCTGGGCTACGTGGGAAGTGTTTGCTGCAGGTGTGAATTTAAAGTGACCCACTCAGACGGTGCCATCCCTGGGGACGCTCTTCGCACCCATACAGCTCTTGTCAACAGTTGGTTTCAACGTGCTACCCAAAGTAGGTCGGTGTCATTATCCCCAGGTGGGGAAACTGAGGCACCGAGGGGCAAAGTGACTTGCCCTGGGTAACACAGCAGGCCAGTGGCAGAGCCAGGAACAGCAATGAGTCTATCGACGAGGCTACGCTGAGGACACCGTCTCAGTGTATCCCTGCTCCACATGCAGTGTCTGTCCCAGTGCAACCACATGGGTTCAGGGCTGATTTTCACCAACTTAGTCGGGCACATCCCTACACTGGGACAAGGGGAGAACTCCCTCCCCATCCAGCATGGCAACAACTCTGCCAGGCCCAGCACATTATCCCAGTATAACTGCCCTCATCCTCACAGGGCTGGACGGCTTTCACTACACTGGGACGAGTTTCTGGTGTAGACAAGCCCTGAGCTCATGTCCCTGGGGAAGGGGGTTGAGATAAACCAAAGCCAGGTGCTCCTACCTCAGTGTCAGTGTGTGTGTGGGGCGGGGGTGGGGGGCAGGGAGGAGGGGACGGACTCCGCAAGGGCCATTCTAGGTCATTTCCCTGGCTAGGCAGGGCCTAGTTACACCTGTAGAACTGGTCAGACTCTCCCATGTAGACAAGGATCAGCCACATGGGAAGGGAATTTCTGGGAGACAAAGCAAAGGCCCAAGGGGTCCATTCAGCTGAACAGCAAAGATCTGCTGCAAACACTGGCGGGGGGAGAGCAGGTCACAAGAATTCTTTGTACTGGAGTGCGAGTCTGTCTCCGACACTGCCCCGCCCCACACACCTCTCTGCACTGCCAGCCCCCTTTCCACACCCTTCTCTCTGCACACGCACACCCCCACACCTCCAGCCCGCAGAGATACACAGGCCGGACTCAGATTGGGAGCTAGAGCTGCCCTACCGGGAACGTGGATTCTTCCAACCCCTTTCACAGATGCTCATCACCACCGGACCCAGCACAGCTGCAGCCTCCCCGTGCACCTCAAATGCACAACCGGGAGGCAGAGCCCCCCAACCCCACCCCCAAGGTCTGGGTGAACTTTCAGACAACAGCGGTTCTAATAACCCTAGTACGGGGCTTCTCAACCCTCGATCTCCAAGCTCCTCGCCCGGGCAGGAGCGCCCCTCTTTCGCCCAGGGCCAGATGGAGGCCCAGAGGGGGAGTTGCTTGCCCAGGGTTGGGGGGCTGAGCAAGGCCCAGTGGCAAAGAGAACCGGATTCCATGGGGGCTGATCTCCCCCTTACCCCCAGTTCTGCCAGGGCTGTTGGGGAGAGGCAGATGGGATGCCAGCCATGCCCAGGGCGGTGCTTGGCGAGCTCAGCCTGCTGGGGGAGGCTGACAAGCACTGGGCGACTGGGCCGGGGAACGCTGGGGGGAGCTGAGTTCTGCCTCCATTTCCAAGGGAGAAATGCCCCCCTTCCCCACTCTATAGGCAGCCAAAACAAAAGCGAAACTGCCGCTCCCTGGGAGCAGAGCAAACACCCTGGGGGCCCCAGCCACGCAGGGGACAAAGGGCTTCTGCGATCCGGTGCCCATCTATACTGAAGACAGCAGATTGATGCCCGAGCGCCAGGCCTGAGCACAGGACTTTGCCCTGCTCTGCCCGTAGGCTCCGCAGTGGCCTTGGGCACCTGCCTCTGCCCGGGCCGAGAGCAGAGCCCAGCCCTGCAGGGGAGGAGTGGCGGGAGGAGGCTTTTCTGGGCACTGACTGCGACAGGATCCAGCACAGGCTAATTTATGGTGTTGCCAACTGGCACAGCCTGGCCGCATGCCAAGCCACAGCCCAGCTGGCCACGGCTCTGCAGCAGCCCAGCCACGCTCCTGGCCCTCGCCTTCTGAAGCCACTTGCCCGGGGAAGAATCCCAGGCAGGAGAGCGGGCACTGGTGTACGTGGCTGTGCGAGGGGAAGGCATCAATGGACCCGACTCCTTGTGCTTGGCACTGGCCTGCTAAGCCCTGCACCGGGGGTGGAGGGCCCACGCATGGAGATAAAACTGCATCCAGCTAATCCCGGACTTCCCACCCCCAAACCCCTCCCCCCAGGAGCTGGTCCCATCAGGGTCAGCAACAAACCTCTGAACTCAGGAGGAGACACCTGGAGCTTCCATAGCTCAGCCCCCTATGCCCCTGGGGCTGCCAGGCCAGCCCAGAGCCCCTGAACCCCTCCCCTGCCCCCCAGCCAGCACACAGCCCCCTGAACGCCCCCTCACCCTCAGACCAGCACACAGCCCCCCTGAACTCCCTCCCGCACCACCCAGCCAGCACACAGCCCTTCTCAACCCAGACCAAAACAGAGCCCCCCACAGCTCAGGCCAGCACAGAGCCCCCCCCCCCATCCTCCTCTCCCCTAGTCCTGCACACAGCCCCCCTGAGCCCCCTTCCCGCACCCCCAGCCAGCACACAGCCCCCCTGAATCCCCCTCCCGCACCCCCTCCAGCCAGAACACAGCCCCCCCGAACCCCTCTCAACCCCGACCAAAACAGAGCCCACACACACAGGTCCAGGCCGGCACAGAGCCCCCCCCGGATCCCCCCCAGGCCGGCACAGAGCCCCCGCCGTCAGCGCCCCCCGGGGAGCCCCCAGCCCCTGACACCGTGACCCCAGGCTGCAGCAGCGGCACGGGGTGGGGGGCTCCCGGGCACCCCGAGCGGCTGCAACCCCCCCGGCCCGGCCCCTGGGGAGCCCAGCGCGGGTGTGGCCCTGCGACGGTCCCCGCTGCCCCAACCCTCGCCCCGAGCAGTGTGGAGCCGGTACCTGGGTCTGCATCGCGCCTCTGAGAGCGGCCCCTACGGCCGGGGCCCCCCGCGTCCGGCTCGGCAGGTGGCCACCCGGCGCCACCGGTCGCCACCGTCCCTTTGACCGCTGGGGCTGGGCGAGCAGCTCCGGGAACTCCTGGGCAGCGAGCCGGCCCCGCCCTCCCTTGGGGCAGGACAGGGGCGGGGAGCAGCCAGCGCTGAGCCGCCTGGGGTTATGGGGCAGGGAGCCACCCCCACGGAGCCGCCTGGGGCTAGGGGGCAGGGTGCTGTGGGCACTGAGCCGTCTGGGCTATGGGGCAGGATGGGGGGGGAAGTAGCCCTCACTAAGCCACCTGGGTTATGGGGCAGGACAGGGGCAGAAAGCAGCCAGCACTGAGCCACCTGGGCTATGGGGCAGGTAGCAGCCCGCACTGAGCCATGCCGGGCTATGGGGCAGGACAGGTGCGGAGATGCCCGCACTGAGCCATGCCGGGCTATGGGGCAGGACGGGTGTGGAGCTGCCCGCACTGAGCCATGCTGGGCTATGGGGCAGGACAGGTGTGGAGATGCCCGCACTGAGCCATGCCGGGCTATGGGGCAGGACAGGTGCGGAGATGCCCGCACTGAGCCATGCCGGGCTATGGGGCAGGATGGGTGTGGAGCTGCCCGCACTGAGCCATGCCGGGCTATGGGGCAGGATGGGTGAGGAGCTACCTGAGTTATGGGGCTCCCGCATAATGGTGTGAGCATGCACACAAAGACACACATATGCATGGACACAGATTTATGCTCATGTGGACATGCCCAGGGCACAAGCACAAACATGCCACACGCTCATGTACGCACATCTGCGCCCAGACACGCCCCCCCGTCAGGGGTCGGCTACAGTTGCTGCGAGTCCCTGGGTGCTCCCAATCCCCCACCCCTCAGCCAAGCTGTCTCCAGCTGCTCTCACCTCCCCCTTGTGTGGGTGTTTGTTGGTGGGGGGCGGGGAGCGTAGGGCCCATCACTGGTACCTGAGCCCCACAAATGGGAATGCCCTACATGCCCTGGAGGGGAGAAGCCTCACTGACCCCAGCACAGCCCCCAGCCGAGCCAGCCTCAGCTGCCCCCAGATCCAAAGGGGCCCTCAATTTGGGGTGCAGGTGACTGGGACCTTGGCTGATTTCCAGTGGGGCCACGCTGCAGGGTCATCTCCCCACATTCGGGTGCCCATATCCGGAGAGCGTCCCAGGGGCAGTCTGGACGAGGCCTGAATTCCTCACAGGGGAGGGTCGGAGCCAGAGTCTGAGCCCTGGGTGTGCACACAGGCGTGATAAGATCTGCAGAACCCTGGTGTCCTTTCTGTTTTGCCACAAGGCGCCATCTCTTGGGAACGCTTGGCTCCAAGAACCCCAGATTGGGACCACTCCCCTCTCAGAGCTGGAGCTCCCAGCCCCCCACTCTAACCACCAGACCCCACGCTGCTGTCAGAGCTGGGGCCAGAACCCAGGAGTCCTGGCTTTGAGCCCTCCTCCTTTAAAACCAATTGCCCCCACTTCCCTAAGCCAAGAAAGGAACCCGGTTGTCCTGACTCCAGGTCTCTGCCCACTCTAACCACTAGACCCCACTCCCCCGCCAGAGCTGGGTAGGGACCCGCCTGCACCCATAGATCACAGCCATCAAGTCAGCCGGTGGATTTTAGAGCACTTAGAAAACCCAGCTGGTGAACAGCGAGGAGCCTAGGGAAGGACAAGCCCTTCCCAGCCCCTTCTTGCCCGTCCCTGGAGCTAAGGCTGTGTCCACACGGCCACTTTCGGCACTAAAACTTTAGTCGTTCGGGGGTGTGAAAAAGCACCCCCCCCCCGTGCGACATGGACAGCGCTTTATGGCTATACAGCGACACCCCCCCCCCTCTCGTTCGGGGTGATTATTTTTGATCGCCGGGAGAGCTTGCCCCCGGCAATGGAGCGTGAGGACACTGCCCACGTCACAGCACTGCCGCGGCCATACCATAACGTAGGCAGCGTAGGCCCCACATCTGCGCCCTGCGATCGGGGCAGGCAGCACTCCAGGCTCTGCTTCCCCCCAAGGCCTGCCAGAGCTCCCAGCCAAGCCTGTGGGGCAGGAACTCTCCTTGTTCGGACTCGCCCAGAGGCCAGCAAAGCTCTCCGGGGAAACACCAAGTGTGTGTGTGGGGGGGGGGGGGGACGACGACACGGAGCGAACCCGTTTTCCAGCACACACCCGGGGATCGAACGGTGAAAACTCTGCCATGTCTCCCCCTGTTTGTGTCTAACAGGCACAACTGCAGCCCCCCACACACGCACATACCACAGCCCCGTGGGGCTCAACACCTTGGGGTGCCCCATGGAGGCCTCTAGACAAAGGGGAAGCCAGGTCGCCCCTCTGCAGCTTCCTGCCTGGCTCAGACGCCAGCTGTGCCCAGGCCAGCAATGGGCAGAGCACCTGTTGTGCCCAGGGCCACACAGGTCCTGAGGCTAGGAGCCCTGCCCAGAGGCTGTCCCCCAGCAGCAGGACAGGAGCCCTGCTGGCATGGCACTGGGACCCTGGGGGGCAGGGAGCCCGTGAGTCACATCCCCAAGCTCCGGAGGCGCCGACTGAGACCAGGAAATGACCCCCAGGCCGGAGGGCTGCAGACGGCAGGAAACGGGGCTGGCTCCCTCTGCGCTGAGCTGGCAGCCCGGGCAGGAGCCGGGGAGGGGGCAGCGGACCGCAGCACACAGGGCTCAAGTCCGCAGGAGGAAGGACTGGGGTCTCGCTGCTCTAGAAAGAGCTGGGGAGCCAGGACTCCTGGGTTCCATCTTCAGCTCTGGGAGGGGAGTGGGGTCTAGTGGTCAGAGCAGGGGCGTGGGAGTCAGGACTTCTGGCTTCTATCTCCAGCTCTGGGAGAGGAGTGGGGTCTAGCGTATGCCTACACTGCAAAAATAACTTCGCAGCAATGAGTCCCAGCGCCCAGGTCAATTGACTCGGGCTATGGGGCTAAAAATAGTCGTGTAGACTCTGAGCCCCACCCACCTCCCTGGGATTCAGACTACACTGCTGTTCTTGTCCTCACAGTCCGAGCCCCGTGAGCCGGGGTCTGTAGAGTGGGGTCTGAGACTCACGGCTGCAGCGTTTGTTCTTTGCCACTTAGACCTATCGTGGTGGCTTAGAGCAGGGGACAGGGACAGGACTCCTGGGTCTCCCCCCCACACACACCACCCCATTTGCCTTGCTTTGCAATCTGCAGTGACCCTCTGCCTGCCCCTCTCTGCATCAGGGACAGGAGTTAATTCTCCAGACCTGCTCCCTCGGGGCACCCTGGCGCCTCTGCTGAAAAGTGCCCGGCAGGGCTTGGGTTGTTGGGCCTGCTAGGGGCTGAGAGCCCCTGGCTGGGGGCCGAGGGGGTATTCCTCGCCCTAGAGCCTGCAAGGAGCCCAGCTGTCTCACTTCTTACTGCCACGCCAGCTGGCAGCTTTCTGTGCAAGTCTGGGCTACCCCGCACCAGTGGGGCAGAGGCACCGGCTCCTGCCATCAGGCTGGCAGGCGAGTAGATGCCCCTTTCCAGCCATACAAGAGACGAAGGAGACCCCTGCCCTGCGGAGCCGACAATCGGGGGCGGGGGCAGGGCACAGGGTATGGGAGTGGCTCTGGGGACAGTGACAGGGGCAGATTAGATGTGGGCTAGGACTGGGGAGGCCCCTCGGGAGAGGAACTGTCTGCCATGTGTTTGTACAGCACCTAGCACCAGGGGGGCGGGGGCTGATTTGTGGCTTCTGGGTGATACGGCATCACAGATCGTAATACAAATGTGCTCCCCCCACCCCATCCCCAATCCCCCCACACACACCCATGCCCCCGTCGCCCTTGCACCCCTCCCTGTCAGGAGCGGCTGCTCTGGGCTGACAGACAGGAGGCGCCCCCCTGAGGCCAGCACAGAAGCAGGGGCTGCAGAATGGCCCCCGGACAAGCCCAGGGACAGAGACCTTGCAGGGTGCCCAGGGAGAGGGGGGCAGACAGTGCATCTGGAGGGTAATACAGTAATTACCAGCAGCCAAAGCCAATGTGCCTGGAAGCTCTGCTCCCAAGGCAGGGCGAGCGGGGGTTCCCCTCTGCACAGCATGGGAGCAAAAGTCCAAAGGTCCAGGGATCAAACTCCTGCAGAGTCTGGCCACATTGCATGGTGAGGAACATTGACTGAGGTCTAGTGGTTAGAGCAGGGGGGCTGGGAGCAGGGACTCCTGGGTTCTAACCCAGCACTGGGATGGGAGCAGGCTCTAGTGGTTAGAGCAGGGGGGCCAGGAGCCTATCCCTGGCTCTGGGAGGGGAGTGGGGTCTAGTGGTTAGAGTGGGAAGCAAGGACTCCTGGGTTCTATTCTTGGCTCTGCAGCAGAGAAAGCGTCTGTAGACTTTTCTCCCCCTGTGACAAAGGGGCGCTGGCACTGGCTGGCCTCCTAGGGCCACGAGATTGGCAGGTGCCAGGTTTCCTGCCTCTACCCTGCTGTGGGGTCCTGGGTGAGTCCCTGAGCCTCAGGCTCCCCGGGGTCAAACTGTACTTTGGTGCTGGATGGGGATGGGCAAAGTTGGGAGAGAGAAGGGGGAAGGGGAGCAGAGAGATAAAAGAGAGGGGTAGTTGGTGGGGGGGCAAGAGCCAGAGGGATGGGGGGATGGGTGACAGATGGGAGGAGGGAGAAGAGGGATGTGGGGGTGGGGCAGCCATGGGGAACGGGGGATGTGAGGTGGGCAAGGGGGGCTGGGCAGGTACAGAGGGACATGGCCTAGCAGACACATGGACGGGGGAGGACCTGTTTTCCCTTCCCAGGGTCCCAGTCCCACTGGGCCCCCCCAAGGGATGCAGCACCAAGACAAGGCCAGTAGGTCCAGCCTGGCTGGGGAGCCAGCCCCACCCCGCAGGGACTGGCTTGAGATCAGGGACCTCCCGCCACAGGGCTGGCTGCTGCCGGGGCTTGTGCCCATCTGCCTCGTCAGGGGAGCCCTGCTTGGACCATACCAGGACCAGGCTGCGTTGGGCTTGCCAGGATGGTGAAGGCAGCAGCTGGGCAGAGACTTGGCTCATTCCCATTCACCTGGCACCAACAACTCCAATCAGCTGGACACGTACCCAGCACCGGCTCCGGCTCTCTCAGCCAGCAGGGCACGTACCCAGCACCGGCTCTGCACCCTGCTGCATCCCTGACAGTGGCTTAATGATCCTGACATACCACACAACCTGCCCCAGCCCTGTGGCACCCTGCTGTGAGGCTCACGGACACACAGAATCCTGGGGGAGAAGTGGGGTCTAGTGGTTAAAGCAGGGAGTTAAGCTGCAGGACTCCAGGGTTCTGATTCCTGGCTTAGTCCCTGACCTGCTGAGAGACACTGGACAGCTCTCTTCCCCTCCCTGTGCCTCAGTTTCCTCCCTCCAGTGGGACTGGTCCTGCCCGGCATCTGGGGATATTGGTGAAGCGCTTTGGGCCCCTTGGCTGGCTGGAGTGAGAGCTGGGCAGGGGCAGCGGGTGGGGGGAATGGGGATGGCGGCTCATGGGAGCAGGAGTCCCGCACACCCCCCTTACCGTGCTCTGAAGGTGACTCTGGGGCTCACTCCATCTCCTGCTTGCCGGGACACAGCCGCACTGGCCAGTGGCTCCGCAGTGAGCTGGACGCCTGGAGGAGATGGAGGGTGTCGGAGCGGGGGGGCTGGTTTCCTGAGAGGAAGCCCTTCCCTGTGGCCCTGGCTGGAAGCCTCCCACGCCGCAGCAGGGTAATCACCGGTTTTTCTGGGCTCGGGAGACTGCACCGGTGTCTGTCTGGAGAGCGGCTGCCCCCCCATGCCCCAGGGGAGCATCAGCACAGGGTTAGCTCTAGGGGGCGCTGCTGGGGGGCTGGCATCAACGTGGGACTGCGGATCTGGGGAGAGGCCAGTCGGGCTCCCAGGGGCCTGGTCCCAAGTGCAGCCACCGGTGCCGGCTCAGGCTGGGCCCAAAGAGCTGCCGTCGGGCTTGGGGTGCGTCACTCCTGGGTGCCAGAGAACGGGGCCCAAAGGAGCTGCCTTGGGCACCAGGGGAGGGCTGGAGCAACCCCAGGGCATTCTTTATGGTGCTTCCAGACACAGACCTGCAGCTCCCCCCAGTTCTCCGGCTCCCCTCACCACAGCCACCTCTCCAGCTCCATCCTCAGATCAGTTCGAGTCTGTGCCCCCCTGCTCCTGCTGGGAGGCTGGTCCAGACCTGCCCCCTCCATGGGGTGACAAACATCGATCCCTGGCCAGCTGCACTGGTGCCAACACTGTCCTTGCGCTTCACTAGCTCTGTGCCCGCCCTGGCGTTCACCCCTGCTCCGGGCAGCCAGCACTGCCAGCCAAAGAGCCCAGCTGTGCCCGTCTCCTGCTCTCCAATATTAATTATTGTCATGGCCGAGTGCCAAGGAGCCCGGCCCAGGACCCCGCTGTGCTCGGTGCTGTACAAACCCAGGACCAAGGCATGCATGGTGCCCGAACAGCCCAGCAGCCCGTCCCAGCATCTGCGCCGGTCTGAACTCCTCGTCCTTGCACAAGGGTGGCCAGATGGGTACAAGGGGTCCAGAGGGGCGTGACCACTGCCCTGTGCAATGGCAGCAGAGGGAAGGGCGACCTGGGTGGGAAGAGGGCACCCAGCAAAGGCCCCAGTGTGGGGCAGAGATGGGCTCTCCCCAACTGCAGGTAGCAAGGTCCCCTGGCCAGGGTTCCCACCTGCTCCCCCACACACACCATGCGAACCCCCATCGCCCCAGCCAGTGTCCAGCATTGGAGTCCCCCACAGGGTTGTGGTACATGAGGTACCCCCCTGAGCAGAGCCCATGAAGCCCCTGGTGCCCCTCCCCAGGCTGGTACTGCCCCAGCCCTCTGAGCTCCACCCTGCTGGGATAAAGGGCAGGTGCCCGTCTATCAAGGCTGATTCCCCACTCCGGCACTTTGAGTGCGGAAGGTGGGGACCCACAAGGATTCAAACAAAATTAATATTGGCCATTCCAGGCTGGTATCAAACTCCCACGGTTACAGCTTCTCTCTGACCTTGGATGGGGAGATGCTGCCACCACCCAAGTGCAAAAAAACCCCTTTTTAGAGAACCCAGAAAGGCGCATTGGGAATTCCTTCCTGTGGGATGCCCTCAAGCCCTTTCACACACCGGGAAGAGCTGAGACTGGAAAACAAAGGAAATCAACTGTTGCCACCAGCCAATGAAACAACATGCGCACAACCTCTTAGGACACAAACTCCCAGCCCTGTTCTTAACAAAAGGTAAATTTTATTAAAAAACAACAAGAAAGAAAATACATCGGGAAACTTTGTTTTTTTGAGAATTCAAAAAGCCTATTACAAAAATTCAGCATCAAGATCTCTCTCTTGAGGCCCAGCTTAAAGGTTACAAGCAAAACAAAAGCACCTGGGGTTAGCACAGAGCAGTCCACATGCCATAAGGAAGTAAAAGAGAGAAACCTGATGGCGTCTTCCTAGACATTCCCTGATCTACTTACATATTTGAGGTTTCAGATAAGTAGGTTTGAGGAACGATTTGATGATTTGTCATACCTGGTTTAAAGCTTCTTACATTGCCGCTCCGGGTCTCCTCTCTCCGGAGAACAACAGACAGACAGACAGACAAAGGGGAAGGTTTTTCCCAATTTTAAGAAGTTCTAGCCTTGCCATTGGCTCTTTTGGTCAGATGCCCACTCCCTTCCTTTATCTATGGGCTTTTTTACCCCTTTACAGGTAGAGCAAATAGAGAACAGCTACTAACAAGGATTTTGTAGCTAACTAGCTGGCTGGGTGTCCATAAAAGGGAGCTCCCCCCTCCCCCTTCACTTATCGCACCGTCCTGCACCAGGGGAGCTGCCCCTATTGGGCCACGTGGAGCTGGCATCATGTGACCATGGCCCCTTGGCTGCATTGCCAGGCTCACACCCTGCAAGGTGCCCACCGGCTGCTGGCCTCAGATAGCGACTCCAAGCCAGGGCAGCCAGAGCGGCACCGGGGCGAGAGACAGTCAGCCCCCTGAGCCTGGCCAAGCTGGGAACACAGAGGTGCCACCTCTCCTAGGCCCAGCCTAGCTTCCATGCTAGAGCATTGGCCCAGCACAGGGCCTGTAGTCCGATGCCTGGGGGCACCACAGTTTGGCTCAGGACACAGACGCCTCAGCCACGAGCTTATCCCAGCTTTGCCAAGGTGGGGGGATCGGGATGGTGGAACTCAGAGCACCTGCTCCAAAACCCCAGGACCCTTGAAGGAGACTCACCATCGCACATGGGACCTATGACACACAGACCCACCCAGCAGAGTTGGATGTTGTGCTCATGGCACCCCGGGTCAGGGTTTCCCGTTTAAAGCCGAGATGCCAGCTCTTCATTCTGGGTGCCTCGTCCCCAACGGGCAGCGCTCCCTGGCTGGGCAGGGAACTCCAAGGAAACCTGCATCTCCTCCGCTGCAGTGTCATTAAGCGACAGGCCTGGGAGGGACTGTCTGCTTTGGTGCCGAGCGTGGGACCGACCTGGGAGCCTGCGCAATGCTGAGTGTGTCCTGGATTCTGGGTCTCCAGCCCCGGCCCTCGGCCGGTAGGTTTGTGCGAGGCTGGTTTTGCAGAGCCCGCTGCGATGGTCTTTGTTGTATTGTGCTCAGCAGCACTTTGGTGAAGGGAGCCAGGCGGGGCACTGGCTTGCAGGGGGTATTTGGTGGAGGCTAGCAGACAGGTGTGGGGCTCGGGGGAGACCCAGCCTGTGTCCGCTCACCAGATCTGAGCTGTCCAGCCTCCTTCTCTCGGGTGCCTTGCTGGGGGTCTGGCTGCCTCAGGGCCAGGGAGCTACAGAGCCTTTGGGCTGGAGGGCCCAGCATGAGTCCAGCCTGTGCAGCAGGGAGTGAAGGGTGGCCCCATCGGTAGTGTGCAGGCATTGGCTGGGATCCCTTTGACCAGTTGGTGAAGCCTGTAGGGGCACGCGCTGGGTGAGCGGCCAGGCCTGCGGTGTTGCGTAGTTGGTGAACACGGTTGCTTGGGATCTGTGTGGCGCCTCCCAGCTACGGCTATGGGCAAAGGGCAGAGACACCGTGCCCACCTCGGGGGGCCTCACGTGGGGATGAGGGTCTCAGGCCATGTGTCCCAGGCCCAGCAGTGAGGCAGAGACCGGCTGGGCCCTTGGGAGCGATCCTGGACCACCCCCAGATTGGGCTGGGCCATGTGGGGTGGGGCCAGGGCACAGGGAGCTCCAGGGCTGGTCCGTGCAGGGGGGGCATAGGGAGCTCCAGGGCTGGGCTATGTGGGGGGGGGGAACTACAGGCAGAAGGGGTGGGGAGGGGCCCCCACTTGCTCTGACCCAGGACCCCAGAAAGGCTTTACTCTCCCTCTGGGCAGGCAGGCCATGAGGAGACCCAGAACCCTGGAGGGAAGTCCTGCTCATATGCAAATCATAGAATCATAGAATATCAGGGTTGGAGGGGACCTGAGGAGGTATCTAGTCCAACCTCCTGCTCAAAGCAGGACCGATCCCCGACTAAATCATCCCAGCCAGGGCTTTGTCAAGCCTGACCTTAAAAACTTCTAGGGAAAGAGATTCCACCACCTCCCTAGGTATCGCATTCCAGTGTTTCACCACCCTCATAGTGAAAAAGTTTTTCCTAATACCCAACCTAAATCTCCCCCACTGCAACTTGAGACCATTACTCCTTGTTCTGTCATCTGCTACCACTGAGAACAGTCTAGAGCCATCCTCTTTGGAACCCCCTTTCAGGTAGTTGAAAGCAGCTATCAAAACCCCCCTCATTCTTCTCTTCCGCAGACTAAACAATCCCAGTTCCCTCAGCCTCTCCTCATAAGTCATATGTTTCAGTCCCCTAATCATTTTTGTTGCCCTCTGCTGGACTCTTCCCAATTTTTCCACATCCTTCTTGTAGTGTGGGGCCCAAAACTGGACACAGTACTCCAGATGAGGTCTCACCAATGTCGAATAGAGGGGAACGATCACGTCCCTCGATCTGCTGGCAATGCCCTTACTTATACATCCCAAAATGCCATTGGCCTTCTTGGCAACAAGGGCACACTGTTGACTCATATCCAGCTTCTCGTCCACTGTAACCCCTAGGTCCTTTTCTGCAGAACTGCTGCCGAGCCATTCGGTCCCTAGTCTGTAGCGGTGCATGGGATTCTTCTGTCCTAAGTGCAGGACTCTGCACTTGTCCTTGTTGAACCTCATCAGATTTCTTTTGGCCCAATCCTCCAATTTGTCTAGGTCCCTCTGTATCCTATCCCTACCCTCCAGCGTATCTACTTCGCCTCCCAATTTAGTGTCATCTACAAACTTGCTGAGGGTGCAATCCACACCATCCTCTAGATCATTTATGAAGATATTGAACAAAACCGGCCCCAGGACTGACCCCTGGGGCACTCCGCTTGATACCGGCTGCCAACTAGACATGGAGCCATTGATCACGCCCGTTGAGCCTGACAATCTAGCCAGCTTTCCATCCACCTTATAGTCCATTCATCCAGCCCATACTTCTTTAACTTGCTGGCAAGAATACTGTGGAAGACAGTGTCAAAAGCTTTGCTAAAGTCAAGGAACAACACGTCCACTGCTTTCCCTTCATCCACAGAGCCAGTTATCTCATCAGAGAAGGCAATTAGATTAGTCAGGCATGACTTGCCCTTAGTGAATCCATGCTGACTGTTCCTGATCACTTTCCTCTCCTCTAAGTGCTTCAGAATTGATTCCTTGAGGACCTGCTCCAAGATTTTTCCAGGGACTGAGGTGAGGCTGACTGGCCTGTAGTTCCCAGGATCCTCCTTCTTCCCTTTTTTAAAGATGGGCACTACATTAGCCTTTTTCCAGTCATCTGGGACCTCCCCCGATTGCCATGAGTTTTCAAAGATAATGGCCAATGGCTCTGCAATCACATCCGCCAACTCCTTTAGCACTCTCGGATGCAGCACATCCAGCCCCATGGACTTGCGCTCGTCCAGCTTTTCTAAATAGTCCCGAACCACTTCCTTCTCCACAGAGGGCTGGTCACCTTCTCCCCATGCTGTGCTTCCCAGTGCAGTAGTCTGGGAGCTGACCTTATTTGTGAAGACAGAGGCAAAAAAAGCATTGAGTACATTAGGTTTTTCCACATCCTCTGTCACTAGGTTGCCTCCCTCATTCAGTAAGGGGCCCACACTTTCCTTGACTTTCTTCTTGTTGCTAACGTACCTGAAGAAACCCTTCTGGTTACTCTTAACATCTCTTGCTAGCTGCAACTCCAGGTGTGATTTGGCCTTCCTGATTTCACTCCTGCAAGCCCGAGCAATATTTTTATACTCATTCTTGGTCATTAGTCCAATCTTCCACTTCTTGTAAGCTTCTTTTTTGTATTTAAGAGCAGCAAAGATTTCACTGTTAAGCCAAGCTGGTCGCCTGCCATATTTACTATTCTTTCTACACATCAGGATGGTTTGTCCCTGTAACTTCAATAAGGATTCTTTAAAATACAGCCAGCTCTCCTGGATTCCTTTCCACCTCATGTTATTCTTCCAGGGGATCTTGCCCATCAGTTCCCTGAGGGAGTCAAAGTCTGCTTTTCTGAAGTCCAGGGTCTGTATTCTGCTGCTCTCCTTTCTTCCTTGTGTTGGTCGAGTTCAGGATCCTATCTCATGGTCACTGCCTCCCAGGTTCCCATCCACTTTAGCTTCCCCGACTAATTCTTCCCGGTTTGTGAGCAGCAGGTCAAGAAGAGCTCTGCCCCTAGTTGGTTCCTCCAGCACTTGCACCAGGAAATTGTCCCCTACACTTTCCAAAAACTTCCTGGATTTTCTGTGCACTGCTGTATTGCTCTCCCAGCAGATATCAGGGTGATTGAAGTCTCCCATGAGAACCAGAGTCTGCGATCTAGTAACTTCTGTGAGTTGCTGGAAGAAAGCCTCATCCACCTCATCCCCCTGGTCCGGTGGTCTATAGCAGACTCCCACCATGACATCACCCTTGTTGCTCATGCTTCTAAACTTAATCCAGAGACTCTCAGGTTTTTCTGCAGTTTCATACTTGAGCTCTGAGCAGTCATACTGCTCCCTTACATACAGTGCAACTCCCCCACCTTTTCTGCCCTGCCTGTCCTTCCTGAACAGTTTATATCCATCCATGACAGTACTCCAGTCATGTGAGTTATCCCACCAAGTCTCTGTTATTCCAATCACATCATAATTCCTTGTCTTTGCCAGGACTTCCAGTTCTCCCTGCTTGTTTCCCAGGCTTCGTGCATTTGTATATAGGCACTTGAGGTAACCTGCTGATTGCCCCTCTTTCTCAGTATGAGGCAGGAGCCCTCCCCTCTCACGCGCTCCTGCTCATGCCTCCTCCCGGTATCCCACTTCCCCACTTACCTCAGGGCTTTGGTCTCCTTCCCCCGGTGAACCTAGTTCAAAGCCCTCCTCACTAGGTTAGCCAGCCTGCTTGCGAAGATGCTCTTCCCTCTCTTCGTTAGGTGGAGCTCGTCTCTGCCTAGCACTCTTCCTTCTTGGAACACCATCCCATGGTCAAAGAATCCAAAGCCTTCTCTCCGGCACCACCTGCGTAGCCATTCGTTGACTTCCACGATTCGACGGTCTCTACCCAGGCCTTTTCCTTCCACGGGGGGGATGGACGAGAAGACCACTTGCGCCTCAAACTCCTTTATCCTTCTTCCCAGAGCCACGTAGTCTGCAGTGATCCGCTCAAGGTCATTCTTGGCAGTGTCATTGGTGCCCACGTGGAGAAGCAGGAAGGGGTAGCGATCCGAGGGCTTGATGAGTCTCGGCAGACTCTCCATCACATTGCGAATCTTAGCTCCTGGCAAGCAGCAGACTTCTCGGTTTCCCCGGTCGGGGCGGCCAATAGATGACTCAGTCCCCCTGAGGAGAGAGTCCCCAACCACCACCACCCGCCTCCTTCTCTTGGAAGCGGTGGTCGTGGAACGCCCAACCCTAGGACAGTGCATCTCATGCCTTCCAATCAGCAGTCTCCTTCTGCTCCCTTCCCTCAGACGTATCATCTGGTCCACTCTCCGCTTTAGTACCGGTGGAGAGAACATGAAAACGGTTGCTCACCTGTATCTGCCCTGCTGGTACATGGACGTTCCCCTTTCTTCTTCTGGAGGTCACATGCTGCCAAATTTCTTCACCGTCCTGTCCCCGCTGCGCAGCCTGCTCTGAATCTTCAGAACCTTGTGCCCGTAGAAGCCTATCCTGACGTCCGTCCAGGAAATCTTCAGTTTCTCTTATGCACCGCAGGGTCGATACCTGTTGCTCCAGACCTTGAACCTTCTCTTCCCGTATGGAGACCAGCTTGCACTTGGTACAGACAAAGTCGCTTCTGTCCTGTGGGAGAAACACAAACCTGGCACATCCAGTGCCGGTCACAACAGCTGAACACCCCCCTTCCATGTTACCTTCCTTCTACGAGCTTCCTCAGAAGTTGCAGTGACTACTCAGAGAAGCCGGCCAGATGGCAGCCTCAGCGGGCTCTCCCCGGGCGAACTCCCAGGCGAACTCCTGCTGGTCGCTGCCGACTGACGTGCAAATTAGCTCATTGAAATAATGTAGCGACCAAGTGGCAGGTGTCTGTCGACACCTCGTTCCTGGCCCTCTGCTGCCCCCCTGTGGCCATCCCCAGCGCGGGCAGCGCAGCTGGGTGCCCTGGGTGTGACACTTTCTTTGGGGCAGGGGAGCAGAGGGGGGTGAGGGGTGGGGCTGAGGGGAGTGAGTAGGGGGACTGGCAGAGTGGGGCAGGCAGGGGGCTGGGAACCTGGTGCGGGCAGGGCAGTTGGCAGACTGGGGTGGGCCAGGATCCCCCTCAGGTCCCGCTCAGTGGGGCCACATGCAGTGGCAGGGTCCCCTCTCCCCTCTGTGTGTGCTGCTGCCTGGCCTAGCTAGAGGGGACCAAGAGTCTGCCAGGGTATGGCAGGCTGGATGGGCCCCTCGCTCTGCCCCTGTGCGATGCAGGAGGGCTAGGCCCAGGGGCCTGCTCCAGGCAGTGGGGGGTGGGCACTGGGCTAGGACCCTGTTCAGGGCATGTCCCTTCTCGAGCCCCACTCAGCCACATTTCCTGAGCCTTATAGAAATTGTACGTTTGTAGGTGGTTCATGGAGCCTGACGGTCATCTGCACCCATGCTGGAGCCCTGGGCACCACCTGGCCTGCCTCAGCCCCCTGCACCTTCCGCCCCAAGCCAGCGCTGCCAGCGCCCTCCCTGGCACCATCTTCCTGACCCGCCCCCCACCCTGAGCACCATCTGCACTGTCAGAGCCCCTGCTAACTGGGGTGTGTAACCTATCACTTAAATCAGCCTCTGGACCACAGAGCTGGAGGACTGACGATTTTTTAAAAGGCTCTAGAGGCAATCCTGGCAATTACAGGCCGGTGAGCGTAACTTTCAGTACCGGGCAAACTGCCTGAAACTACAGTAAAGAACACACAGAAAAACACGATGTGCCGGGAAAGAGTCAACACGACTTTTGTAAAGGGAAATCATGCCTCACCCATCCATTCAAATGGTCTGAGGGAGTCAACATATATGAGGACAAGGGTGATCTGGTGGCTAGAATTTACTTGGACTTTCAGAAAGCCTTTGACAACATCCCTCACGAAAGGCTCATAAGCACATGGGATAAGAGGGAAGGTCCTCTCATGGATCCGTAAGTGGTGAAAAGATAGGAGACAAAGGGTAGGAATAAATGGCTAATTTTTCAGAATGGAGAGAGGTAAATAGTGGTGTCCCTCAGGGGTCTGTACCAGGTCCAGTGCTATTCAACGTATTCATAATTGATCTGGGAAAAGGGGTGAACAGTGAGGTGGTAAAATTTGCTGATGTTACAGAATTACTCCAGGTAGGTAAGTCCCAGGCAGACTGAGAAGGGTTACAAAAGGATCTCTCAAATAAGTGCAAAGTGATGCCCACTGGAAAACATAATCCCAACTCTACATACACAGCGATGGAGTGTAAATTATCTGTTTCCACTCAAGAAAGAGATAGCTCAGTGGTTTGAGCATTGGCCTACTAAACCCAAGGTTGTGAGCTCAATTCTTGAGGGGGCCATTTAGGGATCTGGGGCAAAAATTGGGGATTGGTCCTGCTTTGAGCAGGGGGTTGGACTAGATGACCTCCTGAGGTCCCTTCCAACTCTGATATTCTGTGATTCGTTAACATTAGCACCTTGGAGCCATAGTTCCCTGAACACATCTGCTCGATGGGCAGCATCAGTCAAAACCACGAGCAGTGTTAGGAACCAGAAGGAAAAGGAGGAAATACAACAGAAAATATCATAATGTCTCTATATAAGTCCATGGTATGGCCACACCTTGAATCCTGCGGGCAGTTCTGGTCGCCCCAACTCAAGCTATATTAGAAAGGAATTGGAAAAGGTTCAGAAAAGGGCAACAAAAATGAGCAGGGGAATGGAACAGCTTCTACATAAGGAGAGATTACAAAGACCGGGACTGTTCAGCTTGGAAAAGAGACGACTACAGGGGGACATGATAAAAGTCAATAAAATCATGACTGGGGTGGAGAAAGTGAACAGGGACGTGTTATTCACTCCTTCACATCACACGAAAACCAGGGGTCACCCGATAAAATTAGCAGGCAGCAGGTTGAAAAACAAACAAAGGGAAGTATTTCTTCACACAACACACATTCACCCTGTGGAACTCCTTGGAATTAGTGGGGGAAGCAAAAGTGGATGGGAATCTGGGAGGCAGTGACCATGAGTTGGTTGAGTTCAGGATCCTGACGCAGGGAAGAAAGGTAAGCAGCAGGATACGAACCCTGGACTTCAGGAAAGCAGACTTCGACTCCCTCAGGGAACGGATGGCCAGGATCCCCTAGGGGACTAACTTGAAGGGGAAAGGAGTCCAGGAGAGCTGGCTGTATTTCAAGGAATCCCTGTTGAGGTTACAGGGACAAACCATCCCGATGAGTCGAAAGAATAGTAAATATGGCAGGCGACCAGCTTGGCTTAATGGTGAAATCCTAGCGGATCTTAAACATAAAAAAGAGGCTTACAAGAAGTGGAAGATTGGACATATGACCAGGGAAGAGTATAAAAATATTGCTCGGGCATGTAGGAATGATATCAGGAGGGCCAAATCGCACCTAGAGCTGCAGCTAGCCAGAGATGTCAAGAGTAACAAGAAGGGTTTCTTCAGGTATGTTGGCAACAAGAAGAAAGCCAAGGAAAGTGTGGGCCCCTTACTGAATGAGGGAGGCAACCTAGTGACAGAGGATGTGGAAAAAGCTAATGTACTCAATGCTTTTTTTGCCTCTGTTTTCACTAACAAGGTCAGCTCCCAGACTACTGCACTGGGAAGCACAGCATGGGGAGAAGGTGACCAGCCCTCTGTGGAGAAGGAAGTGGTTCGGGACTATTTAGAAAAGCTGGACGTGCACAAGTCCATGGGGCCGGACGAGTTGCATCCGAGAGTGCTGAAGGAATTGGCGGCTGTGATTGCAGAGCCATTGGCCATTATCTTTGAAAACTTGTGGCGAACGGGGGAAGTCCTGGATGACTGGAAAAAGGCTAATGTAGTGCCCATCTTTAAAAAAGGGAAGAAGGAGGACCCTGGGAACTACAGGCCAGTCAGCCTCACCTCAGTCCCTGGAAAAATCATGGAGCAGGTCCTCAAAGAATCAATCCTGAAGCACTTGCATGAGAGGAAAGTGATCAGGAACAGCCAGCATGGATTCACCAAGGGAAGGTCATGCCTGACTAATCTAATCGTCTTTTATGATGAGATTACTGGTTCTGTGGATGAAGGGAAAGCAGTGGATGTATTGTTTCTTGACTTTAGCAAAGCTTTTGACACTGTCTCCCACAGTATTCTTGTCAGCAAGTTAAGGAAGTATGGGCTGGAAGAATGCACTATAAGGTGGGTAGAAAGCTGGCTAGATTGTCGGGCTCAACGGGTAGTTATCAATGGTTCCATGTCTAGTTGGCAGCCGGTATCAAGTGGAGTGCCCCAAGGGTCGGTCCTGGGGCCGGTTTTGTTCAATATCTTCATAAATGATCTGGAGGATGGTGTGGATTGCACTCTCAGCAAATTTGCGGATGATACTAAACTGGGAGGAGTGGTAGATACGCTGGAGGGCAGGGATAGGATACAGAAGGACCTAGACAAATTGGAGGATTGGGCCAAAAGAAATCTGATGAGGTTCAATAAGGATAAGTGCAGGGTCCTGCACTTAGGACGGAAGAACCCAATGCAGAGCTACAGACTAGGGACCGAATGGCTGGGCAGCAGTTCTGCGGAAAAGGACCTAGGGGTGACAGTGGACGAGAAGCTGGATATGAGTCAGCAGTGTGCCCTTGTTGCCAAGAAGGCCAATGGCATTTTGGGATGTATAAGTAGGGGCATAGCGAGCAGATCGAGGGACGTGATCGTTCCCCTCTATTCGACATTGGTGAGACCTCATCTGGAGTACTGTGTCCAGTTTTGGGCCCCACACTTCAAGAAGGATGTGGATAAATTGGAGAGAGTCCAGCAAAGGGCAACAGAAATGATTAGGGGTCTGGAACACATGAGTTATGAGGAGAGGCTGAGGGAGCTGGGATTGTTTAGCCTGCAGAAGAGAAGAATGAGGGGGGATTTGATAGCTGCTTTCAACTACCTGAAAGGGGGTTCCAAAGAGGATGGCTCTAGACTGTTCTCAATGGTAGCAGATGACAGAACGAGGAGTAATGGTCTCAAGCTGCAGTGGGGGAGGTTTAGATTGGATATTAGAAAAAACTTTTTCACTAAGAGGGTGGTGAAACACTGGAATGCGTTACCTAGGGAGGTGGTAGAATCTCCTTCCTTAGAGGTTTTTAAGGTCAGGCTTGACAAAGCCCTGGCTGGGATGATTTAACTGGGATTTGGTCCTGCTTCGAGCAGGGGGTTGGACTAGATGACCTTCTGGGGTCCCTTCCAACCCTTATATTCTATGATTCTATGATTCTATGTTGTGAAGGCCAAAGCTATAACTGGGTTATAGAATAAGACAAGGTCATTGTGAGACAGTGGGAATTTTCATAATATTTTGGATGACTATTGAGTGCGCCTCAGTTTCCTCTATGTGGTGCATGCTGAACTAGGTCGGAGAGGGAAGTGGTTTACTCTTTACAGAGACCCAGAAATACAGGCGTGACTGAGGCCTAGCTGCTCAGGGCCTAGGCCCCCTGACCATGGAGAGTCTCAGAAGACACTGGCCATTCCAATTGCCCGGACATTTGGCACCTAGCAACAAATGACCATGGATGGCCCACCCTCCGCAGGAAGCCAGCTGGGTGTGACCAGCTGGAGAGCAAAGGACGGGGGAGGGGCCAGGTGAGGTTGTTAAGTGTGGGCTGCTGGAGGGAAGAAAGCTTCTGGACTGGGCCTATAGAGGGGTCAGAGGAGGGCTCTGGGCTGACCCAAATGGACGTTGCTGTAACTTTCTGTTCTCCATGTTCCCTAAGGACTTTCTACACTGTGCTCCAGACATCCAATAAACCCTCCTGCTTCTCCAGCACTGGTGGAGGGTCACTCCCAAGGCAGGGAGTCGGGGTGCTTTGCTCCCTTGGGGTGTGTGAGTCTCCCCAGGTGTCCAACTCAGGTGGACTCACCGCAGGGAGCTCAGGGAGAGAAGCGGGGGGCTGAAGGCTCTGAGGCTTGGTCCCAGGGGGCGGTGAAGCCACAGGGCTTACCCCTAAGGGGGCTGACACACTGAACGGGTCCTCCCAGGGACGGTTCCAGACCTAGACAAGAGCACCGAACCTGCGGATCCATGACAGTCATGGAGGATAGGTCCATCAATGGCTGTTAGCCAAGATGGTCAGGGAAGCAACCCGATGCTCTGGGCATCCCTAGCCTCTGCCTGCCAGAAGCTGGGACTGGACGACAGGGGACAGATCACTGGATAATTGCCCTGGTCTGTTCATTCCCTCCAAAGCACTTGGCATTGGCCACTGTCAGAAGACAGGACACTGGCCAGATGGACCATTGGTCTGACCTGCTGTGGCTGTCCTTATAGAATCATAGACCCACAGCGTTAGAAGAGACCATAAGGGTCTAATCCCAAGACAGATGGATCCCCAGCCTCCATGCCTGGGGGGTGACTTTACTTTCTCTCCTGGGGACTGTGGGAGGCATGGTGGCGGTGTGGCCAGCAGCCCCATTGCCAGGCTTCACCAACTCCAAAATGTGAAGGTCAGAAGGGTTCATTAGGATGATCTAGTGCCGCTGGCTCTCAACCTTTCCAGCCTACCTCAGGTGACAGCTTTCTTCTGTCCAGGTGGGTGCTCTACCCCTGCTCTGAGGCCCCACCCCCACTCCCACCCCCTCCCCCAAGGTCCCACCCCTGCTCTTCCTATTCCCACCCCAACTCTGCCTGCCGCTGAGCATCTGATTGGCGGTAACCGGCAGGATCCACCGAACAGCTGATCCACGGGTGGCTGGTGGGTGGTGAGCTGTGGGTGGGTGCTCCAGCTACGCAGCCTGCTGTCCCCCTTTCAGGAGGCTGATTGCAAGTGTGGTGAAACTTGGGGATACAAGACAACTTGCTTACAAAATCAGACATCAAAATACCAAAGTGTCACAGCCACACTGTTACTGAGCAATCGCTGACTCTCTCATTTGTACCATATCATTATAAAATAAATGGATTGGAATATAAATACTGTCCTTACGTTTCAGTGTACCGTATATAGAGCAGTACAAACAAGTCATTGTCTGTATGAAATTTTAGTCCGTACTGACTTTGCTGGTACTTTTTCTGTAGCCTGTTGTAAAACTAGGCAAATATCTGGATGAGTTGACGGACCCCCTGGAAGACCTCGGCAGACCCCCCAGGGCTATGCATACCCCTGGTTGAGAACCACTGCTCTAGTCTGGCCCCTGGCACAGCACTGGTCACAGTGAGTCCGGCATCCCACCCAGCACTTCCCCAGCGGGCCTTTCACAAAGAAGCCCCCAGCCTCCGTACAAAGCCCCAGGTGCTGTCATATGCCCCAGGTTGCGGGGGTCTGCTCCAGGAGCTCATTCCCATCCGCCTTACAGCAACACCTTATTTCAAACCTAGATTTGTTTTGCACCATCAGGTCTGGGTCTGCTGCTGTCTGCTGGGTTGCAGAGCTCTCTGCTCTCCGAACCCTGCTCCCCAGGGTGGTGCTGGCAGGCCAGGAGCCTTGTGCCTCTGACCCTTCTCTGGGACAAACTACCCAGATCCAGCCCCTTCAGCCTCATCCAGCCCTTGCATCCTTCCAATAGCTCTTCTTCGATTTATCAGTGCTTTGTCTGACATGTTACCACCAGAGCCGGACGCAGGATCCAGTGATGGTCTCACCAGTGCTGTATCCTCCCTGCTCCTGCTCATCCACCCCGGCTCATCCACCCACGACCCCCCAAGTCTTTTGCAGAGTCCCTGCTTCCCAGGACACGGCCTCCACCCCAGACGAGTGGCCAACACCCTTTTCCCTTTGATTATGACTTTGCCGTTGGCTTTTAAACCTGTTTGGTCCCAGGGCACCAACAGCCCAGGTGATCCCGATCACACCGTGAGACTGAGCTGTCCACACCACCCTGCACCGCTCTGCGTGTCCTTTGTAACCTCGCCAGCAGCTGTCAGATATTTTCTTCCCGATCATCAATAAAGCTCCTGACCTGCATCAGGCCAGGAGCGGAGCCCCACAGGATCCCACCAGACTTGCCCCAGGGGTGACGGCTCCCCATTCCCAGATCAGGGCCGGCTCTAGGTTTTTTGCTGCCCCAAGCAAAAAATTTGCCGCCTGAAGCTCTGAGAGCGCAACTGCCCCAGCCAAAAAAATAAATAAATAAAAAAGGGGTGGCCCCTGGAACCGCCCCAAGCACGTACTTGCTTGGCTGGTGCCTAGAGCCGGTCCTCTCCCAGATACGCTTTGCTCTTTCCCCGAGTCAGGGTTCGAGCCCATCCGTGGGGGTGACCCTGGCTTTGCAGAGTGCAAATGCTTTCCTGGGTGGGTGCGTGGGACCCAGGCTGGCTCTGTTCTGTCCGCTGGCCGGCCCTGAGGTTATTCGGCCAGTGGCGGGTGTCAGCCCAAGGAAGCACCAGGGCACACAATGGGCCTGTGTGTCATGGATGCCCATTATCTCCGCGATGCTGCTCAGCAGGAGGAAACTAGCCAGAGGGACTTTATTTACTGCTCAGGCACTTGGCAGACAATAGCCCCAGCTGTTGGCTCGCCAGCCCCAAACAAGGGCACCAGTCAGTGGGGCATAGCCAGCCTGAAGTCAGAACAGCTCCCTGGTCCTCTGCCCTGGCTCCCAGACAGCTGGACTTGTGTCGGCCTGAGATGGGGGAGACATGGCCCTGGGGAACGAAGCCACCCCTTGGCAGTGCCAGGGACATCCTGCAGGGATGGGCGCTGCCAGGGGGATCCTGCAGGGATGGGCGCTGCCAGGGGGAGGAATCCTGCAGGGACGGCACCCAGGCAGCTGGGACCCGCATCTCCAGGTCCTGTAGTCACTGCGCCCTGCACCATACAGCCTGGCCCTCGTTGCAAATCCACTCCGCTCTCTTCACCCACTGCCCCGTCATGCCTCAGGCCTGGTCTACACTACAAAGTTAGGTCGACATATGCCGCGTTAGGCTGAGTTAATAACATCTGTGTCTACGCTACCGCGTCCCTTCCGCCAACCTAAAGAGCTTGTAAAGTCGACTTCCGTACTCCACCTCCGCGAGCAGCGTAGCACTTCCGTCGACATCCACGAGCCAACATGGGGATAGCGTAGAGCCTGTAGACACCGCGTCGTACAATTCGAATGAATTGGTGTCCCACAGTGCTCTGCTGCGTCCGCTCTGGAGAGCGCTTTCAATTCCACTGCACTTCAGCCAGGTACACAGGAAACAGCCACCCCCCTGTTAAAGCCCTGACTTTAAATTCCTGTTTGATGGGGCTGGGGGAGCAGCTCGTCTGCACAGCGGCCCATGGATGCTCAAGGCCACAAACGAGCCCCAGCATGGAGCGCAGAGGAGGTGCTGGATCTTATCGCTGGGTGGGGAGAAGATCCCGTACGGGCAGAGCTCCGAACCAGCAGAAGAAACGCTGGCATCTATGCGGGGCCTCACAGAAGGGATGGAGTCGAGGACCCACAGAAAAAAAGGGAAGTCGGCGCCTATGGACCCGGGAGTCCTCCCTTGGACTCTCTAAGCAGCTTTCATGGAGGTACTGTGCAGTCTCTGCGGCAGGTTTCTGGGAAGGGCTGCCTTATTTCATCCCCCACGGTAGGGCACTTTCCCACGCCGCTCCCGTATGAACTCTTCTGGCATCATTGCAGCATGAGGACCAGGTCTGTGCCCAGACACCACCAGCATCTGCTCCCTTTCCGCCTCTGTTACCCTCAGGAGAGCGATATCGCATAGGGCAGGGGTGGACAAACTTTTTGGGCCGAGGGCCACAGCTGGATGGGGAAATTGTATGCAGGGCCGGGGCAGGGGGTTGGGGTGCGGGAGGGGGTGCGGTGTGTGCAGGAACGGGCTCAGGGCAAGGGATTGGGGAAGGGGAGGGGTGCGGGGTGTAGGATGGGGCTCAGGGAAGGGGATTGGGGTGCAGGAGGGGTGCAGGGTGTGACAGGGGGCTCAGGGCAGGGAGTTGGGGTGCAAGAGGGGTGCAGGGTGTGACAGGGGGCTCAGGGAAGGGGATTGGGGTGCAGGATGTGACAGGGGGCTCAGGGAAGGGGATTGGGGTGCAGGAGGGGTGCAGGGTGTGACAGGGGGCTCAGGGCAGGGAGTTGAGGTGCAGGAGGGGTGTGAGGTGCAGGCAGGGGGCTTAGGGCAGGGAGTTGAGGGGTGGGGTACAGGAGGGGCTCGGGCTCCGGCCTGGCACAGCTTACCTAAAGTGGCTCCGGTGGCAGCCGGCAAGCACTAGGGCCAGGGCAGGCTCCCTGCATGCCTGCCCTGTCCCCCACACAGCGCCACTCCGGGAAGCACGTCCCTGCGCAGCCCCTTGGGGAGGGGTGGGGCACAGGGCTCTGTGCGTTGCCCTTACCACGCCTCCAGGTACCTCCCCCGAAGCTCCCATTGGCTGTGGTTCTCCGTTCACAGCCAGTGGGAGCTTGGGGGGGGGGGCGGTGCCTGGAGGCAAGGGCAATGCACAGAGCCCTCTGCCCCCGGGACCCCAGGGACATGGTGCCGGCCACTTCTGAGAGCAGTGCAGGGCCAAAGCCCTGAGGAGCTGCATCCGGCCCGGGGGCCGTAGTTTGCCCACCCCTGGCATTGGGTCACCTAGGGGAAGCTTTAAATGCTAGCCCTTAAACCGCAAGCAATTTAATAAATAATCCACCCCGTTTGGTGAATTCTGGGTCACACAACCATGCTTTCCCCGAGCAAGCCCTGATTGTGGTTGAAAGGGATCACCATGTATTGCAGCCAGCATTTAAAAGGGGGGGGGGGAGGGGCGACGACACTTCCTGTTCATCTCCCTTCCACCCCAACATGGTGCCACTTTTGTAACAATCCACCTATTTGTGGGACTTTACACTGGTGCCTGTCCTCAAGCACCATCCCGGTTGCTATGGGAAAGGGGGTTGTACTGATGTTGCAACCATTGATCCCAAGGATGTCTGCAGCACAAGACCTCCCCCCTCCCCCCCCGGCCTCATGGCCTTACTCACTGTGGCTGGAGCAGGAAACAGATTCTTGCAGTAGCCAGCGGTTCTGCTTAAGTTGTAGCTTGCACGGAAGTGCATTGAGGGGAGTTTCTTTTATAACAAGATTTAACCTTGCACCAGACACACTGTATGCACTCAGAAAAGGAGTACTTGTGGCACCTTAGAAACTAACAAATTTATTTGAGCATAAGCTTTCGTGAGCTACAGCTCACAGGTACCCTTGTGTTTAGTATTCTCTGCAGCTGAAACCTTGTCCATAGGCGCATCCTCCACACCAGGACAGAGACTTTCCCAGTTTAGAAGGCAGGAAAAGAAGATGTGGGAGGACACATTCAATGAGTTAGTGCGTGCCTCCGAGGGTGACAAGACGGAGTTCAGCGCATGGAGGACTGCGCTGTCGGAGAGCCTGCACAATGACCGTGAGCACAGAAGAGAATACAGGGAACACAAGCATGACCTGCAGGACGAGATGCTGTGGATTATGAGGGAGCAAACAGACATGTTGAGGCATCTGGCTGAGGCTCAAGAAAGGCAGCTGGACTCTAGAGTCCTGCTGCAGCCTATGCCGAACCTGCGGCCCTTGTCACCAAGTTCCACATCCTCCTCTCCCAGACGTCCTAGGATGCGGGGGGGCGGGATGGGGAAAGAGTCCGGTATCCCTTGCACTCAACTCCTGGGACAGGTACAAGGACCAGAAGGCGCCTGTTCCCCCACCTTTGATTGTTAGTGCAGTGCAATTGTAAGCATGCTGTCCTTGTTTCTCCTCCCGCAGTGTTATCTTAATTTTTATTATGCTCACAAACACTGACAGACAGCAAAGAAAAGTAATGGATTGTGGAGAAAAGGCTCTTTATTCATTCAGCACACAGTGGTTAGTGGGGGTATAGTTTACAGGGGAGTATATACAACCAGGTAAGGAACAATACACAAGGGTCACATTACTGTGAGTCATTGATTAAACTAGTTTTCAAAGCCTCACAGAGATGCCGCGCACTTCGATATACTCTTCTTATTGCCCTGGTGTCTGACTGCTTGAAATTGGCTGCCAGGCGATCTGCCTTTACCCCGCCCCCGCTGGAAACTTTTCTCCCTTTGTTTCACAGATATTATGGAGCTCACAGCAACAACGGAGATATTGCTTTCACTGAGGTCTAACCTCGTAAGCAAACTACGCCAGCAGGCTTTTAAATATCTAAAGGCACATTTCACCACCATTCTGCACTTGCTCAGCCTATGGTTGAGCCACTCTTTACTGCTGTCCAGGCTGCCTGTGTACAGCTTTGTGAGCCATGGAAACAAGGGGTAGGCTGGGTCTCCCAGGATCATGATTGGCATTTCAACATCACCAACAGTTATTCTGCAGTCTGGAAAGAAACTCTCTGCTTGCAGCTTTCTGAACAGACCGGAGTTCCTAAAGATGTGTGCATCATGCACCTTTCCCGACCATCCCATGTTGATGTCAGTGAACCAGACCCTGTGATCCACTAGTGCTTGCAATACCATTGAGAAGTACCCCTTTTCGATTTATGTACTCTTTGGCAAGGTGGTCTGGTGCCAAGATAGGGATGTGTGTTCTGTCTATCGCCCCACCACAGTTAGGGAACCTCATCACAGCAAAACTTGGTGACGATGTCTACACTGCAAAATTAGGTCAGTTTTACTTAAGTCAATGTTGAGCCTCTGCTTTAAGCAAGTCGGTTCTGCATGTCCCCACTGCGCACATTGTATCGGCGGAGTGCATCCTCACTAGCAGGGCTTGCATCGACCCATGGAGCGCTGCACTGTGGGTCGCTATCTCCCAGTTCATGGAGCCGAGTGGAATGTTGGGTTGGGTTTGCAATGCCTCATGGGACCAAAACATTTCCCCCCATGAAGCACTTACCTCCCTCCCTGAAATCAATGGCAAACAACCCAAGCCTTTTTCACACCTTTTTTCCTAAACCTGGGTTACCTGCACAGACGCCATAGAGTTACAAGCATGGACCCCACTCAGCTGTATGCTATTGTTGTGATCATTACAAACACCTCAGTGTACAGACTCCAAGTGATGTCAAATCCCACGGCCCTGGGTACCTTGTTCTCAGGGTCACTTGCCCTCCCTGCAAAATATTTGCACCTTGCTTCTCTCCTGAGCTTTTCTCATGTCAGCTCCAGCCATGGGATCTGGCTCTGTGGGATTATGGAGCCCACTAAGCTCAAAAACCTCCTCCCCAGGGTGTTGCTGGCAGACCGGACTCGGTCCTCTCCAAACCTCTCTTGGAGGATCCTAGCTCCCACAACACAGCTGCCCCTCTGGCCTAGTAGGTCCTTCAGAGGCCTGGGGGATCCATGCCCATCAGAATGGGGTCTGAATGGAGCTGGCATCCTGGCAAGGGAGTCCTGTGATGGGGTGAGACTCCCCATTGCGGCACCTCCTACTGGCTACCTTGGGAATTAGCTCTGTGCCCTCTTCTGGTGGTGCCTCGCCTGCCATCACCTCTGCTCCTGGACTGTGTCACCCCAAGGACTGCAGCATGCTCTTCAGCACGCAGCCCTTCAGCTGTGTCACCCTCGGTTCTCCCCGTTCCAGGGGAACTGCAGTCCACTGTCCAGCCACTTCCTTCAGTGGCAACTGTGACGGAGTAGGGAGTATTAACCTAGTAATGTTGCATGGGAGTTTTACTACTTTTCTATCTTCTGCTAACACAGGGAGTGCCTGTCTCCCTGGGGTACCGCCCCAATACTAGATGATGATAGGAAATAAGGGTGTGACTTCACTGAGGGATGATACTTGACGGCCAGCACATAAAGGATGGCGGCTGCCCTTCGTAACCTGAGCCCAGGAGAGGGTTGGGGCCAGGTGACACCTTCTGCCCAGGAAACTGGACAATGGCCAGAGGAGGGACCAGGGGTGTGGCTACTGGAAGGGGTTTCAGTTTGGAGCTGGCTGAGGAGTCCTGTTTTCTATACCTACAAGCTGTTTTAGACTGTGTTCCTGTCAGCTAATAAACCTTCTGTTTTACTGGCTAGCTGAGAATCACATTGAATCACAGGAAGTGGTAGCAGGGAGGGGTGCAGGGCCCTGACTCCCCCACACTCTGTGACAGCAACCACAGCCAGTTGTCTGGCTACTTCCTCAATGGCAGGGAGGGGGGAGGACCTGGGCCCACCCACTACTCCAGGTCCCAGCCCAGGAACCCTGTAGATGGCAGCCATGTGCTGTCTCCCCTCCAACCTCTCCACACCTTTCCCTGGGCCACTTCCTCATGGGCCCCAGCACCTTCTTTGCCCTTACCTCTGGGCTTCAGCCTGCCGGTCTTAACAGCCAGCCAGGAGCTCACTCTAGCTTCCCTGGTCCCTGCTGGCAGCATGCTCTGTCCAGGGTCCTGAGACTCTTTCCTGCTGCTAGGAGCCAAGTCTCCTCCCCCTTGCACTCCAATCAGCTACTGACTTCTGCTCTGCCCAGCCCTTCTTATATGAGCCTGCGGGCCATGATTGGCAGCTCCTTGCAGCCCATCTCTAATTGGCTGCCTATTAACCCCTTATGGGCCAGTGTGGGGCAGATGCCCCATCACAAGGCCACATGCTCTGTCTAGGCAGTCAGGCCGGCTGAGACTGACTGCAGCTCAACCACAAGCCCTGGCGCTGGAGGCAGGATCGCTGGGGGTTGCTCTGGCCTGGGGAGTCCCAGTGGTCTCTCCTGAGAGACCCCTGTGGTGCCGCGGAGCAGCCCGGGGCGGAGGAGGCTGTTTAGCAGGCAGAGAGCTGCCCTGGCTGGTCCCTGCTGAGGCCCCACTGCAACGTCTGCTACATGCACTGTCTGCCACGACATGTACCACGCACCTCCCAGGGAGCAGACCCGAACCCGGTAAACAAACACCGCCCCTGCAGCCACTTCCGCTCACCAACCCGCTCAGAACCAGTCACTGCAAGCCAGCCGCTAGAGGGACGCAACACCCGCAAACACATGTACACACACTCCCAAGAGAAGGCAGGTTTTGCCCCCCCCCCCCCCCCGCTCTGCTCAGCTCAGGGTGTGTGTGTGCAGCCCAGGGTACCCCCCTCCCCCACAGAGACATGCCAGGAATCCCCCAGCCCCAGCACGACTCAGCAAGTGGAGGGGCAGTAGGCCTCTCATCAGCACGGTGCCAATTGCTGGGGTTTGCAAACGTTGCATTTCCTTTGCACGGACCGCTCTGTGCGTGAGCGTGGCTGTGCTTGGGTCAGCATGTGTGTGAGCGTGAGTCCGTCCACCTGGGGGGAGGGCACGTCTGCATGTGATTGTGCATTTGTATCAGAGGAGCATGGGTTTGCTGGGTTACGTTTGCACAGAATTTAAAGCTAGATGGGCCCATGAGACCATCTAGCCTGGCCTCCTGCGTAACACACGGCATTACATCTCACCTGGCCCCTCTGTGTTGGGCCCGATCACTGGGGCTTGGCTGAAGCGTCTTCCCCAAAGGAACCAAAGTGACCTGGCAGCATCTGGAGATGGAGCCTCCACTGGGCTAATCCCCCTCCCTGGTGAACATATGGGCCTTATTCCCCGTGGGAACGTGTCTGGTTGCAGCACCTGGCCCTGGGCCCTTGTCCTGCCTCGACTGGGTCAAAGAGCGCTGTGGGGCCCGGTGTCTTCTGCCCACACGTGTGCCTACACCGTGTGGCCAGTTACACGCATGTGCCCGTGCCGCACGGCCAGTCACACGCGGGTGTGGGCACGCGTGTGCAGGGCGCGGCCTGCAGGACTCTCCACACGCCTGCAGAGGACCCCGTTCTCCCGCGGCCAGCCGGGTGCAGCCCGAGAAGGCCCCGGGCTCTCAGCCCCCGCTGCCCCATCCCCGAGCGGCCCCTCGCCGGCCGGGAGAGGAGCTGCTCCCTGGCCCCCGGGCAGCGAAGGGTTAACGCCCTGCGGGTCCACGGGCTCGGCGCTGGCGATTGGCCGCTGCGCCAGCCAATGGCGAGCGAACAGCCCCGCCCCGGAGCTGATGGACCGGCCTTGTCTCTATGCTTCGCCACAGCCAATCGCCGCCGCGCTGGACTGCCGCCGCCAGCTCCGCCCCACACCCTTGCAGGGAGCCCCGCCCCCAGCCCCCGCCCCGGAGGGAGCCCCGTCCCAAGCCCCGCCCACCAGGACAGGAGCCCCGCCCCTAGCTCCCAGCTCCGCCCCTGTCCCTCACCCCTGGCGGCAGCCCGCACACCCAGCATCCTTCTGTGCCCCCAGCCCACTGCCCCCCACCCCAGCTCCTCATCTGTGTCCCTCAGGCCAGGCCCCCTGCTCCCTACCCCTGGAGGGAGCTCCAGCCCCAGGCTTCGTCCATGCCCTGCCCCCCCACATGGGGCAGGGTCTCACTGACCCGCTCTGAGCAGCCCCACCACAGGTGGGTGCAGCCTGGGGAGTGCAGGCCCCATCGCCTGCCCCCGGGGTCTGATACCACCCTGCTCCCTGCTGGGGGGAGAGAGGACCGCAGCCCTTGGAGTGTTCCAAAGAGCAGGACCCAGCCACCCAGCTCACTCCGGCCTGGGTCCCCCGTTTCCTGAGAGAGAGGTGACTCTCCAGCCTGATCTCCCGTCACAGCCAAGCAGTTCTCTGCCGCTCCCCCGCCACCTTCCCCACACAGGCATGGCCCCTTCCCCCCAGGCTGGAGCCCTGCAGTCAACCACCTCCCACCAGCAGCCCTGCATAGGCACCCCCCCCCAACGCAGGCATGGCCTTGTCCCCCACAACAGAGGCACAAGCCCCCACTCCGTTTTGCTCAGCCAAGAGCAAAGAACAATATAAACTGCTCTCCCTGAGACAACCCTCAGGGTCCCAGGCTGAGCAAAGCAGACCCCAAAAGGCCCCCCCGTCTTCCCTCTCTCAGTTGGTTTCCCTGTATACCCCGCCGCCTGTCACTGCGCCCCTCACCCCCTGCATTTATACCACACCCTTACCTCCTTGGAATCCTCAAGGTCATGGGGCAGGGAGGGGGGACACGCAGCATGGGACACGGACATGTAGGGCAGCACCACGGTGGAGGCTAGCCAGCAACCAGACCTCATGGAGCAGAGCCCTCCCCATTCACCCTGTGCCAATGGCACCGAGGAAGCTGGCAACAGACTCTGATAGCCAAGCTGGCCACGGCCGGTTGAGCAGGGAGGCTGGAGCTCAGGCATCAGGAAGAATCGTCTGGCTGGAGCGCAGCATCATGCTGCCAGCTGTGTGGACGTCACTGCCCCTGAACCAGCGCAGGGAACTAAGGACGGGCCAACGGGCCTGGTCCCATCCAGCAAACTGCACTCCCACGCTGTGTGGTCAGTGGGGCTCCATCCTGCCAGGAAGGGAGATAAGGAGAGTGCTCCCCCACCTTCTCCAGTTCGTTTCCCAGCTGGACTGGAACTCAGGCCCTGGCCCCCCAAACATGCCACCAGGAGGGAGGGCAAGCCAGGCCAGCCCTAGTTACACACAGGGCTTGCTCCAAGCCCTCATACATGGCAGCAGCTGGCAGCCCGCTCTTGAGATCACTTTCTTTTCCCCACAATCCCCAGGGCATGCCCCAGAATGCAGTCCAGCTGCCAGGCCCATGGCACAGCCCCAGCTCCAGCATCTTCTCCCTTTGAGGGGAAGCTGCAGCCTCTAGCAGGCAAACAAGGACAGATCCAGAGTCTAAGGTCAGAAGCGATCACCATGATCTGATCATTCGCCCTCCTGCGTGACACAGGCCATTGGCCTGCCCTGAAGGAATCCCTGTTTGAACTAGAGAATAACCCCTCTCAATTTAAAACTTGTCAGGGAAAGAGAATCCACTGTGACCCTTGGTTAATTCCCCTCCCTGATGAAAACATAGACCTTATTTCCAACCTGAATTCGTCTGGCTTCAATTTCCAGCCACCGGATCAAGTTAGGCTGTTGTCTGCTAGACTGAAGAGCCCATTATCAAACATTTGTTCCCCCTATAGGCTGTGATCAAATCTCCCCAAAACCTGCTCTTTGTTAAGAAGATAAATTGAGTTCCTTCAGTCTGTCACTATAAGGCAGGTTTTCTGATTGTTCAGTCATTCTTCTGGCTCTTCCCTGACCCCTCTCCAATGTATCAACATCCTTCTTGAATAGGGGGCACCAGAGCTGGATCCAGGATCCCAGCAGTGGTTGCACCAGTGCCAAATACAGAGGTAAAATAACCTCTCTGCTCCGACTTGACACACCCTGTTTGTGCAGCCCAGGATCGCTTTAGCCCCTTTGGCCACAGCATTACAGGGGGAGTTCATGTTCAGTTGATTATCCACCATGGGCCCCAAGCTTTTTTCAGCATCGAAGCACCCCCAGGATAGAGTGCCCCATCCTGGAAGTATAGCCTGCATTGTTTGTTCCTAGATATATATTTTAAAGGGTTACAAAAAGGTGAGACACACTGGGGTGCAGACCCTGTAAAACAGAAAATCCTCACAGGGTTGTAACGATGGACTCGCTAGACAATAATGACGTTATTAAAACACATGTTGTTTGCTTGCGCCCAGTTTTCCAAGTGACCCAGACTGCTCTGTGCCAGTGACTTGTCTGTCCCCATCATTATTCACCTCTCCCACACATTCTGGGCCATCTGCAAATGTTAGCAGTGGTGATTTGATGTTTTCTTCCAGGTCATTGAGAAAAACATTAAACAGCACAGGGCCAAGAACCAATTCCTGCTGCGGGACCCTGCTGGAAACAGATCCACTCGGTGACGAGTCCCTGGTTCCAGAGGCACATTGAGACCTCTCCATTAGCCCGGTTTTAATCCGTTTAATTTGTACCATGTTAATGACACAGTCCCGTCCTGCACCAGGAGCCAAAGGCTGTTTCCACCCACACCCCCGTTAGCTCAGCAGGGCTTCTCCCTCCAGAGGAGCCTCCACCCAGACCGCGCCCCTTCTTCCTCCAGGAAAGGTAAACAGTCTCACCCGCTGGCCTGCTGCAAGCCGCCCCCTCTTGGGGACCCAATTGGTCTGTCTCCTGTGCCTGCCCCAGGGGGAGAAGAGCCTCCAGCCTGGCATGGATGCCGTGACTCTCTGACCCAGCCACCCTGGGGGGGCAATGTACCCCGGCACACCCTGGTTTCCGTGCCTGTGGGGGCACAGTGCTGACGCTGTCCCTGGCAGTATCAGAGAAGGCGGAGAAGGAGGGAGTGGCTGGGTCTGAGGAGGCTGCTCTGGAAAGATGCTGAACTCCCCCCCCTCAGCAGATTGGCATGTCGTGGCACTGCCCTCTGCTGCCAAGTCCCTGCAGTCGGAGCTGCGCCCTGGGGAGGCCATCACGGGGAGGACTGCCTGGTGGTTGCAGCTGGCTGCACTTGGGGTGTGTGCTGTTATGATGCACATCTGTCTGTCTGTCTATCAGCATCTGTCTGTCACCAGATACACCACCCCATCCAGCTACTGCTATCTATGTACTGCCATGTGTCCTGTCTCTAACCATTCTGGTTAGAGCCCGGGATATACTCCGTGCTCATCTATACACCCCCCATCCACCCCCAATTCCCCATCCACCCCTATACACTCCCATCCATCCATCCATCCCTGTACACACCCTTCCATGCATCCATTCATCCCCACCCCTATACACTCCCATCCATCCCTCTACACACCCTTCTATCCATCCCTGTACACACCCTTCTATTCATCCATCCATCCATCCATCCATCCATCCATCCTCCGTCCACTCCCACCTCTATACACCCCCCATCCATTCCCAATTCCCCATCCACCCCTATACACTCCCATGCATCTCCATACACATCCCTCTATCCTCTATCCACCCTCATCTCTATACACCCCCCATCCATCCCCACCTCTATACAACCCCTATCCACCCCATTGCTCCCTCCCTCTCTCCATCCATCCCCCATGCACCCCACCGCTATCCACCCCATCCACCCCCTCCATCCACCCCTCCACCTGATCCATTCACCCACCCCATCCATCCCCCCACCTTATACACCCCTCTACCCCATCCATCCACACACCCCTATACACTCCCTCATCCTTCCCTCTACCCCCATCCATCCACACCCCCACTACTATACAGCCCCATCTACCCACCCCATCCATCACCATACACCCCATACACCCCCTCCACTCTCCACCCCATCCGTGCCCCACCCCATACACCCCACCCCAACACACCCCCACCCCATCCCTCTACACCCCACATCCATCCATCCACCACCCCCATCCACACCCTCATCCCTATACCTCCCATCCCTCCAGCCCATCCACCCCATACACCCCCGTCCATCAATCCACCCATCCCATCCACACCCCATCCCTATACATCCCCATCCATCCATCCACCCCATGCATGCCCCACCCCTATACACCCTCACGCATCCCTCCACATCCCTATACCCCCCATCCATCCACCCACCCCCACCCACCCCCCCCCATCTCTATAGCCACACTGTGGACCCACACCCCACTCTGCCCCCCGTAAGCATTCCAGTGCTTTGTACTGCACCGCACTCCGGGTGCCGCGCTGCCCTGCGCCCGGGGGCCCCAGTGGCAAAGGCCGGGGACATGGAGCCCCGTGGGCGCAGGGAGAGGAAGGCGGGGGGGGGGCTCCAGCCCCCCATCAACCCTGCGGGGCGCGCCGCCTGCGCCTTTAAGAGGCGGGGGGAGGGGTAGCCCCAGCCCAGCCCCGCTCGCTCCCTGACGTCGGTTCCTTCCCTTTCTCTCGCTGTTTTGCAGCCGCCCCGGCCAGGCGGGGACCCCGCTCGCTCGCCCGCCCCGATGGTGCCGCGCTGCCCGGCCAGGGCCGTTCCCGGCAGCCGCAGCCTGGCGTGAGCCCGCGGCTGGTGAGCGCCCGGCGGGCCCGGAGCAGGAGCGGGATGGCCGGAGCCCGCGGCTGGCGCTAGGGGCTCGGGTCCTATTGCACCAGCCCCCCCCCCTCCTCCAGCATCCTCCCCGCGGGCGGCGCCCCGGAGCCGCGTGGGGTGCGGCCGCCCCTGCCCTTTGTGCGCCGGCGAGGGGCGCACGGAGCCGGGCTCCCCGGGGTGGGACCCACCGGCGCCCGCTGCTGCTGCAGCCCATCCCCCGTCCTGGGCCATGAGCGCCCCCTTCTAGCCGCGGAGCCGCGCGGGTCCCCCCCGGCCAGCCCCCGGGGAAGATGTCTTCGCGCACCGCCCTGGCGTCTGGCAACGAGCGGAACTCGGACGCGGTGAGTCCCGGGGCCTTTGTCCCCAGCGCCCTACGCTGCCCCCGCGGCTCGCTGCCCCTTCCCCTGCCCGGAGCCAGGCCCCGCGGGTGGGGCGGGCAGCGCACAATGGACGGAGCCGCCGGGCAGCGCCGGGGATCGATTCGCCTCCCACCCCCTGGCCCGAGCTCGGCTCGCTGGGGAGCCGGGTGGGGCTGGGGCCGCCCCTGCGCTGGGCTGGCCGGGGAGGGGGCAGATCGTGTGCGCGAGGGAGCGGGGCGGGCTGGGGACGTCTCCCCTGCCGCTGATGTAGGGAGCCGGGGTGGAGCCGGGCCCAGCCCCGATGCAGAGAAGCGGGGTGGAGCGGGGCCCCAGCTGCGCCCACCTGCAGCATGGTGCTTCTGCAAAGGCTGAGCCAGTGGGCCCTTGCAGGGAGGGCGAGACCAGCACTGGGGCCATTCCCCTAGCCTCGCTGGCTCCCACCCAGCCCACAGCTGGGAGCCAACAGGGTGTGGGGTCCCTGAGCCTGCCCCAGCTGAGGGGAGTTATGCTGGGCTGGGGGCACAGGGGAGCTGGCAGCGTCTGCATCCTGGGTGGGCTGCTAAGGTCAACAATGACATTTGCCTCGGTGACAGGGCAGGGGGCATGTGGTGTCTCCGTGGGAAGGGAGGGGGCTGCCACAAGTGGGGGGGAGGACTCTGCATCAGCTCGGGCTGGGCCTTAGCCTGCTGCGGCAGGGACACGCCAGGAGGCCTTCGTCGGGTGGGGGGAAGCAGTGAAGGAGGCTGTGGTTTGGGCCTGACTGTCCCCCTGGGGTGTGGAGCTAGAGGAGAAGGGGAACAACCTCCTAGGGCACGGTGAGACCTGCCAACCGTCAACCACACGCATGCCCATGCATGCCCACTCACCACCCCTCCCTGACACACACACACACACACCCCTGAGACGCATACTGCACACCTCTTGCACACTGGGAGCTGCAGCCCCCCCAGCCTCACACGCTCCTCACACCCGCAAACACAACACTGCACTGGCATCTTCCTAGGAGCCAGGCGGTCCCTGCCCGTGGACTCCCATGTCCCCCGCCTTGCACCCTGCCTGGGGTGAGGAGAGTCCACGCACGCCCGGCGTTCCTGCTGGCACAGTGACATTGCTCCCGGATCACTTGTGTGTCCTTGCCATGGAATCCCCAGAGCCGCTGTGCCCTGCACTGGATGTACTTTACAGGGAAAAGTAGTTCCTTAGCAACTAAGGTGGCATTTCCTGGCGCCGCGGGGGTGTGGGCCCCCTCTCTTCCTGGCTCCCTATGCGGCCTGGCACACCAGTCTCACCCACAGGGTGGCAAATGCAAGGCTTCCCATGGCATTGCCTGCGTGCTTGGCTTGGGTGGCACCAGGATCTCTGGGCAGGGCTGCTTCGTGGCATGGGAGCCCCCTCCTCCTGGCTGAGATGAGCCATGTCCCTCCCCCTGCCAGCCTGGGCCAAGCCATCTGTCTGTGGAGGCTGGTGCTCTGCTCCCACTATGGCCTCTGCTGGATGCTCCCAGCATGCACCTGGCCTGATGTGGGATGCAGATACCCTGGAGCGCGAGTCAATGAGCCTCTCTCCTCTCCTCGCCTGTGTGGCTCCTTTTGCTCCTGCTGCTGCGTATGACGTTGGGCAGCGCTCTCCGAGCCCGGCCTGGGCTGCTGGGGGCCCGATCTCCTGCCGGCCCCCGCTCCTGGCCCTTGTGTGGTGGGACAGTTCAGCCCTGGCAGCAGCCCAGTGCGCATTGAGACCCAGACATGCTGGGGCACCCGCTGCCTGCCACTACGGCCGCCGGAGGTGGGGGTGGACAGCAAAGCCAACGTGGGCCCCGTGCTGCCGTCAGCCCTCAGGAGGCAACCTGCTCTGGGGAGATGGCTCTTGGGCCCTGCTAGTCAAAGAGCTGGGTAACTAGCTTGGTCCCATTGCACCCAGCAAATGGCAGTGAAGTGGCTCTCTTGCATGCGGGAAACTGAGGCATAGAGGGGCAGTGATTCAGGGTCACCCAGTGAGGCAGACAGAGCTGGGGATAGGAGTCCTGACACTCTATCTCCCCCTGCTGTAGCCCTCTAGCCCCCACTCTCCTCCCAGAGCCAGGGATCGAACCCAGGTGTCTTGACTCCTCCTCCCCTGCTCTAGCCGCCAGACACCACTCCCCTCAGGACTCCTGGGTTCTGTTCCCAGCTCTGTGACCCCCAGCTCCACCCCACTAGACCCCACTCCCTCTGCAGAGCTGGGGCCAGAACACAGGAGTCCTGGCTCACAGCCCCCCTCCCCCCAAAAAAGCTTTGACTACATCCTTCACTCCTGGGCTGGGCCATTTTGCATCACCAGCAAACTCTGGCATTGAGTGAGCAGGAGTCCCTAAGTCCCTTCCCCCCACCAGTGACCCCACCCGGCTCCCTGTCCCTGGGAGATGGAGCAGCTCGTCCTCCTTTGGGGAAGTGGCTTTCTGAGATTGTGACAACCTCGGTCATTTCTCTTCCTCCCCCTACCTGTCCCCTGCCCAGCCAGGTGTCAAGGCAGCGAGGGGGTTCCCTCCAGGAAATGCCCTCGCCCTGCCCCCTCTGAGCACACAGCCCTGCTGAGAAGCCGGCTCCATGGCCTGAGGACTCCATGGCCTGAGGACTCCAGACCCGCTGCCTTGGCGACCCAAGGCCCTGTGCTCCCCTGCGGGGGTGGGGGGGGGCTGGTGCTGCAGCAGCCTCCCCAGGGCGCCTGGCTGCTGCTGCTAGCCAGGCATCAACCCAGAGCACTGGGCTCCCTCCACCCCACTGAAGCTTAGGGGTCAGCACCATGCAGCATCCAGCCCCTCCCTGGGGGCTGAGCAAGCCCCACCTCAGGCCTTGGGAGTGCCCTGTCCTGAAGAGCTCTCAGAAGAGGGATTTCCCAGCCGGGGGCAGACACTGCCCCCACTGGCGCCTGAGTCTTCCCTCCTCCTTCTCCTTTTGGTCCCATTCCCCCAGTCGTAGAAATATTGGGCTGGAAGGGACCTCAAGAAGTCATCAACTCCAGCCCCTGCACTGAGGCTGGACCAAGTCACCCTAGACCACCCTGCCAGGACTTTCTCCCTCCCATGGTGGGGATTTCCATCACCTCCCTACACAACCTAGTCCAGGGCCAGAGATTAACTCCCCTTCCACAGTAGGAAGGTTTGACCTAATCTCAAACCTAGGGCCCCCTTGCTGCAGCGTAAGCCCCGTTACTTGTCCTGCCTTCAGTGGACATGGAGAACAGTCTATCTCCATCCCCTTTATAAGAGCCCTGAATGTATTTGACGTCTGTTCTCAGCGCCTTCTCAGGATTAGACACACCCAGTTTTTTACCTGTCCTCACTGCTCAGGTTCTCTAAACTTTTGATCATTTTTGTTGCTCTGTGGACTCTCTCCAGTTTGTCCCTGTCTTTCCTAAAGTGCAGAGCCCAGAACTGGACCCAGCTGTCCAGCTGAACCCTCCCCAGGGCCGAGCAGAGCGGAACAGTTACTTCTTGTGTCTTACCTATGTCACTCCTGATAATGCACCCAGAATGAGATTGGCCTTTTCACAACTGCATCCCATTGTTGACTCATATTCAGTTAGTGATCCACTAGAACCCGGATCCTGTCCAGCAGCTCTGCCACCTAGCCAGCCAGGCCCCACTTTGTACTTGGGCGTTTGATTTTTCCTTCCTAAGAGAAGTATTTTGCAGTTGTCTTTAATAAACTTCAGAATTCAGACCAGTTCTCCAGTTGGCCAAGGTTGCTTTGAATTCTGATCCTGGCCTCCCAAGTGCTTCCTGCCCTCCCAGCTGGGTGGCCTCTGCAGAGTTTATAACCATTCGCTCCACACCATTATCCAAGTCATCCCTGAAAATATGGACTGACCCTGTGGGACCCCACTAGAGACCACTGCCCAGGGAGCCTGCTCTCTGTGTTTGGTCTTTCACCCAGTTGTGCAGCCACTGGACAGTAATTTCATCTAGACCACTGTGCCCATGACAGGGTTCTCAGCCTGGGGTCCATGGAGTCCCGCAGGCCGTGCCTAAGATCTGCACTTCCCTTGGAAATCTTTTAGTGGTGTGCAAATGCAAAGAGGTTGAAAACCACTGGCTTATGAGACTGGGTCAAATGTCACTTCTACTGTCCCCCCCGTCTACTAGGCCAACAAGGCTGTCAGAGAAGGAAATTAGGTTGGCCTTGCTTAGCTTGAGCACAGGAGTGACTCTTCGCCTGATGTGCCAGGCTCACATGGCTGCTGCAGGAACGAGAGTGGTGATGGAATGCCCTGCAGTGATGCAGGAGGTGCCTAGCTGGAGAGCGGCCCAGCAAGGCCATGGCATCCCTAGCGCCCTTGCAGGGGGCGATCTGGGCCCTAAAGGCCTTCCCAAGCAGTCTCTGTCCAGGTCAAAGGGAGAGGAAGCTCCTGTGGGATGCTGTGGGCTTGGTGCCGAGGGCATTGGCTACCTCACTCCCCTTGCTGACATCTTGCCACCATGGAGGCAGTGGGGTGGGCAAGGCACAAACCCTGTTCTTCCCTGCTAGGGGACCATGCCCTCTCTGGGATGTGGCGCCGTGCTGCCACTCCACACTTGGCCCCTGCACCATTGACATGATGCCTGGCACAGCCCCAGGGCCTCAGCTGCCCTTGTGGTGGGACACGGGTCACTGCACAGCAATTCCAGTGCATTATGTATGGACTCAGGCCACTTGGGGTGCTGGGGTCCCCCTCCCCCTGCCTGAGAGGGTGTGCTTGGCATCCCAGAATGCACTGCTGCCTGCCTCCCATGGGAAGGGAGAAGAGGTGAAGGGGTACCGGTTCCTGCGTTGATGCGTCACTGCCCACCCGCCAAGGGTCAGGGACTGGGCCCGGAGCCCTTGCTCCCATTGCCCTCCTCCTGGGCTCCAGGTCCCACAAGTGGGTGCGGCTGGTGCACCCTAGGGACTGGCTGGGTGATACTGCCGCCCTGGGCTATTTCTGCAGCTCATGCCACCAGTGAAATGGAGCAGGGCATCTGTCTAGTTCCCAGTGTGGTTTTCTGACCATGTCACCAATGGGTTTGGTACCGTTGGGCATCTCTGCCTTAACTGGCCTGGCAGACTGCAGGCCTCCGGAGAGCTGTGTGGCTGGGGGAACCAGGATAGGCATAGCAGGGAGCTATGGGAAGGGGTTAGGCTGGGGACCGCTGCCTTTTCTGTTGCAATAGCGTATTCATGTTCCCAGAAGAGCGTGGTGGCCGCCGGACAACCAGCTGCCGAAATGCCGCCGGGAAGAGGTGGCATTTCGGCGGCGACGCTTCTTGCTTCTGGGCGGGGTGTCCGGTGGCTGCGCTCCCTTGTCACTAGGTGGGTGCACATAAATGCCCCGGCGGGCACCATGGCGCCCACGGGCACCGCGTTGGGGACCACTGGGTTAAGGGGTACTGGCAGAGCTGGGGGCGGGGTGGATTCCAAGGCTGGGATAGCAGGGGGCTGCAGGTCGGGATTGAGGGGCATAAGGGGAGCTGTGGGGCTCAGTGGTCCAGGGCTGGGAGATTGTTCAGGCCAGCCAGGAGGCTCCTGAGTGGCTGCTGTGGGTTGCGGGGCTGGGATGCTGCCAGGTCAGAGCAGGCCCCGAGGCCAAACTCTTCAGGAAGTAGCCAGTGAGTGAGGGGCTGTTTGTGGGGTGGGCATAAGGGGCCTGGGGCCCTGCCTTCAGCAGGGCTGTGGGGCTCCCAGAAACGGAGCCACCAAAGTCCATTAACACTTCTACAAACCCTGGCCTGAGGCTCTGTGGCTGGGCCCTGGCCCATGAGCACCCCCTGCTGGAGGCCTGGGGTGGGACCAGCCCTGCTGCTGCAGCGGAGGTGGTCGGAGTGGGGGGGACACGCTGCTGCGACCGAGGGGAGGTGCTGCCTGTGAGAACAGCCCACAGCGCGCGGCTTGCGGGGCACAGTACAGTGTGTGCCCCCTGAGCCCCACCTGCCTGGGTCAATCCCCCGGCTCCCTGGGGCAGTGGGAGCAGACCATGCCCTGCTGTGGGCCCTGCCCCCGCTTGTCTGCTGCCCAGACTCTGGGCTCCTCCTGCCATTGGCACGGTGCCTGTCTTTCCTGTTTAAAGAGCTGACGCTCCCATTGTAATGTCTGGGCCTGGCACCCCCCCCCCCTCCCAGCTGTGCACTGCCCCCCACCCCCAGTTGCTTTTGGGCCATGTCAGCCAGCAGGCCCTAACTAGCAGGGCCTGGAGCCCCGGGGCAGGGGAGGGTGCTGTGTTTACACGTGTTGGCTGCTCGCTTCCGCCTGGTTAAATACCATCTGGGCCGTGCTAGTCAGGGCGCACTGCTGATGCCACCTGAAAGGGCACCGCTGCCCCAGCCTTGGCAGCTGGGAAGGCCCCAGGTTTGGCTGGGAAACACGTGCTGCCAGGTGACCTCCCCAGCCCCAGGGCAGTGGAGTTTCAGAAGGGGTGCCCGAAGGGAATGGGCTGCATGGGACTGCAGGGACCGCCGTAGCTACACCTGAGTCTCGGTGCCCATGCTGCCACCACACCGCCCAGGGAAGAGAGAAGCTATTCTGTGATGCCCCCGGCTGGTCCAGCCCGACACGCCTGCCTCTGCATGCCTAGCACAGTGGGCGGGTGGCAGGCTAGGGGTGGGGCGATCTCTCTGCCAGCGCGTGTCTACCAGTTCTGGCACTTGCAGCTCCTGGCCCTTCGGTGCCGCCTGGGTTGGGTGCTCCCTGTCCTAGAGCATGGGTGGAGGGGATGGGTTAGATTGGCATCAGCCCAGCTCAGCTCACGGCTCGGCTCGCTGGGCCCCAGCCAGACGCTCTGCACGAGGGCCGTGTGGGCGTCTGAGCGGCCGGATCCAAGGCCAACGATCCTGCAGCCTCCCATCTCCTTATCCCATCCTGAGCCGGTCAGTGTGTTGGGAATGAGCCTCCGAAAACTCAGCCTGCTGGCCGGGGCTCCATTCTCTTGCAGCCTGGCTGGGGCCTGGCTCGCCGGCACTCAGTGACCCCATTGCCTGGGCCAAAAGTCGGCACCCCCTCCATGGCTTCTGCAGCAGGGCAGGGCACGTTACGGCTGCGCTGTACATGGGGCTGTCCTCGGGGCACATCAAGCTCTGCGCTTAAAGCCGGCTCTCGACCCACTGGTTCCGCACGGCACGGCCTCCCTTGCACACTGGGTGAACTCGGAGAAGTGCCACTAAATCCGTTAATTAGCTTGTGAGCTTAAATTAATTTTGAAAGGGGCCTTTTAGGAAGCTTCGCCCCTGGGATCCGGAAGAGATTGCAGACGTGGAGAGACCGCTCAGGCGCCCCTGGTTGGGAGAGCTCGTGGGAGCCTGGGCTGGGGGGCAGTGGGGACTTTTATGGTCATTTCCCCGATGCTCTTCACGCTGAGGGGGGGGTGTCTCCTTCCGCAGGGCCTGGCTGGGGGGGTGGGATGTGTGTTTCCCCCAGGAGAGCTGCCCTCTCTCCCTTGTCCTCGCTTGTCCCCAGCTGTGTGGCTAGTGTGGGGAGGGCTGCTCTCTCCTGCTGGTCTGAGGGGAGCGAGAAAAGGGGAGTGCAGGTGGCACCAGCAATCAGTGGCGTTTACATGAGATGCTAGGCTCTGGCCTTGTTGGCAGGCTCCTGCCGGGCATCCCGGCAGAGCAGCAGATAAGAGGGCTCACCCCAGCCCCTAACACGAGGGGGGTTAAGGCTGACCTGAACCCCGAATGCCCTCGCTGCCTTGGCTAGGGACAGCTGCAGCATCCTGTGGTGCAGGCGACCCCCAGGACTGGTCCGGCTCTAGGCCCGAACGCCCGCCGAGCAGGGCTTGCTCTGGGGCTGATGGGGAGGGGAGGCCTTCCTCAGAGGCGCAGCGGGCGTTGGAGGCCGAATCTAGGCTAGCGGGCCCCAGCTCTGGCTGGCAAGATGGCGGGGTGCTTGCCGAGCTAGCCAGGAGGCAGCTGGGTGTGGGCAGAGGGGGTTGGGTTACCCTCCCTGGGCAGGGCAGTGTTGCTGCCTTCTTGGGGAGGAGCCGGGGGGGTGCATTCTCAGGAGAGCCGAGCAACTGATCTCTGAGCTGTTGCAGAGTTATCTGGGGAGGGTTGGCCCCCCAGCTTTGTCATGGGGGTTTCCATGGCACCAGTGCTGGGATGGGGACCCTGAAATACTGCCTATGCATTGGGGATTTGGCATCCGTGGCGCCAGGATGAGGGGTTGCTGGCTCTGGGATGGGGGGGATTCCCACGGCGCTGGCTCTGGGATGGGGAGGCACCGAGATTGGAGGGGTTCACGTGGCGCTGGCTCTGGGATGGGGGGGGACCAAGATTGGAGGGATTCCCGTGGCGCTGGCTCTGGGATCGGGGGGGGTGGGGGTGCCAAGATGGGAGGGGTTCCTGCGGCGCTGGCTCCAGGATGGGGGGTCCTGCGGCTCCGGAATGGGGCATACCAGCTTTCTCAGTATCGCCACCCCCGCACGTGAGAGCCATGCCAAGCAACCGTGTCTTTCCCTTGCTGCACCAGGCTGGAGCAGCTGGGGCTGGAGGCCTCAGTTTACCCATCGGAGGGTGGCAGGGCAGGCAAACTCCCCTCCCCAGCTGCCTGTTGGCCCTGGGGTCCAGCTCCATGCTAGCCTTGGGGCGTGGGGCTGCGGGGGAGGAGACAGTGCTGGCAGTGAAGCCCACCTGGAGATGGGGGGCAGGCTAGAGCCCCACCCTGCTGCTCTGCCCCCCCCCCCGGTGGCATGTAGCCATCTGCGTGCTGCGTGGCAGCCCCGGGCTTTGCTGGGCCGTTGCTCACTCTTGTCTCAGCATGTCCAGGCCCAGCCAACTGCTGAGCGCAAAACACCCAGGCTGCTGCCAGTGTCGTTGGCTCTCTCTGAGGGGCACGCTGGCTGCTCCTGGCAAACTTGGGCCCCATGAGCGCTACCACCCCCCTCCGCTCCTGTGTGGGTCTGGGGACTCCCAGCTGCCCCGGCCTGGTGTGGTCCTGATTCAGCCCCTCCCTCTTCCCCGTGGGAGTCCCATAGCCCATGGCAGGAGGCACCAGCACCAGAGCTGAGCACCAGGGCAGACTGCGGTGAAGGCCCTGCTCAGAGGCTGCTGTTAGGCCAATCCAGGCTGAGATCCAGCTCCCAGGGCTGGCTGGGGCGTCAGCACAGATGCCAGCCCATTCCATGGCACCGGGGCAGCAGACAACAGTAACTCGTTCTGGCCCTGGGGCTGGCTCAGCCCAGCTCTGTCTGGCGGGGCACAGGCCTGGCACAGCCATGCTCTTTGCACATGGGCCCAAGTAGGACAGACACTCTGACACCACTCGCCTGGCTGAATCACAGGCTGGGGCTGGAGGTGGCTGGCCACTGCTCACTTGGACTTGGCTGGTTGGCACCAGTGCCCCCTGCTAGCACGGGCTCTCCTGGCTCCATGGGCCAGATCTCAGACCCACGCCCACATGAATCATAGAATCATAGAATATCAGGGTTGGAAGGGACCCCAGAAGGTCATCTAGTCCAACCCCCTGCTTGAAGCAGGACCAATTCCCAGTTAAATCATCCCAGCCAGGGCTTTGTCAAGCCTGACCTTAAAAACCTCTAAGGAAGGAGATTCTACCACCTCCCTAGGTAACACATTCCAGTGTTTCACCACCCTCTTAGTGAAAAAGTTTTTCCTAATATCCAATCTAAACCTCCCCCACTGCAACTTGAGACCATTACTCCTCGTTCTGTCATCTGCTACCATTGAGAACAGTCTAGAGCCATCCTCTTTGGAACCCCCTTTCAGGTAGTTGAAAGCAGCTATCAAATCCCCCCTCATTCTTCTCTTCTGCAGGCTAAACAATCCCAGCTCCCTCAGCCTCTCCTCATAACTCGTGTTCCAGACCCCTAATCATTTTTGTTGCCCTTTTCTGGACTCTCTCCAATTTATCCACATCCTTCTTGAAGTGTGGGGCCCAAAACTGGACACAGTACTCCAGATGAGGCCTCACCAATGTCGAATAGAGGGGAACGATCACGTCCCTCGATCTGCTCGCTATGCCCCTACTTATACATCCCAAAATGCCATTGGCCTTCTTGGCAACAAGGGCACACTGCTGACTCATATCCAGCTTCTCGTCCACTGTCACCCCTAGGTCCTTTTCCGCAGAACTGCTGCCTAGCCATTCGGTCCCTAGTCTGTAGCTGTGCATTGGGTTCTTCCGTCCTAAGTGAGCTGCACTTCAGGGCTGGGGTTAGGTCTGCATGCAGTGGCCCTTGACTCACTAGCTCCTCCTAGGCGGGAATGGTCTCTCCTGGAGATGGACGGACGGACAAAGCATGATCCCTGTGCCCAGCCCCTGACCGCTTCATAGAGCCATAGGCTTCAATGCCAGAAGGGATTATCATGTTCTTCTTGGAGTGCTGGTCCTTATCTGAATTCCGTGAAGGGTTATACGCAAGCGCCATGTGCCCGGAGCCAGAGAATTTGGAAGTAGTGGCATCCATTGGTCCGCGCATGCACCTTTGCTCCACCTCATGGTTTCATCCGAGGTGATAAAGGGTGGGGCGGACCGACCACGCCCTCAGTTCCATCTCACCGCCGCGTGGTCTGGGTCGGAGCCTCTCGTCTCATCTCTCACTTAACTAAAAAGTCTTTCTTTGTGTATGTGTGCATAGTTAATTTGCTGTTTTTACTGTAGTTTTAGTCGTAGTTGTTTTAGGATTTTAAGGACTTTGGGATGCCATTTATACCGGTCCCGCCCCCCCCTCCCCCAAGCACCCAGGCCTGGGTACTGGGTTATGCAGAAGATGCAGGGGTTCAAGATCTGCACCTCCTGCCTGGCTCATTCTCGGTCAGTGACTAGGCAGCGCTGCCCTTGCTGCTTGTCCAAAGCCCACATTGCTTCCAGGTGCCATATCCACCTCTCCTTCCCAAGCTGTACCCGGGCAGGTCGGGCTCTCCGCCTCAAGAACCACCTTATGGAGGTTGCCATGAGGCTGCAGTCATGTCCAGGCCTGGGATTCCCCCCCGCCCCCCAGTACATCAGCCTGAGAAACCCAGGAGTGCGCCTCCTGCCACGGAGACCCAGTGCGGTTCGGCCGGGACCAGTGCTATGGACCCATGCTGGGGCCTAGTCGTGAGGCTGGGAAGCATGCGCGTAAGCATGGCAGGGAATCTTCGTCCAGGCCCAAGAAAGAAAGCGCCTTCCACGAGTTCCAGCCACAGGGAAGCGGCTTGTTCCAAGGCTCACAAGCACAAGAAGTCACAGAGAGTGTCGGATCTGCCAGTTCTATCCACCGAGCCACATACGCCTTCCAGGTCGGCACCCGCGAGTCAAGGGAACCTTCGGTTCCAAGGCAGTGCTCCGTTCTGGCTCTGGTTCCGACTGGATCACGTACCGCTGATGCTGGGGAGGCTAGAGTCAGCACTCGGGCCTCATGAACTCTTTGCTTCGGAGGAGGCGAGATGTCCACATCTTCCATTTCAGCCGGTGCCTGGGGATGTACCCTCTCCTACCCTGGACTTACCTTCTTCGGGTTTTGTTTCCCCTATACAGTTCCGCCGGTATCACCATCCGACTTCTCAGCGATGGAGGATTCAGATAGAGGGCAGGGACTGCTCCTCCCCTACCGTCGATATGAATAGCCGAAGGCTCCACCAACTCCGTGGCAATACCCTCTGTTTCCCCAAGAAAGGAGCCTCTGGTGCCCAGTTCCTTGGGGCCCTCCGCACCATCCGACGGATCCATCTCCTTGGCCATACTGAGGGTCCTGGCCTCCGTATCCACCTCTGGAACCTTCCCATTCAGCAAGGGAAGAGTCCCGCATCTCTCCTCTCCAGCCAGGGGTGCTGGAACAGGTTTTACAGTGGGGGTGCTGAGAGCCATTGAACCAAACTGTAAACCCTGGATATGATGGGAACCACTTCAAGCCTGGGCGTGCTGCAGCTCCCCTGCACCCGTAGGTCCAGCAGCTACGGCTCCAGCTGTTACTGAGTAGGCGTTCGGAACCGGTGTTGGAGGATGAGCCACTCAGCCTGGCTCCAACAGTACTTCAGGAACAGGAGCAGTTCCCTTTGTCCTCTCCAGACACCGCTGTGTCTTCAGTTCCCTCCTCACTCCCGGCTGACAACCAGTTCGAGGACCGGTTACGCAGAGTGTCTGAGGCCCTCCCCATTCCACCAAAGGAGGTACAGGACAAACAACACCACCTTCTTGACACCTTCCATGCCTTGGTACCAACCAGCGTGCCTCTACTGATCCATGATGCCATTCTCCAACCAACCCGAGCTGTCTGGCACACTCCAGCCGCTTGTGTACCCACCCCCAAGGGGGCAGAGAAGAGGTACTATGTACTGGTGAAGAGGTCTGAGTTTCTGTTTTCGCACCCCACCACCCAATTCCCTCGTGATACAAGCAGTGATGGAGCAGGCCAGGCAAGAACACCCCACTCCCCCCAGCAGACAAGGAGGGTAAGTGACTGGACCTCTTGGGTCGCAAAGTCTTCTCGTCCAGCCTTCAATTCCGGATTTCCAATTACCTGGCAATATTTGCTAAATGTGACTTTATAACTTATGGCAAGTTGGTGGACTTTGCAGACAAGCTTCCCAGGAGGCTTCTGCCTGCTTTCAGACTATCTTAGAGCAGTGGTTCTCAGCCAGGGGTATGTGTACCCCTGGGGGTATGCAGAAATCTTCCATGGGGTACATCAACTCATCTAGATATTTGCCTAGCTTTACAACAGGCTACATAGCAAAGTCAGTACAAACTAAAATTTCATACAATGACTTGTTTATACTGCTCTATATACGATATACTGAAATGTAAGTCCAATATTTATATTCCAATCGATTAATTTTATAATTATATAGTAAAAATGAGAAAGCTGACAATTTTTCAGAAACAGTGTGCTGAGACACTTTTGTATTTTTATGTCTGATTTTTGTAAGCAAAGTAGTTTTCAAGTGAGGTGAAATTTGGGGTACACAAGACAGATCAGCCTCCTCAAAGGGGGACAGTATCATAGAATCATAGAATATCAGGGTTGGAAGGGACCCCAGAAGGTCATCTAGTCCAACCCCCTGCTCGAAGCAGGACCAATTCCCAGTTAAATCATCCCAGCCAGGGCTTTGTCAAGCCTGACCTTAAAAACCTCTAAGGAAGGAGATTCTACCACCTCCCTAGGTAACGCATTCCAGTGTTTCACCACCCTCTTAGTGAAAAAGTTTTTCCTAATATCCAATCTAAACCTCCCCCACTGCAGCTTGAGCCTCCCCCACTGCAGTAGCCTGGAAAGGTTGAGAACCACTGTCTTAGAGGAGGACAGATTCATTGGGAGGGTGACATTCCAGGCCTCGGTGGATGTGGCAGACACCTCTTCGTGCACAGTGGCTATGGGGACGTCAGGAGGAGGAATACCTCAGAGGATCTCCCTTTTGATGAATCTCATCTCTTCAGCTAGAAAACCGACCATTCCCTCCACTCCCTCAAGGATTCCAGAGTCACGCTATGATCGTTGGGTATTTACATACTAGCACCCAAGCACAAGTTCTTCCACCTGCTGCCGAGGATTCAGAACACCCCAGTTCTTCCATCAACCGCCGATGAGCCTCCTCGCACATGACAGAAGACCTAACGGCCCCGCCCTCCAGGCTCCCCATCACAGCCTTCCACGTCTCATGCTCAGTCTTCGCAAAAGCGATATTTTGGAGGGCACCAAGAGAGCTGCCTCCCACCGTGCACCTGACCCACCCCGTCTGGGGAGCGCCTAGCACTCCTTTTACCAGCTTGGTGTGCGATAGCAAAGGATAAGTAGGTCCTGGATGTCATTTGACATGGCTGTACAATCGAGTTCATGATGCTACCTCACCCGCGCCCCCATCTCAGGGACCACTCTCACGGCAGTATCCTCGCCCTAGAGGTGGATTCCTTACCGCAGAGGGGAGCGGTAGAACCTGTTCCGATGACTTCTTAGGGCGCAGGATTCTATTCCACGTATTTCCTCGTACCCAAGAAGAATGGCGGATGGAGACCAATTGTGGACCTGCGTCTTCTCAATCAGTTCCTACACGAGCCCAGGTTTCATATGCTCACCTTAGCAGCCATCATACCGTCGCTGGAAAAAGGCCAGTGGTTTACGGTTCTCAATATGCAGCATGCCCATTTTCATATAGACCTCCACCCAACCCACAGAAGGTTCCTGAGGTTTGCGGTAGGCCATCGACGCTTCCAATTCAGGGTCTTACCATTTGGACTTATCGCTGTTCTGTGGGTTTTTGGTTTTTTTTGTAGTGGAGACCCACCTCCAATGTCAGGGGGCCCTGCCTCGACGATTGGCTGCTAGCAGCGGCACGCAAAAGGGAAGCTCGAGCCTCAACCTCCATGCTGCTCAGACTCCTCCCCTCCCTTAGGGTGAGCGTTAACATTGAAAAATCGACTTTGGATCCCACACAGTCACTAGAATTCATAGGAGCCCGCATGATGCAATCTCAGCACAAGCCTACCTACCAAGAGCTGATTGCCAAGGTGGTCACCAGTCCTTCTGTTACCGTCCAGACTTGCCTTTCCCTCCTTGGCCATGTGGTGGCTTGCATGTCCGTCACCGCCTTCGCTCATCTTTGCCTTCGCTGACTCTAGCTGTGGCTCCAAAGGGTCTATTCTCCCTTGCTACATACCATGGGCCTCTTGTTGACACTCCCCCTCCCCCCGCCCCCCAGAGTTACTCTTCTCCCTCCACTGGTGGATGGACCTGGGTCACTCTGCACCGGGAAACCCTTCCTTCCATCCTTTCAGAGCACAATTCGCCATCGTCATGGATTCGCCAGATGAGGCATCCACATGGGCGAACATGTGACATGGGAGTTGGGCTGCTTGGGAATCCAGGATGCTCATCAACATCCTGGAGCTTCGGGTGATGTGAAGGGCGTGCCGCGTATTTCTCGCCTCCGTTTGCTCCCGTCATGTTCTTGTCATGTCAGAAGTGACATGTCACCACCATTTATTACATCCACAAACAAGGGGCCCGTGGCACCAGCGCTCTGTGTGGAAGTGGTTTGTCTATGGGACTGGTGCATCGCCTACTAGATCCTGTTGTCAGCAGCCTGTCTTCCCAAGACTCAGAACGTGATTGCCAACTCTCTGAGCAGGAAATTCATGGCCGAACACAAATGGGCACTGCACAACACTTGAGCCAGCGACATTGTCGCCCGATGGGAGACTCCAACCAGGGACCTCTTTGCCTCCCACACCAACAGCAGATGCACCCCGTACTGCTCCAGAGTGGGCCTCCGCGACCATTCCCAAGGTGATGCCCTCGTCCTCTGCCAGTTGGACCGGACCCCGTACAACTTTGCCCCACAACTGCTCCTGACTCACATCCTCCACAAGATCAGGTGGGAGAGGGTCACAGTTATTCTAATTGCTCCATTTTGGCTTCGCCAGTTCTGGTTTCTCCTGCTCCACATGTCAGCGTGTCCCCCACCCCCGCTTCTACTGCCAATGTTCCCGGAACTGCTCGCACAACACAGCGGTAGGATCAGGCATCCCAATCCACAGACACTCCCCCTAAAAGCTTGGTTTTCGGGTGGGCATCTTCACAAGAATGGGACTGTTCGTCGGCAAGGCACGACATCCTTTCTAGTAGCAGGAAAGAGGCCATGAGGCTCCTATCAGGCCAAGTGGAAGCGTTTCCCCTCAAGGGCCCGGCAGAGGGGTTTTTCCCCTGAGGATGTGGATGTTCCCCTTCTTTTGGACTGCCCTCTGTCCCTGAAGGCATCGGGCAACTCCATCTGTGCCTTCCATCCCCTGTGGAGGGGCAGTATGTCTTTATGCACCCCTTGACTGGCAGGTCTTGGAAATGCTTCCTTCGGACCTGTCCACCTGTTCAACCTATCGCCCCCCAATGGGATCTCACCCTCGTCCTCTCACCCTCAGTGAAATCACCCTTCAAACCTCTGGCCTCCTGCTCCCTGTCTCTCCTTTCCATGAAGGCCACCTTCCTGGTAGTTATTACTACCCATCTCACGGTAGGCAAACTGGGGGCCATGACAGTGGATCCCACGTTCCTTAAGGACAAGGTTTCTCTGTGTCTGCACCCAAGTTTCTGCCAAAGGTTGTATCCTGTTTTCATGTCAACCAGCCCGTACGCTTACCTGCCATCTTTCCGAAGCCTTGCGCCTCAGCAGCAGAGCGGCACCTTCACTCCCTTGACCATTCAGCAAGACTCCTAGATTGTTTATGGCGATAGCTGACAGGATTAAGGGGCAGGCGATCTCCACACAGAGGATCTCTAAGTGGGTTTCGGCGCACATTACCCTCTGCTATCGGCTGTCAGGACTGTCTCTGCCCCTTGGGGTACGAGCCCATTCCACAAGAGCACAAGCATCGGCTACGGCCACGTTTCACGACATGCCACTTACAGACATGTGGGGTGGCCCCGTGGAGCTCGGTACGAACCTTCTCTTCTCATTACACCTTGGTGTGAGACTCTGCAACGGATGCCTCGTTCGGCACAGCTGTTCTCCATTCCACAGTTCTGTCCTCTTCCTCGCACCCTCCTCCTGACTGGGTGCTGCTTGTTAATCACCCTCAAGGGAACACAATAGAGACCGTCACTTGAAGGAGGAGGAGGTTACTTACCTGTAACTGGAGGTTCTTCGAGAGGTGTGGTCCCTATCTGAATTCCAGTCCCACCCTCCGTCCCCTCTGCTGCGGGTCTGTGCCATTTGCAGTGGAGAAGGAACTGAGGGCGCAGTCAGTCCACTCTGCCCTTTATCACCTCAAACTAAACCATGAGGCTGAGCAGAGGCGCATGTGCGGACCAACGAATGCTACTGCTTCCAAAATCTCCAGCCCTGACACATGGCGCATGCGTATAACCTTCAGTGGAATTCAGATAGGGACCACACATCTCAAAGATCCTCCAGTTACTGGTATGTAACCTCCTCTTCTTCATCTAGTCTGACCTCCTGCACATCACAGGCCACAGAACCTCCCCCACCCACCCTGTAATAGACCCAGAACCTCTGGCTGAGTTACTGAAGTCCTCAAATCTTGATTTAAAGACTTCAAGTTACAGAGAATCCACCATTTATATTCGTTTAAACCTGCAAATGACCCGTGCCCCATGCTGCAGAGGAAGATGAAAAACCCGCAGAGTCTCTACCAATCTGACCTGGGGGAAAATTCCTTCCTGACCCCAAATACATCAATCAATGGACCCTGAGCATGTTCGCAAGACCCATGAGCCAGACACCTGGGAAAGACTTCTCTGTAGTAACTCAGAGCCCTCCCCATCTCTGGCTATTGGGGATATTTGCTACCAGCAGTCACAGATGGGCCACATGGCATTGTAGGCAGTCTAACCAACCATCCCCTCCATAATCTTACCAAGCTCAGTCTTGAAGCCAAGTAGGACTTTTGCCCTGCACTGCTCCCCTTGGAAGGCTGCTCGAGAACTTCACTTCTCTGACGGTTAGAAACCTTTGTCTAATTTCAAGCCTAAACTTGTTGATGGCCAGTTTATATCCATTTGTCCTAGTGTCCGTATTGGCCCTTAACTTAAATAACTCCTCTCCCTCCCTCTATTTATCGCTCGGATGTGTTTATAGAGAGGAATCACATCACCCCTCAGCCTTCGTTTGGTTAGGCTAAACAAGGCAAGCCTTCTCTCACAAGGTAGGTTTTCTGTTCCTCGGATCATCCTAGTAGCCCTTCTCTGCACCTGTTCACATTTGAATTCATCTTTCTTGAACATGGGACTCCAGAACTACACAGAGTATTCCTGATAAGGTCTCGCCAGTGCCTCGTATAATGGTACTAACACTTCCCTGTCTCTACTGGAAATACCTCACCTGATGCATCCTAGGATTGTGTTAGCCTTTTTCACAGCTGCATCATACATAGTCCTCCTGGGATTAACCAATACACCCAGGTCTTTCTCCTCCTGTGTCACTTCCAACTGGTAAGTCCCCAGTTTATAGCAAAAATTCTTGTTGTTAGTCCCTAAGTGCCTGACCTTGCACTTTGCACTATTCAATAATATCCCATTTCTATTATTCCAGTTTTCAATGTCATCAAGATCTTCTTGTGCGATATTCCGCTCCTCCTCTGTGCTGGCAATACCTCCCTTCTGCCCAGAGCCCATGGCCCTGGGCACTGCCTTGGCTCATGCCCCTGAGTCATAGAATCATAGGACTGGCAGAGACCTCGAGAGGTCGTCTAGTCCGGTCCCCTGCACTCGTGGCAGGACTGAGTATTATCTAGACCGTCCCTGTCAGGTGTTTGTCTAACCTGCTCCTAAAAACCTCCAGTGAATGAAATTCCACAACCTCCCTAGGTAATTTATTCCAGTGCTTAACCACCCTGACAGGAAGCTTTCCTAATGTCCAACCTAAACCGCCCTGGCTGCAATTTAAGCCCATCGCTTCTTGTCCTGTCCTCAGAAGTTAGAGAACAATTTTTTCCCCCTCCTCCTTGTAACAAGCCTTTTATGTACTTGAAACCTGTTATCATGTCCCCTCTCAGCCTTCTCTTCTCCAGACTGAAAGAATTGGGTTTGTTCAATCTTCCCTCATCGGTCATGTTCTCTAGACCTTTCATCATTTTCATTTCTCTGCCCTGTCCCAGGGCAGGTGGGAAGGAGGTGAGGGCCAATGTTGTGTCATTTAGTGGCCTCAAGTGTGTTGCTGCAGGATGAACGCCAGCCGTAGCACTGGTTTCAGAGTAGCGGCCGTGTTAGTCTGTATTCGCAAAAAGAAAAGGAGGACTTGTGGCACCTTAGAGACTAACCAATTTATTTGAGCATAAGCTTTCGTGAGCTACAGCTCACTTCATCGGATGCATACTGTGGAAAATACAGAAGATGTTTTTATACACACAGACCATGAAAAAATGGGTGTTTACCACTACAAAAGGTTTTCTCTTCCCCCACCCCACTCTCCTGCTGGTAATAGCTTATCTAAAGTGATCACTCTCCTTACAATGTGTATGATAATCAAGGTGGGCCATTTCCAGCACAAATCCAGGGTTTAACAAGAACGTCGGGGGGTGGGGGGGGAAGGAATAAACAAGGGGAAATAGGTTACTTTTTATAAGAACTCAACCATTCCCAGTCTCTATTCAAGCCTAAGTTAATTGTATCCAATTTGCAAATTAATTCCAATTCAGCAGTCTCTCGTTGGAGTCTGTTTTCAAAGTTTTTTTGTTGAAGGATAGTCACTTTGAGATCAGAAATCGAGTGACCAGAGAGATTGAAGTGTTCTCCGACTGGTTTTTGAATGTTATAATTCTTGACATCTGATTACCAGCAGGAGAGTAGGGTGGGGGGAGAGAAAACCTTTTGTAGTGATAAACACCCATTTTTTCATGGTTTGTGTGTATAAAAACATCTTCTGTATTTTCCACAGTATGCAGCCGATGAAGTGAGCTGTAGCTCACGAAAGCTTATGCTCAAATAAATTGGTTAGTCTCTAAGCCGTAGCACTGTGAGGCCATGCTGCTGGCCAGCGCAGTGGGGCCATTGAGGTTCCAGATGCCAGGCTGAGGCTGGAAGGGAGAAGCCTGAGGCCGTGCTGGGGCCATGATGCCCCCTGTGCCAGCAGGTTTGGGCTTATGGAGTTCAGACGGGGAGCCCCTGGGGAGCAGGACCCTATCACTCTCCAGGCCTGGGTGTCAGGGGAGGGCAGCCTGGCCTGGCCTGCCCTGCAGGGGGCCCAGCCATTGTGAGGCTCAGGGCCTGTGGATGGCAGCTACGAGGCGCTGGGCATCTCACCTTGCCAGGCCTGCATGTTCTGTGGGCTGGGGCCAGGCTGCCCCGGGAGCCTCCTGCAGTGCGGAGGGCTCCGTAGGGGCCAGGCCCTGCAGGCGAACACCTGGGCTCACTGTGTGACCCCAAACCCAGCCCGCAGGGGGGCCGCTCGCTCAGCTGGGGTAGAACCAGACGCCGGGGCTGCCTGGCTCCCATGAACCGAGGAGGGAAGCGGGGCCCTGGGATCGCCTGCCGGGGAGCCTTGGGCTGGGAGCCCCTGGTGTACTGAGCCCGTGGCTGATGTGAGGCTGGGGTGGGGACACACACACACTCTCACTCCCTCTTCCCCTCTCCCCTCCTCTCTCCCTCTTCCTCTTCCAAGGAGATTGCAGCGCTTGGCACGGAGCTGCAGCTGCCAGTTGCTCCTACCCTTGGGAGTGCAGCCCTCACCCAGGGAAATGGCTGGTGTGGATACAGGGTTATCGTTGTCCCATGCCAAGTCCCACCCTCCTCCTTGCCTGCTGGCACCTTACCTCTGCCCCCACCAACCAGCGCCCTCCCACTGCCCCCCAAGACCCCCAGCCAACTGGCCTAGCAGCCGACGCCCTCCCTCTGCCCCTGCTAACCAATGCACTTTCTCTGCTCCCCACTCATCTGGCCCCCCATGCCAAGGGCTGCCCCAGACCTATGAGCCTGGAGACCATCTCTCCTGTGTTGTCAGTGCCCCCCTGCTGGACCCAGGTGTGGGGGAGAAGGGTGGGGACAGCCTGTGGGGATAATAGCAGGAGAGACTGACAGTGGGGAACAAAGACAGGAGCCCAAGAGGAAGGGTGGAAGCAGGGCGGGTAGGGACGGACTGGGAGCACAGGGGCAGAAGGGTTTATAACTACTACAGCCTCCTCCCCTCCCCTCCGCTGCCTGCAATGGAACCCAGGAGTCCTGAGTCTCACCAGTCCTCTGCTGTCAGCAAATAGTAGTGACACCTAATGGCAAGTGTGAATCTCACCCCCCTCTGGTGGCTGGTCCACATGGAGGATAACAGTCTCCTACTAGGTTTCAGAGTAGCGGCCGTGTTAGTCTGTATTCGCAAAAAGAACAGGAGTACTTGTGGCACCTTAGAGACGAACCAATTTATTTGAGCATGAGCTTTCGTGAGCTACAGCTCACTACTACCAGTGACCCTATTAGCTCAAAAGGCAGCGCGCCTTGCGGTGGATGTAAAGGTCTCAGCCTGACCTGTGATCCAGGAAGGGCTCAGTTCAGTTCAGTCCCATAGGATGGGACTCAAGTTTTCAGTTTGCCTTTATAAACACTTAGGAGATGACATACACACACACTCACTACAAAAAGTTTGCTGTTGCAAAGTCAAACGCTTGGAAACTCTGGATTTCCAGTTGGCCACGTGTGACCAAAATGGGAATTTTCTGTAATATTTGTATGAATGATGTGCATGGCAGTGATTTATTTGACTTGGTATTGCTGCCCAGTTGGTGCCAAAGGGTTAAAATGCTCGTGGGGCAGAGCAGGAGATATGAAGGGCTGGTGATTAAGGACTGGCTGAGACCCATAGAGGATCCGGAGAGACAGAGCATGTGAACTCAGCAGGGCTCTGCTGGAGGGCAACAATGGGCTGAGGTCCCAGGTGTTAGTCTTAAGAGCTGAGCTCACAGGGCCAGAGCTCTTAGGCCAGGTGTACATTACCACTTACTTCGGTATAACTTATGGCGCTCAGGGATGTGAATAAGCCACCCCCCTGAGTGACACAAGTTACACCAGCCTAAGCTCTCTCCCCTCAGCAGAGACACTCTTCACCAGATGCACCGATGTAGCACTTCTAGCCTTAAATCTTACCTGGCACTTTAGAGAGCCAAGGTGGATCATAGAATCATAGCATATTAGGGTTGTAAGGAACCTCAGCAGGTCATCTAGTCCAGCCCCCTGATCGAAGCAAGACCAATCCCCAACTAAATCATCCCAGCCAGGGCTTTGTCAAGCCTGACCTTAAAAACCTCAAAGGAAGGAGATTCCACCATGTCCCTAGGTAACCCATTCCAGTGCTTAACCACCCTCGTAGTGAAAAAGTTTTTCCTAATATCCAACCTAAACCTCCCTCACTGCAACTTGAGACCATTACGCCTTGTTCTGTCATGAGATGAGGTCATATGTTTTATTAGACCAACTTCTGTTGGTGAGAGAGACAAGCTTTTGAGCGACACAGAGCTCTTCTTCAGGGCTGGGAAAGGTTCTGAGGGTCACAACTAAATAAAAGGTGGACCAGATTGTTTGGCATAAGTAGTTAACACACATTTTATTGTAGCTGTGTGGTTCTTAGGATATTGTCTCTCCATGTTCTAAGAGACCGTTCAAGGTGAAGTGGCCCGTGTAGCCCTGTAGGCAGAGGATAAAAAAGGGGGGTTAGTGGGTTACAGATTGTTGAAATAAGCCATAAATCCAGGGTCTTTATTAAGTAAAGTTATGAATTTAAGCTCTCAGGCTCATCTTTTGAAAGGGTTGTGCGGGGTTCCTGGGAGCAAGGACTGGGAGGTCAGATACGGAGTGATCATTCTGTGAAATGTGCACCCACGGGTGATGTGCTGTTTGTCTTTTATCAGTTTTCTTTGTGAGTTCATTTGAGAGCGCAGAGATTGTCTGGTTTCATCCGCATTATTATTTTTGGGGCTTTTAGTGCACTGGATGATGTTACACCATGTATTGTGCTAGGCATGTCCAGGACCCATGGACCTTGAAAGGTGTGTTGTGTGGAGTAGTGAACATCATAGCAGTGGAGCTATGGGTGTGGGTTTGGTATCTGTTGTTCTGGCAGGGTCTGGTGCCACTTGGTATTGGTCTGTCCTGCTCTGTGGGGAACTTGACTGGACACCCCACAGTGGACAAAACCACACACTTGATCATTACATGGCTTGCATCAGGGGAAAAAAATGGCTCTGCAATCAACAATCACATCCACCCCAATCTCTCCATTGCTGAGAGGACAAGATCAGATAGTGATCAGACCAGCAGATAGAGTAAGGCCAACCGACAGCTCTCTGGCACCAGCTACTATAAAGTACTCAAAGAAGACGCCACATCACAATTCACCCAGGAATTTAAGGAGATCATCAAATTCTTCCCCAAACAACTCCAAGAGAAACTCTACAACTTCATCCCCCGCAAACCCACCCCAGGGACCTTCTGTGTGCTTCCCAAGATGCACAAATGAGGGAACTCAGGCAGACCCATCAGCCCTGACACTCTTTCTGAAGGAATATCAGAACCCATAGAAACCGCCCTCAAACCACTCAGTACACAAAGGCCCGGCTTCCTCCAAGGAACAATAGACTTCCTCCAGAAATTCTGCAACAGTAACAGCCTCCCTTTGAACACCACCCTTGTCACCATGTATGTCACCTCCCAATACACCAATATCCCTCACAGTGATGGCATAGGTGCTTGTCTCAATATCTACAAGACACTGGACAGCCCTCAGCTGTCCATCCCAAGCACATCACCAACCTCATCCCTTTCATCCTCACCCAGAACAGTTATCATTCAACAACACTTTGTCAAAAACCATGGGAACAGCCATGGGTGCTCGGATAGTTCCCCAATATGCCAACCTCTTCATGGGGCACCATGGAGAAGAATTTCTGGAGAAGTGCTCCACAAAAGCCAATAATATACCTGAGATACATGCATGATATTTTCATCCTCTGGACAGACAACCTAAAGTCCCTCATAGGTTTCCACCACAACTTCAGCAGCCACCACCCCATCCCCGCCCATTAAACTCTCTCTAGAATGTTCCCACACCAGAATCAACACCACAATCCGCTTCAGCAATGGAACCCTACAGCCAACTTTTCCTGAACACCACAATCCGCTTCAGCAATGGAACCCTACAGCCAACTATACACAAGAAACCCACGGGTCCCCACACGTACCTTCACAGATCCTGTAACAACCCCAAACACCAAGAAATCTGTTAGCTACTGCCAGGCTCTCAGATACCACAGAATATGCTGTGAAGAGAGTTCAGGATACACACCTTAACACACCCAAAACCACCTTCATCAAACAAGGACACTCCACCAGGGAAGTAGATCCCACCATGGAACGGGTCACCCAAATACCCCAAGAGAACCTTTTCAGCACAGAAATAAATCCCGCTCTGACCGCATACCCCTAGTTGTCACCTACCATCCCACACTGGCATCCATATGGGTATCATTAAATAACTACAATCTGTACTCTGTGGGGATCCCACCCTGAAAGAAATCTTTCCCGAAGCTCCTCTTCTGGCCTTCAAACACCCCCACAGCCTCTCCAAGCTCATCATCACAGGCAAGCTCGCCACAGAGCAGGACCCACCAACTCAAAACAGCGCCAGACCCTGCCAGAACAACAGATGCAAAACCTGCAGCCATATTTCCACCGCTACAATGATCCCCACAACACACCTTTCCAGATCCATGGATCCTACACGTCTATCACAACGTGTGCACTAAATGCCCCAATAATTACTATGCGGGTGAAACCAGAAGGTCACTGAGCTCTCAAATGAACTCACACAGGAAACTGATAAAAGACAAAAACACCCATGGCTGTGGGGAAACACTTTTCACAGCACGGTGACTCTTTATCTGAACTCTCCTTCCTCGTCCTCAAAGGAAACTTCCTCAACACTTTTGAAAGGCTAGCCTGGGACCTTTAGTAAAGTTATGAATTGACACCAAAAGTCATGATCTCAATAAGGACACTGGGTTTATGACCTACTACAATAATGTGTCACCCACTAACCTCCTTTTTGTCCTATGGCTACATGGGTGTTAACAGGAGCGGCCCGATCTGTGGGGTGCTGGGGGGTGGTGCCCAGCCTGCGGGCCTGTGGGGTGCTGTGTGCTGCCCACCCCATGGTGCTGGGCAGGAGATGTCAACTTGCAGGGCTGTAGGGTACTGGGAAGGAGGTGTCTGGCCTGCGGGGCCGTGGGGTGCTGAGCGCTGGGCCCCCCGTGGTGCTGGGGGGGGTGACCGGCCTGCGGGGCTGTGGGGTGCTGAGCGCTGGGCACCCCCGGTCTGCAGGCTGCGCTGCCGGTGTCCATCTGCAAGCTCTTTGTGCCAAGTTGCTCTGAGCTGTCTGAGCGGGTAAATGCGATCGGCTCCTTGGGCCCGGCCTGCCCCCCTTCGCTGGGGACAGCAGCTCTGAGAGCACAGGGACATTCAGGGCACATTGGGGGGAGGCCATGACGGGCTCAGGCTGGGATTTGGGGGTGTCTTTACTGTACTAATATAGGGAGCTTGTAGCACTGAGGGGCGAGGGCTGTGAGGGTTGTGGGGGACAGCAGCACTGTGTGGAGAGGGGTTTTGTGTTGTGTGGGGGCAGTGCCAGGTCTTGGGAGGAGGTGGGGGGCAGTGGCAGGTATGAGGGGGTGTGGGGGAAGGCAGGAGGCACTCTTGCTGTCTGGACTCTCCTGGTACTGCTTGTTGCCCCCTCCCTTCCCTGGCTGGGTGCAGCTGGGGCAGGGGACGGGAGAATCGATGGTGTCTCCTTGAAGCTGCAGATGTGGCTCCCGGGGGCTGGTGCGGGCTGCAGGACACGGCAAGGGCAGCGACTCTGAACAGGCTGGGCTCTGCACCACCCCTGCAGGCAGCCTCCCCTGCGGGGCCTGCTGCATCTCCCTACCCCCGGCTGCCCAGCACGACCCACCCCTGCTCCTCCAGCTGGGCCTGGCCCCAGAGTTCAGCAGGAGATTCCGGCTGCCGGGCCAGGCCTGGTGCCCCGAGTGGTGCCCGACCCCAGGGCTCGGCGGCGGAGGGCAGTTCTGGCTGCTGGGCCGGGCATTGTCACGGAGTCTCTGGGCGATGCTCTGGAACTGCTCCCTACGAAGCCAGTCAGGACTCTGGGGCAGTCGCCTTCCTGTGAGCAGCCTGTCTGCAGGACACACAGCTTCCACCTTCCTGGGTCTGACCTCAGAGCATTCAGCCTCCTCTGCCCCTCCGTGCACTTCCCACAGCGAGTCCGCCCAGGCGGGGCTCCTGGGGAAGCCAGAGGGTCCTGCCCCCCTTCTCCGCAGTCAGACGTGACTCTCAGCCAGCCAGTAAAACAGAAGTTTATTAGACGACAGGAACATGGTCTAAAACAGAGCTTGCAGGTGCAGAGAACGGGACCCCTCGGCTGGGTCCATTTTGGGGGGCAGTGACTCAGACAACCACGTCTGCACTTCACTCTATGTCCCCAGCCAGCCCCAAACTGAAACTCTCTCCAGCCCCTCCTCCTCTGGGCTTTGTCCCTGTCCCGGGCCAGGATGTCACCGAATTCCTTTGTTCTCCAACCCTTTAGCTCTCACCTTGCAGCGGGGAAGGGCCAGGCCATCAGTTGCCAGGAAACAGGGTGTCGACCATTCTCTGTGTCCAGACCCCTGTACACACCTGCCCTCTAGGGCTCTGCAATGATCATACACCCTTACCCCACCACCTAGATACTTAAGAACTGCATAGGGGGAACTGAGGCACCCCCACACTATTCAGAGGAAACATTAAGAACAGTCCCGCTTCGTCACATCTCTCCTCCCTTCGAGACCGAACTGAGCAGGGTCACTTTAGCCGGTGACCTGGGGAAGTTAGAAGCCACCAACATTCCCATGGATGCCCCAGCATCTCTCCCATTCCTTGGTGGGAGTTACACCAGGCCCTTCCAGTTTCACGCCCTCCCTTAGGTCGGGGTGGTCGATAGCACTCGCAGGCCGCATGTGGGAAGGTTTATATGGCCTGTGCCCTTTGGCCACCCCAAAACCCCAGGGGGTCAAACTGGGATTGGGTCTTCTCCCAGCGCTCCAGTCTGGAGGGCTGCAATTCGGTCTGTCTTGGTTAAGGGCCCCCATCTGGACCTGGGCCACATACTGTTCACTTACAGAACTAGCATGGAGACATTCCTTTCTCAACAACCTTGCCTCCCCAAAAAGCTGGCCAAACACAGCCACTTAGTTATAGGACTGTTCAACTTTCTTAACAGCTTTCACTCCGTCTGAGACCTTCTCAAAGCTCTCCACACTGGATCTTTCAACAGGAAAGTCAGTGGATCCATTCACAACAGAAAATTTCTGGCTGTTAGGAACAGAGACTTTCTTGATTAAATCACTTTCACACCCTTCAGTTGCAGTAAACTGCTTGCAAAGACTCCATGAGGATTCCTTTCCCTAGGGCTTTTCTATGCAACAATTCACCCCTCACAGAAATTCTGCTCTTACCCTCTTTACCTAGGGCTTGCTCTAGAGGAACACTTTCCTGAGCAACAACAGACTCTTTCTGGGTCTCACTTACATCCAGAATTACCTCTGGCCCATCAGGCGGATTCCTACACAATCCCCTTTCAGGCAAACTTACAGACTTCCTAGATAAAAGGTCAGAAGCATTCTCCTTCCCTTTACCACACACGAGCAACAGGCAAAATACAAGCACCAGAATTGTCTGGTCTCTGGGATTTTACATAGACACTGACTGGATGCGACCTAGTTACAGGGCCATTCTCCCGAGCAGACACAAACTTAGGACCATTCTCTTCCTGGGCTTTAGCTGAATCCAGAACAAACTCTGAGACAACTTCACTACCCTCAACCATCACAGGCTGAAAGACCCCTTCTGTCTGCTCCACAGACAAAGAAGAGCCGGACACACTTTCTCCTTTCCCAGACACACAGCTTGGGATCTCATTCCCCTTGTCCCGCACACAAGGCTGGTCACAGACAACTACTTGGAGATCAGGGTAGCTCCCTCCATAGGCAAGTCAATACCCCTGACAGACACAGGCACGTTTCCTTCACTGTCACAATTCTCCACCCAGCTAACAGGTAAGGTCCAGGGACACTCGTCTTCCACTCTCCTCGCCTTCCCCCACTGCTGACTAGACAAAGCCATCAGCTCATAAGGCTGCCTAGGTTCATCCAGACTTTTCTTACCAAGCACCTTGCCACTCCCAACAGATCCCCTGCCCTGCCTGTGTCTCCCCGCACTCAGCTGGGGTCTCAGCTCCCACTGTGCTCAGCGCTGCCCTTGCTGTCCCAGTGGGGGTAGGCAGCGAGCTCCCTGCTTTCCTCACAGCATCAGAGCCAGCGTGAGCCCCCTCTCCAGTGTGCAAGGGAGGCGGGGAGCCCCAGGGGTCTGGTTACACGCAGGCAGGTAGCCTGAGCCGAGCAGTTCCTCCCCCCTGCCAGCCAGGTCATCTGCATTTTCACTGACCATTTCCCTCTCCCCTGATTGTTTTCCCTGGATTCAAATTCAAACCCTTGGCCGTTACAGGAGCAGGGCCTGGATCCTGTCCCAAAGAGACACAGTCACCCCACAACAGGGTCTCACAGCTGGTATCCTGGAGCACCCCAACGGCCAGCCAGCCCCACCCCTCTTGTGTCTGCACAGGGATCTGGGCCATAGGCAGGGCGAGGGGCTTCGTCCCTGGGACCCTCACCCAGCTCACACAGCCCCTCAGCATCTGAGGCTGCACCACCCAGGGCCTGACAACGGTTCTCTCTGTCCCAGGATCTCGCCACCACAGAAATGTCTCCCCATTGACCATCACCTTCCACTCCCACTGGAGGTCCGAGGGGCCTGACCCCAGGAAACTCCACACAGACATATAGGTTGGGGTCAGGAGTGGGAGCCTGTCCACCTCCCCACCCACCTGGCTGACAGAGTCTATGGCCTTGGGACCCAGCAAGGGAGCTAGACACCGGGGCTTTTCCGCAGGGTCCCCCCGGTTCAAATCTCCAGCCTGCTCAAAGGCAGTGAGGTGGGCATCCATATCCCCCCTCCTTAACCAGGGGCAGCAATTTAGTCTCAAGGTTCCCTGCGGAACTGGCCCCCCAGGGTCTATCCCCACTCACCCCTGGGGGGTCCCCTATGCCTCTCCGCTCCACCACCGCCAGTTCATGCTGCTGCTGCTTCTGCAGCTATTTCTTGGACTCTCGCTGTCTCTCACAGTCCTCTTGCTCCCTCGGACTCAGCTCCAATCCCGTCCGTCTCCGATCCCCCGATGGGGAACCTGATCGTGAAGACCCCCGTCTGGTTGGGGACAGGAGTTTTCGGGATGCCTGGCTACCACTCCAGCTGCTCCCGGATCCTGCTATAGCCCCATTTGGGTCAGGAATCTGTTCCTTAGAGCGGTCATCCTCCTCCAGCTGCACGATTAACTGTGCTTTGGTGAACTTTCCAATGCTTAACACTCTCTTTTTGCAAAGGGTTACAATGTCCTTCTTAAGGAGACGGTGATAGGCCATCACTCCACTCTTCCCAAGTTGTTGTGGACTCACAGGCCCGTGTGCTCTCAGCTCCCCACGGTTTCCAGGGAGAACCCCAAGTATGCCAGCTTTCTCGAGGTCACCACCTCTTTGCCAGGGTCGAGCTGCAGACTCCTCTGCCCCTGGGACCGCTCGCTTCAATCCCCTGGGGAACCTTGTTACTGCAAAAGTCCTTTTCTCTCCCAGGACCAAGCCGCAGGCTCCTCCGTCCCTGAGACTGCTCACCGCAGTCCCCAGGGTGACCCCATTACTGCACAGTCCTTCTCGCTGGTCACACACTCCCAGGGGTTAACCGCCCCCCGAAACTGCTCCTCTCTGAGCCTTCAGCACGCCTGGTCCTTGTCAATCCCCCTTCGTTTTACTGCTCCCCAGTCACTTACTGCAGGAAGCGCCATCCACGGGGTGCAGTACCTCCCACCTCTGCCACCAGTTGTCACGGAGTCCCTGGGCGATGCTCTGGAACTGCTCCCCATGAAGCCAGTCAGGACTCTGGGGCAGTTGCCTTCCTGTGAGCAGCCTGTCTGCAGGACACACAGCTCACACAGCTTCCACCTTCCTGGATCTGACCTCGGAGCATTCAGCATCCTCTGCCCCTCCGTGCGCTTCACACAGCGAGTCCGCCCAGGCGGGGCTCCTGGGGAAGCCAGAGGGTCCTGCCCCCCTTCTCCACAGTCAGACGTGACTCTCAGCCAGCCAGTAAAACAGAAGTTTATTAGACGACAGGAACATGGTCTAAAACAGAGCTTGCAGGTGCAGAGAACGGGACCCCTCGGCTGGGTCCATTTTGGGGGGCAGTGACTCAGACAACCACGTCTGCACTTCACTCCATGTCCCCAGCCAGCCCCAAACTGAAACTCTCTCCAGCCCCTCCTCCTCTGGGCTTTGTCCCTGTCCCGGGCCAGGATGTCACCAGATTCCTTTGTTCTCCAGCCCTTTAGCTCTCACCTTGCAGCGGGGAAGGGCCAGGCCATCAGTTGCCAGGAAACAGGGTGTCGACCATTCTCTGTGTCCAGACCCCTGCGCACACCTGCCCTCTAGGGCTCTGCAATGATCATACGCCCTTACCCCACCACCTAGATACTTAAGAACTGCATAGGGGAAACTGAGGCACCCCCACACTATTCAGAGGAAACATTAAGAACAGTCCCACTTCGTCACAGGCATGGTGCCCCGAGCGCTGCCCATTGGAGCGTCCCTTGCTAGGGAGGTACTCCTGATCCCGTTCCCAGTTGGCCAGTGTCACGGAGTCCCTGGGCGATGCTCTGGAACTGCTCCCCATGAAGCCAGTCAGGACTCTGGGGTAGTCGCCTTTCTGTGAGCAGCCTGTCTTCAGGACACGCAGCTCACACAGCTTCCACCTTCCTGGGTCTGACCTCGGAGCATTCAGCATCCTCTGCCCCTCCGTGCGCTTCCCCCAGCGAGTCCGCTCAGGCGGGGCTCCTGGGGAAGCCAGAGGGTCCTGCACCCCAACTCCGCAGTCAGACGTGACTCTCAGCCAGCCAGTAAAACAGAAGGTTTATTAGACGACAGGAACATGGTCTAAAACAGAGCTTGCAGGTGCAGAGAACGGGACCCCTCAGCTGGGTCCATTCTGGGGGGCAGTGAGCCAGACAACCACGTCTGCACTTCACTCCATGTCCCAGCCAGCCCCAAACTGAAAACCCCTCCAGCCCCTCCTCCTCTGGGCTTTGTTCCTTTCCCGGGCCAGAAGGTCACCTGATTCCTTTGTTCTCCAACCCTTCAGCTCTCACCTTGCAGGGGGGGAAGGGCCCAGGCCATCAGTTGCCAGGAAACAGGGTGTCGGCCATTCTCTGTGTCCAGACCCCTTCACACACCTGCCCTCTAGGGCTCTGCAATGATCATACACCCTTACTCCACCCCCTAGATACTTAAGAACTGCCTAGGGGAAACTGAGGCACCCCCACACTATTCAGAGGAAACATTAAGAACAGTCCCACTTCGTCACAGCCAGTGCCCAGGAAGGGGGCTGGAGGGGGGGGACTGGAGGGCATCTTCCTGCCCTCCCTGTTGCCGTGTGCGGTGCCATCGTCCTGAGGCAGGATCCGGTTCGTTATGGTAGCACAGTGACTCCTCCACCCCACTGGGCTTTCCTGCTCAGCTGGGCACGTGGTACTCGGGACTGGAGAAACCATGGGGCTGGGGCCCCTGTGCTGACTTAACCCAGCTGTTGAGTGGCCGCAGCATGCCTTCGAACCCAAACGGTGCACTAGCCCCAGGAGGGGAGTGGGGTCTGGTGGCTAGAGCGGGGGACTGGGAGCCAAGACTCCTGGGTTCTCTCCCCAGCTCTGGGAGGGGAGTGGGGTCTGGCGATTAGAGCAGGAAGCTGGGAGCCAGGACTCTTTCCCCGCAGCGCCCGGTGCCCTCCTGCCCCCAGGCGACGCTGTCTCTCTCCCCTGCAGCACTCCACCCTGGCCAGCAGCCGCTCGGAGAAGGGCTCGTCGTGGTCCAGCCGGTCGCTGGGTGCACGCTGCCGGAACTCCATCGCCTCCTGCACCGACGAGCAGCCCCACATCGGCAACTACCGACTCCTCAAAACCATCGGCAAGGGCAACTTCGCCAAGGTCAAGCTGGCCCGGCACATCCTGACAGGCAGAGAGGTGAGGTTGCGGGGGCCACGGGGCAGCACTCTGTGGGGTTGGAGGCTATAGGGTGGTCATGGGGCAGCGCTCCAGTGAGGGCAGGGGCAATGGCTCAGCGCTGCAGAGGGCCATGGGGCAGCGCGCTAGGGAGGGCAAGTAAGGAATACGGGGCGGGGGGGGCCCATGGGACAGCGCTCCGGGGAGAGCAGGGGACGTGGGGAGCCACGTGGCAGCACTCCACGGAGGGTGGGGGACGTAGTGGGGCTCTCTGGAGTAGTGTAAACTGAGGGGGTGCACAGGGGAGCTCAGATGTTGGGGGGGCACAGGGGAGATCTCCAAGGGGGGGCACTGGGAAGAGTGGGGGAGGCTGAGGTGTCAGGGGCTGCTGGAGTATAGCACAAGTGCAGATGGGGCAGGGGAGTGGAGGAGCGTATGGGGCACAAAGAGGGAAGTGGGGGGCGCAGGCACTGAGTGCCCTAAAACCCCCCCCCGCCCCCCAGCCAGAATCTGGTTTGTTTGTAGGTGGCAATAAAAATCATCGACAAGACGCAGCTGAACCCCACGAGCCTCCAGAAGGTGAGCATGAGCGGAGGGGGAGGGGCCCCACACCCTGCAGGTGCTGGCAGACCCATGCCCTGGGGAGGGGGCAATGTCCCGGCAGGGGCTGCGCTGCCCGGGGTCTGGGCCTGGAGGGACAGAGGTAGCCTGGCCTGGGACTGGCAGGACAGGCAGCAGCTCCAGGCCACCCTGGATGGGGGTTGCCCCCCACCTCCCGCTGGCTGCCCACGGCACAGCTCCGACGCCAGCGGCTGGGTTCCCAGGCTTCACAAAGAGCCCATTGTGCTCCGGGCTGGGAGAGGGGAGGCTCTGGCCCTGGCATTTGGGTTCCCCATGCCTGCGACTTCCTCACTGTGCTTCCTCCGTGAGCTCGGGTCCCATACCCAGCACCCCACCCCGCTATCCTAGGGAACCATCCCTCGGCCCTGCCTTGCGCCTCTCCGCGCAGCTAATCTGGGACACCCACCCTGCCCGACACCTGCCCCCCTTTCCCATCCACCCCAGGACACCTGCCCCGCTCCTGTCCCCCACCTCGGGACACTACCAGCCCCAGCCCGCACTGGCTGCCCCAGCCCCTGGCATTGACACGGGCTCCCCTCCCTCAGATCACTGCTCTAATTAGTGCCCAGAGGCCAGACTGGTCGCTGTGGTAACAGCTGCTCCAGAGGCATCTCCAGGGGCTGCTAATTAGCAAAGGAGCTGTGGGTGGGGAGCAGATGAGAACAAACCCCTGAGCCAGCCCATCCCCTGCCATAGGGCCAGATCAGAGCCAGTGCTCCCCAAGGGGAAAGAGCCCGTGTCCCATTCCCTGTCCCCCTCAGCCACTCGCCCGCCATGGGGTCAGATCGGAGCCGGCACCCCCAGAGGGGAAAGGCCCCGTGTCCCCTTCCCTGTCCCCCTCAGCCACTCGCCAGCCATGGGCCAGATCAGAGCCAGCGTCCCCCCCACCAGGGGAAAGAGCCCATGTCCCCTTCCCTGTCCCCCTCAGCTACTCGCCAGCCATGGGGTCAGATCGGAGCCAGTGCCCCCCAGAGGGGAAAGGCCCCATGTCTCATTCCCTGTCCCCTTGAACCAGTTGCTCCCCTGCCATGGGGCTGGACTGGAGCCAGTGCCCCCTAGAGGGAAAGGCCCCATGTCTCATTCCCTGTCCCCTTGAACCAGTTGCTCCCCTGCCGTGGGGCTGGACTGGAGCCAGTGCCCCCTAGAGGGAAAGGCCCTGGGGGGCTAGAGGTGGTGGGGCAGGTGAGGAGGAGTTGTGAGGCTGTTTAACACCCCCCCACACACACACACCCGTCTCTCTGCCCCCTGCAGCTCTTCCGGGAAGTGCGGATCATGAAGGGCCTGAACCACCCCAACATCGGTGAGCTGGGGTCCGGGGGTCTGGCTCTGGGGCTCAGCAGCACGGGGGCGATGGGGCCTGAGCAAATGACAGCCCCAAATACCCCGTCCCCCAGCCACAACAGCCTCTGCCAGTTGAGGGGATCCGGGCCCTGGCACCTCTGCTCGGTGGGCACTGCCCCTGCAGGTCCCTCAACTACAGGGGGTCAGAGCCCTCCTGTGTGTGTGTGGGGTGGGGGTCGGGAGGGTCAGGCCCCTCCCGTGATGGCGTGTGAGTGGGGGAGGGGCAGGCCTGTCCAGTGATGGGTCTGGGGCAAGGGAGAGACAGGCCCATCCTGTGAGAACATTTGGGACAGGTGTTGGGTGGGAGTCGGGCCGTCCTGTGGGGACATTGTGTAGGAGGGCCAGGCCCGGCCCATGAGGGGGTTTGGGAGGGAGGGAGGGTCAGGCCCATCCCAGGAGGGTGTTTGCGGGACTGTGACCCATATATTTCAGAGGAGGGTCTAGCACGCTCCGTGTGAGTGCAGAGGTTCTGGTCTGTGACAATGCAGCCGTGGGCACGTCTGCCGTCTCCCGGCTGGCGCGTGGGGCTGTCCGCAGGCTCCGGGGCTGTCCGCAGGCTCCAGGGCTTCTGGGAGCGAAGCGGGCTCTGGACAGGGCAGAGCTGTGGAGGGAGCAGACAGGCAGCAGCGAGGGGTAGAGTGAAGGCTGGTGACTGTGCAAAACTTCCCCGAGTATTTCCAGATGTTGGGGCTGGGTCACCCCAACTCCCTTTGCCCCAGCTGCCCAAGGGCGGGAGCTCCGGCGTGCAGGGAGCCTGGGCAGCCCCTAGCAACAGAGCTGAGGGGTTTGCCTGGGAATTTCCTTCTTTTTGCCATCACAGATCATAGAATCATAGAATATCAGGGTTGGAAGGGACCTCAGGAGGTATCTAGTCCAACCCCCTGCTCAAAGCAGGACTAATCCCCAAGGTTTGCCCCGATCCCTAAATGGCCCCCTCAAGGCTTGAACTCACAACCCTGGGTTTAGCAGGCCAATGCTCAAACCACTGAGCTATCTCTCCCCCCAAAGATCAGAGCTGTCTCTGCGGTGTCATGGCCCCCAGCCCTCTGGAAGGGATCCATGCTGTGCTGCGAAGGGCGTTTTCAGAGACGCCACTCCCCATCCCGCGTGGGGAGTAACAGTGCCGCCCTGTCCACACCACCAGGAGCTAGGGGCACTGGGGCTTGCACAGGGAGTGAAGAAGCTTCCAGCCTCACCATGGGAGAGACCCCGACCAGGGCCCCAGCGGCAGGCACCATGTGGGCTGTGCGGGTGAGAGTGGGGCTCACTGGGCGATGTCGGGAGCTGGGCCTTGACCTGTGTCTCTCATTACAGTGAAGTTGTTTGAGGTGATAGAGACGGAGAAAACACTCTACCTGGTGATGGAGTATGCCAGTGCTGGTGAGAATGCCCCCTGCCATGCCAGCAGCCCCTGCCCCGCCATCTGCTCCCCCAGGCCTGTGCCCTCTGCATGCCTGCAACCCCTGGGGGTGTCTGTGCTGCACCTGGAGATCTGGACCCCTCTGTGTTCCCGCACCCCCTCTCTGCATGGCCCCCAGATCCTTCTGCCCGGCTCACCTCCAGTGTTCTATGGGCTACAGCCCCACCCAGCCTGCCCTGGGGTGCAGTCTGGCTCTGGGACCCTCTGAGCCTGTAGGTAGCGATGGGAGCCATCCTGGCCCAGCACCCCAAAGGCCTCCCCAGCAGTCACAGCCTGGGGAGATAGACAGGTGTGGCGGGGAGGCAGGACCCCTGCCTGGCATGTCCCCACCCCACCCCACCCCTCCCGACCACAGGTCCTGCCTGACATATCCCCTCCCACCGCCCCCCCCGACCAGGGGCCCTGCCCAGTGTGACCCCCCCCACAGCTTCTTTTGACGAAGGGCCTGTCTGGCGTGACATGCCCCCACTCCCTTCTGACCGAGGGCTCTGCCTGGTGTGACTCCCCCCACATCCCTGCCTGACCAGGGATTCTGCCTGGCGGGATGCGCCCTCTTCCCTCCCACAGCCCCTCCTGATCACAGACCCTGCTTGGCTCCCCCCCATGCTGCTAAAATTATCCTCGCTCTGTTTAAAATAAGCCAAGCCACTAGGCCCCTGCAGGTGCCACCCACCTGGCAGCTGCCTCCCTGGCGCAGGCTGGCACTGGGAGCCAGGCAGGGGGCGTACACATTCCCATCCATTCCAGTGGCTCCATGGGCGGCTCCCATCTGTGCCTGCGGGCTGGTGCCACCTGGGCTCAGGCTCATCCCATCGTGGACGCTGCAGGGTGCGGTTGGGTGGGCCAGTGTCGGGTGGGGGGCATGAACCCTGGCACAACCAGCCTGGTTGGCCGTTCTTGGGGAATGTGTGGGGTCTCCATGGCCCGCTGTAATGGACCCCCCCCCCCGGCACTACCCCCTGCCACTACAGACTGCTCCTGACCGCACCCCCTCCCCGCAGGCGAAGTCTTTGACTACCTCGTGTCACATGGACGGATGAAGGAGAAGGAAGCCCGGGCAAAATTCAGACAGGTCAGGACAGAATCTGGACAGGGGAATGGACAAGAGCCCTGCCCACCCCAGCAGGGGGCACTGTGGGGAGCAGGCAGGCGCTGGCTGTGGGGGGAGCTGGCAGCAGGGATTGTGGGGAGCGGGGTGGGAGTTCTCTGCACCCCTAGCCCCTGCCCTTTTGGGCACATCACTGTAGCTCAGGGCGGAGTCTCTGGTCAGCTCCAGCCTGAGGGATGAGGGCGGGGGGGGGGCTGTGTGATCTGTGTGCTCTGTGGAGGGGCTGCGTGTGTGGTGCGGGGGGCTGCTGGCTCTGCACGTGGGGGCTGCGTGTTCCGTGGGGGCGCTGTGCTGATGGCTCGGGGGGGCTGCGTGTTCTGCACGTGCGGGGGGCTGCTGGCTCTGCACGTGGGGGCTACGTGTTCTGCGGGGGGGCTGTGCTGATGGCTCGGGGGGGCTGCGTGTTCTGCACGTGGGGGGGGGCTGCTGGCTCTGCACGTGGGGGCTGCGTGTTCTGCGGGGGGGCTGTGCTGACGGCTCAGGGGGGCTGCGTGTTCTGCACATGGGGGGAGCTGCTGGCTCTGCATGTGGGGGCTGCGTGTTCTGTGCGGGGCTGTGCTGACGGGTCGGGGGGGCTGCGTGTTCTGCACATGGGGGGCTGCTGGCTCTGCATGTGGGGGCTGCGTGTTCTGTGGGGGGCTGTGCTGACGGCTCAGGGGGGCTGCGTGTTCTGCACATGGGGGGAGCTGCTGGCTCTGCATGTGGGGGCTGCGTGTTCTGTGGGGGGCTGTGCTGACGGGTCAGGGGGGCTGCGTGTTCTGCGTGGGGGGGCTGTGTGCTCTGTGGGGGGAGGCTGCGTTGCTGGCCCTAGTCTGTGGGGCAGAGGCTGAGTGGTGTGTGTGGAGTAGGGGGAGGGGGCAGGGGAGAGTGGAAGGGCTCTGCTGCTGACCCTCTTGTGCAGGGATTCTCAAACTGGGGCTCATGACCCTTCAGGGGATCAGGAGTTATTACACCGAGGGTAATGAGCTGTCAGCCGCAGCCCCCAAACCCCACTTCACCTCCGGCATTTAGAATAGCGTTAAATATAAAAAAGTGTTTTTAATTTGTAAGGGGGGTCGCCCTCGGAGCCTTGCTGTGTGAAAGGGGTCACCAGTACAAAAGCGTGAGAACCACTCTTCTTGTGTGTGGCGGGGTGTGTGGGGGTGGTGTGGGGGGGGTAGGGTTTAAGGGCTCCCTGCTGGGAGCCGGCTTGGAAATCTGGATGGGCGCTGCCTTCCCAGCCATCGATCCCTGGCAGCAGAGCACTCGTCTTACAGGAGCAGTTCCCCTCCTGGGGGGCAGCGGGGGTGGGGGGAGCAATGGGGGGCAGAGGATGGCGTCTGTTAGTCCCATAGTCACTGCCAGCTCTGCCCCCAGATCGTCTCGGCCGTGCACTATTGTCACCAGAAGAACATCGTGCACCGAGACCTGAAGGTGAGTCACCCCACCCGGGTTCTGCCCCTCTCCCCACCCTGGGCACTGCGCCAGCATCCCCCCAGGCCCCCCCCCGTGTACTTACCCCCCCCCCCCCGACCACACCAGACCTGAAGGCAAGAGTTCCTTTCTGCCCCAGCCCAGGCCCTCTCCCAGCACCCGCTCCCCCTTGTTCCTTCCCTCCCAGGCACTGCCCCTATCCTCCCACCCCCTCCCCCCCCCGGCTGTGGGGGTGGGGCCTGACCCTGACGTACCCCAGCCCCCCAGCTGTGGGGGCGTGGCCGGACCCTGCTGTGCCCCCCATCCCCCCCCCAGGCAGAGAACCTGCTGCTGGACGCCGATGCCAACATCAAGATCGCTGACTTCGGGTTCAGCAACGAGTTCACGCTGGGCTCCAAGCTGGACACGTTCTGCGGGAGCCCCCCCTACGCCGCACCCGAGCTCTTCCAGGGCAAGAAATACGATGGGCCTGAGGTCGACATCTGGAGCCTGGGGGTCATCCTCTACACCCTGGTCAGCGGCTCGCTGCCCTTCGACGGGCAGAACCTCAAGGTGAGCAGGGGGGCATGGGGGCACACAGGGATGGGGGTGTCTGGGGAGCACACAGGGATGGGGGGGTGTTGACTCAGGGGCATGGGGGTCCTGGGGGGACATGGGGATGGAGGTGTTGGAGGGTATGGGGGTGGGGAGATGGGGGTACAGTCCTGGAGGGACACAGAGCTGTGGGTGTTGGGGGGGCATGGGGGTGGGGAGATGGGGGTACAGGATGTCCGGGGGGGCATGGGGGTGGGGAGATGGGGGCACAGGGGGTCCTGGAGGGACACGGGGCTGTGGGTGTTTGGGGGGGACATGGGGGTGGGGAGATGGGGGCACAGGGGGTCCTGGAGGGGACATGGGGGTGGGGAGATGGGGGCACAGGGGGTCCTGGAGGGACATGGGGCTGTGGGTGTTGGGGGGGCATGATGGCAGGGCCAGCGCTTAGCCCGGCGGAAAGGCAATCTCTAGCTCTGGCTGTGTTTTCTGCAGGGCCTTGTCCCCTGCATCACAGAGGAGGCTCTGGGTCCCTATAGCCAGAGCCTGGGCACAGAGCTGGGGCCCAGGGGACCCTACAGCCTTGCTAGGCAGAGCCCAGTCCCTGCCTTGCATCGGAGTTGACCCCCCCTTTGTATGCGGAGGGGGAGGGGGGAACCCTTTGGGGCCAGTTCCTAGCCAAGTCCCTGGGGATGGCTCAGCAGGTCCCGGGCAGGCAGGGAGGCTGGCGGGGGGATCCCTGCCTGACTTGACCCTCCCTCATCCCCCCAGGAGCTGCGGGAGCGAGTGCTGCGAGGCAAGTACCGCGTCCCCTTCTACATGTCCACAGACTGCGAGACCATCCTGCGCCGCTTCCTGGTGCTCAATCCTGCCAAGCGCTGCACCCTGGAGGTGAGTGCCCAGGGGAGGGAAGGCTGGCAGGGTGCCCCCGGGAGAACCGGGACCTCCCGGCATTCCCTGTGCTCAGTCCCTTGGCATTCCCCATTCCCTGTGCCCTCCATCGATCTGGGTCGGTTACACCCTGCCCGGAACAACCTATTGGCAGCCCCCAGACAGTGCGGTGCCTCCCAGCCCCGCCTCTGCTCCTGGAGTAACTGTTTAACCCTTTACACCCTGTGCAGAGCAGTGCAAAGCCCAGAGGGAAACCGAGGCACACAGGGGCATCATAATAATATTACCAACATTCCCACTTCCTCACCCTGCTGCTCCTGTGCTCTGTGGCCCCATTTACCCAGCCTCCCCAACTCTGTCCGTGTTGCTGGGACGCCATCTTTGCCCTCTGCTCTGCACTGTGCCCCCCGAGTGGCAGCAATCCCCATGGGAGCGAGCTCTCCATTAAGCTGTTTCTGCCTGCACAGGGCCCTGCCTGGCGCTGTCTCCCCAATGACTGTAATTAGTGTAATTGACTCAGGGGATAATTACAGGGTGTCTGAGACCCAGGCAGGCTCCGTGCAGCCCCCACAGAGCTCAGCCCCCTGCGCGGGTGGGATCTGCAGAGCCAGCAGGGAGTCCCTGGGGAGGTGCGGCTCCTGCAGGCCATGGGAGCTCCCTGGGGGCCAGAATTTGGGCTGTCGGGCTCCCTAACCCACAGCATCTCTAGACACACAGCAGGGATGGGGCCCAGGTGCACTGGAAGGAGTGCACTGAGTCCTTTGTCTCTGCTCCTGGTCTGCAGGCCCTGCCGGGGATGGAGGGTCTGCCCAGTGGTGGGAAGACACAGCCTGTTCCCCAGCGGGGAGATGCAGGCTGCGTCCTGAGGGGTGCCGGGGGGGAGATTCTGCCCTTGTCCCGCTGGGGGTAGGGGTGTGATGGGTGCCTGGCAGGGAGAGACAGGCCCTGTCCTGGGGCGGGGCAGAGTGATGGGTGCCGGGCAGGGAGACTTCCCATGGGGTTGATGGGTGTGTGGCGGAGGGAAGACGCAGTCCTTGTCCTGGGGTGTGTGGCGGGGGCGGGGGTTGATGGGTAAGTGGCAGGGGCAGATGCAGCCCCTGTCCCGGTTGTGGAGCGGGAGGAGTGCGTAGTGACATGGCCCTTCCCCCAGTGCGGAGGCGTGTGTGTATGATGGGTGCGTGGTGGGAGGCAGACGCGGCCCTTGTCCCGGTTGTGGGGGGGGCGGCGATGGGTGCGTGGCAAGGAGCAGTTGTGTCCCGTGTCCCCATGGGAGGGAGGGTGAGGGGTGCTTGGTCTCGAGATGCAGCCCCCCCACCAGGGAGGCCCGAGACCTCCTAATCCAGGCCCTGCACCCCTCTTCCTGGGATCCACTGAGACTCTCAGCCAGCCAGTAAAACAGAAGGTTTATTGGACAACAGGAACACAGTCCACAACAGAGCTTGTGGGTACAACCAGGACCCCTCAATCACATCCTTCTGGGGGAGCAGGGAGCTTAGACCCCAGCCCTGGGGTTCCCTGTGTTCCTCCCCCCAGCCTCCAAACTGCCAACTAAACTCACCCCGCAGGTTCCCTGCTGCAGCCTCTGTTCACATTCCTGGGCAGAGGTGTCACCTCCCCCTCCCCCTCCTGGCTCAGGTGACAGGCTCTCAGGTCTCCCATCCCCAGGGCACATTCACAGGTCAACACTCCCCCCTCCCTGCTGAGTCACATCGTCACATCTCTCCCCCCTTCGAGACTGAACTGAGCGGGGTCACTGTGACCAGTGACCTGGGGAAGTTCGGGGCCCCCTCTCCGGGACAGCGCATCCGCTATCAGGTTGGCACTTCCCTTCACGTGGACCACGTCCATGTCGTAATCCTGCAGGAGCAGGCTCCATCTCAGGAGCTTGGCGTTGGCTCCTTTCATCTGGTGCAGCCAGGTCAGGGGCGAGTGGTCGGTGTACACGGTGAAGTGCCGCCCGAAGAGATAGGGCTCTAGTTTCTTGAGGGCCCACACCATGGCCAGGCACTCCTTCTCGATGGCCGCGTAGTGTTGCTCCCGGGGTAGCAACTTCTTGCTCAGGTACACGATGGGGTGTCTCTCCCCCTTTTCATCCTCCTGCATTAACACCGCCCCCAGTCCCGTGTCGGAGGCGTCGGTGAACACCACAAAGGCCTTGTCAAAGTCCGGGTTCGCCAGAACTGGGCCACTGACCAGAGCCTCCTTCAGCGCCCGGAAAGCCTCCTGGCACTGCTCGGTCCAGACCACCTTGTCTGGCTTCCCCTTCTTGCATAGCTCAGTGATGGGGGTGGCTATGGCGCTAAAGTGAGGCACAAATCTTCGGTAGTATCCTGCCATCCCAATAAAGGCTTGGACCTGCTTTTTGGTGTAGGGAGCGGGCCAGTCTCTGATCACCTCCACCTTGGCTGGTTCCGGCTTTAGGCGGCCGCTCCCCACCCGATGGCCCAGGTAAGACACTTCCGCCATCCCCACCTTGCACTTCTCCGCTTTTACAGTCAGCCCAGCCCCCTGGAGTCGGTCCAGCACTTGTCTAACCTGGGACACGTGGTCCTCCCAGGTCTGGCTAAAGACACAGATGTCATCAATATACGCCACGGCAAAACTCTCCATCCCCCTCAGGAGCTGGTCCACCAGGCGTTGGAAGGTGGCCGGCGCTCCCTTGAGGCCGAAAGGCAGGGTCAGGAACTCATAGAGCCCCAGAGGGGTGATAAAGGCCGATTTCAGCCGGGCATCTGCATCCAGCGGCACTTGCCAGTAGCCCTTTGTAAGGTCCATGGTGGTAAGGTACCGAGCTCCTCCCAGCTTGTCTAGGAGCTCATCAGGCCTGGGCATGGGGTAGGCATCCGATACAGTGATGGCATTGAGCTTCCGATAGTCCACACAGAACCGGACCGACCCGTCCTTTTTGGGGACCAGCACCACCGGCGAGGCCCAAGGGCTGGCAGATGGCTGGATCACCCCCAAAGCCAGCATGTCCCGGACCTCTCTTTCCAGGTCCTGAGCAGTTTTCCCTGTGACTCGGAAGGGGGAGCATCTTATCGGCGGGTGCGACCCTGTCTGCACCCGGTGGACAGTCAGATTAGTGCGTCCAGGCTGGTTGGAAAATAGCTGTCGGTACGGATGCAGCACCTCCCTGACCTCAGCTTGCTGGGCAGGGGTTAGCTGATCCGAGAGGGGAATTGTTTCCAGGGGGGAACCAGCTCTGGTCCCAGGGAATAGATCTACTAAAGGGTCATCTCCCTGCTCTTCCCACTGTCCACACACGGCAAACACCACATTCCCCCTGGCATAATATGGCTTCATCATATTCACATGGTACACCCGGCGGTGGTGCGCCCGGTTCGACAGCTCCACCACATAGTTTACCTCATTGAGCTGCTTGACGACCTTGAAAGGGCCCTCCCAGGCGGCCTGTAGTTTGTTCTTTCTCACTGGGATGAGAACCATCACCGGATCCCCGGTGGCGTAGGCACGGGCCCTTGCCGTGCGGTCATACCAGACCTTCTGCTTCTTCTGGGCTCTGGCCAGATTCTCCCTGGCCAGGCCCATGAGTTCAGCAAGTCTCTCTCGGAAGATCAGGACATACTCCACCACTGACTCTCCATCGGGAGTGGCCTTCCCCTCCCACTCGTCTCTCATCAGGTCCAGGGGGCCCCTCACCCTCCTTCCATATAACAGTTCGAAAGGCGAAAATCCGGTAGACTCCTGTGGCACCTCCCTGTACGCGAACAGCAGGTGAGGTAAGTACTTGTCCCAATCCTGTGGGTGCTGGTTCATAAAGGTTTTCAGCATCATCTTTAGCGTCCCGTTAAACCTCTCCACCAGCCCGTTGGACTGGGGGTGATAAGCTGAGGCCCAGTCGTGCCGGACCCCACATTTCTCCCACAAGCACCGGAGCAGGGCCGACATGAAGTTGGAGCCTTGGTCTGTCAAGACTTCCTTGGGGAACCCCACTCGGCTGAAAATGGTCAGGAGCGCATCGGCCACGGTGTCTGCTTCAATGGAAGCTAAGGGCACTGCCTCGGGGTAGCGGGTGGCAAAATCTACCACCACCAGAATGTATTTCTTCCCCGACCGGGTCGTCCTGCTGAGAGGCCCCACGATGTCCATGGCCACCTTCTGGAAAGGCTCCTCTATGATGGGCAAAGGTCTCAAAGCCGCTTTCCCCTTGTCCCGGGCCTTCCCCACCCTCTGACAGGGGTCACAGGATCGGCAATACTGCCGGACCGTGGTAAAGACCCCGGGCCAGTAAAAGTTCTGTAGCAACCTCTGCCGGGTGCGCCGGATTCCCTGGTGCCCTGCGAGGGGGATGTCATGGGCCAGGGACAGGAGCTTGCGGCGATACTTCTGGGGGACCACCAGCTGCCTCCTGATCCCACAGGACTCCACTTCCCTTGTGGGAGCCCATTCTCGGTATAGGAACCCCTTCTCCCACAGGAACCTCTCCTGGCAGCCTCTCCTCATGGTCCGTACCACCCTGAGGTCGGCCAGGTCCCTGAGCTTCCGCAAGGAGGGATCTTTCCTCAACTCGGCCTGGAACTCAGCAGCTGGGGAAGGGATGGGGACCGGTTCCCCCTCAGTGGCCAGGTCTGAGGCCTCAGCCTCTCTGAGCCGTGCCCCTCGGCCCTCCCTTCCCACCAGGGTAGGGTCCTGCGCCTCCGGTGCGGTACCCTCCCCGAGGTCAGGGAGCAGTGGCCCTCGCCGGCTCTGGCTACGGGTCACAACCAGGGCGGTCTGGGGCTTGCTTGGCCAGTCCTCTAGGTCTCCCCCCATCAAAACTTCAGTGGGCAAATGGTGGTGTACCCCCACATCCTTGTGGCCCTCCTTGGCCCCCCATTTCAGGTGTACCCTTGCCACGGGCACCTTAAATGGGGTCCCACCCACCCCTGTCAGGGTCAGGTAGGTGTTGGGCACCACCCGATCTGGGGCCACCACCTCGGGCCGGGCCAGCGTCACCTCCGCACCCGTATCCCAGTATCCATTGACCTTCCTCCCATCCACCTCCAGGGGAACAAGGCACTCTCTCTGGAGGGACAGCCCCGCGCCCACCCTGTAAACTGAGCGCCCTGAGTCCAGAGCCTCCAGCCCTCTGGTGGAGCTGGCCTGGGGTACTCTTCCCTCCGGGGCAGGTGGTAAACTGGCAGCCCCCCTTGCCTGAGTCGTCTGCCCCTCGTCCAGCTGGGTCCCTACCCAGTTAACCCTGGGTAGGTTGGGTCTGCTCAGTTTGTCCCTGAGCCCAGGGCACTGGGACCGTACGTGGCCTCTCTGGCCACAGTGATAGCAGCTCAGGTCACGTTGGTCCCCTCGAGCGGGTCGGAGGGGCCCGACGCCAGGCGTTCCCCTTGGGAGGGGGTTCTCCCTATTTCCCCGCTGGGAGGCCCCCTGGTGACTCTCTCTCTGCATCGGGGGGGGCCTGTTCTTTTGGGACTCCTCCCGGCTACCCCCTGACCGACTGTTCACAAACTCGTCGGCCAGCTGCCCTGCGTGCTGGGGGTTCTCGAGCTTTTTGTCCACCAACCACAGCCTCAGGTCGGAAGGGCACTGTTCATACAGTTGCTCCAGTACGATTAGGTCAAGCAGGTCCTCTTTAGCTCGGGCCCCCGCTGTCCACTTGCGGGCATACCCCTGCATCCGGTTGGCCAGTTGTAGGTAGGTGACCTCAGGCGTTTTACGCTGACTCCGGAACCTTCTCCGGTACATCTCGGGGGTCAGCCCAAACTCACGGAGCAGGGCCTGTTTGAACAGTTCATAGTCCCCTGCCTCCGGCCCTGTCATCCGGCTGTACACCTCCACGGCTTTGGGGTCCAGTAAGGGGGTGAGAAACTGGAGCCTGTCTGCAGGGTCAACCCTGTGCAGCTCACAGGCATTCTCAAAGGCCGTCAGGAAGCTATCTATGTCCTCCCCCTCCTTACGCTGGGCCAGGAAGCACTTATCAAAGTTCCTTGCAGTCTTGGGTCCCCCCTCACTCACCACAGCCGGGGCCCCACTGCTCTTCAGCCTGGCCAGCTCCAGTTCGTGCTGTCTTTGTTTCTCCTTCTCCTGACGCTCCCTCTCCTTCTCCTGACGCTCCCTCTCCTTCTCCTCCTGCTCATGTTGACGTTGTTTCTCCTTCTCCTCCTGCTCATGTTGACGTTGTTTCTCCTTCTCCTCCTGCTCATGTTGACGTTGTTTCTCCTCATGTTGATGTTGTTTTTCATGATCCTCCAGCTCCCTCATTTTCATCTCCCTCTCCCATTCCAGCCGCCTCCGCTCCAGGGATGGGGAGCTCCGCCGGGAGGATCCCCTGCTGGGTGCTGGGGTCAGGGTGCCCTCGGTATTCGCTGGGCTTCCCCCAACCCCTCCCCCAGACATAGGTAGGAAGGGTCTCGGGATGTCCTCGGCAGCAGTCTGACCCCTCCCAGCCCGGTCAGGCCCCAGGGCCCACGCTGCGTCTGCCGGGCGGCTCCCCTCAGGGATAGGGATCGGGTCATCCAAGCGATCCCTCTCCTCCAACTGGGCAATCAGTTGTTCCTTGGTGGACCTCCCGATGCGCAGCCCCCTCTGCCTGCACAGCTCCACCAGGTCACTCTTAAGGCGTTTAGCGTACATCTCCCTGCTGGCCACTCGCAGGCCGGGCAGCTTCCCACGGTTTCCAGGAAAAGCCCTTAGTGTGCCAGTCCTTCTTGAGGTCACCACCTCTTTGCCAGGGTCGAGCTGCAGACTCCTCCGCCCCTGGGACTGCTCGCTGCAATCCCCCGGGGGACCCTGTTACTGCAAAAGTCTTTCTCTCTGGTCACACATTCCCAGGGGTTAACCGCCCCCCGAAACCGTCTCTGAATCTTCAGCACGCCTGGTCCCCGTCAATTCCCCTTCGTTTTACTGTTCCCCAGTCACTTACTGCAGGAAGCGCCGTTCACGGGGTGCAGTAGATCCCACCGCTGCCACCAGTTGTCACGGAGTGTGGGGGAGTCCAGGCCCTGCACCCCTCTTCCTGGGATCCACTGAGACTCTCAGCCAGCCAGTAAAACAGAAGGTTTATTGGACAACAGGAACACAGTCCACAACAGAGCTTGTGGGTACAACCAGGACCCCTCAATCACATCCTTCTGGGGGAGCAGGGAGCTTAGACCCCAGCCCTGGGGTTCCCTGTGTTCCTCCCCCCAGCCTCCAAACTGCCAACTAAACTCACCCCGCAGGTTCCCTGCTGCAGCCTCTGTTCACATTCCTGGGCAGAGGTGTCACCTCCCCCTCCCCCTCCTGGCTCAGGTGACAGGCTCTCAGGTCTCCCATCCCCAGGGCACATTCACAGGTCAACACTCCCCCCTCCCTGCTGAGTCACATCGTCACAGGGGGGGGCGGCGATGGGTGCGTGGCAAGGAGCAGTTGTGTCCCGTGTCCCCATGGGAGGGAGGGTGAGGGGTGCTTGGTCTCGAGATGCAGCCCCCCCACCAGGGAGGCCCGAGACCTCCTAATCCATCCCTTCTCTCTCAGCAAATCATGAAGGACAAATGGATCAATATCGGCTACGAGGGCGACGAGCTGAAGCCCTACAAGGAGCCTGAGGAGGATTTTGGGGACACCAAGCGCATCGGTGAGGGTCCAGGGCTCTGCTGTGCTGAGTGAGCACCACTGTCTGGACCCTGATGACCAAGGGGAGAACGCCTATTGGGGGAGCATTTGTCCCCAGGACAGCTGCACAGGGTCCCAGGGCCGGGACATGGCCCCTTCATCCCAGCCCCGACAGGGCTCAGAAGTACCTGGGCAAATGGGCGCTGCCCATGGGCCTATCATCTAGCCCAGGGGACACACGGGGCTTGTGCCATCTGGCGGGGGCTGGACACTGCATGGCACCTGCCCCGGCAGGGGTGGGGGTGTTGTCTGTGCCAGAAGTGAATCCAACCCCTCTCTTCCAGAGGTGATGGTGGGAATGGGATACACCCGCGAGGAGATCAAGGAAGCCCTGAACAGCCAAAAATACAACGAGGTCACGGCCACCTACCTCCTGCTGGGCAGGAAGAACGAGGTGAGTGCAGGCCCAGGGGAGCCTGGGGGCTGATCTGGAGGTGGGGAGGACCCGTGGGGAGCCTGTGATGCATTTCCCCTGGGATGCAACCTGGAACTGCGGTATCGCTGAACCCTCTGTCTCGCCAGTCTGGGCTCCCTTTTAAGTGATTATATGTAATAGCATACAGATCAAAGTACGTTACCATAAAAAATAAAACCGCAATCTAAATTCTCTAAACTGGATAGGATTAAACAGTTAGATAGTACAAACTGTCCACCCAGCTTCCCTACACAGGCAGGCTTCCTTCTTTCCTGCCTGGCACCCCCCATTCAGTCTTTGTTCCTAAGGTGTTTCCAGGTGTTGTGTTGAGAGGGAGTGAGGCTCTCCCGGTTGAACTGACTTCCCCCTTTTATAGTTTATTCCATGTGGAAGGAGCTTCTTTGTTTCAAGCCAAGCCCCCAACCCAGTGTGTGGAAAAACACAGGCACTAAAATGGAGTCCAGTGTCCCCTTATCTAGTCACATGCCCTTTTATGCTTTGATGAGTCACTTTCTCCGGACCAGTCACAATTATAGACCTCTGTCATATAACTCCATAGTTCAAAGATGAGCAGTCCCTGTCTTTCTAATCTCTCCTAATGTAGAAGCTGTTCCATTCCCCCCTCATCATTATTGTTGCCTTTCTCTGTATCTTTTCCAACTCTAATATATCTTTTTTTGAGATGGGGTGACCAAAGCTGCACACATTAGTCAAGGTGTGGGTGTACCATTGATTTATATAGTGGCATTTATATAGTGATATTTTCTGTCTTATTATCTGTCCCTTTCCTAATGGTTCCTAACATTCTGTTCGCTTTTTTGACTGCCGCTGCACGCTGAGTGGATGTTGTCAGAGAGCTATCCAAGATCTCTTTCTTGAGTGCTAACAGCTAATTTCAATGCCATCATTTTGTATGCATAGTTGGGATTATGTTTTCCAATGTACATGTGTGACGTGACAGCATTACTTTGCATTTATCAACATTGAATTTCATCTGCTATTTTGTTGTCCAGTTTAGTGAGGTCCTTGTGTTTAATGAGGTCCCTGTGTAACTCTTCGCAGCCAACTTTGGTCTTAACTATCTTGAGTAATTTTGTATCATCTGCAAATTTTGCCACCTCACTGTTCACCCCTTTTTCCAGATCATTTATGAATATGTTGAACGCACAGGTTCCTGTACAGATCCCTGGGGGACCCCGTTATTTACCTTTCTCCACTGTGAGAACTGACCATTTATTCCTACCCTTTGTTTCCTGTCTTTTAACCAGTTACTGATCCATGAGAGAACCTTCCCTCTTATCCCAGGACTGCTTACTTTGCTTTAGAGCCTTTAGTGAGGGAGGCTTTCTGAAAATCCAGGAACACTATATCCACGGGATCACTTCATGCTTGTTGACAGCCTCAAAGAATTCTAGTAGATTGGGGAAGCATGATTTCCCTTTACAAAACCCATGTTGACTCTTCCCCAGCATATCACGTTTATTTGTGTGTTCTTTACTATAGTTTCAAACAGTTTTGCCTGGGTCTGAAGTTAGGCTCACTGGCCTGTAATAGCCAGAATCACCTCTGGAGCCTTTTTTAAAAATTGGCATCACATTAGTTACCCTCCAGTCATCTGGTACAGAGGCTGATGTAAGCAATAGGTTACATACCACAGTTGTTGTTCGAATGATGGTCCCTATTCTCTTCCACGGAAGGTTGTACACACGTGCCATGAATCCAGAGCTGGAGATTTTGAAAGTAGTAGTGTCCCTTGGTCCACACATGCGTACTCGCTACGCTTCATGGTTTTGTCTGAGACGATAAAGGGCAGGGCGGGCTGACCATGCCCTCATTTCCTTCTCACTGCTGCATGGTCCGAATGTGATGCACTTTCTAAAATGCAGGGGGGAAAAGATGGTTTTCTACCTGTACATGGTTAGTATTTTTGTTGGTTTTACAGTAATTTAGTTTTTAGGATTGTTAGGGACTTCAGGATGCCATTCTACCCGTCTCCTGCTCTCCCACTTCACCCTCCCTAGCAACCAGGTCTGGGTACTGGGTTATGCCGAAGACATGGGGGTTCAGGATCTGCACCTCCTGCCATCACTCATTCTTGGTCAGTGACGAGCTAAGCACTGCCTTTACTGCTTGGGAGAAGCCCATGTTGCTTTCAGGTGCCATATCTGCCTCTCCTGCCCAAGCCGTACCCAGGCAGGCTGGGCTCTCTGCCTCAAGAACCACCTCATGGAGGTCACCATGAGACCACAGTCAGACCCCGGCTAGGGACTGCCCCCACAGTACATCAGCCTGAGAAGCCCAGGAGTGCACCTCCTACCACGGAGACCAGGTCCGGTTCAACTGGTACCAGTGCTATGGACCCAGGCAAGGGCCGAGTTGTCAGGCTGAGACACATGTGCATAACATGGCAGGGAGTCTTCCTCCAGGCCCAAAAAGGACACTGCATCGCCTACAGGTTCCAGCCACGGAGAAGCAGCATGTTCTAAGGCTTACAAGACATCACACAGAATGCCAGCTCCACCATGCCATGCACCCTTTCCAGGTCAGTCGGTGCCACTGAAGTCAAGAAAACCTGAGTTCTGCGGAAGTGCTCCATTCCAGCTCTGCTTCCGGTTGCGGGGCACATGCCAGGAGCACCAGGGACGCAGAAATCAGCACCCGAGCCACAAGAGCTCTCTGCATTGGAGGCGGTGAAGTGCCTTCGTCTTCAGGTGCAGTTGCCACCGAAGAGGGTATGCTTTCCTACCTTGAACTTACCTCCTTTGGGTCATGTTCCCGCCTGCTCTCTATGGCTCCTGTGGTTCCGACAGTACCACAGGCTCTGGCTTCTCGACATCGGAGGACTCGGACAGAGCACAGGGTCCGCCCCTCCCGTAACGTCGCTATGACTATCCAAAGGTACCACCGGCTCAGTGGCAGTACCCGCCCTTTCCCCAGCAAGGGAGCCATTGGTGCCTCACTCATGACGATCACGTGACAAAGGGGACTTAGATCCCTCAGGAATCGAGGATGCACATCAACGTCCTGGAGTTTCGAGTTGTGCGGAGGGCGTCCCGCGCCACGCATTTCTCCCATCCATTCACACGGTCACCAGCGCTCTGCGAGGAAGCAGTTCCTCTGTGGGTCACCTACAAGATCCTGTTGTCAGCAGCCTATCTCCCCGGGAATCAGAACGTGATTGCAGATTCTCTGAGCCAGCAGTTCATGGGCGCTCCACGACACCGTGGTTGCCGACATTTCCACTTGCGGGGAGACTCCAACTACCAGAGTCCTTTTTGCCTCCCATGCCAACAGCAAAGGCACCCAGTACTCCCTGGGGAGGGGGGTGGGGCAGGGCTCGGCACCCGCTCTCAAGGCAATGCCCTAGTCATCCACTGGTCAGACCATATCAATTGCACCTTTTCTTCCCTACCGCTCCTGCCACATGTTCTATGCAAGATCGGACAGGAGAGAGCAACAGTCATTCTGAGAGGTCTCAGAGTAGCAGCTGTGTTAGTCTGTATTCGCAAAAAGAACAGGAGGACTTGTGGCACTTTAGAGACTAACCAATTTATTTGAGCATAAGCTTTTGTGAGCTACAGCTCACTTCATCGGATGCATTCAGTGTAAAATACAGTGGGGAGATTTATATACATAGAGAACATGAAACAATGGGTGTTACCATACACACTGTAAGGAGAGTGATCACTTAAGGTGAGATATTACCAGCAGGGGAGCGGGGTTGAGGGGGGGAGCCTTTTGTAGTGATAATCAAGGAGGGTCATTTCCAGCAGTTGACAAGAACGTCTGAGGAACAGTGTGTGTGTGTGTGTGTGGAGGGTGAGATAAAAATGGGGAAATAGTTTTACTTTGTGTAATGACCCATCCACTCCCAGTCTCTATTAAAGCCTAAGTTAATTGTATCCAGTTTGCAAATTAATTCCAATTCAGCAGTCTCTCTTTGGAGTCTGTTTTTGAAGTTTTTTTGTTGAAGTATTGCCACTTTTAGGTCTGTAATTGAGTGACCAGAGAGATTGAAGTGTTCTCCGACTGGTTTTTGAATGTTATAATTCTTGACGTCTGATTTGTGTCCATTTATTCTTTTACGTAGAGACTGTCCAGTTTGACCAATGTACATGGCAGAGGGGCATTGCTGGCACATGATGGCATATATCACATTGGTGGATGTGCAGGTGAACGAGCCTCTGATAGTGTGGCTGATGTTATTAGGCCCTAAGGTGGTGTCCCCTGAATAGATATGTGGACACAGTTGGCAATGGGCTTTGTTGCAAGGATAAGTTCCTGAGTTAGTGGTTCTGTTGTGTGGTGTGTTGTTGCTGGTGAGTATTTGCTTCAGGTTGGGGGACTGTCTGTAAGCAAGGACTGGCCTGTCTCCCAAGATTTGTGAGAGTGATGGGTTGTCCTTCAGGATAGGTTGTAGATCCTTGATGATGCATTGGAGGGGTTTTAGTTGGGGGCTGAAGGTGATGGCTAGTGGCATTCTGTTATTTTCTTTGTTGGGCCTGTCCTGCAGTAAGTGACTTCTGGGTACCCTTCTGGCTCTGTCAATCTGTTTCTTCACTTCAGCAGGCGGGTATGGTAGTTGTAAGAATGCTTGATCGACATCTTGTAGGTGTTTGTCTCTGTCTGAGGGGTTGGAGCAAATGCGGTTGTATCACAGAGCTTAGCTGTAGACAATGGATCGTGTGGTGTGGTCCAGATGAAAGCTGGAGGCATGTAGGTAGGAATAGCGGTCAGTAGGTTTCCAGTATAGGGTGGTGTTTATGTGACCATCGCTTATTAGCACCGTAGTGTCCAGGAAGCGGATCTCTTGTGTGGACTGGTCCAGGCTGAGGTTGATGGTGGAATGGAAATTGTTGAAATCATGGTGGAATTCCTCAAGGGCTTCTTTTCCATGGGTCCAGATGATGAAGATCTCATCAATGTAGCACAAGTAGAGTAGGGGCATTAGGGGACGAGAGCTGAGGAAGCGTTGTTCTAAGTCAGCCATAAAAATGTTGGCATACTGTGGGGCCATGCGGGTACCCATAGCAGTGCCGCTGATTCGAAGGTATACATTGTCCCCAAATGTGAAATGGTTATGGGTGAGGACAAAGTCACAAAGTTCAGCCAACAGATTTGCCGTGACATTATCGGGGATACTGTTCCTGACGGCTTGTAGTCCATCTTTGTGTGGAATGTTGGTGTAGAGGGCTTCTACATCCATAGTGGCCAGGATGGTGTTTTCAGGAAGATCACCGATGGATTGTAGTTTCTTCAGGAAGTCAGTGGTGTCTCGAAGGTAGCTGGGAGTGCTGGTAGCATAGGGCCTGAGGAGGGAGTCTACATAGCCAGACAGTTCTGCTGTCAGGGTGCCAATGCCTGAGATGATGGGGCGTCCAGGATTTCCAGGTTTATGGATCTTTGGTAGCAGATAGAATACCCCAGGTCGGGGTTCCAGGGGTGTGTCTGTGCGGATTTGTTCTTGTACTTTTTCAGGGAATTTCTTGAGCAAATGCTGTAGTTTCTTTTGGTACCCCTCAGTGGGATCAGAGGGTAATGGCTTGTAGAAAGTGGTGTTGGAGAGCTGCCGAGCAGCCTCTTGTTCATATTCCGGCCTATTCATGATGACAACAGCACCTCCTTTGTCAGCCTTTTTGATTATGTTGTCAGAGTTGTTTCTGAGGCTGTGGATGGCATTGTGTTCTGCATGGCTGAGGTTATGGGGCAAATGATCGCTCTGTTCTGGCCTCGCCAGTTCTGGTTTCCGTCCTTCTCTGCACGTCAGTGCTGTGACGAAGTGGGACTGTTCTTAATGTTTTATCTGAATAGTGTGGGGGTGCCTCAGTTTCCCTTATGCAGTTCTTAAGTCTCTAGGTGGTGGGATAAGGGTGTATGATGGTTGCAGAGCCCTAGAGGGCAGGTGTGTGCAGGGGTCTGGACAGAGAGAATGGCCGACACCCTGTTTCCTGGCAACTGATGGCCTGGGCCCTTCCCCCCTGCAAGGTGAGAGCTAAAGGGTTGGAGAACAAAGGAATCCAGTGACCTCCTGGCCCGGGAAAGGGACAAAGCCCAGAAGAGGAGGGGCTGGAGGGTGAGTCAGTTGGGGCTGGCTGGGGACATGGAGTGAAGTGCAGATGTGGTTGTCTGGCTCACTGCCCCCCAAAATGGACCCAGCTGAGGGGTCCTGTTCTCTGTACCTACAAGCTCTGGTTTAGACCATGTTCCTGTCGTCTAATAAACCTTCTGTTTTACTGGCTGGCTGAGAGTCACGTCTGACTGCGAAGTTGGGATGCAGGACCCTCTGGCTTCCCCAGGCCCCGCCTGGGCAGACTCGCTGTGGGAGGGACAGAGGATGCTGAATGCTCCGAGGTCAGACCCAGCAAGGAGGAAGTCGTGTGAGCTGTTTACCCTGCAGACAGTCTCCTCCCAGAGAGGAGGCTCCCCCAGAGTCCTGCCTGGCTGCGTAGGGAGCAGTTCCAGAGCATTGCCCAGGAACTCCATGACAAGTCCGTCCCCCACTTCTGCTGCCAATGTTCCCAGAGCTGCTCACACAACATAGAGGAAGGATCTGGCATCCTGATCCATAGACGCTCCCCATAAAAGCTTGTTTTTTGGGTGGGCATCTTCACTAGAATGGCACTATTTGTCGGCAGGGCAAGACATCCTCTCTAGTAGCAGGAAAGAGGCCACAAGGCTCCTAACGGGCCAAGAGGAAGCATCCTGAGGACATGGACATTCCCCTTCTTCTGGACTGCCTTCTGTCCCTGAAGGCGTCAGAACTTGCACTCAACTCCATCAAGGTGCATGTAGCGGCTTTCTGTGCCTTCTATCCCCTGTGGAGGGGCACTCTGTCTTTGCATGCCCCTTGACTAGCAGGCCTTGAAAGGGCCTCCTATGGACTTATCTGCCCATTCAACTCATCGCTCCCCAATGGGACCTCAACCTTGTCCTCACGCCATTGATAAAACCACCCTTTGAACCTCTGGCCTCCAGCTCTCTGTCTCTCCTTTCCATGAAGGCCGCCTTCCTGGTAGTTATTACTACCCATCTCATGGTAGGCAAACTGGGGGCCATGACAGCGGATCCCACATTCCTTAAGGACAAGGTTTCTCTGTGTCTGCACCCAAGTTTCTGCCAAAGGTTGTATCCTGTTTTCATGTCAACCAGCCCGTACGCTTACCTGCCATCTTTCCGAAGCCTCACGCCTCGGCAGAGGAGCGGCACCTTCACTCTCTTGACCATTCAGCAAGACTCCTAGATTGTTTATGGCGATAGCTGACAGGATTAAGGGGCAGGCGATCTCCACACAGAGGATCTCTAAGTGGGTTTCGGCGCACATTACCCTCTGCTATCGGCTGTCAGGACTGTCTCTGCCCCTTGGGGTACGAGCCCATTCCACAAGAGCACAAGCATCGGCTACGGCCACGTTTCACAACATGCCGCTTACAGACATGTGGGGTGGCCCCGTGGAGCTCGGTACGAACCTTCTCTTCTCATTACACCTTGGTGTGAGACTCTGCAACGGATGCCTCGTTCGGCACAGCTGTTCTCCATTCCACAGTTCTGTCCTCTTCCTCGCACCCTCCTCCTGACTGGGTGCTGCTTGTTAATCACCCTCAAGGGAACACAATAGAGACCATCACTTGAAGGAGGAGGAGGTTACTTACCTGTAACTGGAGGTTCTTCGAGAGGTGTGGTCCCTATCTGAATTCCAGTCCCACCCTCCTTCCCCTCTGCTGCGGGTCTGTGCCATTTGCAGTGGAGAAGGAACTGAGGGTGCAGTCAGTCCACCCCGCCCTTTTATTGCCTCATATGAAACCATGAGGCGGAGCAAGGGCGCATGTGGGGACCAGCAGACACTACTGCTTCCAAAATCTCTGGCCCAGACACATGGCGCATGCGTATAACCTTCAGTGGAATTCAGATAGGGACCACACCTCTCGAAGAACCTCCAGTTACAGGTAAGTAACCTCTTGGCAGTTCTGCGATTTCATATTTGAGTTCCTTCAGAACTCTTGGGTGATGCCGTCTGGGCCTGGTGGCTTATTACTATTTAATTTATCAATTTGTTCCCAAACCTCCTCTATTGACACCTCAATCTGGGACAGTTCCTCAGATTTGTCACCTAAAAAGAATGGCACTCAGGTGTGGGAAACTCCCTCACATCCTCTGCAGTGAAGACTGAAGCAAAGAATTCATTTAGCTTCTGCACAACGGCCTTGTCTTCCCAGAGGTACTCCTTTAGTACCTGCATTGTCCAGCGACCCCACGGACTGTTAGCTAGGTTTCCAGCATCTGATGTGGTTTACATTTTTTTTGCTGCTTGTGTTTTTTGCTAGATGCCCTTCAAATTCGTTTTTTCACCTTCCTAGTTACACTTTTACACTTGCCTTGCCAGAGTTTAGGCTCCTTTCTGTTTCCCTCAGTAGGATTGTGACTTCCAGTTTTTAAAGATGTCTTTTTGTCTCTAACCATCTTCGTTATTCCGCTGGTTAACCATGGGCATGTTTTGCTCCGCTTCCCGATTGGGGGTGGGGGAGGTATACATATAGTTTGAGCCTCTGTGATGGGATTTTGAGGCAGGGTGAAATGTACCAGCGATTCTGAACTGGGAAGGGCAGCAACCACATAGGGCAGCTGCCAGCTCCATGCCCTGCAGCCAGATCTTGGCTGCAGGGGCCAAAGTCACGGAGTCACAGGGGCTGGTCTGTTCCCCAGTCTGTGATCAGTCTCCTGGGAGTGACCCCTTTAGTGGGCCGGGCCCCAAGAACCTCCCCAGTTGCACAGGGCCAGGCAGGACAGCAACACTGGGCCTTGGGCACCAGCGACGCTGTCTCCCTGCAGCAAGTCCAGCCCAGTCTGTGCCCTGCGGAACCCTGCACCGTTCTCTTCCACGGCTGCACGATGCTCCCAGGAGTGTCACAGTGACACTGGCAGTCTCTGCAGAGCAAGGCAGCCATGTGTTAGCCCCTGGCTCCTGCCTCTGAGCAGCCTGGGTCTGCGCAGAGAGGCCGAGGCTAAGCCAGAGACCAGCCTGGCCAAGCCTGAGGAACCAGCCAAGCAGGGATGGCTCCCTCCCTCATCTCCCTTAGCTCCCCAGGTCTGGGCTTCTGAGCTCCTCCAGAAGGCAGCCTGTATCCCAGCCCCTGAGCCCTTGTTCTCCAGGCCTGCCAGCCAGGTTTCCTGCTGCTACTTGTGGATGGTTCATTCTTCGGCAGGGTCTTTGTGTTGCTGGACCCACTGTTGAGCCTGTTCTTCAAAGGCTTAATTTGTTCCCCCAGACAGACAGCTATCCCCTCCACACATGCACACTGTTAATCCTTTTGCAGCCACTGGGCAGCCGTGCAACATACAGAGGGAAACTGAGGCATGCCTCAGCTTCATCTAACCATTACAGAAAACTTCCACTTCGTTACCAAGGGCAACTCGGGGGAGTCTGTGGCGGGATCTGGGCTTGGGGAGCAGCGCCCAGGAGTGGGCCCAGGAGGCCAGGGATGACTGACCTGGCAGCAAAAGGACACAGCCCCCAGGTTTCTCTCCTGGAGAGGGCTGTGGCTCAGCCTCCCTTCTCCAAACTGGGCCAGGCCCAGCCCTGGTGCAAGGACAAGGGGGGGAGCAGCTCCCGCTCCTGTTAGGCAGGAGCTCCTCAGGCAGACGTGGATCGCTGGCCGTGCTGGGGGCATGATGGCTTGGCAGCACCGTACGGCGGGTTGGCCACGGGCGCCAAGGAGCTGGCTCTAGGGGGCACCCTGGGATCAACTTCCACCTCTGGCCAGCGTCACCCACCTGGACTCCAGCCAGCGGCTAGGTGCAGGGCTGGGTTGCCCAGCGGGGGTAACAGGTGTCCTCTCCCGGCAGGTGGAGGGGAGCGAGTCGCACACAGGCAGCAGCCTCTCCCTGGCCCGGGTGCGGGCGCCCAGCGAGGTGTCCAATGGCACCAGCAAGTCGTCCTCCCATGGCAAGAGCCAGCGCAGCTCCTCCACCTACCACCGGCAACGGCGGCACAGTGACTTCTGTGAGTACCAGGCTGCCCCGCGGCCCCCGCCCACAGCAGCGGGCCCCTGGCTCTGAGGCCCCTGTACGCTGAGGGCCACCGGCTGTGCAGAACCTCATGGGGCACCGGGGTGAAAGGGCAGCTGGGCGCCAGGGGCTGCCCAGGGGTTCTGGGGCACGGGTACGGAGGGTTGTGCGGAGTTCAGGGGAGAGCTCAGGGCTGTGGGGAGTTCGGGAGGGGAGTGGGCAGTGAGTTTGGGGAAGGGGTCAGGGCTGTGGGGGGCAGTGGGGAGTTTGAGGGAGGGGTCAGGGCAGTGAGGGTCCGTGGGGAGATGGGAGTTTGGGGGGAGGGGTCAGGGTAGTGGGGAGTTTGGGGGGAGGGGTCAAGGTAGTGGGGGGCCGTGGAGAGTTCAGGGGGAGGGGTCAGGGCAGTGAGGGGCCATGGGGAGATGGGAGTTCAGGGGAGGGGTCAGGGTAGTGGGGGGCCGTGGGGAGTTCAGGGGGAGGGGTCCGGTCAGTGAGGGTCCGTGGGGAGAAGGGAGTTTGGGGGGAGGGGTCAGGGTAGTGGGGGGCCGTGGGGAGTTCAGGGGGAGGGGTCAGGGCAGTGGGGGCTTTGGGGAGTTCAGGAGGGGAGTGGGCAGTGAGTTTGGGGGAGGGGTCAAGGCTGTGGGGGGCAGTGGGGAGTTCGAGGGAGGGGTCAGGGCAGTGAGGGTCCGTGGGGAGATGGGAGTTTGGGGGGAGGGGTCAGGGTAGTGGGGGGCTGTGGAGAGTTCAGGGGGAGGGGTCCGGGCAGTGGGGGGCTGTGGGGAGATGGAAGTGGGGAGTTCAGGGCAGTGGGGGGCTGTGGGGAGTTCAAGGAGACTGTGACTGAGTAAAACCCTATGGGACAACAAGGTGGAGTCCCCAGCGCCAGCCACCCCCGCCTGCTGCCCCCTCTACCCAGGCTGGGTGGCAGCCAAGGCTGCCGTGCTCCCAGACAGGATATCAGAGCTATCCCCTGCCTGCAGGTGGCCCCTCGCCGGTCCCCATGCACCCCAAGAGGAGCCCCACAAGCACCGGGGAGGCAGAGCTGAAGGAGGAGCGGATGCCCTCGCGTAAGGCCAGCTGCAGTGTGGTGAGCAGCGGGCGCGGGATCCCCCCCTCCAGCCCCATGGTGAGCAGCGCCAACAACCCCAACAAATCCGAGATCCCTGACCGGCGCAAGGACAGCACCATCAACACGGTGAGGGCGTGTGCTGGGGCAGGGGGTGGGCTCCAGGACGGACAGCAGGGGTGGGGAAGTGGGGTGGAGAAGGGGACAGGCAGAGGGATCTGGCAGGAAGGGTATGGCCAGCTGGGCTGGGCGACAGGGTGGTGTGTGCCCCAGGGGATGGGGAATCATAGAATCATAGAATCATAGAATATAAGGGTTGGAAGGGACCCCAGAAGGTCATCTAGTCCAACCCCCTGCTCGAAGCAGGACCAATTCCCAGTTAAATCATCCCAGCCAGGGCTTTGTCAAGCCTGACCTTAAAAACCTCTAAGGGAGTGGGGCAAGGTGCCAGGGGGAGCAGCATGTGCCCCTGGGAGGGACGGAGGAGTGTTGTGTGCCCCCAGGGGGGACAGGCAGTGGGGCGGGGGCCAGCGGTGTGTGCCCCCGGGAGGGATGAGCAGTGGAGCCGGGGAAAGTGGCGTGTGCCCCTGGGGGATGGCCAGGGTGCTTTGGGGAGCAGCGTGTGCCCGTAGGGGACCAACACAGTGTTTTGGGGAGCAGCATGTGCCCCCGGGGGAAGGGCAGGGTACCTTGACGGGTGGTGTGTGCCACGGGGCATGGGCGGTAGGAGGGGTGCCAGGGAAGTGGCATGTGGCCCAGAGAACGGGCCTGTCTCCTAGGCAGCTGGTGCTCCCATGTCCCTGCCCCTTCGGGTGGCGGGTAACGGGTGGGCCCCACAGATCTTGGGCTCAGCCCCGCTCGGTCCCTCGCAGAACAACATCCCGTCGAGCGTGATGACGCGGAGGAACACGTACGTGTGCACGGAGCGGCCCGGCGCCGACCGCCACTCGCTGCTGCACAACGGCAAGGAGAACAGGTAGCTGGGCTGAGACGGGGGCTGGGCTGGAGGGGCCCAGGGGTCTGATCCCGGAGGGGGCAGATGACAAGCTGGATGGGCCCAGGGGGCAGTGGGGGGATACCAGGTTCTGAGATGGGGCTGCCACAGGTGGTCGCTCTCCCCTCCCTCCAGGAGGGGCTGCTGCGCTGGGGCAGGCTTTCAGGCAGTGGGATGGAGCTCTTGCCCCCCGCCCAGGGGTGTGAGGGGCAGAGGCAGCTGCCCTGAGTCTAGGTAAGGCTGTGGGGCGGGTAGGGGACAGAAGGGATGGGCAGTGCTAGTGGGGGAGAGGAAAGCCTTGGTGGGGGAGGAAGCTGGCCCTGCCCCTCCCCCACAAGCATCAGCCATGACTGAGCTGCAGCCTCCCCGGACCCCCACCCCTTCCTTCCCGTGGACCCTGGCCGCCCTGACTCCTGTCCCACTTTCCACTTGCCCTGTTCCAGTGCGTCGCGGTTAGTACCATGACAGATCCTAGGATAACCTCGCAGGGCCCCTTCATAGAATCATAGAATCATAGAATATAAGGGTTGGAAGGGACCCCAGAAGGTCATCTAGTCCAACCCCCTGCTCAAAGCAGGACCAATTCCCAGTTAAATCATCCCAGCCAGGGCTTTGTCAAGCCTGACCTTAAAAACCTCTAAGGAAGGAGATTCTACCACCTCCCTAGGTAACGCATTCCAGTGTTTCACCACCCTCATAGTGAAAAAGTTTTTCCTAATATCCAATCTAAACCTCCCCCACTGTAACTTGAGACCATTACTCCTCGTTCTGTCATCTGATACCATTGAGAACAGTCTAGAGCCATCCTCTTTGGAACCCCCTTTCAGGTAGTTGAAAGCAGCTATCAAATCCCCCCTCATTCTTCTCTTCTGCAGGCTAAACAATCCCAGCTCCCTCAGCCTCTCCTCATAACTCATATGTTCCAGACCCCTAATCATTTTTGTTGCCCTTCGCTGGACTCTCTCCAAATTATCCACATCCTTCTTGAAGTGTGGGGCCCAAAACTGGACACAGTACTCCAGATGAGGCCTCACCAATGTCGAATAGAGGGGAACGATCACGTCCCTCGATCTGCTCGCTATGCCCCTACTTATACATCCCAAAATGCCATTGGCCTTCTTGGCAACAAGGGCACACTGCTGACTCATATCCAGCTTCTCGTCCACTGTCACCCCTAGGTCCTTTTCCGCAGAACTGCTGCCTAGCCATTCGGTCCCTAGTCTGTAGCTGTGCATTGGGTTCTTCCGTCCTAAGTGCAGGACCCTGCACTTATCCTTATTGAACCTCATCAGATTTCTTTTGGCCCAATCCTCCAATTTGTCTAGGTCCTTCTGTATCCTATCCCTCCCCTCCAGTGTATCTACCACTCCTCCCAGTTTAGTATCATCCGCAAATTTGCTGAGAGTGCAATCCACACCATCCTCCAGATCATTTATGAAGATATTGAACAAAACCGGCCCCAGGACCGACCCTTGGGGCACTCCACTTGATACCGGCTGCCAACTAGACATGGAGCCATTGATCACTACCCTTTGAGCCCGACAATCTAGCCAGCTTTCTACCCACCTTGTAGTGCATTCATCCAGCCCATACTTCCTCAACTTGCTGACAAGAATACTGTGGGAGACCGTGTCAAAAGCTTTGCTAAAGTCAAGAAACAATACATCCATTGCTTCCCCTTCATCCACAGAACCAGTAATCTCATCATAGAAGGCGATTAGATTAGTCAGGCATGACCTTCCCTTGGTGAATCCATGCTGGCTGTTCCTGATCACTTTCCTCTCATGCAAGTGCTTCAGGATTGATTCTTTGAGGACCTGCTCCATGATTTTTCCAGGGACTGAAGTGAGGCTGACTGGCCTGTGGTTCCCAGGATCCTCCTTCTTCCCTTTTTTAAAGATTGGCACTACATTAGCCTTTTTCCAGTCATCCGGGACTTCTCCGGTTCGCCACGAGTTTTCAAAGATAATGGCCAATGGCTCTGCAATCACAGCCGCCAGTTCCTTCAGCACTCTCGGATGCAACTCGTCCGGCCCCATGGACTTGTGCACGTCCAGCTTTTCTAAAAAGTCCCTAACCACCTCTATCTCCACAGAGGGCTGGCCATCTCTTCCCCATTTTGTGATGCCCAGCGTAGCAGTCTGGGAGCTGACCTTGTTAGTGAAAACAGAGGCAAAAAAAGCATTGAGTACATTAGCTTTTTCCACATCCTCTGTCACTAGTTTGCCTCCCTCATTCAGTAAGGGGCCCACACATTCCTTGACTTTCTTCTTGTTGCCAACATACCTGAAGAAACCCTTCTTGTTACTCTTGACATCTCTGGCTAGCTGCAGCTCCAGGTGCGATTTGGCCCTCCTGATAACATTCCTACATGCCCTAGCAATATTTTTATACTCTTCCCTGGTCATATGTCCAACCTTCCACTTCTTGTAAGCTTCTTTTTTATGTTTAAGATCCGCTAAGATTTCACCATTAAGCCAAGCTGGTCGCCTGCCATATTTACTATTCTTTCGACTCATCAGGATGGTTTGTCCCTGTAACCTCAACAGGGATTCCTTGAAATACAGCCAGCTCTCCTGGACTCCTTTCCCCTTCAAGTTAGTCCCCCAGGGGATCCTGGCCATCCGTTCCCTGAGGGAGTCGAAGTCTGCTTTCCTGAAGTCCAGGGTCCGTATCGTGCTGCTTACCTTTCTTCCCTGTGTCAGGATCCTGAACTCAACCAACTCATGGTCACTGCCCCCCAGATTCCCATCCACTTTTGCTTCCCCCACTAATTCTACCCGGTTTGTGAGCAGCAGGTCAAGAAAAGCGCCCCCCCTAGTTGGCTCCTCGAGCACTTGCGCCAGGAAATTGTCCCCTACGCTTTCCAAAAACTTCCTCCACCAACCCCCCAGTGCCCCACGGGCAGTGCCATGATGGATCGGAGGATAACCTCGCAGGGCTCCCTGACCTCACTGACGCCCCCCCACCCCCCATCCCTGCGGGCAGTGCCATGATGGATCCCAGGATTACATTTTAGGGCCCCCTTCCCCTGCCAACCCACTCAGTTCCCTGCAGGCAGCACCATAACAGATCCCGGGATAACCTCTCAGGGCCCCTTCCCCCACTGACCCCCCAGTGCCCCGTAGGCAGTGCCATGACAGATCCAGGGTTAACCTCACAGGGCCCCCTTCCCCTGCCGACCCCCCACTGCCCCGTGGGAAGCACCATGATGGGTCCCAGGATAACCTCAAAGGGCCCCCTTCCTCCACCAACCCCCGAGCAGTGCCCCACGGGCAGCACCGTGATGGATCCTGGGATAACCTCCCAGGGCCTCCTTCCCCCACCTACCCTGTGGGAATTATGGGGAAGGGGGTACATAAGCAGTGTGGAGGAGAGGGGTGCGTGGGCATTGATAGAGTACTAAGTGCATGGGAGGAGAGGGGTGCGTGGGGGTTATGGTGCAGGGAATACATTAGGGGTGGGGAGGAGAGGGGTGCGTGGGGGTTATGGGGCATGGGGTGCATAGGGGGTGGGGAGAAGAGGGTGCATGGGGATTATGGGGCATGGGGTGCATAGGGGGTGGAGAGAAGAGGGTGCATGGGGGTTATGGGGCAGAGAATACATAAGGGGTGTACATAAGAGGCTCACAGTGGGGCTCTCTCCCCTCCCCCCAGCTCCATCGCCAACCGGGTGCCCCCCGCGTCGCCCTCCAGCCACAGCATCGCCACGTCGTCCTCGGACCGCACCCGCCTCTCGCGTGGCACCACCATCCGCAGCACCTTCCACGGGGGCCAGGTGCGGGACCGGCGTGGGGCCGTGCAGAACGGGCCGCCCACCTCCCCCACGCTGTCCCACGAGGCCACGCCGCTGCCCCAGAGCCGCAGCCGCGCCACCTCCAACCTCTTCAGCAAACTCACCTCCAAGCTGACGCGGAGGTGAGTGCCCCAAGCCCAGCACTCGGCGTGGGGCAGGGGTGCTGGCTGTGGGGGGGACACTCCCAACTCCTCCAGCCCACGTCTCTCCCAGCAGGGGGCGCTGTGGGGAGCAGGGTGGGGGCAGTGGCTGTGGGGAGCTCCCAGCTACTCTAATTCCAGCCTCTCTCAGCAGGGGGTGCTGTGGGGGAGCTCCCAGCCTCTCTCAGCAGGGGGCGCTGTTGGGGGGCGGGGTGGGGGGGTGGCTGTTGGGGGCTCCCAGCTACTCTAGTCCCAGCCTCTCTCAGCAGGGGGTGGGGTGGGGGTGGTGGCTGTGGGGGGCTCCCAGCAAATACAGTCCCAGCCTCTCCCAGCAGGGGGTGCTGTGGGGGTGGGGTGGGGGTGGTGGCTGTGGGGGTCTCCCAGCTACTCTAGTCCCAGCCTCTCTCAGCAGGGGGTGGGGTGGGGGTGGTGGCTGTGGGGGGCTCCCAGCTACTCTAGTCCCAGCCTCTCTCAGCAGGGGGCGGGGTGGGGGTGGTGGCTGTGGGGGGCTCCCAGCAAATCCAGTCCCAGCCTCTCCCAGCAGGGGGTGCTGTGGGGGGCAGGGTGGGGGTGGTGGCTGTGGGGGGCTCCCAGCTACTCTAGTCTCAGCCTCTCCTGGCAGGGGGTGCTGTGCGGACCCCCAGGTTGGGCCCCAGGGTCTGGGCGCCAAGTTTCCCTGCATGAGCCGTGTGCCTGGGCACCTCCTGCCTCTGGTCTCAAGCTCTCTGCTCCCCCTTCACTCCGGCCTTCTCTGTTTCAGGGTCACTCTTGACCCGTCTAAGCGGCAGAACTCTAACAGGTGCGTCTCTGGCGCCTCTGTGCCTCAAGGAGCCAAAATCAGTAAGTGCCGCAGCTTCCGCTCCCCCCTCGCTCTGTCTCCCCCTCGCTCTGTCTCCCCCTCGCCTGCTCTCCCTTCCTACCTTTTCTTTCTCACTCCAGGTCCTGTGTTGCACTTCTCCAGCCTGGAAGCCGGGGGATCTCCCAGTGCCCGGGAGCTCTATTCACCCGGGAGCTCTATTCGGGGAGGGGGGTGGGATCTGGCTGGACAGCAGGGAGCTGTAGGTGCACCGCAATCCACAGGGCACGCGTCCTGTGCCCAGGGGCTGAGTGGTCCTGTCACGGAGTCCCCGGGCGCTGCTCTGGAACTGCTCCCCATGAAGCCAGTCAGGACTCTGGGGAAGTCTCCTCTCTGTGAGCAGGACACACAGCTCACACGGCTTCCACCTTCCTGGGTCTGACCTCGGAGCATTCAGCGTCCTCTGCCCCTCCGTGCGCTTCCCACAGCGAGTCCACCCAGGCGGGGTCCTGGGGAAGCCAGAGGGTCCTGCCCCTCAACTCCGCAGTCAGACGTGACTCTCAGCCAGCCAGTAAGACAGAAGGTTTATTAGATGACAGGAACATGGTCTAACACAGAGCTTGTAGGTACAGAGAACCGACCCCTCAGCTGGGTCCATTTTGTGGCCAGTGAGCCAGACAACCACGTCTGCATTTCACTCCATGTCCCCAGCCAGCCCCAAACTGAAACTCCCTCCAGCCCCTCCGCCCCTGGGCTTTGTTCCTTTCCCGGGCCAGGAGGGCACCTGATTCCTTTGTTCTCCAACCCTTTAGTTCTCACCTTGCAGGGGGGAAGGGCCCAGGCCATCAGTTGCCAGGAAACAGGGTGTCGGCCATTCTCTCTGTCCAGACCCCTGCACACACCTGCCCTCTAGGGCTCTGCAATGATCATACACCCTTACCCCACCACCTAGATACTTAAGAACTGCCTAGGGGAAACTGAGGCACCCCCACAATATTCAGAGGAAACATTAAGAATAGTCCCACTTCGTCACAGGTCCCTACCCATGCCACCATACAGACATTTAGGGCTCACATTGTTGGGGGGTCTGAGCATACTTGGGGTCCTCTCCAAAAGCCCCTCGTCCCCACCTGCTCCTGCAGCCTGTGGGGTGACCCATACACCCAGACAGAGAGGTTCCCCCAGGGCAGGGCCTTTCTGCATCACAGCCCCAGAATTGAGCCCCCTGGTTGTGCCCATGCCCGGCTGTGTGGGGTGAGGTGCCTACGCTGGGTCCTTCTGGGCCCTAGTGCTGTGAGCAAGAGGGGGGAATGGGGGTTTCCTTCCGCAGCTCTCAGAGGGGTTCATGATGCAGCATCCAGCTGTGGGGGGTGGCTCCAGCCCCCCAAAGTGGCAGAGATGCTGCTCCTCCCTGCCCGGTTGCTCCCATCTTGCCCCATCTGCTCTGCTCGGGGCAGAGCCCAGCCGGGTCCATGGCCTAGCTACCGGCATGCGGATTCATCTGGAGGGCTGAGGGACCCGGGGGCAGCGCGCCCCATCCGGAGCAGCCTTGGACGCCCTTCGTCATTCCCCCTCTGCCCCACTCTATGGAGGAATCAACAGCCTGCCAGGCCAGAGACCTCTTCTGTCTTAAAGGAAACCTTCACGCGGGCCCCTCGCAGCCTAACCCACCAGCGGCTCTGGGTCTGGGAGCAGCCCCGTCTACCCGTGCCCAGCACCCACCGCTGCCCCCTCTGAGTGCAGCACAGAGCCTCGGCTCGGCCACTAACTGCTCCTCTGTCCCCACCACAGGGTCGCAGACGAACCTGAGAGAATCGGGGGACCTGCGCTCACAAGGTACGTGGTGCTCTGCCCCGCCTTGTCCCGCCCCGACCTGCCTGCTGGGGCAGCCCTGTCCCACCCTATCCCAGCCCGCTGAGATAGCCCCGTCCCGCCCCGACCTGCCTGCTGGGGCAGCCCACTGAGCCAGCCCCGTCCCGCCCCGACCTGCCTGCTGGGGCAGCCCACTGGGCCTGCCCCGTCCCACCCTGCCCTGCCCCGTCCCAGCCCGCTGTGATAGCCCTGTCCCGCCCCGACCTGCCTGCTGGGGCAGCCCCGTCCCGCCTCATCCCAGCCCGCTGGGCCTGCCCCATCCCGCCCTGCCCTGCCCTGTCCCAGCCCGCTGGGCCTGCTCCGTCCCACCCTGCCCTGCCCCGTCCCAGCCCGCTGAGATAGCCCCGTCCCGCCCCGACCTGCCTGCTGGGCCTGCCCCGTGCCGCCCCGACCTGCCCCATCCCAGCCCACTGGGCCTGTCCCGTCCTACCCCGCCCTGCCCCGTCCCAGCCTTCTTTTGTGATAGCCCTGTCCCGCCCCGACCTGCCTGCTGGGCCTGCCCTGTGCCGCTCCGACCTGCCCTGTCCCAGCCCACTGGGCCTGCCCCGCCCTGCCCCGTCCCAGCCCGCTGAGATAGCCCCGTCCAGCCCCGACCTGCCTGCTGGGCCAGCCCCGTCCAGCCCCGACCTGCCTGCTGGGCCAGCCCCGACCTGCCTGCTGGGCCAGCCCCGTCCAGCCCCGACCTGCCTGCTGAGATAGTCCTGTCCCTCCCCGACCTGCCTGCTGGGGCAGCCCTGCCCTGTCCTATCTCGCTGGGACTTCCCAGAAGCTGCCTTGCCCTGCCAGGGCTGCCCAGAACCTGGTCTCTACACACAACTGTCCCCTTGCTCTGGTGCTGTGGCAGCACCTGCCTCCACCCCTATCAGCCCCCTGGCAGGGACCCAGCACAGCACCCTGCAGCCCCCTTCCCGCCCGGCTGACGCCCCCTCTGCTCCTTCTGCCCACAGTTGCAATTTACCTTGGAATCAAAAGGAAGCAGAACCCCGGCTGCTCCGATGTACCTGGAATGTGAAGGTGACCAGCACCCACCCCCCCGAGGCCATGATGGCTGCCCTGCGCCAGGCCACGGACTCGGCCAGCTGCTGCTGCCGCCAGCTGGAGCCCTTCCTCCTGTCCTGCACGCACGCCAAGAGCGCCAGCGAGCACTTCTGCCACTTCGAGGCGGAGGTGTGCCGGCTGCAGCGTCTTGGCCTCACCGGCGTGCTCTTCCGGCGCCTGGCTGGCACCTCGCTGGCCTTCCGCACCGTGGTGACGAGCATTGCCAGCCAGCTGCAGCTCTAGAGCCCTGGATGGCTCCCCACGCCCAGCGGCCTGCCCATCCTCACTGGGGGTGGGGGGTCCCCCCAGGCTCCCTGGCCTGGAGCCAGTGCAGCCCTGGGATGGATCTGGCCAGCAGCTCGGCCTGTAGGGGAAATGCCCCTGACTCCTCTGGCCTGTGAACCCGGCCTGTCCTCTGCTGGGCCTAGGCCTGGGGCCTGCCCTGCTGCTCCTAGGGGCTCACAGGGAGAACAAGGGCACCGGGCACCGTTCCCCTCTGGGGCGAGGGGCTGGGCCTGGCTCTGCTGGGCTGGGGCCAGGCCCAGGGCTGCCCCACACACAGTGGGGCATGCCCAGCCTAGCACAGGAGGGGGCTCCCCAGGCCAATTGTGGGGTGTCACTGAGCCACTGGCCCCAGTGTAGTGGGGGCATTCCCAACGTTGGCAGGTGTTGAGGTGATAGCATTGGCAGGGACAGGGCAGGGCCCTCTGGGAGAGGCAGGGTGGGATGCTCTGGGTGGGGGGGCTCAGGGCACAGTGAGGCACTCCAGGTTTGACAGGCCCCTGTGGGCTGAGGGTAGGGACGGGGGCTTTGGGCTGGGGGTGATGCAGTGGGGCCGGAGTGAGAAGCGAGACGCTCAGGACAGCAGTGTAGCCCATGGGCCCACCATTTCGGCCGCCTCCAGCTCTGGGCCCAGAGGGGAGCCCCATCTCCCTGGGTGGCCGAGAGGTCACAAGTCTCCCAGTAGCAGGGACGTGGCCCCCAGCACAGGGACAAGGGGCCACCCCCTCTAGGCACAGCAGTGCTGAGCAGGTGCCAGGGTGAGTGCTGGGTCCCCGGGGGTGGTCCCAGCCTAGACCATGGCAATGACTCGGGCCCCGGATGCCCCTTGGGTGGGGGTAGGATGGTGTTGATTGAGCTCGGGGGCAGGGGGGATGGAGCTGGGAGCTGTGGGGCAAGTGCTCATCCCTGTTGCCTAGCAGCCCTGCCAGGGCAGCACGAGGGACTGTGCTCCCTCCCTGGGGGCAGCTCTGACCCCAGCCCTGCCTCCCCCCTGCTTGGCTGCCTCAGTTCAGGGCCAGTGGCTGAGAGGGGCCCTGCAGGCAGCCCCTGGAGAGGCTGGACCTCCAGGGGGACTCGGCCCTACTCAGGGCACAGCCCCCTTGGCGGGCAGGGCCCCAGGTGGGCCATGGTCTCACTGGAGCTGGTACGACCTGGGGCCTGGCACGGCTGCACCTCCCATGGATGGGCACGACCTGCCCACACATGCCCAGGGCTGGGGGGGTCAGCCTGGCCTCATGCCCTGCTCCTGCGGGGGCTGCTGTGGAGGGGGGGGTGTTGATCTGAGGAGCTGGAGGCTGGGAGGAATAAAGGAGGTTGTAAGCAAGGCAGCAGGGGTCCTGGCCATGGGGCTGGAGGGTGTGTCTAGGTGGCAGGTGTCCTGGCAATGGGGGGCACCCCTGGGTGGCAGGCATCCTGGCTGGGTGGGGGGTCCCAGCTGGGGCCTGTTGACACCTCCCCTCCCCATTTTTTAAAGAGCAGAGTAAAGCAACAGGCAGCTCCCGGGAAAGCCCTGGTGGGTCTCCCCCCACCCCGGGCTGGGCCCTCCCCTCTTGTACAGCCCCTGTAAATAGCCCCGGAGTCCCTTTGGGTTGTGTAGAGTACCGAGCCAGCTCGTAGCCTTGGGACATTTTTAAGTTATTCCAGCCCTGTGCGCCAGTCTGTATTGACCCCCAATAAACATAGGAAGCCTCTGCCCCGTCTGGCTCCTGCTTCACTGCCACGTGGGCATAGGTCTCGCCCGTCTGTCCGGGCATGGGCACAACGCAGGCCTGCCTCCGTCTCCACCCTTGGGCTGCCACCCGGGAGCACACGGTGCTTTGCAAACAAACTTGTGTCGGGGGAGGCTGCCCTGGGGTAGAACCCAGGCGGCCTGAGACCTGCTCCACCCCTCCAAGAGAGCGGTCCGTGCCCACAGCCGCGTGCTTGGGGCAGAGTGCAGGGGATTTCGCTGCAGGGACAGAGGGGTGTGTATTGAGCGTGCAGGTGAGTTCAAGGCCCTGCCCACCACAGGCACCGTCTGTACGGGGATGTTATGGTGGTGCCCTCGGCCCAGCAAGTCCCAGGGGCTACGGGAGTGGGATTTCCCGTCCTGTCTCCGTTCCACTAGCACGTGGCAGGGCAGTGTGTGCCTGCGTGTGCTGGGAAACCTGGGCCGCTCTCCCAGAGAGCCGTGGTGTGAGGCACAGGTTGGCACCAGCAGTAATGCCTCTGAGGAGGGGGGTTCTGGGCCGTGGGTAGGCGTTCCACTGGCCCCTGCATGAGGATGGCGGGTGCCTGGCCTCTGCCACGCACGATGACCCTGCTTTGCTCAAGGGTAATTGGCAGCTGGGGCTTGTTTCACATTGTGTGTCCATCTTCCCCCCCCGGCCCCTGCCATGCACTACGCTTCCATGCTTCCCTCGGGGATGATGCCACCCGTTGGGCTGGCAGGAGAGCAGGGTACAGGACCGTGACAAGAGGGGAGCCCCCTCCAGCAAAGAGGGAGCAGAGACTGCACCTCTGCATGGGCATGCCTGGGGTGGGCAGCTTGGAGGGCAGGGAGCTGGAGGGTGCTGCTGGGGTCTCATGAAACAGGGGGGCTGGAGGGCATGGGGAGGCAGAAGGCACAGCTGAGATCTGATGTGATGAGAAGGTTGGTAGGGCCAGGTGGACACAGCTGGGGGCTCATGTGGGGTGGGATGGTTGGAGGACACAGGTGCTGCTGCTGCCTGCCTCCAGCTCTGCCCTATTTCTCTCTGGAGGCTCAGACCCACATTCACCCATGGTGCCAGCAGCCCAGAGAGCAGCTCAGTGCGTTTCACTCAAAGCCCCGCTTCCCGGAATCGGGGTGATGGGCAGCTGACAGCAGAGCCTCTGCACCTCTCAGGAGTTTTAAGCTGAGCTCCGGTGCCAGGCATGGTGGCTTCTGGGCAAACGGGTGGGTTCTGAGACTCTATAATGCCATGTGCCAGCCCCTAGGAGAGGGCAAACTGGGCTGCAGGCACTGAGCAGGGCTGGAGGATGCCATCCAATGTGGCTTTACAGGGCCCCATGGATGAGTCCTTCACCTGCTGCCAGAGCCATGGGGAGGGGGCCCTGAGTGGGAAGGACCCCCAGCTCCTTGGAGCAGTGGTGCCAGGGCTGGACCACCCCCAGTTGAGCCACACCCCCTGGCACCTGTACAGACTGGGCTACAGCCCTTTGCACATGGCTCCTTGGGCTCGCAGATCATGGGGCATATGTCCTGCACACCACCGGGGGAAGCCACCGCACCAGGCTCCCAAGCAGCCATGCAGGGAGGCCAGGGGCTGTTATGCCCAGAGTGGAGGTGGGCATTTTGCTGCACGCCCTGGGGGCAGCATCCCCCAGAGCAAACTTCACCCTGTCCACCTGGGCCCTACCACAACAGCCTGGGGGACAGCACAAGCTCTGGGGCTGGCCTGGCCTCACCTGCCCAGTCCACAGCCCGTCACACTGAAGCTCAGGTGAGGCCAGGCAGAGGCCATCAACTCTGGGGCTTGGGAAACAGCTGGCAGCTGCCCCCCAAGATGCACTTGGGGATGGGGGGCAGCAAACAGCCAGAGGCCAGCGCATAGCAGGGGGGCTCAGATATAGCTAGGCCAGCCCTGGGTGCTCAGTGCCCCCCACCAGCCGAGCAGAGGGACTGGCTGATGTTGCCTGCTCTGGCCAAGCATGGGACCCCCTCCAAGCTCAGGGCCCTCCACAGCCAGGGACTTGGCCCAGCACCCACGCACCTGGGAGTTGGGGTGAGGGGAGGGTGGTTCCTGCCTATCCTTCCCCAGAGCAGAAGAGCTTGGGAGGGCCTGACAGCCCCTTGCCACAGGGTCCCACGGCTGGCACTGGGACGTGCTGCCTGCCAGACCACCTGGAATTATGGGCTGTTCTCCCCACCTGTGCTCCCGCCAGGATCCCCATGGACACAGAACAGGCTGCCAGGGGGCCATCATTACTTTATTAGGTCACATGTGCCTGCTGGCAGGCGCCTACTTCTGGGCTGGGATCATGTCATCGATGGCCTGGCCCTTTTCCAGCTTCTTCTCCATCTCCACCATGAGCTTGACGCCGTCCACCACCATCTGCACCTGCTCCACCTCAGAGAAGCCCAGCCGGTCGGCGTTGGAGATGTCGAACACGGCACCTACGGCCTCAGTGTCCACGCCACCTGGGGGGCACAGTGCCATGCAGCTGAGGCCAGACCCCACTGCAGCGGAGCGGCTCTGGCAGCCTCCTGGCCCCACCACCCTAGCCTGGCCTCTTTGCCCACAGCCACCCGGCCCCTGGAGACCCCATGCAGCAGCTATGGCCCAGCGTGTATCCTGCCCCGCCACATCCCGGCTGCCTGGTTGCCCCCCACTCCTGTCAGCCAGGCTTGGCACTCCAGGCCTTGCCCAGAGCCTCTCAGATGCCCCTCAGTGTCGCTTGAGGGCACCAGCTTGAGGGCACCCCAGGGGCTGGGGGCAGTGGGACACAGCTCCGCCTGCGGGATGGGCAGGGCCACACCGCAGAGTCTCAGACTGCCCCTGCTGGGCTCAGCCCAGCCCTCTCCCCACCTGTAACCCCCCACACCTGTATCCCCATGTCCACCTGTATGGCCTGACCCCGACCTGAGTCCCCTCCCCCAACCCTATGCCCCCACCCTCATCTGTAACCCCAGCCCTACCGAAGTGCCCCCCACACTCCTGTAGCACCACCTGTAACTCCCTACAACCCGAGCCCCTGGTAAACCCACACCTATTTGTGCCCCCTGCCCCTCATGTGTCCCCAGCCCCACCCTACACCCACTTGTGGCCCCCGCCCCTCACCTGTGCCGCGTTTCTGCAGCCGCAGCCTCTTGAGGGTCTCCTCAAACTTGGGGTGTTTGCTGAGGTGGGGGAGCTTAACGTGGACCCCGCCCCGCAGGCCAGTGCCCAGGTTGGAGGGGCAGGTCAACACGTAGCCCAGGTGCTGGTTCCACATGAAGGGGTGCCCAGCCTTCTTAAAGATCTCCTCAATCTGCCGGGTAGGGAGAGAGCCTGTCAGCCAGTGCCCCCCAGCCAGGGTCAGGCCAGCCTGCCACCCGTGCCCCCCCCCCGCAACAACTCCCAGCCAGGCCATCCCCTCCCCCAACAGCTCCCTGCCCCAGCCAGGGTCCAGCCAGCCCCCCACCCCCCAGCCAGGGCCAGGACAGCCACAGGCCCTCCAACAACCCTCCAGCCAACACACCCCAGAGAGGACTAGCCCCCCTCTCCCCCCCCCACACACACAATGACCCCCAGCCAGGACCAGACAGACCCTCTGCTAACCACCCCCTTCCAGCCAGGGCCTACCCCCTAATAACCCTAAGCCAGTGTCAGGGATGCCCCCCACCAGCTGACACCAGAGCTGGGCAGGGAAGGGGAAACAGATGCTCCAAACTCAAGGTCCCAGGGCACTGGGCATCTCTCCCAGGAAACTCTCCGCCAGCAGGGGGCAGTGCAGCAGCCTGGAGGGTGCCTGTACACCAGCTGTCTGGCCCTCACCCCCACTCCCAGCACCAGGGTGGGCAGTGGGCCTAGGGCGTAGAATGGGGGCTGGCTGCCAGGACTTCCTGGGTTCTAGCCCAGCTCTGGGAGGGGAGGCGGGTCTGTGACGAAGTGGGACTGTTCTTAATGTTTCCTCTGAATAGTGTGGGGGTGCCTCAGTTTCCCCTATGCAGTTCTTAAGTATCTAGGGGGTGGAGTAAGGGTGTATGATCATTGCAGAGCCCTAGAGGGCAGGTGTGTGCAGGAGTCTGGACACAGAGATCAGGTTTCAGAGGAACAGCCGTGTTAGTCTGTATTCGCAAAAAGAAAAGGAGGACTTGTGGCACCTTAGAGACTAACCAATTTATTTGAGCATGAGCTTTCGTGAGCTACAGCTCACTTCATCAGATGTTTACCGTGGAAACTGCAGCAGACTTTATATACACACAGAGAATATGAAACAATACCTCCTCCCACCCCACTGTCCTGCTGGTAATAGCTTATCTAAAGTGATCAACAGGTGGGTCATTTCCAGCACAAATCCAGGTTTTCTCACCCTCCACCCCCCCACACAAATTCACTCTCCTGCTGGTGCTAGCCCATCCAAAGTGACAACTCTTTGCATAATCAAGTCGGGCTATTTTCCTACCCCCCCCCCCTCCAGATGTTCTGGTTTAACTTGGATTTAAACTTGGAGAGTGGTCAGTTTAGATGAGCTATTACCAGCAGGAGAGTGAGTTTGTGTGTGTATGGGGGTGGGGGGGATGTGAGAAAACCTTGATCTATGCAGGAAATAGCCCGACTTGATTATGCAAAGAGTTGTCACTTTGGATGGGCTAGCACCAGCAGGAGAGTGAATTTGTGTGGGGGGGTGGAGGGTGAGAAAACCTGGATTTGTGCTGGAAATGACCCACCTGTTGATCACTTTAGATAAGCTATTACCAGCAGGACAGTGGGGTGGGAGGAGGTATTGTTTCATATTCTCTGTGTGTATATAAAGTCTGCTGCAGTTTCCACGGTAAACATCTGATGAAGTGAGCTGTAGCTCACGAAAGCTCATGCTCAAATAAATTGGTTAGTCTCTAAGGTGCCACAAGTACTCCTTTTCTTTTTGGACACAGAGAATGGCCGACACCCTGTTTCCTGGCAACTGATGGCCTGGGCCCTTCCCCCCTGCAAGGTGAGAGCTGAAGGGTCCGAGAACAAAGGAATCAGGTGACCTCCTGGCCCGGGAAAGGAACAAAGCCCAGAGGAGGAGGGGCTGGAGGGAGTTTTCAGTTTGGGGCTGGCTGGGACAGGGAGTGAAGTGCAGACGTGGTTGTCTGGCTCACTGCCCCCCAAAATGGACCCAGCTGAGGGGTCCCGTTCTCTGCACCTGCAAGCTCTGTTTTAGACCATGTTCCTGTCGTCTAATAAACCTTCTGTTTTACTGGCTGGCTGAGAGTCACGTCTGACTGCGAAGTTGGGGGGCAGGACCCTCTGGCTTCCCCAGGAGCCCCGCCTGAGCGGACTCGCTGGGGGAAGCGCACGGAGGGGCAGAGGATGCTGAATGCTCCGAGGTCAGACCCAGGAAGGTGGAAGCTGTGTGAGCTGTTTGCCCTGCAGACAGGCTGCTCACAGAAAGGCGACTGCCCCAGAGTCCTGACTGGCTTCATGGGGAGCAGTTCCAGAGCAGCGCCCAGGGACTCCGTGACAGGGTCTAGTGGCTTGGAGCAGGGGGCTGGGAGCCAGGACTGCTGGGCTGTCTCCCAGGCCGGGCGGGGGCAGGAGGGGGCGCTCACCTTCTGCAGCCCAACACAGAAGCGCCGGAACACCTCCTTCATGTTGCCGCCCTTCTCCATGGAGATGACGCGCAGGTGGTCCTCCTCGTTCACCCACACCAGGAAGCTCTTGTTGTCATTGTGCCTGCAACCCAGAGAGCGGTGTGACGGCACGGGCGCGACCCCTCTGCCCAGCCTGGCACAGCCAGCACGCCCCTCTCCAGCCCCACAGCCCTGCCCCATTCGTGCCCCCCCACCCAATCGCCCCCCTTGTCACAGCTGCTGCAGAGCTGGGGAAAAGGCCTCTGGGCCAGCGTCTGCCTGTCCGTCTTGTACCCACTGGGCTGCAGGGCCGCTCTGAGCTGGGCAGCCCTGTGCCAGGGACGGGCAGGCTACAGGGTGACCTTCCCCGACTGTCAGCCCCCCCCCCAGTGCTCTCCCTAGGGCCCAGGGGAGCAGGGATAAGGGAAGGAGCATGCAGTGCCACCTGGAGGTGAAACTACATAACAGTTTAGCATCCCATTACAGAGCTGGGCATAGAACCCAGGAGTCCTGGCTCCCAGACTCCCCCCCCCCCCCGCTCTAACCACTAGACCCCACTCCCCTCCCCGAGCCAGGGATAGAACCCAGGAGTCCTGGCACTGAGTCCCCCCACCCAGACTCCCCCTCCAGTAGCACTGGGGGCCCTGGTGCTCACCATATGCCCCTGGCATCGGGCCAGTCGCGGGCCATGCCCGAGGCCAGCAGCAGGGGCGAGACGGGCTTGTCGAACAGGAAGTGGTCGTCTATCAGCTGCTGCTGCTCCTTGTCGCTCATGTCCTTCAGGGGGTAGTACTTGCCCTTGAACTCCCCAGTCAGGCTGTTCAGGGCTGGGGAGAGAGCAGGGGTCAGCCCCGGTCCTGGCCCCGCTCCCCACCCCCATGGCTCCTCTGCTCCACTGCCCTGCTCCCAACCCCCCACTTCACATGCACTCCCCCACTCCCCTGCCCCCCCGCTGCTCTGCACCCAGCGCCCAACCCCTCCTACTCCCCTGCCCCCAACTCCCCCACTCCCCTGCACCCAGTGCCCCAGCACCCACAACACCCTGCTCCCCGGACCCTCAATGCCACACTGCCCCTGCTCCCCTGCACCCAGAACCCCAAAACCCAGCCCCCTCAACGCCCTCTCCCCTGCACCAATCCCCTCTACTCCCCTGCACTCAGTGTCCAACCCCCCACTCCACTGCACCCAGCCCCCTCAATGCCTTGCTCCCCTGCACCCAGCACCAAACCCCCCCGCTCCTCTGTGCCCCACTCATGGCCCCCCACAGCCCCATCTCACCAGCCCAGTGACAACTCATCCCCCTAGCCCCCCCCAACCAGCAGGATCCCTCCCCCAACATGCCCCATAAACAGTAAGCAGGCCCCACAGACACCTCCCACCCCCCCCCCCCCCCAGCCAGTGAGAGTGGCTCAGCCCACTGACAGCCTGGCCCAGGGGTCACCTTCCCCGTCCCCGCAAGACATGTTCAGTTCATGGCCTGTGGGGACCCCACCCCCACCCAGCCCTCCCCCAAACCTCCCCCTACCAGGGCACCCGAGTCCTGGCCTGCAGGTGCCCTGCCCCAAGCCTGTCCCATTGTCACCTGCCCCATCCCTGCTACTTCTAGGACGGGGCCTGGCCCCAGACCCCTACCGGTGACAGAGAGCTTCTCGATGGCGCGCCGCTCCCCACGGCTGCAGTGGGGGGGCAGCGTGTACCCCTTGATGCTGCGCCCAGTGCGCACCCGGCTGCTCAGCACGTAGTTGGGGTCCAGGTCATCTCCGCCCTGCGTGAGCCAGAGGGAACCAGACCTTGTAATGCCCCGGGATGGCCCCAAGGCTTGGCCCCACCCAGAGCACCAGGTCCCCACAGGCTGGGCCCTGCCCGAACCGCTGGCCCCCAACTGAGTCAGGTCCCTCTCTCAACACGACCCCTGCTCCCCCAACCCAGTCCCAGTGACCCCAACCCATGCCCCAGTCCCCGCAACTTCTCCTCCATCCCCCATCACCGTTCCCCCACCCCCATTCCATCCCCCATCCTAGCCCTCCATGCCCCCGCTCACACCTTCAGGTTCTCGTGGTTCAGGTCGGTCTTGTGCTTGTCCGTGGGCTTGTAGCCGCCGTGCCGGTCCTGGATGATGGGGTCAAACAGGTCCTTGAAGACATCGTAGGACTCCTCGTCCCCAGCCACACAGCCCACTGTCATGATGAAGGGGTGCCCTGCAGGCAGCACCGGGGGGGGGTGTTAGACTGGGCAGGTGTGGAGGGGCTGGGGGGCACAGGGGTTGTGGGGTCTGCCATGGGGTGCAGCTGGATGGCATCCCACACTGCTGCTCCTTGGTGAGTTGGGCCCATTCCCCAGTGAGGGGGCGGCCAAGCCAGGAACCAGGCCCCTGGGCAGCAGGAAGGGCTCAACCCCTCTTCACGAGGCTCAGGGGGTCACTCCCCGCCGCCCTGCCCAAGCGGCCTATCCCTTTGCCAGTGGCTGTGGGGGAGGCCAAGGGACAACGGGGGGGAGTCTCCAGCAGACCAGGCTGGGCAGCTGCAGTGACCAGCGGGGTGGGGCAGGGCTCCCAGGATCCTGGATGCACGGAGGGGCAGGGGGGGTGAGCTCACAGGAGGTGGCTCCCCTCAGTGCCCCCCCACCAGGGGCCAAGGGCTAAAGGCCAGGTATCTACCCCGCTCAGTGGCAGGCACCTCCCAAGGCTTAGGGGCCCCATCCTGGCTCATCCCCAGCAGGGCCTTGCTCAGTGTCACAGTGGGATGGCATGGGTGCCACCCCACCTCCGGGTGGGGAGGCTGGGGAGTCAGGGCTCCGGCTGCAGGCAGGCTGGGGACAGCGGCTGCCAAGCCCAGCTAGACGGGTCCAAAGCAGTGAGAGAGCCGAGGGGGGCGGGGAGTGAGGGGCAGGAAGTTTCCTGGGGGTGGGGGTCAGAGCCCTGTCACTGAGAACACATGTCGGCCCTGGGAGTGGGGCTTGGCTGGCGCCCACCTGGGTTGTCCACCCCGGTCTGGATGATGTCATCCAGGGTGAAGCCGCTGGGGGTCTCCTTGTCCCGCAGCTTCTTGTAGACGTCCAGGGTGAGGGCTTTGGCCATGTGGTTGTTGTGCTTGGTGAGGTCGGGGAACTCCTCCTCCGCCGAGAAGTTCAGCTTGTACTTGTTGTGGGTGTTTCCGAAAGGCATGATGGCAGGCGGGGGCGAGTCCTGCTGGGACAGGGGCCTGCTGAGTCCCGGGGCAGCCGCCGGCTGGAGCCCCCTCTGCCATGCCCGGGGGCTGATCCCGCCAGCCTCCCATGCCCATCTCCCCACCCGCCTGAGCCCGACAGCAGAGCAACCCTACAGGGGCGTAGCCGCATCCTAGACAGAGGTACGTCCCCCTGCTCCCTCCAGGGCCCAGGCATCCTGTGTTAGTTGCACCAGCCTGAGGTCTCCAGGGGGGAGCGGCACCCAAGTCAGGGTGACCCCATGTGACGAAGTGGGAATGTTCTTAATGTTTTGTCTGAATAGTGTGTGTGCCTCGGTTTCCCCTGTGTTACTCAAGTATCTAGGTGGTGGACAAGGGTGTGTGAGCCTTGCAGAGACCCTTAGCGGGAAGGTCTGACGGCTGGCTGGCTGCCTGGGCACAGACAATGGCCGACACTCTAGTCTGGCCACTGACGGCCGGGGCCCATCCTCTGCAGGGGCCAGCTGGAGGTGTTGGAGAACAAAGCAAGAGGTGGAGGCTGGGGGACCTGCTTGCCCAGGAAAGAGACCGAGGACGGAGGAGGGCAGCTGGGTGTGACTGAGGCTCAGCTGCTGGAAGCTGGCCCGTCTGCGGTTGGGGAACTCGAGAGGGGAGCGCTCTGGGCCCTCCCCCCACGATGGACTTTGCTGGAACTGCCTGTGCTAACGAGATCGGCTCCACGCTGTGTTCCCCGCCACTAAGAACCCATCGGTGTGACCCACTGGCTGGGGTCACTGCTGACTGTGGGGGTGGGGTGCACAGCCCCTTGTGTGTGGGGGGGTGAGGCTTCCCCAGGTGTCCCGTCCAGGGGGACTCCCTGCGGGGAGCTCAGGGCATGGAGCAGGGTGCTGAGCGCTCCAAAGTCACACCTGGGATGCTGCCCTAGGCCGAGTGAGCCCGGAAGGGGGTCACGCTGCAGGAGGGTCCCGCCTGAACCTCATTCGGAGCGGCTCCGGAGCTCCGTGACACCCCCAGCCTGAACGCTGGCATGGGGGCAGTGGGTCCTCCCTGGGCAATGGGAGCTAGGGCCAGCACGGGGCACTCCCCCGAGGCGAGGGCTCGGGCTCCTGGAGCAGGGGAGCCAGAGTCAGCCTCAGGCAGAGCCCAGCACCCCACTGTCAGGGACACCCCTGGCTGGGCAAGCATCATTGAGCATCATCGTGGCGGAGCACAGGGGCAGCCATCACGCCCAGGGGAACTGCCCAGGGGCTGGCAGGTGTGCAGGGGGATGTCCCTGGGGTGCCAGGGACAGGCAGACAGGGGTCAGAGGGGATGCACCAGTGGGGAGGAGCCCGGGGGAGGGGACATATCTACTTGCTGCCAATGGAAAGTTGGTTCTTTGTCAGCTGCTGCTCCGGGTTGGTTATTTTTAGCCCTGCCCTTGTCCCGAGAGGGCCCCGGGCACCTGCCGGGAGCCGCCACAGCTGCCAGCAGAGCCCACATTCCAGGGGCTCTTTGCGTGGATCCGGGCTCCGAAAGCAGAGGGCCCCAGCCCACAGGGCTCCAGGAGCAGAGGGACCCGGCAGGGTCTGATATGGGGCCCCAGCCCACAGGGCTCCAGGAGCAGAGGGACCCTGCACACAGCCCCTCCACCATTCCCCAAGGACCCAGAGACGCTGCCAAGGTCAAACAGGTCACCAGTGACCCAGGGCCATCCCTGGGCATGCCTTGAGCACCAACCACTGGCCCTGCAGCCCACCAACCACCCTGCTGGGCCCACCCTCTCCCCTCAGGGGGCTTCCCCTTCCCTCCAGGAAGCCGATGGGGCATTGCCGTTTGACGCCCCATGCACACTGCACCCCCAGGGCCCCCTTTCCCTGTGGCCCCCAGCCTGGACACACCCAGCCCCTGCCTAGCAGCTCCTGGGCACTCTCTGTTTGCCCTGCCCAAGGATGGCACAGACACCTGCCCCCACCCATGCCCCATCCCAGGCTCCATCAGCCTCGCGGGCCCGCTCCAGGGGTTACCTGATCAGCAGAATGACAGGGACGGGACAGGACAGCACTACGTCCTCTACTCCAGCACAACCAGTGACCCAGAACAACAGCGGGGCAGCTGCTCATATATACCTTGTGCCCGGCTCCCATTGGCTGGCTCTGAGCAGCCGGCTGACCCAGATTGGCCACTGCTGCTGCCAGCCCAGCACAAAATTTGGGGATGTCTCCAGCTGGCCTGGCTGGGTGCCTGAGGGCTGCAGGATCTCGGCCCGGCTGTATCCCCGTGACCAGCAAAACAGACAAATAGCACAGGGAGAAATCTCAGCTGGTGCATTATGACAGGCCGGGTCCATCCCACCCGCCCCCTGGGCCATGACCAGCTGAGTCCGTCCCATCCTCCCTCCGGTCCCCAACCGGCCTGGGCTGTCCCATCTACCCCTAGGCCACTACCATCTGGGTCCATCCCACCACTCCCTGGGCCACGACCAGCCAGGTCCGTCCCACCCGCACCACCAGAGCATGACCGGGCGGATCCATCCCACCACTCCCTGGGCCACGACCAGCCGGGTCCATCCCACCCACACCACTGGGGCATGACCGGGCGGGTAAGTCCCACCACTCCCTGGGCCACGACCAGCCAGGTCCGTCCCACCCGCACCACCGGAGCATGACCGGGTGGATCCATCCCACCACTCCTTGGGCCACGACCAGCCGGGTCCGTCCCACCCACACCACTGGGGCATGACTGGGCGGGTAAGTCCCACCACTCCCTGGGCCATGACCAGCCGGGTCTGTCCCACCCGCACCACCGGGGCATGACCGGGTGGATCCATCCCACCACTCCCTGGGCCACGACCAGCCACGTCCGTCCCACCCGCACCACCAGGGCATGACCGGGCAGGTCCGTCCCACCACTCCCTGGGCCATGAGCAGCCGGGTCCATCCCACCCGCACCACCGGGGCATGACCGGGTGGATCCATCCCACCACTCCCTGGGCCTCGACCAGCCAGGTCCGTCCCACCCGCACCACCAGGGCATGACCGGGCAGGTCTGTCCCACCACTCCCTGGGCCACGACCAGCTGGGTCTGTCCCACCCGCACCACCAGGGCATGACCGGGCAGGTCCGTCCCACCACTCCCTGGGCCACGACCAGCCAGGTCCGTCCCACCCACCCCCTGGGCCATGACCGGGCGGGTCCGTCTCACCACTCCCTGGGCCACGACCAGCCGGGTCCGTCCCACCCGCACCACCAGGGCATGACTGGGCAGATCCGTCCCACCACTCCCTGGGCCATGACCAGCCGGGTCCATCCCACCCGCACCACCGGGGCATGACCGGGCAGGTCCGTCCCACCACTCCCTGGGCCATGACCAGCCAGGTCCGTCCCACCCGCACAAGGAATCCCTGTTGAGGTTACAGGGACAAACCATCCCAATGAGTCGAAAGAATAGTAAATATGGCAGGCGACCAGCTTGGCTTAATGGTGAAATCCTAGCGGATCTTAAACATAAAAAAGAAGCTTACAAGAAGTGGAAGGTTGGACATATGACCAGGGAAGAGTATAAAAATATTGCTCGGGCATGTAGGAATGTTATCAGGAGGGCCAAATCGCACCTGGAGCTGCAGCTAGCCAGAGATGTCAAGAGTAATAAGAAGGGTTTCTTCAGGTATGTTGGCAACAAGAAGAAAGCCAAGGAAAGTGTGGGCCCCTTACTGAATGAGGGAGGCAACCTAGTGATAGAGGATGTGGAAAAAGCTAATGTACTCAATGCTTTTTTTGCCTCTGTTTTCACTAACAAGGTCAGCTCCCAGACTGCTGCGCTGGGCATCGCAAAATGGGGAAGAGATGGCCAGCCCTCTGTGGAGATAGAGGTGGTTAGGGACTATTTAGAAAAGCTGGACGTGCACAAGTCCATGGGGCCGGACGAGTTGCATCCGAGAGTGCTGAAGGAATTGGCGGCTGTGATTGCAGAGCCATTGGCCATTATCTTTGAAAACTCGTGGCGAACGGGGGAAGTCCCGGATGACTGGAAAAAGGCTAATGTAGTGTGTGACGATGTGACTCAGCAGGGAGGGGGGAGTGTTGACCTGGGAATGTGCCCTGGGGATGGGAGACCTGAGAGCCTGTCACCTGAGCCAGGAGGGGGAGGGGGAGGTGACACCTCTGCCCAGGAATGTGAACAGAGGCTGCAGCAGGGAACCTGCTGGGTGGGTTTGGTTGGCAGTTTGGGAGGCTGGGGAGAGGAACACAGGGAACCCCAGGGCTGGGGTCTAAGCTCCCTGCTCCCCCAGAAGGACGTGATTGAGGGGTCCTGGTTGTACCCACAAGCTCTGTTGTGGACTGTGTTCCTGTTGTCCAATAAACCTTCTGTTTTACTGGCTGGCTGAGAGTCTCAGTGGATCCCAGGAAGAGGGGTGCAGGGCCTGGACTCCCCCACACTCCGCGACATAGTGCCAATCTTTAAAAAAGGGAAGAAGAAGGATCTTGGGAACTACAGGCCAGTCAGCCTCACCTCAGTCCCTGGAAAAATCATGGAGCAGGTCCTCAAAGAATCAATCCTGAAGCACTTGCATGAGAGGAAAGTGATCAGGAACAGCCAGCATGGATTCACCAAGGGAAGGTCATGCCTGACTAATCTAATCGCCTTTTATGATGAGATTACTGGTTCTGTGGATGAAGGGAAAGCAGTGGATGTATTGTTTCTTGACTTTAGCAAAGCTTTTGACACGGTCTCCCACAGTATTCTTGTCAGCAAGTTAAGGAAGTATGGGCTGGATGAATGCACTATAAGGTGGGTAGAAAGCTGGCTAGATTGTCGGGCTCAATGGCTCCATGTCTAGTTGGCAGCCGGTATCAAGTGGAGTGCCCCAAGGGTCGGTCCTGGGGCCGGTTTTGTTCAATATCTTCATAAATGATCTGGAGGATGGTGTGGATTGCACTCTCAGCAAATTTGCGGATGATACTAAACTGGGAGGAGTGGTAGATACGCTGGAGGGGAGGGATAGGATACAGAAGGACCTAGACAAATTGGAGGATTGGGCCAAAAGAAATCTGATGAGGTTCAATAAGGATAAGTGCAGGGTCCTGCACTTAGGATGGAAGAATCCAATGCACCGCTACAGACTAGGGACCGAATGGCTAGGCAGCAGTTCTGCGGAAAAGGACCTAGGGGTGACAGTGGACGAGAAGCTGGATATGAGTCAGCAGTGTGCCCTTGTTGCCAAGAAGGCCAATGGCATTTTGGGATGTATAAGTAGGGGCATAGCGAGCAGATCGAGGGACGTGATCGTTCCCCTCTATTCGACATTGGTGAGGCCTCATCTGGAGTACTGTGTCCAGTTTTGGGCCCCACACTTCAAGAAGGATGTGGGTAAATTGGAGAGAGTCCAGCGAAGGGCAACAAAAATGATTAGGGGTCTGGAACACATGAGTTATGAGGAGAGGCTGAGAGAGCTGGGATTGTTTAGCCTGCAGAAGAGAAGAATGAGGGGGGATTTGATAGCTGTTTTCAACTACCTGAAAGGGGGTTCCAAAGAGGATGGCTCTAGACTGTTCTCAATGGTAGCAGATGACAGAACGAGGAGTAATGGTCTCAAGTTGCAGTGGGGGAGGTTTAGATTGGATATTAGGAAAAACTTTTTCACTAAGAGGGTGGTGAAACACTGGAATGCGTTACCTAGGGAGGTGGTAGAATCTCCTTCCTTAGAGGTTTTTAAGGTCAGGCTTGACAAAGCCCTGGCTGGGATGATTTAACTGGGAATTGGTCCTGCTTCAAGCAGGGGGTTGGACTAGATGACCTTCTGGGGACCCTTCCAACCCTGATATTCTATGATTCTATGATTCTATGATTTTCTGTACAATATTTATGAAGCCCACACATGCCTCAGTTTCCCCCTGTACATCACATTGCTATGGGGGGCGGGGGGTAAAAGAGTTAGGTCTGCTTTTGGGGTGACACAGAGACATGGGGGGCACCTTGCTGTCTAGGGTCCAATGAATGGGTCGTTAATGCCAATTCCATATCATTGCGGGGAGGGGCAACCCCGTCAACCCCACCCACTCAACCCCCCATACAGGAACAGGGGCTGAGTTTTTCCTGCATCTGTCCCCTCCAGACAGACTGCTCCCTGGTGCCAGCGTCCTCTCTGCCAGTCCCTCCTGCAGGCCTCGGGGAGTGGGGTGACTGGCCTCTCCAATGACCTCCTCATGGGGGCATGAACACTTCAGGCATGGGGGGCAGGGGGGAGCCCCTAGAAGGAGGGGAGGAGAGGCCCACAGAGCCCCTGGCGTCAGGGATGTTAGAGGATCCTGGGATGGCAGAACGGGGGGCATGAGGGGGGCTACCAGAGCCTCTGGTATGGGGGGCAGTCAGAATCCCTGGCAGGGGCTAAGAGGGGGGTGGGGGCCCCCAGCGAGGACGGAGGGATGCAGGGAGTCCCTGGCGGGTACCATGCACTTGGCCGGCACCAGCTAGGAAACATGTGACCCTCTAGCAATGAATAATAATGACGCCAACTAAGCCCCGCCCCCTTGGAGCCCCCTGCCCATCCCCACTCCCCTCACAGCCAGTTGGAGCTGTGCAGACCGTGGCCATCCCACTGACGTGCCACCCCTGGCCCCAGTGCCCCCAAGGCAGGGCAGGGGGAGGAGGGACTTGTCCCCTCTGCACCCGCTGGCATCTGGGGTCTGGACCCCGGGGCTGCTCTAGTCCGTGCTTTCTGCAGGGCCCCTGTGGGACATGGCCCCTAGCCAGAATAGCCAGAGCTCCCTGCACCCAGCCTCATCTCGCCCCCGCCCCAGCTGCACCCCAGTGTACCCCAACCCCAGGGGCTGCCGAGGGGCTGGCCAGGGGCCAGTACCACTGTGAAGAGAGGCCAGCGGATCCGGCACTGGGGCCTGCCAGTTTTGGAAAGGGTTGGGTTAGGGAGTGGGAGCCGCCCCTCGCCCTATTCTGAGGCCCAAGTGCCACCTGCCCCCACCCCGCCTCCCGCTCGGGCAGGCCCAGTGGGCACGTGCCCTGGACAGATGCTGTCAAATTCCTCCCCCCAGGCCACACTGTGTCAGGGTCCCTAGGAGAGTGGGACGTGTCCTCCTAGACTCTGAGCTCCCACCCCACCCTGCCAGGGCTCGGGGCACCCGCTGGCTGCAGGAAACCCCACCCAGGCACCAGTGCCAGCACCCTCAGCGAGACTCCAGGTGCTGCTGAGTCCCGGGGGGGGGGGGCAGGGGAGGGCTTGGGGGACATAGCTGGGCAGAGTCGCCGGCAGCGGGGGATGGGGGGGTGCCTGCAGGAGGCATCAGGGGCGCCTGTGCGGGGAGACCTGGGGCCGGGTTGGAGGTCCAACCGCACCAGGCCATGTGCAGGCTGGAGGGGGTGTCCCATGGGTCTGGGCACCCAGTATGTTCCATGCACCTCCTCCACACAAGGGCAGAGAGCCTGGGGAGGCCGGGGGGGGGGGGGGGCACTGTTTCTGAGCGAGCTGGCTCTGGGGGTCCCCAGCCCAGCCCCACCAGCCAGAGGCCCTTAGAAATGAAGTGAAGGGCACCCACAGACGACTGACCCCAGTCTGCATTGTCCTGGGGCTGCCTGGGGGCCCCCAGTCTGGGGGGTCAGGGTGGGGATAGAAGGTGCTCTTGCCTTGCCCCATCTCCCACCAGCAGATCCCGTGGGGCCCTCTGGCTATGGCAATGGGGACCAGTGGTCGGGGCCTTAATTCCTTAACATGGCTCTGCTGGGGTAACCCCCCGGACCCACTCCACAACCACAGCCACCACCCCCCTGCTGGGACACGCTGACCTGGGCTGAGTTCCTGTCTGCCCAGCCCCCCAGCCAGTGCTACCACTGGAGTGTCCAGTCCCCCAGGCCCCCTAGCCTGCCTGCCCCCCCAAACCCCCCAGCCACCAGACTGGGCAGCCTCCCAGCACCCCAGCCAACCTGTCCCCCCAAGCTCACCTGCCCCCCCAACCAGCCTGTCCCCTCAGCCCTTCAGCACCTGTCCCCCCATCCTGCCTAGCCAGCCTGTCCCCCCAGCCCCTCAGCCTGCCTGTCCGTGTCCCCCCCCCCCCCCCCCCGCCTAGCCAGCCTGGCCCCCCAGCTCTTCAGCCTACCGGTCCCCTGCAGCTAGCCTGGCCCCCCAGCCAACCTGCCCCCCCAACCCTCCAGCCCACCTTCCCCCACTGCCAGCCTGCCACCTCAGCCAGCCTGCCCACCCCAGCCCACCTGCTCTCCCACTGCCAGCCTGTCCCCCTGATCCCCCCCCGCCACCAGCCCAGCCAGCTCCCAGCCAGCTTGGAGCCCAGGGCTAGGCCAGCTGAACTGGGCCTGTCAGCACATGGCCCCCGCCCCCCGCAGGCCAGGCAGCCCAGCTCTTTATATAGGCAGCAATGCCAACCCTCCGCTTGCTCTGCAACTGGCCCGGACCCAGAGCAGCTTGGCAGCCTCCCGCCAGCCCCACGCTCCAGGCCTGAGCCCAAAACAGCCCGGATCAGGTTTCCCAGCCCCTGACTCCTTCCTAACGTGGAGAGGGGCTGTGAGCGCCCGCAGCAGCTGCCTCTGCAGTGATTTATGGGTATGCGATCCGCAGCTGGGCCGCAGCGCGGGGAGTGGGGAGCAGGGACTCCCTGCCTGGGCCGCGGCTCACCTGTTCCCTTGCACCTGACCTGCGGCGTGCGGCCATTGCTGGGCTCACCATGGCACAAAGGGCCGGGGTGGGGAGGGCCTCCAGGACAGAAATGGGGAACGGAGACCCCAGCTAGTGCCCAGGACCCTGCCCACCCTCCCTGCCGACAAACAGAGACCTAGACGGCTGGGGGGGGGGGCAGAGTGGCTGCAGCTCTGGGGGGCAGCATGGGGGCAGTTTGCTCCCGCAGGTACTGGGCCCAATCTCCTGTCCACACATCGTGTCTGAGCCACCCTGGGCCCTCATGCCACATTCATGTTCCCCAGCCCCGAGCTGCAGTTGAGAGGGTGCTGGGGGGGTGCCAGAGTGGGGAGGGGGCACTACACACCCTTGCTTCTTGCAGAGGCCTCAGTTAAACTACAAGGCATTCAATAGAGCCAAGCAACCACCGACCTGTGGAACGTGCTGCCACAGGATGTTGAATTTTTTGTATTATTTTTATGAGGCTGGTGTGTGCCTCAGTTTCCCCCTTTACGTTGCATGGCTAGCCTGCTGGGGGAAAAGGGATGAGGTTTGATCTCTGGGCCCCCTAAAAGACACATGTGGGGGGGTGTCACCTCCCTGTGTGGGGGGAATGAAGAGTCCTCAAGGACCCAGATCAACAAGGGGCCAGAGAGTCACTAGCTCCAGTGACCCCTGGATGGACACACCTGGCAGGGAGTTGAGGAGAGCCCCCAGCTTGAGAACAAAGGATGGGAGAGGGGCTGGGAGGGTGGTAAGAGCCGGCTCTGGAAGGAGCGGGGGCTCTCATCTGGGAACTGACCAAGGAGATCAGATGGGGAAGAAACACAGAGCCCAGCCCTTGGGGTCACTCCAGCTTAGCTGGGCTTAGGGCTGACCAGGCTGGACAATGCTTTAACCTCCGTGTCTCGGTGCTAACCTGGGGCCATCCCACGCTGGGCTCCAGAGACCAATAAACCCGACTGGTCTGACCAAGGTGCCGAGCTTCCCTGCAAGTGCTGCTGGGGGGTCAGTCCCTGCAGGGGGGACAAGGCTCTCCCAGGAGCCTGGCTGGCCCCGCTGGACAGAGCTCGTGGAGCATGGCAGGAGGGATGGAGCCCGGGGGTTCAGTCTCGGAGGCAGGGAGGCCGCATGGGTTCCTCCAAGAGGCTGTTCCAAAGCTGGGGCATAGCCCCAATCCTGGGGCTCTGTGACAGCTGTTACACAGGCCAATGGCTCTGGGAATGCCAACGAAGGGGCAGGAGTGCCCGGGAACAGCCTCTGCAGAGATGCCACCATGGAGAAAGGGGCCGCAGGGCCTGAGCTGATCCCTTGCCGGAGCTGGAGGAACCGGCTCTCCCGCTAGGGACAGGGACAGGAAATGCCACCCCCTCCCCACCCCAGCCCCGAGCCGTCACTGCTAGGGTCAGGGGCCACCTCTCCTACAGCTGGTGCTGCAGGCTTCTGGCAGAGCCCTGGGGATCCTGTGGCACTGCAGGATCTGGCTCCCGCATCCCCCCCCCCCAATCAAGGCTCCCTAGTGGCTGGGAGGAGGCCCTCGGGGAGGCGGGGGGGGGGGGGGAGCAGCCTGGAACCAAGGTTGTGGCGGCTGCCTGAGTCTGCAGAGAGCCTGGCACCGACACCCAAAGGCACAGCTACTTCGGGCCGGCTTCACGAAGGGCTGAGGCCCAGCTGTGCTGGGGGTCGTGGTGCCTGGAAAACCACAGGAACAAGAGTGGGGTGCACGAGGCTGGAGCCAGGTACCCGAGCCCTGTCAGTGGCTGGGGAGAGGCTGCTGGGAGCGCCCGGGAACCCGCCGCCTGGCGTCAGGCAGCACTAGGTGCCTCTGTCAATTCTTGCAGGACTGAGTGAGGGGCCTGCCTCGCGCCACACAGCCCAGCCACCGGCCTCCTACCCCGAGCTCTGGGGCCGGCTCCCTCAGCTGGGAGGGGGAGACCCGCGTTCAATCCCTCCTCTGCCTGAGCAGGAGAAAGGATGTGAGCAGGGGCCTCGCACCGTGCGGGCACTTAACTGCAGGGCTCTGGGCTATTCCGGGGTGACATGGGGGACCGTTGGGCTCTGCTATTGCCTTTGGCTCATTGGGGAGAAAGAGTGAAGGGGTCAGAGCCTGAGAATGGCTCTGGCGCTTGGGGCCCGCATGGAAGATCCAGGCCTCCTGCTCCGGTCGCGCTGTCCTTAGTGAGCCGTGGCGGAGCAGCTCCCACAGAGAGGTGGGGGGAGCCCTCAGAACATCCCAGCGCCAGGTATTAGAGCTCACTCCGGAGGGGTGCAAGGCTCCAGCTCAGATCCTTTCTGCAGATTGAACCTCCTCCCAAGTTATGAGGGGTCAGCACCCCCTCCTCCTCTGGGCAGATTTGGAATGGGCAAGGGCTCAGCAGGGGGCGCTGTGCTGCAGGGAGCGAGGGGGGCTCAATAGGGGGCGTTGGGCTGCAGGGATCGGGGTGGGAGGCTCAGCAGGGGGCGCTGTGTGGCAGGAAGCAGGGTGGGGGCTCAGCAGGGGGTGCTGTGCGGCAGGGAGCAGGGTGGGGGCTCAGCAGGGGGTGCTGTGGGGCAGGGAGCAGGGTGGGGGCTCAGCAGGGGGCACTGTGGGGCAGCAGGGAGCGGGGCGTGGGCTGGCTTGGAGGTGCGTTGCAACGCTTGTCTCCCTACCATGGGGCAGCTGCTTGATTAACTGGTCCCTCTTCTTTGCCTGAGTCACGGGGGTTCATCCCCAGCCCTAGCAGCTTGGGGAATACGTCTGCCTTGGAGCTGGGGTGTGAGGCCCATGCTGGCGCGCGGGTGAGTTCGCACTATGGAGAGCGCCCAGACTAGCTGCCCAGGTACCTACCCACAGGGTTCAGGTGGGTACCTCAGCCTCCGGCCACTGCCCCTGCTACATTGCTCTTTGCACTGTGCTCGCTCAGATGAGAGCTTGTGCGAGCTGACTGGAAGAGCTGGGCATCTCCCTCTAGTTTGTGGCACTGGGGCAGGGCGAGGGGTGTTCGAATAGCTTTAGCCCCCCTTGCCGAAGCCATGCCACGCCTGGCCCCCCGTGCACACCACAGCAGCACAGAGGGGCTGCGTGTGATTCAGAATTGGGCCTGGAATTTTCTACTTCCCTGGCTCGAGAAGAAGCCGCTTTCCAGCTGTGCCCTAAGATCTCTGCAGTCTGGGGCTGAGAAGGCACCGTGCAGACCAGCCCTGGATGCTCAGTGTTGCTTTACCAGAATACAGCCACTTCTGGGGTGGGGCAGGGCAGGAGGCACAGCCAGGACACTGCATCCCAGTGCTCAGGGCTGGGGGGGGAATGAGGACAGGGGACCAGTGCCACTCTGAGCAGCCAGGATCATGGGGCCGACGTTGTTACCTTCTACATGGGAAATGGAGTTCAGCACATGTATGCTGCACTTCACACATGGCATGCTGGACACTGCATGCAACACACTGCAGATGGTATGCTGCATCCCACATGTAAACAGCATGTCACACACTGTCTGGGTCACACTGCATGGCACGCTGCACACTTAATGCCACACACTACAAACAGGATGGTGCACGAGGCATACTGCGCTGCACTGCACACACTGCACATGGCACAGGGCATGCCACACATAGCACACTGCATGCCACACACTGCACAGCACACTGCACCCGGTACACTGCATGCCACCGCTGCAACTGCGTGCCATATATTGCACAGCACACTGCACCTGGAACTCTGCATGCTGCACACTCTTCTCAGGCACTGCAATCCCCATGTTAGGAAACCCAATGCCCTGAACCCAGCCGGCCTCCGGGAGGTTGTGCCCAGCATGTAGGCCAGCAGGGCTATTACAGCAGGGTGGAACCAGGTGGCCTAGCCCAGATGCCCACTCAGTGTCTGCACACACTGGGATCCCAGAGCCAGCCGAGGGCGGAGACTGGGCTTTTCGCAGAAATGCCCCTGGTTCCGTGTGGATGGGCACCATGACTGCGACACAGCCAAAGAGGTGGAGCTCACGCGTGGCCAGCGAGGACACACTGCCGTGGCATAACCGCGGCCGGCGTGAGACACCTGGCCAGACTCAGCCTCAGACGTGATCACCCAGGCCCAGTGGTGAGCTGGAGCCGGTTCGCACCGATTCGCGCGAACCAGTTGCTAAATTTTGCAGCCGGTTTAGAACCGGTTGTTAAAGGAGTTCGGCAAACTCCGGCCCGCAGGCCACATGCGGCCCGCGGGACAGTCCTGTCCGTCCCGCCTGAGCTCTTGGCTTGGGAGGCTCCCCTGAGAATCTCTACCCACCCGGCGGCCCTGCGGTCCTTCGGCGGCGGGTCCTTCAGTCGCTCCAGGTCTTCGGCACCACTTCGGCAAAGACCCGGAGCGACTGAAGGAACCGGTTCTTCAGCTTCTGGCAGCTCATCACTGCCTGGGCCCACTGGGCTGGGCTGCTGCAGGGCCCGTGGGACAGTCGCCTGGCCCAGCTGCATCACCACACTGGGTGAGAGCCCCGGAATGAGCAATGTCCCTAGCCCCCCACCCAGCGAGAGCTTGGTGGCCGCCCTGAAGCAGGAGGCCTCAGAGCCAGAGCTCAGTGGGGCCTGGGCTGCCCCATAGCCTACGTGCCTGTCCATCCGTCCCCACAGTCTCCTGTTATGCTCACATGACAGGCACAGGCCTTGCCAGGGGTATAAAAAGAAACAGCCGGGGATGAGGGAGGTGCTGGGCCAATAGCTGCCTCATGAGGTGCTGCCGTGTCCCTTGGCCGGCGCCCAGTGGTGCCAGCCTGCACCATAGGCCCAGACCCCTCCAGCCTCACACCTTCCCCCGTCAACACGCTGCACAGGAAAGATCGCCCCCCCCCGACACTGCACGGGAAAGATCGCCCCCCGCCCAGACACTGCACAGGATCGAGGACCCCTCCCAGACACTGCACAGGACCAGGACACACCTTCCCCCTCCCCCAGCCGAGACACTGGACAGGAAAGATCAGCCCCCCCCCCGCCCCCCGCCCAGACACTGCATAGGATCGGGACCCCCACCCAGAGACTGCACAGGATCGGGACACACCTTCCCCCTCCCCCCCCGCCCAGACACTGCATAGGATTGGAACCCCCACCCAGACACTGCACAGGATCGGGACACACACACTGTGACGAAGTGGGACTGTTCTTAATGTTTCCTCTGAATAGTGTGGGGGTGCCTCAGTTTCCCCTAGGCAGTTCTTAAGTATCTAGGTGGTGGGGTAAGGATGTATGATCATTGCAGAGCCCTAGAGGGCATGTGTGTGCAGGAGTCTGGACACAGAGAATGGCCAACACCCTGTTTCCTGGCAACTGATGGCCTGGGCCCTTCCCCCCTGCAAGGTGAGAGCTGAAGGGTTGGAGAACAAAGGAATCAGGTGACCTCCTGGCCCGGGAAAGGAACAAAGCCCAGAGGAGGAGGGGCTGGAGGGGTTTTTCAGTTTGGGGCTGGCTGGGACATGGAGTGAAGTGCAGACGTGGTTGTCTGGCTCACTGCCCCCCAGAATGGACCCAGCTGAGGGGTCCCGTTCTCTGCACCTGCAAGCTCTGTTTTAGACCATGTTCCTGTCGTCTAATAAACCTTCTGTTTTACTGGCTGGCTGAGAGTCACGTCTGACTGCGAAGTTGGGGTGCAGGACCCTCTGGCTTCCCCAGGAGCACCGCCTGAGCGGACTCGCTGTGGGAAGCGCACGGAGAGGCAGAGGATGCTGAATGCTCCGAGGTCAGACCCAGGAAGGTGGAAGCTGTGTGAGCTGTGTGTCCTGAAGACAGGCTGCTCACAGAAAGGCGACTACCCCAGAGTCCTGACTGACTTCATGGGGAGCAGTTCCAGAGCATCGCCCAGGAACTCCGTGACAACTGGTGGCAGCGGTGGGATCTACTGCACCCCGTGGATGGCGCTTCCTGCAGTAAGTGACTGGGGAGCAGTAACACGAAGGGGGATTGCCGAGGACCAGGCCTGCTGAAGGCTCAGAGAGGAGCGGTTTCGGGGGGCGGTTAACCCCTGGGAGTGTGTGACCAGCGAGAAGTACTGTGCAGTAATGGGGTCCCCCTGGGGACTGCAGTGAGCAGTCTCAGGGGCGGAGGAGTCTGCAGCTCGACCCTGGCAAAGAGGTGGTGACCTTGAGAAGGGCTGGCACACTAGGGGTTCTCCCTGGAAACCGTGGGAAGCTGAGAACACACGGGCCTGTGAGTCCACAACAACTTGGGAGGAGCGGAGTGATGGCCTGTCACCGTCTCCTTAAGAAGGACATTGTAACCCTGTGCAGAAAGAGAGGGTTGAGCGTTGGAAAGTTCACCAAAGCAGAGTTAATCGTGCAGCTGGAGGAGGATGACCGCTCTAAGGAACAGATTCCTGACCCCAACTGGGGCTATAGCAGGATCTGGGAGCAGCTGGAGTGGGAGCCAGGCATCGCCAAGACTCCTGTCCCCGACCAGACGGGGGTCTTCACGATCGGGTTCCCCATCGGGGGATCGAGACGGACGGGAGTGGAGCTGAGTCTGAGAGAGCAAGAGGACTGTGGGAGACAGCGAGAGCCCGAGAAAGAGCTGCAGAAGCAGCAGCAGCATGAACTGGCGGTGGTGGGGTGGAGAGGCCTAGGGGACCTCCCCGGGGTGAGTGGGGATAGATCCCGGGGGGCCAGTTCCGCAGGGAACCTCGAGACTAAATTGCTGCCCCTGGTTAAGGAGGGGGGGGGTGTGGATGCCCACCTCACTGCCTTTGAGCAGGCTGGCGATTTGAACCAAGGGGGCCCTGCGGAAAAGCCCCGGTGTCTAGCTCCCTTGCTGGGTCCCAAGGCCACAGACTCCGTCAGCCAGGTGGTTGGGGATGTGGACAGGCTCCCACTCCTGACCCCAACCTATATGTCTGTGTGGAGTTTCCTGGGGCCAGGCCCCCCGGACCTCCAGTGGGAGCAGAAGGTGATGGTCAATGGGGAGACATTCTTGGGGTGGCCAAAGGGCATGGGCTGCATAAACCTTCCCACATGCGGCCTGCGAGTGCTATCGACCACCCCTGACCTAAGGGAGGGCGTGAAACTGGAAGGGCCTGGTGTAACTCCTACCAAGGAATGGGAGAGATGCTGGGGCATCCATGGGAACGTTGGTGGCTTCGAACTTCCCCAGGTCACCGGCTAAAGTGACCCCGCTCAGTTCGATCTCGAAGGGGGGAGAGATGTGACGAAGTGGGACTGTTCTTAATGTTTCCTCTGAATAGTGTGGGGGTGCCTCAGTTTCCCCTAGGCAGTTCTTAAGTATCTAGGTGGTGGGGTAAGGGTGTATGATCATTGCAGTGCCCTAGAGGGCATGTGTGTGCAGGAGTCTGGACACAGAGAATGGCCAACACCCTGTTTCCTGGCAACTGATGGCCTGGGCCCTTCCCCCCTGCAAGGTGAGAGCTGAAGGGTTGGAGAACAAAGGAATCAGGTGACCTCCTGGCCCGGGAAAGGAACAAAGCCCAGAGGAGGAGGGGCTGGAGGGGTTTTTCAGTTTGGGGCTGGCTGGGACATGGAGTGAAGTGCAGACGTGGTTGTCTGGCTCACTGCCCCCCAGAATGGACCCAGCTGAGGGGTCCCGTTCTCTGCACCTGCAAGCTCTGTTTTAGACCATGTTCCTGTCGTCTAATAAACCTTCTGTTTTACTGGCTGGCTGAGAGTCACGTCTGACTGCGAAGTTGGGGTGCAGGACCCTCTGGCTTCCCCAGGAGCACCGCCTGAGCGGACTCGCTGTGGGAAGCGCACGGAGAGGCAGAGGATGCTGAATGCTCCGAGGTCAGACCCAGGAAGGTGGAAGCTGTGTGAGCTGTGTGTCCTGAAGACAGGCTGCTCACAGAAAGGCGACTACCCCAGAGTCCTGACTGACTTCATGGGGAGCAGTTCCAGAGCATCGCCCAGGGACTCCGTGACACACACACACCCCAAACAGTGCACAGGCAGGATCGGACCCTCATGTCCAACACTCACTGCATGGGCAGGATCAGGCCCTCAAGCCCAGCACACTTCATAGGCAGGATCGGGCCCTCAAGCCACACACACAAACCCGCAGGCAGCACCCCCCCCGCCCCCACGAGGGGCGCATGGGACCATCCCTCAGCCCCTGCATGTAGTAATGGTTGCAGTAATTTGATGGCACCAGCCAAGGATCACTCTGAGACAGCCAAAAGAACAGGAGGACTCGTGGCACCTTAGAGACGAACACATTCATTAGAGCATAAGCTTTCGTGAGCTAAAACCCACTTCCTCGGATCCTGAGCTATGCTCTAATAAATGAGTTCGTCTCTCAGGTGCCACAAGTCCTCCTGTTCTTTTTGCGGATACAGACTAACACGGCTGCTACTCTGAAATCTGAGACAGCCAGCGGCATGTCCCAGGCTGGATTCATTTGAACTTCAGTCCCAATGCAGGGTCCCCCCCCCCCCCCCGCCCCCTCCCCTGCCCCCCCAAGCCGTTCAGTCCTTTTGGAGTCTTGCTGAAAAAAGAGTCTCACGAAGCCATTACATGTATGGCGTTTGAATGTCGTTTGGAGAGTCTGCAGCTCGTACTAGCGCGATGGCCTCAGGTGGGCAAAGGACGGCCCACGGTGCCCCGCGGGACCCTCCTGCCCGGCCCCTGAGCTCCTGGCCCAGCAGGCCCACCCCCAGCCCCTCCCCTGCTGTTCCCCCTCCCCCACAGCCTCAGCTCACTGGGGGCCGGCGTAATGCTCTGGGCAGGGGGGCTGCAAGCTCCTGGGGCGCAGAGCCTGGCCTGACCCGGTGCTCCAGGCAGCACGGTAAGGGGGCAGGGAGCAGGGCAGGTTGGATAGAGGGCAGGGGAGTTTGGGGGTGGTGGTCAGGGGGTGGGGCGGTCAGAGGGTGGGGAACAGGGGGGTTGAATGGGGTCAGGGGTCCCAGGGGGCAGTCAGGAAGGAGGGGGGGGTTGGATGGGGCAGCCGGGGACAGTCGGGTGCGGGTTCCACTGGCAGTCGGGGAAAGGGAGCAGGGGGGTTGGATAGGGCAGGGGTCCCGGGGGGGTCTGTCGGGGGGGGGGCTGGATGGGGCAGTCAGGTTTGGGGGTTCCAGAAGAAGTCAGGGGACAGGGAGGGGGTGTTGGATGTGGCAGGGGTCCTGGGGGGGCCATCAGGGAACAGGGGGTGTTGGATGGGGCAGGAGTCCTAGCGGGGGCCATCAGGGGGCGAGAAGCAGGGGGGTTGGACAGGGGTGGGGGGGCCAGGCCATGCCCCCCTCCCCTAACCGGCCCTCCATACAATTTCCAAAACCCGATGCAGCCCTCAGGCCAAAAATTATGCCCCCCCTACCCCACAGCCTCTGCAGTGTGGATAGTAGAGATTAGGGTTACACTTTTCTCTGCGCAAAGCTTGCATCCACCAGGTCTTCTGGAGAAGTTTGTAGCTCCAGCAAATGCACAAGCAGCCGTCTGTCTGGGGTCCCGTTGGCAAGCATTGAACCCTCCTAAAATGTCACAGATGCAGCCCATGTGTCTTCTATAATCTGAACAGCTAGAAATGCATCTCCTGGCCCACCACAGACTCCCCCAGCATCCTGAGGTGGCCCTTGAGGCCCACTGTGTGGGCATGGAGCAGAGAGCTGCCATGGGCACAGGGTGGGCTCTGGGGTAGGGATCGCAGGTTGGGCTGTTGTCCCAAACCCCCAGTTGCCCCCTGACATCAGCCGGTGCCTCCCAGCCTGCCCCAGCCCAGTCCCGGACTTCCTTATCCCACGGTAGCGCGGTGGGAACTGCTGGGGATAGGTGGGAGGTGGGATTGGGAAGGGGCTGGGTGGCAGGGGGAGGGCGACAGTGGGGAATGGGTGGAAAGGAGCATGGGAAGCGGCTGGGTGGAAGGGGTAGGGGGGACTGTGGGGGATGGGTGGGAATGGGGATTGGGATGGGGCTGAGTGGCGGGGGGGGGACTGTGGAGATTGGGAAGGGGCTGGGTGGGAGGGGGTGGGATAATGTGGGGGCTGGGTGGGAAGGGGCTTGGTGGGAGGGGCAGGGCTGGTATCTCAGAGACTCGGGTGATCAGATAGCAACTGTGAAAAAACAGGACGGGGGTGGGGGGTAATAGGTACCTATATAAAAAAAAAAGTCCCAAAAAACAGGACTGTCCCTTTAAAAACAGGACATCTGGTCACCCAGTCAGAGACCTCCGGCCCGGGACAGGGCAGGAATCCCAGAGACCTCCCACCCTGGGCAGGGCCGGTGTCGCAGAGACCTCCCACCCTGGGCAGGGCCGGTGTCGCAGAGACCTCCTGCCCCAGGCAGGGCTGGCTTTGTAGAGACCTCCCACCCTGGGCAGGGCCGGCTTTGTAGAGACCTCCCACCTTGGGCAGGGCTGGCATGTCAGAGACCTCCCACCCTGGGACAGGGCTGGCATGGCAGAGACCTCCCACCCTGGGCAGGGCTGGCATGGCAGAGACCTCCCACCCTGGGACAGGGCTGGCATGGCAGAGACCTCCCACTCTGGGACAGGGCTAATGTCTCAGAGACCTCCCGCCCCGGGCAGAGCCGGTGTCGCAGAGACCTCCCACCCCGGGGCAGGGCTGGCATGGCAGAGACCTCCCACTCTGGGACAGGGCTAATGTCTCAGAGACCTCCCGCCCCGGGCAGGGCCGGTGTCGCAGAGACCTCCCACCCCGGGGCAGGGCTGGCGTAGCAGAGACCTCCCGCCCCGGGGCAGGGCCGGTATCACAGAGCCCTCCCTACTGCATCATCTCTACTCCCCTGTGACGGGCAGATGGGACATTTTTAACCTGGCCCCCTGCTGCCCGCGACAGATGCCCCAGGAGGCAGAGCTGGCAAAGACCCATGGAGACCCCACTGTCTCCCGGGGCTGGGGGTAGAGCTGGGCTTCTCCCGGGGCGCTGCTGGTGCTTCAGCCCAGCTGTGTCCCAAGTGCGGGGCTCCATCCCCTTCCCTTGGGGGGCGAGTCCATCTCCCGCACAGGGGGGTTTCCTGTTGGCTCCCCAAGGCATCCTGACTTACGGCTCCCTATTGTTTGTGCTGTCCCAGGAGCCTCCGTGTCATTAGCACCCCCCAGCTTCCCACGCCAGGCACGTGCCCGTGGGCAGCGGGGGGGGGGGGTCACCCAGGGAGTGGGGTTGCCCGGCTCTCACCGGGTTGCTGGGGGTGGAACAGGCTGCAGGAGGAGCAGATTAGCCAGCCCCCGGCGTCCCCAGGATGCTGTCCGGAGCAGCAGGAAGGAGGCTGTTCTCCAGCACATGGGACACACCAGCGAGGCCCCTTGGCCAAGGAATCCAGCCAGCAGGGTCCGGCTCAGTGGGTGAGACCGCCGGATGCAGGATAACACACTGTAAGCAGCTGGTAGTGACTGGCAATGAATGGGGTGGACGGGAGCTCTGCCTGGCTCCCTTTTGGGGGACTCACTGGGCGGACATGCCAGGGCAAGCCTTGTGCAATGAGTGGAAGGAGGGGATGCGGAGGGGAGACCTTAACCCCATTCAGTGTGTGATGGAGTGAGAACTTTCTGCAGCATGTGTACGAGGCCTGTTTGTGCCTCAGTTTCCCCTGTGTGCTGAGTGGTTACCCAATGGGCAGAAAAGGGCTGTTTGTTCTCAGGGCAGCCGAAGAGACATAGCTATGGGTACCGCCCAGCTGTCTGCAACTTGGGCTCCCTATTAACCCAAGCTTTCCAAAGACAATGGCAAATCCAGTTGTCCAGACACTGACACCTAGCAATAGACCCCTGCTTCTCCGCAGGGTGGGAGCAGCATCTCCCCAGCTCAGTACAGAGTGGCCAAGTCTCCCAGAGGCCTGGCGCACTGATGGGAGACCCCCTAGATCAGCGGTTCTCAAACTGGGAGTTGGGACCCCTCAGGGGGTCCCGAGGATATTACATGGGGGTTTGCGAGCTGTCAGCCTCCACCCCAAACCCTGCATTGCTTCCAGCATTTATAATAGCGTTAAATATATAAAAAAGTGTTTTTAATTTACAAAGGGGGTCTCACTCAGAGGCTGGCTGTGTGAAAGGGGTCACCAGTACAAAAGTTTGAGAACCACTGCCCTAGACATTGTTCCACAGCTGGCGCCCACTCACCGATCCTGTGGATCTGTGACAAGTAGCAGGGTCCCGTTTGTAGTGCCACTGGCAGGGACCCTGTCACGGAGTCCCCGGGCGATGCTCCGGAACTGCTCCCTATGAAGCCAGGCAGGACTCTGGGGAAGTCTCCTTTCTGGGAGCAGCCTGTCTGCAGGACACACAGCTCACACAACTTCCACCGTCCTGGGTCTGACTTCAGAGCATTCAGCATCCTCTGCCCCTCCATGCACTTCCCCCAGCGAGTCTGCCCAGGCAGGGTCCTGCGGGGGGCCAGAGGGTCCTGCCCCACAGCTTTGCAGTCAGACGTGACTCTCAGCCAGCCAGTAAAACAGAAGGTTTATTAGACGACAGGAACATGGTCTAACACAGAGCTTGTAGGTGCAGGACTTCTCAGCTGGGTCCATTTTGGGGGGCAGTGAGCCAGACAACCACGTCTGCCCTTCACTCCACGTCCCAGCCAGCCCCAAACTGAAACTCCCTCCAGCCCCTCCTCCTCTGGGCTTTGTCCCTTTCCCAGGCCAGGAGGTCACCTGAGTCCTTTGTTCTCCAACCCTTTAGCTCTCACCTTGCAGGGAGGAAGGGCCCAGGCCATCAGTTGCTAGGAGACAGAGTGTCGGCCATTTATGTACACTGGCCCTTTGCTCTGCAACAATTACACCCCCTTATCCCACCACCTAGAGACATAAGAAATGCATAGGGGAAACTGAGGCACCCCTACAGTATTCAGAGGAAACATTAAGAACAGACCCGCTTTGTCACAGACTCATCGGGCGACAGTGGTGGGGGTGCAGGGATCGCACTGCAGATATTAGGGGGCATGTGCCAGGCCCTCCTGCTGGCTGACAGGGAGATTCTCAGGGTGTCACCTCTGTGTGGATCCGCTGGCTCACTGGAATTAGATCCCCAAACGTCAGACGCCCGGGCACAAGGGCTATTTATAGAGCCCTAGTGAGGCAGAGCTGCTCAGATGTCCCGTCCAGCTGGGAAGTATGACTTGCCAGCCTGCAACAGGGAGACCCCACGGGGATGCCACGAGCACAGGGGCCCACTCCCAGCTATGAACCCTCCCCGCCCCCTACCATGCTCACATAGCCCATCCCCCACATGGGACGCTCCCCACACTCACACAGCCCATCCCGCACCTGAGACCCACCCCACACTCACGCAGCCCATCCCCCACATGGGACTGTCCCTGCTCTCATGCAGCCCATTCCCCCCCTTTGGACCCTCCCCGCACACATGCAGCCCATCCCCCACCTGGGACCCTCCCCGTACTCACAGACCCCATCCCCCACGAGACCCTCCCCACACTCACACGGACCATCCCCCACCTGGGACCCTCTGTGACATTCCCCTCTGGTATTATCTGGATCAGTGGTCTGCTAGGTCACTCCAATCCTTGACTCTGGGATAGAGCCTTACCCTGCTCTGCTATGAGAACCCGCACTCCTGGGTTGTTCACGCACAGCCTCTGGCATGTAAGCTGCTCCTTGGATTGTGCAACCGAAAGACACTAGCCAACATCTCCGGTCCCAGACACAACCCTAGGAACCTCCGTCTTGCGGAGTCCAGTTATACCCGCTGGATGCTGCAAGCTATCTGACTTCATTAATTTAACAAAGAAATTGACATGCACCAGGCTTGTTATCCCAAGGGGAGTCTCTGACACACTTCAAACCAAACACACTGCTTCAGGTAGAATAAGCAAACAGATTTATTAACTACAAAGATCGATTTTAAGTGATTATAAAGTGCATAACAAGTTGGTTTGGTCAAATGAAATAAAAGCAAAACGCATTCTAAACTGATCTTAACACTTTCAATGCCCTTACAAACTTAGATGCGTCTCACCGCAGGCTGGCTGGTTGCCCTTCAGCCAGGCTCTCCCCTTTGATCAGCACTTCAGTCGCTTGGTGTGATATCTGTAGATGGAGGTGGAAGAGAGAGGAAGAGCATGGCAAACGTCTCTCCCTTTTATAATGTTCTTTCTTCCCTCTTGCCTTTGCCCCTCCCCCCCTTCAGAGTCAGGTGAGCATTACCTCATTGCAGTCCCAAACTTAGTCCCAAACTGACCAAAGGAAGGGGGGTGACTCACTGGAGAGTTCAACTGATCTTTTGCTGTTCCCTAGGCCAGTGTCCTTTGTTCCTGTGAGGCTGGGCTGGGTTTGTCCCATCCGTGCCCTGATGAGGTGTGAACTTCTCCTCTGCTCTTGGAGAGTTTTGCCTGGGCCAGTTTTAAGCCACGAGGATACATTTTCAGCCTCATAACTATATACATATGAAATTATAACCTATAACACGACTATAACAACCAAGCTCAGTGCATCCTGAGCCTTCCGAAGACACCCAACGTGACAAACTTTGCATTGGATCCCACACAATCATATTATAAGGATGAACATGGGGGTGCAGGACATTCCCATGAGGTACAGGACGTCACACACTTCCCTGGCTCACACAGCCTATCCCCCACCTGGGACACTCCCTGACTCACACGGCCCATTGCCCCCGGGAACCTCCCTGAACTCACACAGCCCATCCTCCACATGGGACCCTCCCCAAACTCAAACAGCCCATTCCCCATCTAACACCCTCCACACACACACACACAGGCCTTTCCCCAGCCTGGACCCTCCCTGCACTCACGCAGCCCATCCCCTACCTCAGACCCTCCCCACACTTACAGAGCCCATCCCCCACCTGGTACCCTCCCCTGGGTCACAGAGCCCATTCCCCATCTACCACCTTTCCAACACTTACAGAGACAAACCCCCACCCAGGACCCTCCCCACACTCACACAGCCCATTCCCCATCTGGGATCCTCCACACACACACAGCCCATCCCCCACCCGGGATCCTGCCTGCACTCACACAGCCCATCCCCCACAAGGGACCCTCCCCGCACTCACACAGCCCAATCCCCATCTGGCACCCTATCCACACGCACACAGCCCAATGCCCAATCAGGACCTCACACACACACATCCCACCCCACCCTGAATCCTCCCCATACTGAGAGAGCCCTTCCCCCACCTGGAACCCTCCCCACACATCCCTTCCCCCACCTGGGATCCTCCCCACATGCACGCAGCCCATTCCCCAGTCCAGATCCCCACCCTACACACACAGCCCACCCTCAGCCCAGACCCTCCCTGCATTCACACAGGCCACCCCCTAAGCCAGGACATTCCCCATACGCATATGCAACCTATACCCCCACCGGAACACCCTCCCTGGGCTCAAACGGCCTGAGCAGCCTCCGGACGCCACCCCAAGGTCAGGCACTCACAGCCATATACAGCTTTCTACTGGAGCGTCCTGGGGATAGCAGTGGGGGCTGGGAGCCAGGACTCCTGAGTTCTGTCCCAGCGCAGGGAGAGGAGTGGGGCTCTGAGCCAGGACTCCTGGGTTCCGTCCCAGCTCTGTGTGTAATGCTGACCTGGTCTCTTCCACTCTCTGTGCCGCAGGTCCTCTGCCTGTACCAAGCTGGGGCAAATGCCAGTGAACAGATCTCGGGCCTAGAGCTGTCATGCCAAGGACCCGCTCTCGGGGATCCTCCAGCATGCGGCATCCCTGGGATCCCCAACCCCCGGCCCAGCTGTGGGTGCTGAGCCCTCCTGGAGATTCAGGCCCCGGAGCCTCCCCCGCAGGGCACAGGGTGGTTCCCTCTCTGCCGCACAGACCCCACATCAGCTGCTGGTGGGCTGCCCACCATCCAGGATTCACAGGCTAGCGCATCGCCAGGCATGAGAGATTGCTTCATATGATGAAACCTCCAGGAACACGTCCAACCAAAACTGGCAACCCTGAGCCTGCTGGCTGCGCCCCTCCCCCCTCTGCCAGCCCAAGCACTGCCCCCCCCGAAGGCTGACACTGCCCCCCACTCCCCTTGAGTGTGTGGGTGCCAAGGCATGGGGTGGGGGGAGTGAAATGCGGCCCGGGGGCGGGGCCCAGCTGTGCCCCCTGCAGGGAGGAGCAGGAGCTGAGCACTAATTACCTCGGTGCCCGTTATTAACGCCACGCGCTGTAATCATCACTGGGTCCCTCACGGCCCTTCCTCCCCCCGCCCTGCGCCACCCCGACGCACTTTCCACACACGCCCCTGAAGCTCAGCGCTCATTAGCCTAGACCCCCCGAAGAGCCGCGCCCACTGCCTGCTGCTCCAGAGCGGGAGGGGGCTGCAGGCACTCAGCTCCGCGTCCCGAGCAGGGGGCAAGGCCCGGCCCCCAGGGCAGCAGGGCAGGACTCCCCCACCCCTGCTTCAGAGAGGCCCCGGGTGCATCTCCAGCTAAGACCAGAAAGGGCAAAGTGAGCAAAAGCCGCTGGGATGGGCCGAGGTACGGCCAGGTGTGTGTGTGGTGCTGGGCCCTGCCAGCCCCTCGGGGATGGCACCAGCCTGGGGCATGGTGTCGGGGGAGGACACTGTGGGCAGTGCCCACACCTGCCTGACCCCACACCCCTGCCATCTGCTCCACCTCCGGCTGCTCGGAGCTGAGCTGTGGTCAAGTCCCTGGCCTGGGTCCAGCACTTGGGGGGGCTGAGTGGTTGTCTCACTCCTGGGGTCGCTCTGCCTTTCCTGGTGGGATCCGCCCCACCCCTGCCTCTGTGGCTCCTTAGCAGCACACCTAGTGCCCCCCTCCCCGTATTCCCCCCTCAGGGCCCAATCCATGTCCCCCTCCATACAGCTGCTCCCTGCTCCCACCCAGATCCTGTGCTGGCCCGATGTCCCCACGACGGGGGGTGTCCCTGAGGCCTTGGGCCTGGGTGAGGAGGGATTTCAGGGACTAACTCAGTGTAAGGACCGTTTGTCTGTGGAAAGCAGCCCTGGCCTGCCCATGGCCTCGCCCTGCAGTTGGGCACCCACCCAGCCTGGGCCAGGACTAGGAAGTTCCCTGTCCTGTGACGCCAGCAAAGACACCTGGGCCTGGCCCTTTCCAGCCCTTATAGGGCCCGGCTGGGAGCTGCAGCACCTCATAAATCAGCTGGTGCTGAGAACTCAGGCGGGCTGCGCTCAGGCGGGTGACTCCTACAGGAGACCTGCGCCCTGCCCTCCCTGCCAGCTCCACACTGCTACCCGCTGCCCCAAGGAGCTGCTTCCTCTGTGTCTGGGTCACGGGCTGGGCCCCTCCGAGCTCTGTAGAGGCACTCCCTCCTCTTCAGCCCCCCCAGCACACCCAGGGCCAGCTCCTCAGCCCCGCCCCAGCCAGCCTGGGACTCCGCAGAGGTAGCCCGCAGAGTATGGGGTGTGGCCCCGGGGTCAGCGTGGGCAGAACACCCATGCGCTCGCGCCATTCCCAGCTGCTGAGGTGGCTCTCTGGGGCCACGCTCAGCCAGGTTTAACCTTTAGCTCGCACCAGGGTCCCAACACCCCCGGCTGGCACCAGGACTGGAGACCCAAGGCACAGCTGAGCTCGACACTGGGGCTGTGAGCTGAGGTTTCCCAAGACACATCACTGCAGCTAGGGGGCAGTGAGCCAGACGCCCCTGCTGCCCGTCTGGCTGGGACCCAAGAGCCCGCGTGGCTGGGAACTGGGCAGGATACCGGGCCGTAGTTTAGGAGCCCTCTAGTGGCCATCATGGCATTTGATGGTTCTGAAGCCACCGGAGCAGCCATGCGTGGAGCTGGGCCTGGCCCGCCGGGTGCAGTGAGTCCCCACGGTTATTCAGCACCCCAAGGTTCCTTGATCCAAAAGGAAACCACGGGTCAGTGGCCTGAGCCAGTGAACTCTTGATGGAGGGCGGTACTAGGACTTCTGCCAGAGCTTTCCCTCTGCTCCTAAGCAGTTCCTCGCCCCTTGGGGACAGCAGGCTGAGCTGTAGCTAATACTGTCACCTGTCCTTGTTATGTCCTTTTTTTACAAACCGTCTGCTTGGTCCAACTAAGGGCTTTTGCAGCAGCATCTGCCCTCAACCTATTCAGTTGCCCCCTAATATTAGTTAATTGTAGTTGCTTTTGTGAGCCTGTGTTTTCATGAACATCTTGTAACTTTTTCATCTCTTGTTCTTGTTGGTTTTTTTTTCTTGTGCTCTTCCTTTTTCCAGTGGCGAGGCTCTGCTCATCAAAAACCAGCAGGGGACATCCTTCCACACAGACTCTTGGTCTCAGCTGGAAATGGTTTTCAAGAGGGGAACTGGAACTATAAAAAGGAGGGGGCAAACACCCCCCACCACCTTCCTGCCCAGCACATTCACTGCACTGAACAGACAAAGGAAGCAGCCCTTGGACTCTGAGGGATGGGTCCTGACCGGAGGGCTTGGTCCGTCAGACTGCTGGAAGCATGTGGTGAGAAAACCCTGCTTCGACTCGAAAGCATTTAGTTCACTTAGGCACCAGGAAGCATTTTATATTTATTTTTCTTGTAACCATTTCTGGCTTTTATGCCTCATTTCTTGTACTCACATCAAATCTCTCTCTTTGTCAGGAATAAACCCGTTTTCTTGTTTTCTCTAATCCAGTGTGGTCAGGTTGAAGTGTCTGCGTAACTCCACTGGGATCACAAGTCATGTGCATATTATTCCCTTAATGGAGTAACAGACTCAATGTATTTGCACTGGCCAGGACAGGGCTGGGCAGAACAGGACATATGTTTCTGGGGGAAAACCCAGGGCTGGGAGTGTGTTGGGGTAACCCCGCAGTATAACAAAGGCTGGTAGGAGCCGGGGTGTGGCTGGCCATCTGTAGCACACACACGTAGTAGTGAGTGACTTCAGTGCTGGAGGCTGTTTGGGAGTGGTCCCGGCGGGAGGCTACAGCAGCCAGGCATTGCAAAGGGCTCCCCAAGTTAGAGGTCAGGGGTGACACAGCTGCACATTAGTGTGGACTGTGCCCTGGTAGGTCCCAGGGTATCGTTTATTGGAAGGTGTGAAACAACACCCTGTTTAATTGCTGTGACCCCCATCTTTGTCGCAGAGAAGCAAGAGGGTCATATTCCAAAGACATGATCTTTGGGGCCCACCCCAGCTCTATTACTTCCATGGTGTGTGCTGACCCGCCTTCTAAATCCAACCTGCCCCCACCCTTTGCCAATCCACCTCACACCAACCTCTCCGGTCCTCTCTTCACCCCTGTCGTGGACTCACAGGACTCGTGCTCTCTCTCGGCCTCGTATGGTCCTTGGGAGGAACCCCCTTCAGTGAGACAGCCCTTCTCGGGGGTCCACTCTGTCTCAGGGGTTAAGCCGTAGGCCCGTCCACCTCCTGGAACTGCACCTCTCTGAGCCTAAGCACGCCTGTCTCTGCCATGGGCCCCCTCAGGGAGTCCGCTCGCTCTGGACCCCCGGAGCCTCCACTCCCAGAGGGAATAATGCCACCCTGATCTCCAGACCGGAGTGAGACTCAGCCTGTGTAAAACAGAAAGGTTATTGAGAGTCTGAACACAGCATAGGAAACTCTCAAGGTCTCAGGCCTGGCTTCCCTTAGCACAGGACAGCTAAGTCTCTCCAGTCTCCAGGTGGGTTCTGGTTGCTCTCCCCTGCCAGCCCAGGACCCCCTCCTTCCAGCTGGGCATCTGTTATCACTGGCCCCCAAGTCCTGCCTCTGTCCTTTGTTTTCTGTCCCAGGTAAACAGGCCACCTGGGCTTCCGCTCCTCCCAGCCTCTCCTCTCATCCGTCCTTTGTTTCCCCTCTGGCTGGAACCAGCTGGTCCGATAACCGGGGTCCTCTCTCCGCAACCCATTGTCCTCTCACTGACCAGAACCGGCTGTGACTCCTGAGCTGGGCCTCCCTGTCACCAGGTCACCAGTTGCAGGGGTATCTATTCTCTAGGCCATTCGCTGGCCCTCTGTAACAACAAACTCCCTCTCCCACCACCTTGTTATACCAGTAACACCCAGGAAAATTGAGTCCCACCCCCCTCTGCATGCAAACCATTCAAAACTGCTTCGTCACGGCCCCCCAATCCTCCCCTGTCCTCCCTGATCCCCCTCAGTTGCATGTGGGGAAATGGGGGGAGTCTCTCCCTCTCTCAGTCTCCTCCATCTCCTTTGCTCTGGCCCTGCGGCCCCCTCCCCTAGATCATGTGCAGTGGGGAGGAGCTGGACGTGACATTCATTGTCTGCACCAGGCACCACAGCTTCTTGGATGGGAGTGAGCTGGGCTCTGCCTGCCCTGTGCATTGGGGCGCTGCACTGTCAGACACTCCTATGAGGGGGACGCTGCCTGGTGGCACCAGGGTCCCCTACCCAGATGTCCCAGTCCTGGAGCAGCGCTGTGCCCCATGCAGGGTTCCCTGGCCCTGGAGGCTAAGCCCTGGTTCTCCTATGGGCAGATCGGCTGAGCCAGGCTGGCAGGGTAGTGCGTGATGTGCTGGCATGGGGCATTGCCCGCCATGTCCCTCCCCCCTCCCTTTCGTCAGCACAAAACCCCACACCAGGGCTTTGACAAAACAAAGCTGACGGTTATGTGCAAATATGCAAATTATCCCATTAAATAATTTGCATGGCATGTTCACGCAGCAGTGAGGAAGTGCCTTAATTAGTGTCACACACACACACACACACACACACACAGAGGAAATTTTGCGTTTTTGCCTGGCAGGTGCCCTCCCACTGATAAACAGCGCCATCTCCTGGCTCGTGGGGGAACTACACACATCTCAAGCACCCAGCTATGTGTCCTGACCTGCCTGTGTGTGTGGGTGAGGGTGAGGGTGAGTGAGAGCGCGTATCCGGGGGACAGGGGGATGCGGGAACAGCAGGCGAGGATCTTCCAAAAGGGTGGGCGGGCACAATAACAGGGTGAGCAGCTCCGTGGGCTGGGGGGATGCAGGTGGCACTGGGGGTGCAGGGAGGGGCTCTGAGCTAGGACACCCGCCCCACTCCCACGTTATCGCCCAGATGTGTGTGTGTGGGGGGGGAGCTGATGTTGCCAGAGCTGACTGGAGCCAGCCCACAGTGCAGGAGCCCAGACCTGTTTCAGAACCAGCAGCCTGATGGGCCCTGAGCCTCTGCCCACAGCAGCCGAGTCGAACCGTCAGCATGGGAACAGCAGGGCCTGGCACAGGGGCAGGCTGGGGCATGGCACGGCACCCGCCAGGCCAGCAGAGGGGGAATTCCCCACTGGCTTATGACCCACCAGCATCCGGATTCTCCATGCTGCACGCCACACTGCACTCCACGCTCGCCCTGCAGAGCTCACGGCCGCCGGGATCGCTGGGGTGGCATTCAGAAATGGGTCAGATGGTTGCACTGAACCCAGACAAAGCTCCATGGAGCTGCAACCCTGACACCGGTGAGGGTGGGAAGACTGGGTGTCCCCAGGGGAGAACAGTCTCCCCACAGCTTGCCCCTGGGGTTCAGCGCAGAGAGGCCTCCAAACTACCCTGTGGAGGAAAAAGTGCCAAAGCCAGAGCCATGAATAGAGAACGCAGCCTCCAGTCAGCATCATCCAGCCTGGCCCCAATGCCTGGATTACCTTTAAACAGGATCCTGGGAAAACCCTTTGTAAGTGCCAGGCCCAAGGGCCAGGAACCTCTGTGCCAAACAATTCCAAGTTTGCACCACTACCCCCACCCCAGACCCCCAGGGGGGCCAGAAGTTTTCAAGACCATCTGAGTCAACAGATTGATTTTAGAGCATTTGGGGAAAAAAATACCTTTTAAATACCAAGCTCATCTCAATCTTAACTCTGAAGTCTCCATCACCATGGCCTCTGGGCACCTCACAATCATCAGTGTCTGTTATGTTCACAGCAGAAAGTAAAGCGCTACCTTCATTTGGAATGATGGGGAAACTGAGGCAGAGAAGCGCTAAAGAGGGTTACTCAGAGATCTCTGGGTGAGCTAGGAAGTGAACCCAGCTCCCTGGAAGTGGTGGTCAGCAGCAGTGCCACCTGCACTGGCCCATTCCTCCGTGCTCAGCTCAGGGGCTGTTTATTTCTAACGTTAAGGTGAGAGCCCTTTTCCCTCACGAAGCTCCCTTTTAGCAGCTGACAGCTTTGGCCTGAGGCGGGGGTTAGGTCTGGAAGCGGGCAGCTTTCCCCTGAGGGTGACAGAGAATATTTCTGCCAAGTCTGAAGCAATTCCATCCCCTGGTTTCTGAATTACAGGTTGCTGGAGAATGAGCCTGTCCAGGAAGATCAGACCCTGGGTGTGCGGGAAGGAGCGGCACCTTGTCGGCCTCTCGATAACAGCCAATAGGGCCCTTTAGCCACTAGCTGGGTGCGTTCCTGAAGCTTAGCCAAAGAGGGCTGCAGAAGGAGGGGCCCAGCCCAGGTGTGCCTGGACCCTTGGGGAGAGGCTACCAACCCCCATCGCTCAGGCTAAAGGCAGGCCATCCCACCCTGCACTGTGGCCAGACGGGGATGGAACAAGGGAAGCCCCCCTGAAATGAGAAGGAGAACGCGTCATTGTGCGGGATATTTAAGGTCAGCACCATGGCCCTTGGTACCTCCTGTCTTCTTCTCACCCATGCATTAGTCTGCTGTGCTCAGTTCCACCAGCCAATGAGCCCACGCTTCAGCCGAATGCTTAAAATGGTACGTTACCGTCATAATACACATCTCTGCATCTTCAACCGGAGGGTGGTCACCCCAAGGGGCAGTCCCTTTGTGATGGGTTCCCAGGGTGCAACCTGGAACTGGGGAACCGCTCAGCCCTCTGTCTTACCGACCTGGGTTCCCTCTCACGCTGTGCTGCTGTATCTAAAGCCACAAGCCTCTGTCAGGTCCTGCCATCCACAGGCAGGGACACGCCCAGCTGAGTTACATGAATGCTTTTCCCAGTTCACTCACGAACGGACATTAGGGAGGGTCCAGCCAATTCCCACCCAGCTCCCCAGCCTAGGACACCAGAACTGCACCCTCCTGCCCTGGTCAGAAGCCCGGCCAGTGGACGTTTATTACGCAGTCCACCCCTTCTGCAAAGGAAAGTGGACGTGCACCCACTCTTGCAACATGAGCAGATTTTCCAAGCACTTCAAGCCAAATGTGCTGTGTTAGGTAAAACATAAAGCAGGTTTATTAGCTACAGGCAGAGAGATTGTAAGTAGTCAGCGCACAGATCAAAGTTGGTCACCTAAAAAATAAAAGTAAAATCGCAATCTGAGTTCTAGAAAAGAGACAGGATTTGAATCAAGCAGCATCTCACCTGATGGCATTACTTCTGAATACACAGGCTGGGATTCTCCTTTCCAGCTGGGATCATCTGCCCCATTCAGTCTTTGTCCTCCAGAGGGGTCTAGTCCAGGTGTTGAGTTGCTGGGGGAGAGAAACCAAGTGATGATGTCACTTCTCCTCTTTTATAGCTGATTCCAGCTTGCTGGAAAGATCTTTGCTATGACATGGATCAAACAGTCTCCATTGTCTGTGTGCTCTCTCTGAGAAGTCTCCATTGTATATGGTTCCTGGGATAGTCCTTGGGAGAGTGGGTTCCTTTAATGGGCCATCAGCACACCTGGCTCCTCCACTGTTGTACCTGACAGGCTGGTTGTGGGTGTTCCCAACCTCACAATGTATTTCAGCAACACGCACAGAGCAAAACTTCACAACTTCCCATCCAATGACAGCACATACAATCCAACAGGATATTAATGGTCAACAGATCAAGACTTTTAAAATGCTATCTCACAAGGCAGACTTTATACAAAACATAGCATAATTGTATGATGGGGGGAATATGGGGGTTCCAGGGTACTGTTCTGAGGCACAGCATGCCACACCCTTACACTACAGGGTGCATGGTCACCCTGAGGGACAATCAAAGAACAGGGGACAGTCCCTGAGGTGCAGGGTTGTGGCTGGGGAATGGCAGGGCTCAGTGGACATGCTGGCTCATCAAGCTGCTGATCGGCTCTTGGATCTGATGCAGCCACTTCCATGTTCTCACAGTGATGGGATTGGCCGGGGCTGGAGCCCAACAGGCCCTGATGCCAGAAGCTTCAGTTTCCCTGCCTGGGGGGGCCTCTACTTGGCTGCCCTCCCCACTTTCCCATCTCCTGGGGCAAGCAACCAGACAGCGCTCACTCCCCCTCCCCTCAGTGACCTGAAGCCATCCTGGCAGGGAGATGGGGGAGGGAGCAGAGGGAGCCCAGCAGCTGGAGCACCAGCGCGGGGGTGGAGGGGGTGAGGCGGAGGCATGGAGGAACAGAAGGGAGGCTGGGGTGGGGCAGACATGATGCCTGCCTGGGGAGACAGGATTGAGGTGGTTGCTGGGCAGACGGGCAGCTGGGGGGTGAGGGCTCCTGCCGCGGGACCAGAATCACCTGCCTGGTAAGTCTGGGAGCGGGGGCAGCCCTGGGGAGGGGAGAACAGCATAACCAGTGGGCTGTGGGCTCAGCGACCGGGAGGCTGGTGACCCTGCTGATGTGCCCGTTCCTTTCACTTTTTTCTCAGGGCTGAGTGGGAAGGTTGGCCGCGCTGGGCCATGCTGGGCAGTACTAAGCATGCCAGGCTACACTGGGTGGGTGGGTGAGCTACCTCCATAAGGAACCTGTGGGCTATGTCCAGGGCACTTGGATTTCAGGCCCAGCAAGACACACTGCAAGGAGCAGGTGCTGGCTTAGTGTCCCAAAGGGAAAGGCTGGATGTGGGGAACACAAACCCCAAGGGCAGAGGCACATTGGGATGTCCTGAGGCCGAGTGTTGTGGCTGGCCCGGTTGGCACAGAGCAAAGCACCCACCCCAGCAGGCTGTGAAAGGTTTGGGCTTGGGGTTAATCCCACCAGCTGGGCATTCTGGGGGCATGCAACCCCCCCATTCCAGCAGGGAGGAGTTGGAGGTGGGGCAAGGGCACTGTGCCTGCAGTAACGATGCAGGACCTGCCAGGTGAAATCAGACCCAAGAGGAGGCCCATCTTGCCTGGGATCCCGGCTCTGACAGTGGCCAGATGTTGTTTGTGAATCCTGCAGTGCCAGATGGCGGAGAATCTGCCCCCGCACTGAGTCTCGGCCGTACTGCTGAGTTAGCTTGTCATAAGCCACGAAGCAGGTTCCACAACATCTGAACTATTCATTACGACAGTGACAGCTCTGTTTTGAGATCCATGTAACAGTCCAATCCCATTTTAAACTTTGCTAATTTCTTGGTCTCAACAACATCATGTTGCAGGGAGTTCCACAGGCTAATCACATGTTGAGAGAAACCATACTTCCTTTGACTGGATTTTGAAGTTCCTATCGTTTAACCCCATGGAACGCCCCCCGTCCCCCGTCCCCGAGTTAGGAGGCAGAAACTCCCAGTCTCCCCGTCTAGACGAGGCAGTGTTCTACAGACATCTCATGTCCCCCCAAAAGGTCTCAGACTCTGTTCCCCAGGGCCCTGCATGTGACCTCCACCCAGCATGACCCGGGGGGCGTCGTGGCACTCGGATGGCAGCACACTGGACAGGACAGCAGCCTCATTTCAGCAAAGAGGGATCTGGACTGAACAATATTCTCAGCCCTCTCTAAATTCAGACTATTCTCTGTGGGATCCCTTTTCACAGGGCCCCAGCTCTCAGCGCTGGCTGCCCTGGAGCAGCGGGCAGGAGGGCAGCCGGAGGGGTGGGGGCCTGGGAGGGGTGGGACTCAGAGAGGAGCACCGCGGCCAGGCGCTGCTGTTAAAACGATCGGCCCTGAAACAGTTGACAGTTGGTGCTAGTTAAACTGTCAGCTTCAGATCTCAGCCGGAGCCCGCAGAGAGGGCCAAGCTCTGAGCCGCCAGCCCAGCCTCACGTCACTGCGTCGGGATGGCTGCAGACTCAGGCAGACGTTGCCACGTCAGCTGCCCTTGGCCTCTGCTTCCAGACGGCTCGTCAGCTGGGGAAAATGAGGGCACTGTGCACTGGGGCAGCTGTGAAAGATCATAGAGTCACAGAATCATAGAATATCAGGGTTGGAAGGGACCCCAGAAGGTCATCTAGTCCAACCCCCTGCTCGAAGCAGGACCAAATCCCAGTTAAATCATCCCAGCCAGGGCTTTGTCAAGCCTGACCTTAAAAACTTCTAAGGAAGGAGATTCCACCACCTCCCTAGGTAATGCATTCCAGTGTTTCATCACCCTCCTAGTGAAAAAGTTTTTCCTAATATCCAACCTAAACCTCCCCCACTGCAACTTGAGACCATTACTCCTCGTTCTGTCATCCGCTATCACTGAGAACAGTCTAGATCCAGAGACATGCCTGAACTTGTGTTCGACAAGCACACGGACTGAGAGTATAAAACAGACAGAGTGGACACATACTGGCCCTTCTTCTGCCCCACCTATGCTGCAAGCAACCAGGACACTGAGAAGAAGACAAGACTCCAACCCAGGAGATTGGCCCAGGTTTAAGGAACAAACCTGTACACTAAGGACTGCAACATCCAGTGGGGTGAGAAAAACTGCTTAATCTAGTTGCTGCCCAGTCTAATAGGGTTGAGAGTTTAGCCTGCGTGCTTATATTTTATTTTGGTAACCACTCTGACTTGTTATGCTTTGACTTATAATTCCTTAAAATCTATCTTTGTAGTTAATAAAGGTGTTTATTCTACCTGAAGCAGTGTGTTTGGTTTGAAGTGTGTCAGAGACTCCCCTTGGGAAAACAGGCCTGGTACGTATCAATTTCTTTGTTAAATTGACGAACTTATATAAGCTTCCAGTGTCCAGCGGGCATAACTGGACACTGCAAGACGGCGGTTCCCAGGGTTGAGTCTGAGATCAGAGATATTGGCTAGTGTCATTCACTTGCAAGTAGCTGGGAGCAGCTTACATGCCAGGGGCTGTGCGTGAACAGCCCAGGAGTGGGGGTTCTCACAGCAGAGCAGGGTCAGGCTGGCTCCCAGAGTCAAGGATTGGAGTGACCTAGCAGACTACCGGGTCCAGAAAACACCAGGGGAATGTCACAACCCCCCGCCGCCCCAGCTGGGCTCCCCAACCCAACCACACCAGGCCCCATCACCCTCCCACCCCGCCCCTCCAGCTGGGGCTCCCCACCACGCTCTCTCAGGCACTCTGGAAGCTGCCTGCTGGCCAGATTTGCCCCAGTGCCAGCATCACTCTGCATAGGGTGAGGGGAGAGGGGGGGTTTCAGGCTGGCAGACTGAGGGGAGGGGGCTTAGCCAGCCTGGCCCAGGGAGCAGGGGCTGCGGCCAGTGTCCCCGATCCACCCCAGCCCGCAGGGCGTGAGCACAGCCTCTGGGAGGGCCCTGCTGACGTCAGGCCGGGGCAGAAGACAGGCTGGTTTATAGGGCAGCTCTCCAGGGAGCTGGGTGGGGTTGTTGCCCTGGGACTGGGCGATCCTGGCACTGGGCCTGGCATGATGTCAGCGCAGCAAGCTGTGGCAGAGGCAACTCCCCCCGAACAGCGCGTGGGCCCCTCCCTCAGCGAAAGCTCATGCCATGGCCTGCACCGCATGCCCTGCTCCCTCCCCAGGCATCAGGCCAAGTCCTCTGTCTCTCCACCTCCACGGCTTGGCACTTCCGTCTCTTTCCTCACTTCACCACCCAGCCCCTGCCTTCCATGTGAGGCAGGCAAGTTGCACAGTCACACACCAGGGGCTCGCTTGCAGCCCTGCCCCCTACCCCCGAGCTGCTCCAGAGCCGTGGGGGCGAAGCTCTGTCCTAAAGGGGGCAGTTTAAAGGGTGTGTGGCCGAGGAGAAGCCCTGGCCCTGAGCCCATGACAAAGTCCACGGTGCCCGGACCCAGGCAGGCAGGAGGAGACGGGGCAGGCAGGAGCTCTGGGGCACAGCAGAGACAGCAGCTCTGGGGACGACGGGGTCCTTCTGCTACCAGAGCTCCTTGTTCAGTGTCAGAAGAAAGCGACTCTTGGTGAGTCAGTCCCACTGTCACATCCGCACTCCTCCCTCCTGGTCAAGCCATGCTGGGACCCCAGGCAAGCTTAGGTGTGTTCAGGCCAGGGTGCAGGAACTCGAGGCCAGAGCAGGAGCTCCCAGGACCTGGAGTCCTGCAGGTGACATTGATGCTTTGCTGGTTCTCCATTCAACGCGAACACAACTTAAGGCTGGAGCAGACAGGGAGGAACTAGCCTGAGTCCCTGGGTCACGAGACAAACGGCTTGCAGCTGGGTCCCAGAGGGGTTTGGGGGCTCAGAGCCTGTGTGGGGCGGGGCCAGGGGCAGAGGTGGGCCGAGCACCCACCGGCGCAATTAGAAGTCGGCGCCTATGGTGTCTGGTACTTCCAATGCTTCATGACATGCTCATGATCAGGAAGAAGTCAACGCATTTGAGAACACAACAGTCTAGTCGATGAGGAAGAAGGCGGCTCAGCTGTCGCTCTCGTGACTGGGAGTAGCAAGAGATGAATTCCTACTTCTTTCATCCCAGGAAACATAGCACAAAGATCGGGTCGAGACACTAGTGATGATAAAGAAGAAGCTGAAGTCAAATCATAGAATCCTAGGACTGGAAGGGACTTTGAGAGGTCACCTAGTCCAGTGCCCTGCACTCATGGCAGGACTAAGAATTATCTAGGCCATCCCTGACAGGCGTTTGTCTAACCTGCTCTTAAAAATCCCCAATGATGAAATTCCACAACCTCCCTAGGCAATTTATTCCAGTGTTTAACCACCCTGACAGTTAGGAAGTTTTTCCTAAAGTCCAACCTAAACTGCCCTTGCTGCAATTTAAGCCCATCGCTTCTTGTCCCAGCCTCAGAGGTTAAGAAGACGTCGTTCACTGTGTGATATTCCACTCTGTGTTCAAATTCTCTATTCTGTCCTGAGCACATGGCAGCACCTCACTCCACTCAAGTGTCGTGTTTTATAAGACAGGGATCTGTAGAAGCGAGTTAGAGGTTGAGTAGAATCCAGAAGTCGCTGTTAGAATCATAGAATATCAAGGTTGGAAGGGACCTCAGGAGGTATCTAGTCCTGCTCAAAGCAGGATCAATCCCCAATTTTTTTTTGGCCCAGATCCCTAAATAGCCCCCTCAAGGATTGAACTCACAACCCTGGGTTTAGCAGGCCAATGCTTAAACCACTGAGCTATCCCTCTCCCCCTCCCCCCCCCCCCAATTCTTGTAGATCTGTAAGAATCAAATCTGTTGTACTTTTTCAGATGGCTTAACAAACACTTCTTGCCTTCACTTCAGGAGTCAATATAAGTGCCTTCATGAGTCAACTTCTGGACGGAAGTCTTTGCTTCTTCCAGTACGTTGTCAATGGATCACTCTCTGATTGATCCAAGTGTAGCTTCTGTTGCTGGACAATGATCTACTACTGTTGTAGCAGATGCCTGGATGCATCGGCGCCAACTTCTTCTGGTGCTGGGTGCCGCCGGTGGGTGCTCGATCCCCCTCTGCCCCCGGCCCCCCAGTGGCGCCCAGCACAATGGGGCCCAGATCCTTTCTGGGACTCCTGGGTGGTGCCCTGCTACAAGCAGCAACAACAGGACCCAGGAGGCTCGTCCTTGTCCGTGGTCCCGTCTGCCTTTGGTATCTATGACTCCTCCAGCTGCATGATGCTAGCACAGTGGCAAGCAGCCCCAGAAGAGGTGAGGGCGGGCCGCTGGGGTAGCAGCAGCTGTTCTGGACCCCCCATTTGTGGCCCCAGAGCGGTTTCCCCTAGGTCTGGCTCCTGCCACGATCCATGACCTGGAGTCTGCTTGACTTGAGGTGTTTGCAGCACGTGGGTTTGCCCAAAGTCTCACAGCTGCTCGGAGCCAGGTGAGTTCAGCTCAGGATCCTGCTGCTCGGAGCTGGCCAGGGATCTGCCCACAGTTTCCATGCATGTCCAAGGGCAGCAGATCTGTCTGACATCATCTTCCTAGGTGCAGCCAGCGCTCCTGCCCCTCGAGCGAGGGCGTGCTGCTGGCTGCCGCTGGCCGAGGCGTCGCTCCCGTCTCCGCCTCACAGGCCAGGGAGGCCAGTGGATTCTCCTGGGTCTGCCTATGCCCCGGGACAGGCGACACGGGACACCAGGCAGTGGCCCTGAGGACACTGAGCGAACGAGGCAGGTCCCCTTCTCAGCCAGGCCACCAAGCAGCCTCTGCTCTTCAGGGGAGTCCCGGAGCAGCAGGTCCCATGGCCAGAGGCCCCAGTGATGGGCACAGTCTGAACGTGCAGAATGAGCTGCCCCACCAGAAGGTGACTGGCTGGAGAGCGACTAGGTTACGTGGGTCCAGGTCTGTTACACTCGAGCCCGTCTACGCCCTTCTGCAAATGTAAAGGGGCCTTGAATGGGGCAGAAGACAGGGACCCGTCTGCCAGGGTGGAGCTCGCACACAGGCCCTGCTTCCAGGCCCCACCACAAGGGGCAGAGGGGCATGTGGCCAGAGCGCACTGCACTGTGGCTATTCCCTGCCCCCCAGGGCCCATGGGGGGCGGATCGGGGGCGCGGCCGGGGCGCACTGCACTGTGGCTATTCCCTGCCCCCCAGGGCCCATGGGGGGCGGATCGGGGGCGCGGCCGGGGCGCACTGCACTGTGGCTATTCCCTGCCCCCCAGGGCCCATGGGGGGCGGATCGGGGGCGCGGCCGGGGCGCACTGCACTGTGGCTATTCCCTGCCCCCCAGGGCCGATGGGGGGCGGATCGGGGGCGTGGCCAGGGCGCACTGTGCTGTGGCTATTCCCTGCACCCCAGGGCCGATGGGGGGCGGATCGCGGGCGTGGCCAGGGCGCACTGTGCTGTGGCTATTCCCTGCCCCCAAGGGCCGATGGGGGGCGGATCGGGGCCGTGGCCAGGGCGCACTGCACTGTGGCTATTCCCTGCCCCCCAGGGCCGATGGGGGGCGGATCGGAGGCGTGGCCAGGGCGCACTGCGCTGTGGCTATTCCCTGCCCCCCAGGGCCCACGGGGGGCGGATCGGGGGCGCGGTCGGGGCGCACTGCGCTGTGGCTATTCCCTACCCCCCAGAGCCCATAGGGGGCGGATCGGGGGCGTGGCTGGGGCGCACTGTGCTGTGGCTATTCCCTGCCCCCGAGGGCCCATGGGGGGCAGATCGGGGGCGTGGCTGGGGCGCACTGTGCTGTGGCTATTCCCTGCCCCCGAGGGCCCATGGGGGGCGGATCGGGGGCACGGCCGGGGCACACTGCACTGTGGCTATTCCCTGCCCCCCAGGGCCCATAGGGGGCGGATCGGGGGCGCGGCCGGGGCACACTGCGCTGTGGCTATTCCCTGCACCCCAGGGCCCATAGGGGGCGGATCGGGGGCGTGGCCAGGGCGCACTGTGCTGTGGCTATTCCCTGCACCCCAGGGCCCATAGGGGGCGGATCGGGGGCGTGGCCAGGGCGCACTGCGCTGTGGCTATTCCCTGCCCCCCAGGGTCCATAGGGGGCGGATCGGGGGCGTGGCCAGGGCGCACTGCGCTGTGGCTATTCCCTGCCCCCCAGGGCGCACGGGGGGCGGATCGGGGGCGCGGCCGGGGCGCACTGCGCTGTGGCTATTCCCTGCACCCCAGGGCCCATAGGGGGCGGATCGGGGGCGTGGCCAGGGCGCACTGTGCTGTGGCTATTCCCTGCACCCCAGGGCGCACGGGGGGCGGATCGGGGGCGCGGCCGGGGCGCACTGCGCTGTGGCTATTCCCTGCCCCCAGGGCCCACGGGGGGCGGATCGGGGGCGCGGCCGGGGCGCACTGCGCTGTGGCTATTCCCTGCCCCCAGGGCCCACGCGGGGCGGATCGGGGGCGCGGCCGGGGCGCACTGCGCTGTGGCTATTCCCTGCCCAGGAGGCCTGCGGGGTGCAGAAGGCAGCGCCACCCTGGGGCTGCTCTAACTTACAGCAGCTCCTGGCAGGCCCCAGATCACCACCGGGAGTGCAAGGGGGACGTCGCTGGGCTCAGGCCCGGCGCCGGGGAAGGGGGCCCCGCTCCCCTCTGCCGTGGGGGGGCCGCCCCGCCCAAGATGGCCCCGGGAGGGGGTGGAGTCCGGTGCATTGTGGGCGCCGCCCATAGCAGCGGCAGGTGAGCGATGAGCCGCGGGAGGGCAGCGGCTCCGGGCGCGGCGCAGGCGGCGGGTGCTCCGGCCCGGCTGGCAGGTGGGTCCCGGCGGGGCAGGGGGCTCGGCGGCGCTGGGCTCCAGGGACGCGCCGGCCGGGGCGGGGCAGAGGCCGCTCCGGGAACCGGCCGCGCAGGTCGCAGCCCCCGCGGCAGCGGCCCGAGCGCAGGACGGGGCTGGAGCCGGGTGTGCGCCACGCGTGTCCGTGCTTCCAGCGGGCAGCCGTGCGGGGCGGGCACGCAGCCAGCGTGTGCGCGTGCACGGGCCGCGTGTGCACCCCGGGTGTGTGCCCGTGCGCGGGCCGCGTGTGCGTGTTGTATTCCCATACAGCGGTGCACGCCACACGGCGGGGTGACGCCGTGCCTGCCGCCTTGGCACTCAGCTGTGCAGGGGGTGCCCCGGGGGGGTGACGCGGGCAGGTGCGTGCCGCGTGCGCGCTGTGGCTGGAGTGCGGGGGGCGCCTTGTGCTTGTGCCCGGGCGGGGTGTGCTGCTCACGCGTGTGCCCTGCCCGTGCCCGCCGGGCCGCAGGCCGGGCCGTGCCGTGCCGGGCGGTGCAGGCGCCCTCGCTCCGCGTCAGGCCGGCGGGACTGGTTCTTGGGGCGGGGAGGAACGCGGCGCCCAACGTGCGCCCCTCCCGCCCCCAGCTGCCAGCGAGCTGGGGCCCTTTCGCAGCTCTGGGCCCCGCCCTGCTCAGGCGGGCCCCGAGTCACCCCAAGCCTTTGGGCATCGGGGGCGGCGAGTCGTGGTCCCTGTGGGCACAAGCCGAGGCTGAGAGTCAGGAACGTGTCTGCTCCTCTGCAGCTTGGACTCCTCCCATATGCTCCCCTGTCTGGCCTTCCATGCTGCCCCCGGTGCCACTGTGTCAGCCCCCACCCCCCCGTGTCGCCTCCCTGGAGACAGGGGTCACCCTGGAGGTGCCTGTCCCTCCGAACCACCCCGCCTGCCCCAAGTCCCACGCTTGGAAGGAGGAGGGCTCACAGCCTGTCCTGGCCATGGACACCCCACTTTGGGCAGGTCATCCGTCCGGCGGGGCTGCCGGCTCCAGGGCTGAGGGGCTCAGGAGCGCCTTGGCCAGGGGCGGAGGATGCCAGCACTCAGGGCGCCCTCTCCTTGCAGGCTCAGCTGCACCATGTCCCTGATGGTGGCGGTCGGCGAGGGCCAGCCGGGGAGGATGACGGCAGATGACATCATCGCTGGCACAAGGCAGGTGGTGAAGGGGCTGGAGGCACTGCGGAGCGAAAACACGGGCATCTCGCAGCAGCTGCAGGAGGCCCTGATCCAGGGCCATGGGCAGGAGGAGCCCCCGGGCAGCCGGGCCCTGCAGCTCCTGGAGGAGAAGTACGACCTCGTCCGCAAGTCCCTGGAGGGGATTGAGCTGGGGCTTGGCGAGGCAAAGGTACCGGCTGTGCTGGGCCAGTGCCCCTGTGCGGCAGAGGGGCTGCGAACAAGGGAAGGGCATCTGGCAACAGGAGCACGGATGTGGGGGGAGCTCTCAGCTACTCCAGGCCCAGCCTCTCCCAGTAGGGGGCGCTGTGGGGGTGGAGCAGAGCGGTGGCTGTAGGGGAGCTCCTATTTATCCCAGTCCTGGCTTCTCCCAGTAGGGGGCGCTGTGGGGGGGGGAGTGGTGGCTGTGGGGAACTCCTGGCTATCCCAGTCCTGGCTTCTCCCAGTAGGGGGCGCTGTGGGGGGGGGAGTGGTGGCTGTGGGGAACTCCTGGCTATCCCAGTCCTGGCTTCTCCCAGTAGGGGGCGCTGTGGGGGGGGGGAGTGGTGGGTGTGGGGAACTCCTGGCTATCCCAGTCCTGGCTTCTCCCAGTAGGGGGCGCTGTGGGGGGGGGAGTGGTGGCTGTGGGGAACTCCTGGCTATCCCAGTCCCGGCTTCTCCCAGTAGGGGGCGCTGTGGAGAGCGGGGTAGAGGCGCTGGCTATGGGGAGAGCTCCCAGCCATCCCATTCTCTCCCAGCAGCGGGCGCTCTGGGCTGTGGGGCAGGAGGTGGGCTGTGGGGAGCTCCCGGCCATCCCAGCCTCTCCTGGGGGGTGGCCAGCGCGGCAGACGAGGGGGTTTCCCTGCTGAGCCGTGCCCTGCCCTGCCCAGATGATGATCGCACTGTCGTCCCACATCGGGGCGCTGGAGGCCGAGAAGCAGAAGCTGCGGGCGCAGGTGAAGAGGCTCTGCCAGGAGAACCTGTGGCTGCGGGAGGAGCTGGCGGGGACCCAACTGCGGCTGCAGCAGAGCGAGGAGATGGTGGCGCAGCTGGAGGAGGAGAAGAAACATCTGGAGTTCATGAACCAGCTGAAGCAGTATGACACCAAGGAGGAGCAGGTGCGGCCTGGACCTCCTGGTTGTAGGGGAGGGGAGGGAGAGGAGCAGGTGGGGCCCGGACCCCCCCTAGCTGGTGGGGGGAGAATGGAGAGGAGCAAGTGAGGCCTGGGCCCCCCTGGTTGGCAAGGGGGAGGGGAGGGAGAGGAGCAGGTGAGGCCCAGACCCCCTCCCCAGCTGCACAGGCCCGGCTCCCCTCCTCAGCCTCCACTTCGCTGGCTGAAGCCTCGGGCAGGGAGGAGCCTGGGGGGATGATCGGGGGATGCGGTGGGGGAGCCCAGGTGCTGGGCTGTGGGGTGGGAATGCTTGGCCCCAGCTGCCTTCCCCCTGTACCCTCAGCTGGAAAAGGACAAGGCCCGTCCGCGGAAGGATAGCCTGGCCTCCCTGTTTGCCAGCGACGAGGATGAGCAGCGACAGGGTACGTGCCAGGGGGCTCCTGCCTGGGGAGCGGGCTGTGGGCTGTAGGTTCGGGGCTGGCTCGCTGCCCCTCAGCTCTCTGAGTGCACCCCAGGCTCCCTGCTGTCTGCCCAGGCGCTGAGCCAGTGGGTCCAACGGGCTCAGCCCCTCGGTTCTGCCATGGACGGGGTGGGGGGGAAAGGCAGCGACCCGGCCGTCTGCCCCCAGCAGCAAGGTTTAATGGTAACTGCGGGAACAAAGCACCGAGAGAAGGTTTGAACCCGCCTGCCATGCGCTGCCTCTCTGCCCGCCTGTCCTCCTGCCCCGCACTGCCCACCCGCCTGTGCTCCCGCCCCGCCTGTCCTCCTGCCCTGCACTGCCCACCTGTCTGCCCACCCTCCTGTGCACCCGCCCTGTCCTCCTCCTGCCCTGCCCACCTGTCTGCCCACCCTCCTGTGCACCCGCCCTGTCCTCCTCCTGCCCTGCCCCACCTGTCTGCCCACCCTCCTGTGCACCCGTCCCGCCTGTTCTCCCGCCCCACCTGCCTGTCCTCCTGCCCTGCGCTGCCCGCCTGTCTGACTACCCTTCTGTGCACCTGCCCTGCCTGTCCTGCTGCCCCGCACTGCCAACCCGCCTGTCTGCCCACCCTCCTGTGCATCCACCCCGCCTGTCCTCCTGCCCCACATTGCCCACTTGCTTAGCCTAGCCACCCACCTATCTGCCCTCCTGTGCACCCGCCCTACCTGTCCTGCTGCCCACCTCCCTGGCCTAGCCATGCACCTGCCCGGCCTCCTGTGCACCCACTCTGCCTGTCCTTCCCCATTCTGCCTGTCTGCCTGCCCTCCTGTGCACCCGCCCCCGCCCACCCTGCACTCCTGTCCTCCTGCCCCACCTTGCCCGGCCTTCTGTGTGCCCTCCTGCCCCATCCTAACCTGGGCAGGCCCAGCTTCTCTACACACCCCACGGGCGCCTGCACCAGCAGCCCCGGAGAGTCCCCTCTACCCAGCCATTCCCACCAGGCCATCCCCAGCTGCCCACTGGCTCTTAGCAGCCCCCTACGGTTTGCAGTGGGGTGACTCCTTCCAGGCCACCTTCCGGCTGGTTTTCTTACAGCACCCCCCCCCCCCCGAGCCGGCCCATCTGTGTGGTGATGCCCTGCAGCTGTCCCTGCTGCCCTTCACAGAGCAGCCCCACATCTGCCTCAAACCCTGGGGGCTCCCCGCCAGCCAGACCCCTGCGCAGGGGCGGAAGGGCTCCTCTGCATGTTCCCCATGATGCCCCTCGCCTGCCCACACCCCTAGAGACAGCTGCCTCCTGGCACCAAGGGGGTTAACATTTTCACTGCCACCCCCCAATGGGCTTTTACAAAGTCCCCGGAGCCCAGCCCAGCCTGCGACTGGAGCATCCACCCGGCTCCAGTTGCTGAGTCCAGGACCCTGGGGCAGTGAGCCAGGCATGAGAGGCGGGCCAGTGTCGGGGTGGGGTAGGTGAAGGGGACCGGTGGGTGAGAGGGTGGTGGAGGGAGAAAGGGGCCCCTGGGGCAAGAGGAGTGTGGGGATAGGTGTACGGGAGGGGAAGGGGACCCAGGGAGGAGACAAGAATTGGGGAGGGCAGGGGAAGGGAGCCCAGGGATGGGAGAAGTGGAGTTGGTGGGGGTAGGGGAGAAGAGGGTCGGTGGTGGGATGTAGGAAGGGAAGGGGACCCAGGTGGGAGAGCAGAGTTGGTGAGGGTGGGAGAAGTGGGGTTGGTGGGGGAGTGTAGAAGGGGAAGGGGGCTCAGGGTGGTGGGAGAGGTGGGGGGGGTGTAAGAGGGGAAGGGGACCCAGGGAGGAGAGGTGGGTCGGTGCAGGGAAGGAGGTGGCCCAGGCGGTGAGGTTGATCAGTGAGGGTGGGGAGAAGAGAGCCCTGGAGCGTGGAGGCCTCTGCTGACTCAGCCCCATAGTTGGGGAGCTGGGTGAGGGCGACCCCCACAGCAGCCCACTTCGTGGGCCAATGCCTGGTTCTTGCTTCTGCTCAGGGCTGGGCTCAGTGCCCCCGGGGCTAGGCTCATTGCAGAGCTGAGGGGATGGAGTCAGGATGGGGGGGCACCCTGCCGCGGGGGGTGAGGGTCTTCGCCCAGGCTCCTCCAGCTGCGCTAGGCCCTGGGGGTGGCCCCCGCAGGCCGTAGCGCTGGCCCTGGGTCAGCCCTGGTGGGTCGTCCCTGAACTGGGCGGTCGAGTCCGGGGGCTCGCGGGCGCCACCCGTCACTGGGGCTCTCTGCAGGGAGGCAGCCGACCAGCACGGCCATGGAAGCGGCACAGCAGGGCGGCTACGAGATCCCGGCCCGCCTGCGAACGCTGCACAATCTGGTGATCCAGTACGCCTCGCAGGGGCGCTACGAGGTCGCTGTGCCACTCTGCAAACAGGCGCTGGAGGACCTGGAGAAGAGCTCTGGGCACGGCCACCCTGACGTGGCCACCATGCTCAACATCCTGGCGCTGGTGTACAGGTGAGGGCTGCGGCCGGCGGGGCGGCGCCTGCCCGTGGGTCTCCTCCCCCACGGGCTCCTGGCTGGTGCATGGTGTAGCCCCCTGGGGCTCCGAGACCCCCAGCCAGGCATATGGCAGAGCTGCCTCCAGCCCTGAAGGACGCTGGCAGCGCCAGGGGCAGAGAGAGGCGGGCCGAGGCCTGGGGCTTTGCCCCGCGTGGCTAGTGGCCTGTGGCCCGGGCTGGGAGGGGTTCCAGGCTCCCTGCCCTGGGCCTGGCGGGTCTCTGGGCAGGGGCCGGGGGTCCAGGTGAGGTGAGGGTGGGCCAAGCTCCCAGGTGACACCGCTGCTGTCTGCCCTGCTGCAGGGACCAGAACAAGTACAAGGAGGCCACGGACCTGCTGAATGATGCGCTGGACATCCGGGAGCAGGCCTTGGGTGTGGAGCACCCGGCGGTGAGTGCCAGAGGGGTGGGGTGGGGGGGGCTCCCTGGATCAGATATCCTGGGACAGTGGGTCCCCCAAAGGCTGCTGGAAAGGGGGAGGGGCCTCTCCCATCCCAGTGGCTCTTGGTCCCTTGGGTCCAGCAGGGTTTCCAAGCACAGGCCCTGAATCCTTCTCTGGAGACGAGTCCATCACCAGCCACTGCCCATAGCGTGCAGCGGGAGAGCCCCCCACCAGCCTGCCCCGCTCCCCACTGCTGGGGGGTGGGGTGGGGGCTAGAATAGCCAGGAGCTCCCCCTCACAGCCAGTGTCTGCCCCACCCCCACAGTGCCCCCTAATGGGAGAGGCCAGGCTGGAGTAGCTGGGAGCCCCCAACATAGTGCCCCCTGCTGGGAGTGGGGGGGCTGGAGCGTCTGTGGGGGGAGACTCGTCTCCTTGCCAGTGCATCTGCGCCCTAATGCTGCCCCCTCCCCGCACAGGTAGCCGCCACCCTGAACAACCTGGCCGTGCTGTATGGCAAGCGGGGCAAGTACAAGGAAGCGGAGCCGCTGTGCAAGCGGGCGCTGGAGATCCGCGAGAAGGTAAGGCCGCGCTGGCGAGTGCTGCGACACACGGCCCCGGCCCCGGCCCTGACGCTCTCCCTCCCGTCCCGGGCAGGTCCTGGGCACCACGCACCCCGACGTGGCCAAGCAGCTCAACAACCTGGCCCTGCTGTGCCAGAACCAGGGCAAGTTCGAGGAGGTGGAGCGCTACTACGAGCGGGCGCTGCACATCTACCAGAGCCAGCTGGGCCCCCACGACCCCAACGTGGCCAAGACCAAGAACAACCTGGTGAGGGGGGAGGGTTGCTAGGTGTGGGGGCAGGGCCCACGATTGCTCCTGGGGGAGGGTCTGGGGTGCAGCTCTGGGGGGCTCCCTGGTGGCTGGCTGCAGGGCTGGGGGATTTGCCTTTCTGCAATTGCAGCATGTGTGGGTGGCACTGCACAGGAAGGGCTAAACTGCCCCTGGTCCCTGGCCTGGCCTTTGGGGGGCGGGGGGGGGGGGGGGACAGGAATCCAGCCCAGGAACCAGGGGCCGCTGGCAGCAGCGCTGGGTGAATGAGAGCTGCCCCTGGTAACACTCCCCTTCCCACCAGGCCTCCTCCTACCTGAAGCAGGGCAAGTACCAGCAGGCCGAGGAGCTGTACAAGGAGATCCTCACCTCACATGACAAGGAGCTGGCAGCTGCCCGCCATGGTGAGGCCGCTTGGCTCCTCTGTGGGTGGGAGGCTGCCCAGGGACAGGGCTGAGCTGTGTGCGGGCAGGGGGGTCGGGGGACTCTTTCTCTGGGGCCGGTTTATTGCCAGGAGAGGGGGGCTTTGGGGGCAGGGTCTCAGTGCCGTTTCTCTTCATCACCTCTCTTGTCCAGGTGACCCCGCAGCAGGCCAGAGCAGTGCAGACCCTCTGAGCCAGGTAAGCACCAAGATCCGTGCAGGGTGGGGAGGGAGAGATCAGAGAGGGCTGCAGTGGGAGAGCCGAGCGTGCAGAGGCCAGGCCCAGGGAGTCAGTACAGCAGGGCTTGCATGGGGATGAGCTGGCCTGGGATCCAGGGGGGGCTGCAGCCCCTCCCTGCTGGGAGCTCTGCACACCCCACCACCTCTGTCTCCCCCAGGATGCCATGGGCCATGTGAACCGGAGCAGCTCCTTCTCCAAGCTGCGGGAGTCCATCCGGCGTGGCAGCGAGAAGCTTGTCTCCCGGCTGAAAGGCGAGAGCTTCCAGCCCATCGACCCCAACCCTGGGTAAGGGGCTCCTCCCCCCAGCTCCAGCAAGGGGCCCAGCGCTCTTCCACCAGGCCCCCACATCCTTGCTGGAGTCGCTGGTTCCCAGGGGCACAGCTGCACCTGGCAGTTGAAGTGCTCCTTGGCCCAAGGCAGCTGCCCCTGCTAGCCCACTGCTCTGTAGAGCTGCCCTGGCCTGTCACTAGTTACCGCACTCATTTGTGTGCTACCTGGGGGCGGGGGGGGGGCCTGGAGCAGAGCCCCCAGCTATGTCTAATCCATTCCAGGGGGTGACCCTGGCTTGGCAGAGTACAAATGCTTTCCTGGGAGCATGGGGGAGACCTGTCCAACCCCAGGTCTGTTCTGCCTGGGGTTACCCTCAGCAGCCAGGGCTCATTTCCCAGCAGCTTGCTCGGCTGTTTTGCTGGCACCTTGTTGCCAGGTGTTAATTCCGTGCCCCACAGCGAAGGCTCTAGCCCTTGCGCTGTGTTGACCAGCCCCTGGGCAAGAGCCGTGGCACGGAGGGTGTGATACCTGCATGCAGCAACTCTGGGTGTTCACCTCACGCTCTCTCCTGCAGGATGAAACGCGCCAGCTCCCTGAATGTCCTGCATGCGGGCGAGAGGCCACCAGTGCCAGCAGCTTCCCCAGCGGTGAGAACTGGTCCCAAGGCCCCAGCAGCTGCGACCCTGGCAGTGGGGTTCCTGGCCCAGGACCCCTTAACTCTCTGCTCCCCTTTATTCTTTCTCCGCAGGTGCCCAGCAGGAACCTGAGCGCCAGCAGCCAGAACCTCTCCCCCAGCAGCTCTCTCTCCAGTGCGGGCTGAGGTACCGGCCCGACCAGGCCAGCTGGAGTCTCAGCTCTGCTTGCTCCTGGCCCCCCCGCAGCCTGCCCGTTAACCCTCCAGGGAGCAGGGTGTACAGAGCAATGGGCACTGCTGGCTGCAGCCCAGCCAGCCCCCTCGTTGGACCTCAGTGGATGCAGTGAATGTGCCCCCCTCAACTAGGAGACACCAAGCCAATGCCTACCCCCTGCTGGGCTGCTCTTTCTCAGGAAGCCATGGGGCTTGGCCTGGCCCTGCTCCAGCTGTCTTAACTGCCCCCAGATTGCAGGGGCCAGGGCTTGCTATTTATTCTATTTATAGGACATGGTAGGTGAGAGCAGAACAAGCACAACCTGAATAAAGGTGTTTGCTGACTGCTGGCTCTGGGTCTGTGTCAGGGCTCAACCCTGGGAGGAGGAAAAGCTCCCCTGGCCCCTCTGAGAAGCAGCAGGCTGGCACTGTTAACCCCCTCCCCCAGGCCAGAGGAATACCAGCCCCACCCCTGAGCAGCAGGAGATGCCCAGACTCATGATGCAGTGCAGGGACCCAGCTGCAATGCAGGCTGCCCTGGCTGGGTAGGGGACAGCATCCTCCTGTGTGGTCTCCTGGTTCCCAGGGGCTGGCGCAGGGTGATGGCACAGCACACGGGCTATGTCCTGTTCTTTATTGCTGTGTCCCAGACAGTCACCTTCAGTATAAAAGCCAGTATCAAACAAGGCCCTGGCCGCAGGGCCAGCACCTGTCTGCCGCTGGAGCCAGCCCTCTGCCAGCATGTTGGGTGAGCCAAGGTCCCCTACAGCTGCCGCTCCGGCTCACACCTGGTGCGCGATCTGCGTGATCTTGCGGAGCATCTCCTCCGACTGCAGCTGCTCCAGAGTGAGCAGGGACAGGCCCAGCTGGTCCTCCTGCCAAAACCACACAGCCCATGAGAGCAGGGCTGAGGCCTGCACCCTGGCCTGAGCTTACAGCCAGTTCCCCACTCCAGGGCTGGCAAGTGCTCAGGAGGGACCATCCCCGCCTCCCGCAGCCGCAGGACAGCGCTCACCTTGTGGAAGGGCTGGGCCATCTGGCGCAGAAAGTACTTGGCCACCTGCACGGCCTCGTCCACTGTGAGGTTGAGGTTGGCGTCCGTGATGTGCTCCTGGATCCAGCGTGGCAGCTTCCCCCGCTTGTCTGCCCGGGCAAAACGCTACCAACCAAAAAGAGACCCAGACAACCCTGAGCTGTGGAGCCTCTGCCCACCAGAGCGGGCCATCTTTCCCTTCTGGGGGTGGTGGGGTGCGCGCCTGCATTTCACTGTGGGTTAGTAGGCTGGAGCCCCTGGGGGGTTGACTCATGGCCCAGGGCGAAGCCTGCTCAGCAGCCACTTCCTGCAGTGCCCACAGCCCTACCCGCTGCCTTGCCCCATCTGCCCACCCACCTTGTCTGCAAAGACCATGAGCCCGTAGTCTGTCTTGCCACGGATGGCCCGGCCCACGCACTGCGCTGCGTGCCGCATGGCATCGAATGTCAGGAAGTCGTTCTCCCGAATCTGGAACTGATCACGCAGGTACTCCAGCCGTGCCTGAGGGGACAAGAGCAGGGTTGTGGCACATGCCCTGCCCAGCTGCAGTGGACAGGACACAGCCTTGGGACACAAGGCTCCTGCTATGAACCTCAAATTCCGGGGGCAGCAGGGCTGGGACCCCAGTGCCGCTCCAGCATTCACACCCACTCTCCACCCCAGCAGGGCCCTGTAGGCTGATCCCCATTGCATTCTCAGGAGCCTAGTCTCTTCACCCCTCCCCCACTAGGTACTGGGCCCCAGCCAAGCAGGGCTAAGTGTTGGGGCACATGGTGCCAGCTCACCTTGAGGATGCGGCTCTGGGTGTAGACATAGGGTACGCCGAACATGATCACAGCTCTCCCGTAGTGGTGCACTGCAGGGGCAGATCAGAGGTCAGGCTGCCCCCCTGCTGCACACCACCCCTGGCAGGGCCCCAGGCCGGTGCCACACAAGGGGCCTGTGGTCAAAAATCAAGCACAAGCTACTGCCAGCAAGAGAAAGGACAGGACCGAGGGCACCTCACCCCCTGTGCTCTGCCCCGGCACAGAGAGCGAGCCCTGCTGGGAGCAGGAAGAGCTGTGCTCAGGTCCTGAGAAGGTCCTGCACCCCCAAACAGCAGCAGGCCAGGCAGGGGAGCTGGGGCAGACCCACACTGTGACTCCCTGTTACTCCCCAGCAAGAAAACTCACCGAAGTCGATGCCTTCGGACACCTTTCCCCTGGCCACGGACAGCAGGATGGCTCCCCGCCCATTCTCGCAGGCCTGTGTGCAAACAGGGGTCACACCAATCTGGGACTGTCACTCCACTCCCACTGGCCTTCCCCTCCACCCCCGCCCCCACCCCCACAGCCAGTGCTGTACAGGGAAGGTCGGTGCTGGGTGTGCATTGGGGAGAGCTAGGGCTGAGTTCAGGAGTGGGCACAGCCAGTTTCAACTGAGGAGTCTCCCTCCATCCCTGCAGATCCGCACTGTCATAACCGGCCCGGCATAAGGAGTCAGCTCCCTAGCATCAAGCAGCTCCGCTCCATCCCAACCTGCAGCCTCATGGCTTTCGCTTAGCCTGCAGGGGCCAGCCTCTCCCTTCTCCAGCACCAGGACTAGGCACAGCCCCCCACGGTGCTGCCACAGTGCCCACCTCCTGGTACTTTTCCAGTGCCATGCTGGTCTCGGCCCCGTCCTGCGTCTCGATGAAGATGAGCTTGTTGCGCTGGATGTTCTCCAGGATGCCCTGGGGGGAATGCAGCCTAGGTCAGATATCAGGGCTCAGCTGCCCAGGGAGCCCCGGGCTCAGCTGGAACCCACAACAGGGCTGGGTGCAGGTTCCAATCCCGCTTATGGCTTTGTGGGGGAGAGCAGCACATTCCCCTTCGTTACTAGGCCGCTCCAGCGCTGGGCAGGGGCTGCAGCATCTGGACACGGGCAGCTCTGCTGTGTCACAGGGTGGAGAACAAACCAGACAGGAGCTGGCAGGCAGGCACTGCCGTGGGGCTGTGAAACCCAGCACTCCTCCCTCCCCAGGGGTCCCACACTGCCAGGAGCAGGAAGGGAGACCCCCCAGGGGAAGCCAGACCCTTCCCTTCCCTCTCAGAGGGGTGGAATTGAGTCCCATGGGGGACCTGACTGAGGGAGTGGGATGCAGCCTGGTGCCAGTGTGCCATGCCAGGAAGGGTGCAGTATGGAGCTGCCTCACCCAGGAGAACTGCGGCTGGAGATAAGCCAGGAGATAAACTGCTTTCCCAGAGACTCGCTGTGGCTCAGTGCCCGGCCAGGCAGCTACAGCTGTGAGCAGGCAGGGCTGGAGCTCAGGACGAATCCATCGGCTCCTGGCCCCTTGGCTCCTGCTCCGCCAGCAGGAGGTACTGCTGTGGGGAGCCAGCTAACACAGCCAGGGCCCTTCCCAGCCACTCCCTGCTGGTTCCCTTAAAGGGCCTTTTCCTACCAGCATTCCCTGAGGAATGCTGGCAGGGTCCCGGTGTTGCACTGTGATCTCCCCTCCCGGAATGGCAAGGGGCCAGTCTGGATCCCAGATGCCCCAGTGCCCATTAGGCACCAGAGTTCATGGCGTTAACAGAACTCAGCCTAGGAATCCCTCAGTGTGGTGCTTGCTCTGCCGGCCTGCCCATAGGCTCCGTGCCACCGGCTGCCTTGCCACACTGTTCCCACACCGGCTGGGCTTCTTTGTCAAGGCAGTGGCTTTGGCAGCAGCTGTGTGGGTGGGGCATGGGCAGGGCCAGCAGCGGGCACCCTCTCCGCGGAAAAGCCTGGGATTTCTGGCAGTGAAGTGGAGCAGGGAAATCCCTTGTGCCTCCCAGGCCACCCTTCCCCCCAGCCACTCCAGCAGCACTGGCCAGTCCCCAGGACCCTCTGCAACCAGCCCCCACTGGCCCCCCTGTACGCACCTGCTCGTACCACGAGGCCACGATGTTTTCCATGTACTGGTAGCTGGTGAAGAAGGCCACAATGCCATCAGGCACGATCGCAGACATCTCCAGCAGCAGGTTGCCATAGTTCCGGATCACAGCTGGGAAAGGTCAGGGAGGGTCTCGTGGGTCCAGAGCCAGGTGGGCCGTGGTGGGGGGTGAACACCCACACAGTGGTGGGGCAGGGACTGAAGCCGAGATCTGGCCCCACATTGGCCCATGCCAGGGGCAGCTCCAGCCAGCACTCGGGGGGTACATGTTCAGCTCCCCAGTGGCAGGAGAAGGCCATGGGGGGGAAGGGCCACGGGCATGGCCAGGAAGGTCGCCAGCTCAGTCACACAATACAGCATGGGTCCCCCCCCAATTCTGGCACAGCACCTCCTGGCAGAACAAGGGGAGCCGGCTGCTGCTACACCCCCAGCAACGGCTCCCACAGCCCAAGCTGTCACTGGGGGACCCCAACTCTGTCCGCAGAGCCAAGACAGATGGGAGTGGGAGGAGCCCCTGGCAGGGCAGCCTATCACCACAGCTGGGAATAGGAGAGGTGGCTCCAGGATGAGCCCATGCCCCAGGGTGGCACCCACATCCTCCCCACCAGGCTAACGTCCTGTAGCATCCCTACCAATGTCCTCACGGGTCTCGAACTTGGAGCTAATGGCCACCTGGTCGTTTCCTCGCCCCACAATCTGAAAGGAAAACAGGATGCTGGTAAGTGGGCCCCGGTCCAGAGCCGAGCTGCGCCCAGCGGCTGCCCCCAGGGGGGCAGGGGCTCAGAGGTGCCCAGCAACTGCCCAGATGGGGGGAGCATGAGACTTTTGGCAGCCCCCCTCCTTCCCCCAGGCACAGCCCCGTGCAGCTACCCCCCACCTAGCCCAGCCGTCAACTCACCATAGGGCAGAGACAGGTCCTGGCCAGAGTCATGGTGAAGGTGGCCATGGTAACAGGATGGAAATCCAGGATCTTGGGGTATATGTCCAGCGGGGACAGCGTCTACATGGGGACATGGGGTGAAGCATGAGCTGGGGGGCCTCTGTTCACCAGACACCACCCATGGAACCTTCACCCCAAAGGCCTGGAAACGAGGTGGTGGCTGAGCAGAGATGCCAGCTACAGACAGCTCAAGTATCTCTGCTGTGCCAGGACAGGGCTCTGCTCTCAGGGCGACCCACAAGGAGTGCCAGGGTTTGGGGGGTCCCCACACACACGTAGGAGCCAAGCTGGACTCTCAGCACTGGGTCAGCAGCCCAGCCCACGGGCCCTTGGCAAGCCAGGGCAGCAGAGGGCTCCAGCTATGCGCCCCCAGAACCCCCACCTGTGCCCAGGCCGGGCCCGCTCTGCAGGGGACGGAGAAGCCGGATGGCCCGAGTCGCGGCACACACCAAGGATGCAGCCCTGAATGTACCAGACAGAGGAGGCAGAAGCACCCGCTGAGCAGGAAGGGCTGTTCCTAGCAGAGCAAGGGCCACTCACCGGCACCCCCCAGGGGCCACAGCTCCAGCCCAGCTTCTCCCAGGCCCAGGAGCCACGCCCCAGGCTGCCACTTACCCCCGAGGTGATGATGACCGACTGGAACCTCTCAAAGACCGGCTTGATGGCGATGGAGGCGTCCATGCAGCTGGAAGGACAGGATGAGTGTCTTCGGGTGCAGGCAGCAAACAGCAGCCCCCAGGCAAGCCTGCCCACCCCCCACCAGAGCCCATGGCTTTTCCACGCCAGTTCCCCCGCCCACTCACCTGAAATGCAGGATGGGGTTGGCGATGGTGGGGGTCCTGTCGTCGAAGGGCTCTATGATGATGGTGAAGCCTGCAGAGGAGTCAGAGCTCTGGAGTCAGCGAGCTGTTGGGATCTCCCTTTGTGCCTTGCCCCCACCACCACCGAGATGCAGCCCCCTCCGGGGAGGCAGGGAGCTGCTCCTTACCAGCACCACCCGCAGCAGCTTTAGCGGAACGACTCAACATCTCACCCTCCCTTGTGCCAGGATTGGGCACCCCCCCGCCCTCAATCCCCCGCTCCTTGCTGCTCCGCCGGGGTCTCCACACACACACACACTGGCCAGTTGACTGCATGCACCCCCGTATTCACTCCCTGCACCCCACTGTAAGGAGTTTTGTACCGAACACGCCTTGTGAGGGTTCTGGAAACTACTAACTCGCTGGTCACGAACACAGGGAAACATAGCAACGTTGTGTGTAAAGCTATGAACAGAGGCTGAAATCGGGACCAAAGCATTTCCCAGACACACCTGGGCAATGGCTAAACCTGTTTCTCAAGGACAAAGGACAAGCTAATGCCTCTAGCCAGGTGTCATCCAAGTTGATGGGCCATCCCCTGCCCAGTGGCCATCTTTGGCAAGGCAGTGGGCAGTAGCAAACAGATCTGCATCTTAGCAAACAGTAGCAAGGAACCACTGTCACCACCACGCTCCTGGTGTCCGTCATCGCGCTGGGAATGACCTTTGCCTAGGGGTAACCCTCAGGAAAATGCTTTTCAAAAGGGGCCTGAACTATGAAAGGGAGGAGCAAAAGCACCCCAAGGTAGCACTCCCTGAACACCGCTCTCACTTCCCCTGAAGACAACAGAAGGAACTTGGGAAGCAGATCCTGGCCTGGGAATTTGGTCAGCAGTTACACTGGGAGCATGTGGTAAGGAATCCTACCTCGAGCGCAGGCTAGGCTGTTAACACTAGGAAGCGGTTTATCTGTAGTTCTCTTATAACCATTTCTAACTTCAATGCCCTGGACGTGCGCTCACTTAAAACCTGCCTCCGTGTAGCTAAATAAACATGCTTTGCTCTTTAATCCAAACAAATCCAGGGCTGGGAATAGGGTGGGGACCACCACGTGGGGCAGCAGACTGCTGTATATTGATCCCCTTAGAGCAGGGGTGGGCAAACTTTTTGGCCCGAGGGCCACATCTGGGTATGGAAATTGTATGCGGGGCCATGAATGCTCACGAAATTGGGGTTAGGATGCAAGAAGGGGTGAGGGCTCTGGCTGGGGGTGCGGGCTCTGGGGTGGGGCTAGGGATGAGGAGTTTGGGGTGTAGGAGGGTGCTCCAGATTGGGACTGAGGGGTTTGGAGTGTGGGAAGGGGCTCCAGGCTGGGGCAAGAGATTGGGGCGCGGGAGGGAGTCAGGCTGCAGGCAGCGTTTGACTCAAGCAGCTCCCAGAAGCAGCGGCATGTCTCCCCTCCGGCTCCTACGCGAAGGCAGGGCCAGGCATCTCTGCACACTGACCTGCCTGCAGACGCCACCCATGCAGCTTCCAGTAGCCGCAGTTCCTGGCCAATGGGAGCTGCAGGGGTGGCACTTGGGGTGGGGGCATCATGCAGAGCCCCCAGCTGCTCCTACATGGAGGAGCAGTAGGGGGGACATGACGCTGCTTCTGGGAGCCGCGGAACGTGCACATGGAGCAGCCCCCAACCCTGCTCCCCGGCTGGAGTATGGGAGCGCGGCAAGCCCCAGACCCCGCTCCCCTGTGGGAGCTCGAGGGCCAGATTAAATCGGCTGGCAGGCCGGATATGGCCCGCGAGCCATAGTTTACTCACCCCTACCTTAGAGCGGCAACAGACCTAACACATCTGAACTGGCCAGGAGAGGGTTGGACTGTGCAGAACACACGTTTGGGGGGAACATCTGGGGCTGGGAGTGAGTTAGGGTCACCCTGCAATGGTAACCAAGGCTGGTGGAAGTCCGTGTGGCTGGTGTTTGCTGACAGCCTGCTGGAACGGACACTTGAGGTGCGACCGGCAGGCTGGCTGTGAGCGGCCCGGGCAGAAGTTACAGCAGCATAGCATCGGGGGGCAACCGAGTTTGCAGGGCAGGGGTGACCAAGCCCCTCTCTGGCTTGCACTGCCCCAGGAATGCCCTAGCCCCTGTGTAGCTGGAGACCCGCCCAGGGACCAGTGGGGGCAGCCTGGCTGCAGGCCAGCCCTCCAACGGCTCAGGGCAAGGAGCACCCAGCTCGGCTGCTCTGCCATCTGCCACAGCTCTCCCTGAAACAGCCCGCGGACCACAGCTGGGGGCAGGGTGGGCGTTTCCTTGTGGGCAGCTGAGAAGTATCTGGGCTCGAGCGCTGCACTGCCTGTGAGTGCTGCACACAGGAGCTGGGGTCCCTCTGCTCGGCTTCTCCCGTTAGCCATCCAGTCTCATTGAGCTTGCCTGCCGGGGGCACCACGGAGCACAAGCAACGCTTGACTGGCAGGCCACAGGATCATAGAATATCAGGGTTGGAAGGGACCTCAGGAGGTCATCTAGTCCAACCCCCTGCTCAAAGCAGGACCAATCCCCAACTAAATCATCCCAGCCAGGGCTTTGTCAAGACTGACCTTAAAAATATCTAAGGAAGGAGATTCCACCACCTCCCTAGGTAACGCATTCCAGTGTTTCACCACCCTCCTAGTGAAAAAGTTTTTCCTAATATCCAACCTAAATCTCCCCCACTGCAACTTGAGATCATTACTCCTTGTTCTGTCATCAGCTACCACTGAGAACAGTCTAGAGCCATCCTCTTTGGAACCCCCTTTCAGGTAGTTGAAAGCAGCTATCAAATCCCCCCTCATTCTTCTCTTCCACAGACTAAACAATCCCAGCTCCCTCAGCCTCTCCTCATAACTCATATGTTCCAGACCCCTAATCACTTTTGTTGCCCTCCGCTGGACTCTTTCCAATTTTTCCACATCCTTCTTGTAGTGTGGGGCCCAAAACTAGACACAGTACTCCAGATGAGGCCTCACCAATGTCGAATAGAGGGGAACGATCACGTCCCTCGATCTGCTGGCAATGCCCCTACATATACATCCCAAAATGCCATTGGCCTTCTTGGCAACAAGGGCACACTGTTGACTCATATCCAGCTTCTCGTCCACTGTAACCCCTAGGTCCTTTTCTGCAGGACTGCTGCCGAGCCATTCGGTCCCTAGTCTGTAGCGGTGCATGGGATCCTTCCTTCCTAAGAGCAGTACTCTGCACTTGTCCTCGTTGAACCTCATCAGATTTCTTTTGGCCCAATCCTCTAATTTGTCTAGGGCTCTCTGTATCCTATCCCTACCCTCCAGCGTATCTATCTCTCCTCCCAGTTTAGTGTCATCTGCAAACTTGCTGAGGGTGCAATCCACACCATCCTCCAGATCATTTATGAAGATATTGAACAAAACCGGACCCAGGACCGACCCTTGGGGCACTCCGCTTGATACCGGCTGCCAACTAGACATGGAGCCATTGATCACTACCCGCTGGGCCCGACAATCTAGCCAACTTTCTATCCACCTTATAGTCCATTCATCCAGCCCATATTTCTTTAACTTGCTGGCAAGAATACTGTGGGAGACCATATCAAAAGCTTTGCTAAAGTCAAAGAACAACATGTCCACTGCTTTCCCCTCATCCTCAGAGCCAGTTATCTTGTCACAGAAGGCAATCAGATTAGTCAGGCATGACTTGCCCTTGAATCCATGCTGACTGTTCCTGATCACTTTCCTCTCCTCTAAATGCTTCAGAATTGATTCCTTGAGGACCTGCTCCATGATTTTTCCAGGGACTGAGGTGAGGCCGACTGGCCTGTAGTTCCCCAGATCCTCCTTCTTCCCTTTTTTAAAGATGGGCACTACATTAGCCTTTTTCCAGTCGTTCGGCACCTCCCCCGATCGCCATGAGTTTTCAAAGATAATGGCCAATAGCTCTGCAATCACGTCAGCCAACTCCCTCAGCACCCTTGGATGCATTAGATCTGGACCCATGGACTTCTGCATGTCCAGCTTTTCTAAATAGTCCTTAACCTGTTCTTTCACCACTCACAGCTGCTCACCTCCTCCCCATACTGTGTTGCCCAGCGCAGCAGTCTGGGAGCTGACCTTATCTGTGAAGACCGAGGAAAAAAACGCATTGAGTACTTCAGCTTTTTCCACATCATGTGTCACTAGGTTGCCTCCCCCATTCAGTTAGGGTCCCACACTTTCCCTGACCACCTTCTTGTTGCGAACATACCTGTAGAAACCCTTATTGTTACCCTTCACATCCCTTGCTAGCTGCAACTCCAATTGTGCTTTGGCCTTCCTGATTATACCCTTGCATGCTCAAGCAATATTTTTATACTCCTCCCTAGTCATCTATCCAAATTTCCACTTCTTGTAAGCTTCCTTTCTGAGTTTAAGCTCTCCGAAGAGTTCACTGTTAAGTCAAGCTGGTCACCTGCCATATTTGCTATTCTTTCTGCACATCGGGATGGTTTGTTCCTGCACCCTCAAGAAGGCTTCTTTAAAATACAGCCAGCTCTCCTGGACTTCTTTCTCCCTCATGTTATTCTCCCAGGGGATCCTGCCCATCAGTTCCCTGAGGAAGTCAAAGTCTGCTTTTCTGAAGTCCAGGGTCCGTATTCTGCTGCTCTCCTTTCTTCCTTTTGTCAGGATCCTGAACTCAACCATCTCATGGTCACTGCTGCCAAGGTTGTCACCCACTTCTACTTTCCCTACCAATTCTTCCCTGTTTGTAAGTAGCAGGTCAAGAGGAGCACGGCCCCTACTTGGTTCCTCCAGCACTTGCACCAGGAAGCTGTCCCCAACACTCTCCAAAAACTTCCTGGATTGTCTGTGCACTGCTGTATTGCTCTCCCAGCAGATATCAGGGTGATTGAAGTCTCCCATGAGAACCAGGGCCTGCGATCTAGTAACTTCTGTGAGTTGCTGGAAGAAAGCCTCATCCACACCTCATCCCCCTGGTCCGGTGGTCTATACCAGATTCCCACCACGACATCACCCTTGTTGCTCACACTTCTGAACTTAATCCAGAGACACTCAGATTTTTCTGCAGTTACATACTTGAGCTCGGAGCAGTATGACTGCTCCCTTACATACAATGCAACTCCCCCACCTTTTCTGCCCTGCCTGTCCTTCCTGAACAGTTTATATCCATCCATGACAATACTCCAGTCATGTGAGTTATCCCACCAAGTCTCTGTTATTCCAATCAATTAATAATTACTTGACTGTACCAGGACTTCCAGTTCTCCCTGCTTGTTCAGGCAGCTACCATCTCAGATTTGCAGTGGTGTCTGCAACCCCCGCTGAACTCACAGACCACCAAGCTCTTGGGAGCCCAGCCCTGGCATGACAGGCAAAGATACAAACAAGCAGGAAAGCCAAGTCCTGCTCGTCCCCTGCACTCGGGCCCCGCTCACCCCCTCCAGGCCCCATCTGTCCCCGCTCATCCCCTGCACTTGGGCCCCGCTCACCCTCTCGCTCCCGCCAACCCCCCTCCCGCCCCCGGCTCCACTAGCCCCCTCCTATCCTGCCAGCTGCTTCCCCGCTTGCCCCCTGCTATCCTGCCAGCTGCTTGCTCCCTCCTACCCTGCCAGCTGCTCGCCCCCAGCCCCCGCTTACCCCCTCCCACCTGCTCGCCCCAGACCCCGCTTGTAGGAACTGGCGGCTGTGATTGCAGAGCCATTGGCCATTATCTTTGAAAACTCGTGGCGAACCGGGGAAGTCCCAGATGACTGGAAAAAGGCTAATGTAGTGCCAATCTTTAAAAAAGGGAAGAAGGAGGATCCTGGGAACTACAGGCCAGTGAGCCTCATTTCAGTCCCTGGAAAAATCATGGAGCAGGTCCTCAAAGAATCAATCCTTAAGCACTTGCATGAGAGGAAAGTGATCAGGAACAGCCAGCATGGATTCACCAAGGGAAGGTCATGCCTGACTAATCTAATCGCCTTCTATGATGAGATTACTGGTTCTGTGGATGAAGGGAAAGCAGTGGATGTATTGTTTCTTGACTTTAGCAAAGCTTTTGACACGGTCTCCCACAGTATTCTTGTCAGCAAGTTAAGGAAGTATGGGCTGGATGAATGCACTACAAGGTGGGTAGAAAGCTGGCTAGATTGTCGGGCTCAACAGGTAGTGATCAATGGCTCCATGTCTAGTTGGCAGCCGGTATCAAGTGGTGTGCCCCAAGGGTCGGTCCTGGGGCCGGTTTTGTTCAATATCTTCATAAATGATCTGGAGGATGGTGTGGATTGCACTCTCAGCAAATTTGCGGATGATACTAAACTGGGAGGAGTGGTAGATACGCTGGAGGGGAGGGATAGGATACAGAGGGACCTAGACAAATTGGAGGATTGGGCCAAAAGAAATCTGATGAGGTTCAATAAGGATAAGTGCAGAGTCCTGCACTTAGGACGGAAGAACCCAATGCACAGCTACAGACTAGGGACCGAATGGCTAGGCAGCAGTTCTGCGGAAAAGGACCTAGGGGTGACAGTGGACGAGAAGCTGGATATGAGTCAGCAGTGTGCCCTTGTTGCCAAGAAGGCCAATGGCATTTTGGGATGTATAAGTAGGGGCATAGCGAGCAGATCGAGGGACGTGATCGTTCCCCTCTATTCGACATTGGTGAGGCCTCATCTGGAGTACTGTGTCCAGTTTTGGGCCCCACACTTCAAGAAGGATGTGGATAAATTGGAGAGAGTCCAGCGAAGGGCAACAAAAATGATTAGGGGTCTGGAACATATGAGTTATGAGGAGAGGCTGAGGGAGCTGGGATTGTTTAGCCTGCAGAAGAGAAGAATGAGGGGGGATTTGATAGCTGTTTTCAACTACCTGAAAGGGGGTTCCAAAGAGGATGGCTCTAGACTGTTCTCAATGGTATCAGATGACAGAACGAGGAGTAATGGTCTCAAGCTGCAGTGGGGGAGGTTTAGATTGGATATTAGGAAAAACTTTTTCACTATGAGGGTGGTGAAACACTGGAATGCGTTACCTAGGGAGGTGGTAGAATCTCCTTCCTTAGAGGTTTTTAAGGTCAGGCTTGACAAAGCCCTGGCTGGGATGATTTAACTGGGAATTGGTCCTGCTTTGAGCAGGGGGTTGGACTAGATGACCTTCTGGGGTCCCTTCCAACCCTTATATTCTATGATTCTATGATAAATCTCTGCATTAAGCATCTTCACATAACTTTCATATGACTTTGTATTATGCCTCTGTTTTTGTACAACTTTGCATCAGATCCTTATACAGAAAACTTTGTATTGAGCCTTGGTATAATGTTAAAAAAGTCTTTTTGCTAGGAGCAGAATAAGATCCCACCTGCCCCCTTTTAATCAATTACCCTGTTGAATGAAGGAGGTGTGAATGAGTAAAGGCCTGGAAAGCAAGCACCTCCAGATAGCTGCAACAGCTGGGGAGGGGATGGAAGCCAGACCCAAGAACAATAAAACTTGTCAAGTGGGCTCACTAAAGAAGAGCAAAAAGAAGAGGAGTGCCTGTGGCTCCTTAGAGACTAACCGACAGTGTTGATTGATACATAGGTTACCAATAAATGTGATGCTTTGCCTTATTCCCCCTCAAAAGATCCTGTACAGTACTTTAAGTACAACACGCTCACCCCCTCCCACCCCAAACCCCAGACCCTGCTCACCCCCTCCCACCCTACACACCCACTGCCCAAGCTCCATTCCCAGCACTAGGAGAGGAGCCGGTGCCCTCCAGGCCCAGCTGCTTTGTGCTGCAAGTGTCTGTCCCAGCCAGGCCCGCTGGGCAGCCACTTTGAAGGGAAGGCCCCAGTCCACGTGCTGGAAGGGGAGCAAGCTGCTTAGCACTAAGAGGATTGAAACTGTTGCATCCCCGCGGCTGAATGCTTGAGATTTACGTGGTATTTATATTCCACTGCCACGTCAGCACACTGGCCTGGAGAGACACCTCACCCCCCCACAGGCACGCCCCACCACGGGCCTGGACGCACACCAGCCCCAGGCCCCGCCCCTCACCTGGCATCCATGGGCCCAGACACATGGCTGGCCCCACTTCCCTCCCCTCCCCAGCATGCCCTGGTCCAGACAGATCTGCAGCCCCCTTGTGTTCCCCTTTCCTCAGAGGGCCCTGAGAACCACAGCTGCTTCCTCCAAGGCAGGAGGGGCCAAGGTGAGCCCTGGGGAGAGGGCCTGGCTCCTCGGCTGGGGGACACGCTGCTGTGGGGTGCGAGTCAGGAGCCACGCGCTGGGGGTTGGCACCAAACAGCCCCCTGCTGGCTCCTGAGGGGCGCCTGGTCAGGGGGCAAAGAGGCCAAGGCTTTCTCTTGCTATGCTTATGGTGCATGCCTGGGCCTGGCATGAGGAGCCCCACACTCTGCCAGGCCAAGCTGTGTCCCACTGCATCTCTCTCCACCTGCTCCCAGCTGAGCAACAGCCCCGTCTGCGGGAAAGAGTGGCCTGGGCCCCGCAGAGCCAGGCACAGAAGGACCCCGCGGCCCATCAGGAATTCCTGGGCAGTCCGGCAGCCAACGCAGCCCAGTGCCCCCTGCCCATCTAGCACACACCCAAGGGACTCCGGCACACCAGTGGGGCACCCAGCCAGACTCGGAAGATTCACTGTGGCCTACTGTAGACACCAGCCGCTGCTGCCACCCCAACCCTGAGAGAGGAGCTCGGTCAAGGGCCATCATCCAAACCCAGCCATTAACACCGAGGATCAGACCTCTCAGTGGGGGCACCAGGCTGGTGCCAGTGCCCTCCTCTTCCTCCAGCAGCAGCCTGAAGGCTTCACACCCAGAGCGGGATGTGCTTGAGAGCCTCAACTCCCTGCAAGCCCCTCAGACTGCCCGGGAAACCAAGAGGGAGCCACCAGGCCAAGGCCACACCACGAGCAACACCAGAAGTCCTGGCTTCCAGTCGCGGGGCACCTTACCCTTGGCGTAGGTACTGACGAGCGTGGCGAAGTTGGCGATGAGGGTGATGGGAGAGAAGTCAGCAATGTCCACGATCTCCAGCGTGCGGAGCAGGGAGCGCAGCCGCTCCGCACAGAACCTACGGCAGGCATGAGAGGTCGAGGGGGTTACCACAGCGGGGCGGGAATGTGGGAGGTGAATGTTACCTCCTGGGCAGGAGATGCCCCTTTATCTGCCCTCCAGCCCCACACACTGCGGCTGCAGGGGGGTTGTTAATGCCACTCCCAGCCTGGTGCAGCTGCAGAGCCAGCCAGGGCTGAGCAGAGCACAGGGCATCCAGTGACCTTAGGCAGGCCACGTCAAGCACCTCCATGGCACCCCACATGGGCAGGCCAGAGGCAGCTCAGCCAAGAGGTGCTGAGATTCAACAAGCCAAACCCTGTACAGCAAGGGGGGCTGCGAGACCTACCTGCCCATATCGGAGGAGTGCCAGCACCTCCAGGGGGAAGGCATGGCACAGTGGCAGGTGGGCAATGCCCTAGTGGGGAGGGCAGACTGGGCCAGGGAGGGGTGCCGAGACCAGAGGGGCAGGCTGAGACAGGGAGGGGCGCAGAGCAGAAGGGCAGGCCAGGGAGGGCCAGGCCAGGCCGGGCAGGGGTGCAGAGCAGAGGGGCAGGCTAGGGAAGGATGGGCAAGGCTGAGCAGGGGCGCAGAGTTGGGGTGGGGGCAGGCCAGGGAAGGCCGGGCCAGGACGGGCGCAGAGCAGAGGGGCAGGCCAGGCCGAGGAGGGGCGCAGAGTTGGGGGCGCAGGCCAGGGAGGACCGGGCCAGGCCAGGCCGAGGAGGGGCGCAGAGTGCGGGGGCAGGCCAGGGAAGGCCGGGCCAGGATGGGCCGAGGAGGCGGGTAGAGCACAGGGGCAGGCCAGGGAAGGCCAGGCTGGGCAGGGGCGCAGAGCAGGGGGTCAGGCCAGGGAAGGCCGGGCCAGGATGGACCGAGGAGACAGGCAGAGCGGAGGGGCAGGCCAGGCCGAGGAGGGGCGCAGAGCGGAGGGGCAGGCCAGGCCGAGGAGGGGCCAGGACAGGCCAAGGAGGGGCGCAGAGCAGAGGGGCAGGCCAGGCCGGGCAGGGGCGCAGAGCAGAGGGGCAGGCTGGCTCCACTGGCCGGGCCCAGGCCAGCTGCTTACCGCAGTGGCTTGCGCTCGATGCACACCTTCTCGAAGACGTCCTTGAGGAAGGAGGGGGGGCTTTCCTGCACCATGTGATGGACCCGCAGCCGTGACTTCAGGTACTCCAGGAAGCGCTTCATGAAGCCCACAAAGTGCTCGGCTGTCCGGATGTTCCCGGGCACGGCCTCTGCAAGGGGTACAGGCTCACCCTGAGTCACAGCCTGCCCATGCCCATGCGCCACCCACAAGGGGGCATGACCAGGGTGAGCATGCCACTGCTGCAGCCCACCTATCCCCAGGTCCCTGCCCAAGGGGGGGGCACAGGCCCAAGTCCATGCTGGGTATGCATGTCCACCATGCCCTTGACTGCAAGGCCTATGCCAGTAGCCAGGGATCAGGGCTGGGCTCAGGCTTCATGGTTCCAAGGAGATCAGAAGTACGGGCAGGGAGAGGGCTGAGAAATACCAGCTCATCTCACGTACAGCACCAGGGGGCCCCAGAGAAAGGTCTCTGAGTCAACACCAGCCCAGGCTGAGGTGGAACTGATGCCATGGGGGGGAAGGCCCTGTGTCCCAGTCCCCACCTGCCCCCAGTGTCCTCAAGGTCAGCCAGACCCCCTTCCCTGGGGCTGGACTGGAGCCAGCACCCCTTGGAGAGGAAAGGGCCTGCATCCATTCCCTGCCCACCCCCACCAGTGCCAGCCAGTCCCCTGGCCTGGGGCTGGATCGGATCCAGCTATACCGTAGCAGCAAAAGGCCCAGTATCCCATACCCCAGCCAGCCAGTTCTGTTTGTTCTAGCTGCACTGGGAGACGCTGGCCCCCAGCAATGCTACCCTCCCGCCACCAGCTAGCAGGGCCCACCTTGGAGAATCTGGTCAGGCAACACTGGATTGGCCAGGTAGATGTCCGTTTCCCGGGCAATGTTGGCCTCTCTCAGCCCCTCCACCAGCCGCCTGTATTCCTCCTTCAGTTTCTGGGCATCCGTCTCCTTAATCCTGAAAGGGGACCAGCGCCTGTGAGCCCAGGTGGGCACAGGGAGGGCAGGGAGGGGGCACGGGGAGGGCACTCACTTCTGGATGGTAGCCTGCAGCGTGGCCACGTTGGCCTGGCAGCGATCCAGCGTCCGGCGCGTGATATTCACCCCCATGGAGTCGATGCACACATTGTCTGCAGGAACAGGGCACCTGGTCTCCAGGGGAACCCAGCAGTTGGGGTGGGCAGGGGACCTTGGGGAGGGACTAAACCCCAGGTGGGAGGGGGGCAGAGACTTCGACTCCCCTGACAGGGACCAGGCTGGGCAGACACCCCACCGGCAGAGTGAAAGGATAGGTCAGTTCTGCCAGTGGGGACAGTAACAAACAGGGATCGGGGGCAGGGGCTAGCCTTTACACACAGGCCCCCCCAGACCAGAGCCGGCAGTAGTTGAAGACAACAGCCATGACATGCTGGGACCCAGGGACACCTCAACACGGGGCCTGGGGCAGTCCCCCTGGCTTGGGCAAGAGCAGCGTCCTGTCCCGAGTGACAGCTGCAGGGCAGGAGCAAAAAGCCACAACAGGACACGGGGTCAGGAGGAACTTGGCAGAGGAGGTAGGGATGCCCTGAACCAGGGAACATTCAGATGCCAGAGAGCGGACCCTGGGGCACTGGATCCAACCAGACCAACACAGGCACCGGGCTGCACGGCCCCGAGCAGGGAGTGGGCAGCCGGAAGCGATTGGGCACCTCGTCAGCACAGAGGGGTTGACGAAGTGGAGGGAGATGGGAAGGGATCTGAGCCCTCCCACTCCCCTGGGAGCCCAAGGGGCATGACGGGGAATGGGAGCAATACCACGCCCGGCCATCTGGAGACACATCCATACCCAGATCAGGCGGGGAGTCGTTCCCCAGGGGGCTGGTGCAAGGATTGCCCGCCCAGCACATTCATAACCAGCCGGGACAGCATGTCATAGAATCATAGAATATCAGGGTTGGAAGAGACCCCTGAAGGTCATCTAGTCCAACCCCCTGCTCAAAGCAGGACCAATTCCCAGTTAAATCATCCCAGCCAGGGCTTTGTCAAGCCTGACCTTAAAAACCTCTAAGGAAGGAGATTCTACCACCTCCCTAGGTAACGCATTCTAGTGTTTCACCACCCTCTTAGTGAAAAAGTTTTTCCTAATATCCAATCTAAACCTCCCCCACTGCAACTTGAGACCATTACTCCTCGTTCTGTCATCTGCCACCATTGAGAACAGTCTAGAGCCATCCTCTTTGGAACCCCCTTTCAGGTAGTTGAAAGCAGCTATCAAATCCCCCCTCATTCTTCTCTTCTGCAGACTAAACAATCCCAGCTCCCTCAGCCTCTCCTCATAACTCATGTGTTCCAGACCCCTAATCATTTTTGTTGCCCTTCGCTGGACTCTCTCCAATTTATCCACATTTATCCATGTCAGCCAGCCGGGCATGGAGCAGGCCCGCAGTGTCAGCGAAAGGGGCTCAGCCGCCCCCACCATGGGCCCTAAGTACTGAATGGCAGGCAGGGACCAGGCACACATGGCAGAAAGCCCCGCCCCCCTGCCCCTGTCCGCCCCCTTGCGTAGGCTCAGCCATCCCATTACCAATGTTATGAGCTTCGTCAAATACGACGACGGATTTCTTGGCCAGCTCCTTGGACACCAGGTCTGCGATCTTGGGGTCCAGGAGGTAGTGGTAACTGTACACGACAATGTTGGCATGGAGGATCTGACCAAAGGAAGGAAAGGGTTACTGCCCAGCGCACACACACACACATACCCCCACCCCGCTGGGGGCCCAGAGACAGGCAGCCCCAGGCTGGCATACCACCTCCCTGGCAAGCCCTAGAGAGCCACAGGCCAGCAGCCCCCGGGCGAGAGGGAGGCTCCGTGCCCGGTAGCAGGGTTGTGCACAGCAGCAGTCAGGACGGGCTGCACCAGGAGCAGCTGGGCTCTGGCCTCAGCCCAGCGGGCAGCCGCACAGCACTCGACGGCCCTGCCGCCAAGGCAGGCAGTTCTGGGTGGGATGGGCTGAGGCTGCTCTAGCTGCCTAGGCCAGCGAGTTAATGGAATGCCCGGAGCCCCCGGGGGGGAAGCTCACAGAGGAGTCTGTTGCCACAACTACCTGCTTTGCTCTGGGGGCTCACTCAGCCCAGGCCTGGCCCCACTCAGCTCCGCAACCTGCTGTGACTCCTCGGGAACACATGGCCCTGGGGGACCAGCACCTGCCTCAGCTTCAGCCTCTGCCCAACCCAAGTGCCCATGAGCAGCCTCCCTGGGCCAAGCCTCCTACAGTCTGCCAGGGGCCTGATTTGAATCTCACTCGCCCTGGGGCAGACCCACTCAATGGATCAGTGCCAGCGCTGGAACAGAATTGGGCCCAGTGCGGGAGTACCCAGCTTGGGTCACAGCCAGTGGGGCAGAGGAGGCCAGAGCCACTGGGGCTGGAGGACAGGCAGGCATTGTGCCCAGCAGGGGGGGAGTCACCCACCCCAGGAGCACATCACCCAGCATCACAGCTCCTTCCCCTCGACAGGCAGTGCTGGACTGGGCTCCCAGGTGGGCCACCCCGTACCCTGCTGCCCTGCTGACTGCCAGAGGAGAAGGGTTTCAGTGAACCCCGCTCCCCACCCCCACATTGGGCCCAGCAGGGCACGATGGCCCGCCACGTACCGAGTAGCGGGCGAGGAAGTAGGGGCACCAGCCCTTCTGCCGACAGTACCCTTTGAGGTCATCCAGGTTGTAGACACCAAAGGGGATGGGCACCTGCCGCCCATGGGCATCGAACTCCTGTGGGGGGGGGGAAACAGCACGCTGACATCAGGGCCTAGCGCCACCCAGGCTCACGTCCCTCCCTCTGCTGCTCCGGGCCTTGGGCCAGCCCATCTCCAGCTGCTCCAGCTCAACTCCTCAGCCCCTTCACACTATCGTCCCTGCTGCCCAGTTCCCTGCCCATTAACCCTTCCAAGTGGGCCGCAGGGATGCCTCCCATCAGTGTTAATGGCAAGAGCCGGCAGCCAGGGCAGCAGAGTGGGTCTCCTCTTCGCCAGTGTCCTAGGCTGGCCGATGGGGCCAGGAGCTTCCCCCGGGGAGGGCAGACCTCTTGGTGCCACCTGGCAGAGGGCATACGGGGTGCAGAGGGGTTTACAGGCATCCCCTGGGTCTGATGTCTACATCATTCTGTGCCAATGGGTGGCATGTGCGGCCTCTAGTGAGAGCCCGTTGCCGGCTGGCCACAGGAGAGCGTCTGAGGGGGAGGCTGTCCATGTCGTCTTAGGACCTGTGAGTTACGACCAGAAGGTGATGCACAGGTTCAGCATCAGGCAGGGGACACTGGCCATGTCTCTCCTGGGTATCGTGTGTCTTACGGTGAGAGTTCACTGGCATAACCCAAACTGCAAAGTCGCCACGACACCACACAAGCTCCGGCGGCGCCCTGCTTATGCCTAAGATCAAAGACCAAGGCCGGTATGCCTGGGGAACACAGAGACACACCTGGGATCCCGCCCCCCAGGGCCCAGCTGCCAATGGTTTGTCTTATGAATGCAGGGTCACAGCCAGCCTGGCTTGGAAAAAGCCCAGGCACAAGACCCCCTCAGACAGGTGAGCAGCTGGTGAGTTACGTCTGGGATCTCTAAGACGAGTTAGGATTTTGTTTGACTCGTAACCATTTGTTTCCAAGACTTCTCTCTTGAACCTCTGCTCTTTGTCATATGAGCTTCGCCTGGTTCTCGGTACAAACGAATGGAAGGGCTGCAAGCTGGGCTGGGACCAGGGAGCCAGGCTGGGCGCTCTGAGCCAGCGGATCTGTGAATGCTGCTTGCGGGTGCTGGGAGGCTGGAGCGTCACTATTGCTAACCCGCAGGGGGACAGCGGAGCTGAGCCCGGCGGGCACAGACAAGGCTCCCGTGTGCTCCGGCACATGGCAGCAAAGTGCCTCACAGCCCAGGGTACCCCCGGGGAAACATCCCAGTAGCCCTTCGGTTCTAGTGACAGTGCTCAGCTGGCATGTCAAACCCCTGTCAAACCCCTGCCACATGTCAAACCCCCGCCACACCACCTCCCAGGAGGGGAAGCCCCATGGGCCGGGAGGGGCTGACCCTCGCCCAGGAGCCCTGCTACCTCAAAGAAGCGGCACGAGGGGATGGCGCTGTCCCACTGCTGCTGCGCCCGCACGTACGACGCCGTCAGGCTCAGACACTTGCCGTCCACCTCCTTCCCGAACCGCAGTGAGCTCACCTACAACGAGCAGCCGTCAGGCCGGACAAAGAGCCAAGGGCGCCTGGCCATGGGGCCCTCAGTTCTGGAGAGCACCATGTGTAACGCACCGGGGGGGGGGTAAGGGGGGAGGGAGGACTGTCTCCCCTCCCCCGCCTGATCTGCCAATGCCCCTCACTCCCGACCTGCAGCCCCCCTGTTAGCCCAGCCCTGGGCTCCACCCCCACAGCTCTGTCTGTGCCCCTCACTCCCGACTCGCAGCCCCGTTAGCCCAGCTCGGGGCTCCCCCCAGCTCTGCCAGTGCCCCTCACTCCCGACTCGCAGGCCCGTTAGCCAGTCCGTGCAGTGAGCACTGGCACATTCCGAGACCCAACCGCACATGCTCATATAAAGGGGCAGCTGCTGGGGCACACAGGCAGTGGAGTCACTTGCCTCTCGGGCCAGGACATGCACAGGAAGGGGCAGGGCAGGTGGTATCTGGCTCCAGAGGAGGGGAGGGCAGGGGGCAGCAGTTCCACAGTCACTCTATGGAGCAGCCTCGGCCTCTGCCCAGGGCAGGTCTCTGAACGGGACAGCCTGGCCGTGGGCCGGCAGGCATGGAGGACAGACCAGCCCCGGGCTCCTCCCCCGGCCTGCCGGGCAGCTGAGCCCTGGCTGTGCCCCAGAACCAGGGTCCCAAGGTTGGGGAGCCCGGAACCGACTCACCTCGGGGTGGATGCAGAGGTTCTTCCTGGAGCTCAGAGCCAGGCCAAGGAAAGGGAGCTTCTCCCCTGTCCGCTTCTCATAGAAATCCAGGAGCTTCCGTAGTTCCTCAATGACCTGCAGGAGCAGGGACAGTGATGAGCCCACCATGATTCCCCACACCCTCCCACACACCCTTCTCCCCGCAGGGCAGTGAGGGGTCCTGCTGTGATCCCCCATTCCCTCCCTCTCCTCCATCCAGGGCAATAAGGGGCTCTGTCAGCATCCCCCACATACTCTCCCTCCCCCCGACTCCTCCTCCCACCAGGGCAGTGAGGGGGGGCCCCCACAACCTCCCCACTCTCCACCACAGGGCAGCAAGGCCGCCCATGATTCCCCCACCCCCCCAACACAAGGCACCACCGCATACAGGTCCTGCCCCCCACACCCTGGTCACCTTCTCGATCTCAGGCACGGTTCTGGAGCAGTAGATCAGCTTGGTCACCTCCAGCGGATGGGCCTAGGGAGACAGGCCAGACACCTCCATTACTGGGCGGGATGGGGGCTTGGCTATCCCCAGAGGCCACCGATGACGAGCCTGGAGCAGCCAGGACATCAAACTCCCCAGGCTGCTTTCCCCTCCCCACCACCATCACAGCTACAGCCCCAGGGATGGGGGGACCGTGTGATCACCCCCACCTGGCTATGGGACCTGAGGGGCATAGAAGAGGCCCTGACCCCAAGCCCCAGGGCTCTGCCAGTGGAACAAGCAGAGGCAGCTCCAGCCCCTGCCCAGACCCACCCACGAGATCTGCGGGATAGAGCCAGGGCTGGGCCAGTGCCTGCCACCCAGCCACGCTGGCCTTTGGGAAAAGTGCCTCTCCCAGTGGGCCACCTAGACACGCACCTGGCAGTCCCCGCCCCCAGCTCTTGCCTGGCACTCACCCGCTGGTAGGCCACAATGAGAGACAGGAGGGAAACAGTCTTCCCAGTCCCCGAGGGCATTTCCAGCACGCCATGGCCCTGGGAGAGAGGAACAGCCATCACACAGGGAGTCCCAAGGAGGTGGGCAGGGAGCTAGCAGGGAAGGCTGAGCCAGGACCTATGGAGTCCCAATCCCTGCTTCTGCAGGGACCCAGAAGGGCCAGAGAAGAGAGGGGAGACAGCAAGAGTCCTGCAAGGAAAGGACCTGGGAGCTGGAGTCACCAAGCTTGGGACAGAGGCGGGTCCGGGAGGAGCGGAGGCTGCAGAAGGACCCCACTGAGACTGGCTGGACTGGGCCACACTGGTCCCTCCCAGCAGAGTGGCCTGGGCAGCGCAGGGGCAGTGTCACACTGGGGGCGAGAGGGGGGGGATACAGGGATAGGATGACACGTCACAGCCAACAACCCCTGCACCCACAACCAGATCTCAGGCTCCAGGGGCAGCAAACACCGCCCATTCCAACCCCACAGTTGCCCAGCCAGGAGACCTCTGGGGCACCTCTTCATCTTCTGGAGCAGAGTGCCGACCACAGCGGGGAGATGGCTGTACCAGCCCGCCAATCTGGTCTGGTGGCATGCAACCCCCAGAGCATATCACTGCTCCCAGCAGACAGAGATTCACCCTGCTAATTTCTGAGGGGGCACCACATGTGCCTTCTAGCCCAGGGTGCCCAAGCTGGGTGACAGGCTGCATGCCAGGAGCTCCACTTGGGCAGGGCTCAGGGGCTCCGAAGGGAACATGGGTGAATACAAGCACTGGTATTTAGCCATACACAGTGAGATGTGTAACACCCCCACCCCCAGTGCTCCCCACCACCACACAGACCCCCACCCCCAGGAGAGACCTTGGCATCCAGCGTTCTCTTGAGCTCCAGCATATATGAGTACTGCTCCGGGTAAATGTAGTCATAGGGGAAATACACCAGCAGCCCATCGATGTTCAGCCTGACAATGAGACCAAGTCATGGGTTCAGAGAGCCCAGCTGAACCGTCGCGATGAGGGGCACTTTCTGGCACAGTGGGGCAGAGGAGGCTGGCCCAGAAATGAGCAAACAAATTCAGCACCTGATTCAGGGCCGTGCTCAGTTGGAGTTACTGTATGTCCGGGTTTCCCCAGACAGAGCCTCCTTTTTAAGCCTCCTTTCTCTGCCCGGGGAGGATTTTTAAAACAACAGGAAATGTCCAGGGGTTTTGCAGAGCAGACAAGGTGCAGCTCAGAAAGAGCCCTGATTGGTCCGCTTGCTGATTGGTCCATTCCCCTGCAAGTCACAGCTGCCAGATCCCACCAACCCAGGCTCCAGCCCCGGTGAGGGGGTAGGGTGACCAGATGTCACGATTTTACAGGGACAATCCCGATTTGGGGGTCTTTTTCTTATATAAGCTCCTATTACCCCTAGCCCCAATTTTTCACATTTGCTGTCTGGTCACCCTAGGAGGGGGCCTGCAGGGAGGCATTGACCATGCACCAACCGTCCTGCCACGATGACAGGCAGTCACTGCCCCCCACCTCCAGTGAGTACCCCCATCGCAGTACCACCTCCAGTACCCCCAAACGTCCTCTTTTGGGAACCAGAAATATGGTAATCTAAGCTCGGTGGCGTCACATCTTCAGCTCTTGGATCAGAAAATTCCAGCTCAGCCTCCCGCGCTTTGCCTGCTGTGCCACAGGCAGGCTGCGCCAGGGCAGGAGGCCAGGCACTGCTGGGGGCTTCTTACCCGCCCCCACCACGCCCTTCCACCCCACTGTCCCGGCCCCTCCACCCCCACGCTCCCCTCTCCGCTGTTCCCGCCTCCTCCACCACCCACAACACCCCCTCCGCTCTGCCCCCCATCCCTCCCCACCCCACGGCTCCCCTCCCCGCTTTCCCCGCCTCCTCCACCCCCCATAACACCCCCACCGCCCCACCCCCCATCCCTCCCCACCCCACGGCTCCCCTCCCCACTGTCCCCGCCTCCTCCACCCCCCACAACACCCCCACCGCCCCGCCCCCCACCCCACAGCTCCCCTCCCCGCTGTCCCCACCTCCTCCACCCCCCACAACACCCCCACCACCCCGCCCCCCATCCCTCCCCACCCCACGGCTCCCCTCCCCACTGTCCCCGCCTCCTCCACCCCCCACAACACCCCCACCGCCCCGCCCCCCATCCCTCCCCACCCCACGGCTCCCCTCCCCACTGTCCCCGCCTCCTCCACCCCCCACAACACCCCCACCGCCCCGCCCCCCACCCCACAGCTCCCCTCCCCGCTGTCCCCACCTCCTCCACCCCCCACAACACCCCCACCACCCCGCCCCCCATCCCTCCCCACCCCACCGCTCCCCTCCTCAGTGTCCCCGCCTCCTCCATCCCCCCCACCTCACGGCTCCCCTCCCCACTGTCCCCGCCTCCTCCACCCCCCACAACACTCCCACCGCCCCGCTCCCCACCCCACCCCACCCCACGGCTCCCCTCCTCAGTGTCCCCGCCTCCTCCATCCCCCCCACCCCACGGCTCCCCTCCCCACTGTCCCCGCCTCCTCCACCCCCCACAACACCGCCCCGCCCCCCATCGCTCCCCTCCCCAGTGTCCCCGCCTCCTCCATCCCCCCCACCTCCCGGCTTCCCTCCCGGCTCCTCCACCCCACGACTCCCCTCACTCACTTCATGGTTCCGAGCCCCGCCCCTCCCACGCCTCATGCCGGCCCTGCCCCGCCCTCTGACGGTTCCCACCTCGGTCCGACTCCCGCCCTCTCCGCCTACTGGCTGGAGAGCCGACCAGTTGGGAAGAGTCCGACGTCCATTGGGTGAAGACACTGCCAGTCAAGTCTGAGAGGCGCGGCCGGGCCGCTTGAGCGGCAGGGTGGGCTGAGAGCCCGAAGCGCGCGGTGGGTTCGGCTGCGCCGGGCAGGCATGCGCAGCGCAGGGGATCTCTATGGATGGGCAGGCCTGAGCAATCGAGCCAAGAGGTGCAGGACCAACCCTGCCTGGGGCATCTGGGGTTAGGGTGGATGGGGGTAAGGGAGGGCTTGGGGGAGGGTGACCCGTATGGCGAGAGCAGTGCTGCGAGCTCTCAGGGTTTTATGGCCAGTCCTGCAATTTTTGTTGCCCCAGCTCTGGAGTCATGGATTTTGGGGGGAGCCACCGTTCATTTCACAGGTTCTAGATACAAACATTTCATAGAGTATAGAATATCAGGGTTGGAAGGGAGCTCAGGAGGTCATCTAGTCCAACCCCCTGCTCAAAGCAGGACCAACACCAACTAAATCATCCCAGCCAGGGCTTTGTCAAGCAGGGCCTTAAAAACCTCTAAGGATGGAGATTCCACCACCTCCCTAGGTAACACATTCCAGTGCTTCACCACCCTCCTAGTGAAATAGTGTTGCCTAATATCCAACCTAAACTTCCCCCACTGCAACTTGAGACCATTGCTCCTTGTTCTGTCATCTGCCACCACTGAGAACAGACGAGCTCCATCCTCTTTGGAACCCACCTTCAGGTAGTTGAAGGCTGCTATCAAATCCCCCCTCACTCTTCTCTTCTGCAGACTAAATAACCCCAGTTCCCTCAGCCTCTCCTCGTAAGTCATGTGCCCCAGCCCCCTAATCGTTTTTGTTGCCGTCTGCTGGACTATCTCCAATTTGTCCACATCCCTTCTGTAGTGGGGGGACCAAAACTGGACGCAATACTCCAGGTGTGGCCTCACCAGTGCCAAATAGAGGGGAATACTCACTTCCCTCGATCTGCTGGCAACGCTCCTATAGCCCAATATGCTGTTGGCCTTCTTGGCAACGAGGGCACACTGCTGACTCATGTCCAGCTTCTCGATCCACTGTAATACCCAGGTCCTTTTCTGCAGAACTGCTGCTTAGCCAGTCGGTCCCCAGCCTCTAGCAGCGCCTGGGATTCTTCTGTCCTAAGTGCAGGACTCTGTACTTGTCCTTGTTGAATCTCATCAGATTTCTTCTGGCCCAATCCTCCAATTTGTCTGGGTCACTCTGGACCTTATCCCTACCCTCCAGCATATCTACCTCTCCCCCCAGCTTAGTGTCAGCTGAGAATTTACTGAGGGTGCAATTAATCCCATCATCCAGATCATTAATAAAGATGGTGAACAAAACTGTCCCCAGGACCGATCTCTGGGGCACTCTGCTTGATACCAGCTGCCAACTAGACATGGAGCCATTGATCACTACCCATGGAGCCCGATGATCTAGACAGCTTTCTATCCACCTTATAGTCCATTCATCTGGCCCATATTTCTTTAACTTGCTGGCAAGAAAACTGTGGGAGACCGTATAAAAGCTTTGCTAAAGTCAAGATATATCACATCCACTGCTTTCCCCATATCCACAGAGCCAGTTATCTCATTATAGAAGGCAATCAGGTTGGTCAGGCATGACTTGCCCTTTGTGAATCCATGTTGACTGTTCCTGATCACCTTCCTCTCCTCCAAGTGCTTCAAAATGGATTCCTTGAGGACCTGCTCCATGATTTTTCCGGGGACTGAGGTGAGGCTGACTGGCCTGTAGTTCCCCAGATCCTCCTTCTTCCCTTTTTTAAAGATGGGCACTACGTTAGCCTTTTTCCAGTCGTCCGGCACCTCCCCCGATTGCCATGAGTTTTAAAAGATAATGGCCAATGGCTCTGCAATCACATCAGCCAACTCCCTCAGCACCCTTGGATGCATTAGATCTGGACCCATGGACTTCTGCATGTCCAGCTTTTCTAAATAGTCCTTAACCTATTCTTTCACCACTCACAGCTGCTCACCTCCTCCCCATACTGTGTTGCCCAGCGCAGCAGTCTGGGAGCTGACCTTATCTGTGAAGACCGAGGAAAAAAACGCATTGAGTACTTCAGCTTTTTCCACATCATGTGTCACTAGGTTGCCTCCCCCATTCAGTAAGGGTCCCACACTTTCCCTGAACACCTTCTTGTTGCGAACATACCTGTAGAAACCCTTATTGTTACCCTTTACATCCCTTGCTAGCTGCAACTCCAATTGTGCTTTGGCCTTCCTCATTACACCCCTGCATGCTCAAGCAATATTTTTATACTCCTCCCTAGTCATCAGTCCAAGTTTCCACTTCTTGTAAGCTTCCTTTCTGAGTTTAAGCTCACCGAAGAGTTCACTGTTAAGTCAAGCTGGTCACCTGCCATATTTGCTATTCTTTCTGCACATCGGGATGGTTTGTTCCTGCAACCTCAAGAAGGCTTCTTTAAAATACAGCCAGCTCTCCTGGACTTCTTTCTCCCTCATGTTATTCTTCCAGGGGATCCTGCCCATCAGTTCCCTGAGGAAGTCAAAGTCTGCTTTTCTGAAGTCCAGGGTCCGTATTTTGCTACTCTCCTTTCTTCCTTTTGTCAGGATCCTGAACTCAACCATCTCATGGTCACTGCTGCCAAGGTTGTCACCCACTTCTACTTTCCCTACCAATTCTTCCCTGTTTGTAAGTAGCAGGTCAGGAGGAGCACGGCCCCTAGTTGGTTCCTCCAGCACTTGCACCAGGAAGTTGTCTCCAACACTCTCCAAAAACTTCCTGGATTGTCTGTGCACTGCTGTATTGCTCTCCCAGCAGATGTCAGGGTGACTGAAGTCTCCCATTAGAACCCGGGCCTGTGATCTGGAAACTTCAGTTAATTGTCCGAAGAAAGCCTTGTCTACCTCATCCTCCTGGTTCGGTGGTCTATAGCACATGCCCACCACGACATCACCCTTGTTGCTCTTGCCTCTAAACTTAACCCAAAGACTCTCAACAGGCTTTTGTCCAGTTTCAAGCGGAGCTCTGAGCAATCATACCGCTCCCTTACATACAGTGCAACTCCTCCACCTTTCCTCCCCTGCCTGTCCTTCCTGAACAGTTTATACCCACCCATGACAGTGCTCCAGTCACGTGAACTGCCCCCCAAAGTTTCTGTTATTCCAATGACATCATAGTTCCTGCCAATCTGCAAACAGGACCCAGGCTTGATCTAAACACTAACGTGTTTCAGCGTGTCTGAAACAAGCGAACACGCATTTGACCCAATGGATGCACGCAGCGGGAATGTGTCTGGCAGTATGTTGCGTACGGCAGTGGTTCTCAATCAGGGCCCCCTAGCAGGCCGTGAGCAGGTTTCAGGGGGGTCTGCCGAGCAGGGCCAGCGTTAGACTCACTGGGGCCCGGGGCCTTGAGCCCCTGCCATCCGGGGCTGAAGACAAAGCCTGAGCAACTTCACTTGGTGTGGGGCCCTGGGCAATTGCCCCGCTTGTACCCCCGAATGGCAGTCCTGGCTTTTCTATGCAGAAAACCAGTTGGTGCGGAACAGCTGGGCCGTGGAGATTTTATAGCGTGCTGCGGGGCCTCAGAGAGGGAAAGGCTGAGAACTCCTGGCGTACGATCCCTCCTGAGCACGAGGCCTGTTCTGACGGTGCCGGTTACTACGCGCTGCAGCTCCAGGGGTGGGGCTGCGAGTGTATCAGGGCGCGTGCAGCTGGGCTCATTCCTGGGGCTTGCACCATTCAGCCTGCCCCCCACCCCAGACGTCTTTTAAACTGGGGGCTTGAAACTGAGGTGATTTTCATCCAGAGGCTGGGGCAGCATCCAAGCGGGAAGCTGGCCATGGCCCGTGGGCATCCTTGATGGCACAGCCCACCCTGGGAACCCCATCCACTGCAGCAGGACAGGGGCTGGCCCCGCACAGAGCCTTGCGGCTTCAGAACTTGTTTGCTTTTCCAGACTATTCTAGCTGCTCGTGATCTGGCCACTCGTGTGAGAGCCCAAGCCATGGCAACGTACCACGAGGGCACCCCCAGGTCACAGGACAGCCCCCCCCTCCCCCGCCATTGGGCTGGGTGACCTCCAAAGGTCTCGGTTCGCAGCCTCGCTGCTGTGGTTCCCTGCTCAGCGCCGCGGTGCTGATGCGCATGTTCCTCGGCGGCTCTTCTGACTCCATTCTGGCCTGTCCTAACGGCACGGCTCCTCCCCTGAGGCTTGTTTCATGCAGGGGCATAGTCTGTGGGCTGACCTTGGAAGAGCACAGCCACCGTCACCCCCTCCACACACACCCCACCATCAGCCCCCCAGCCAGTGAGCCAGGCCCAGCCGTCGAAGGAGGGCTGGGGGGCATTTGTAGAGCCCCGGGTCTGTGTGTTGCAGGCCAGTGGGTCTCTCCCACCCCCTCATTCCCGTCTTCTTGCTTCCACCCCCATTGTCCCCCCCCAGCCAGGGAGGGGCTCACAGGGGTTTGGCCCATCAAAGCAGAAGCACGTTGGTCCAGTTAATGCAGCTTTAATGTCGGCCTCTGGCTCGCTGCCCTGGCTGGCCCTGCCCCAGTTCAGCCAGACCCCAAGCCGGCGGGGGGGTGATTTACAGGGGGGTGTAGATCAGGACTGGGCGTGCCGTGCTGTGCCAGACCCTGGTGGGGGTGGGGCGCGCACACAGAGCTGCTGTGAAGGTCTGTACATCAGCTTCAGAGCCATATGTATAAACCCAATTGCACCCGCTCCCCCCACACATCTGATTGGGCCGTGCTCCGCCCCACCGGCGGGCTCCTGGGCTGGAAGGGCCCCCCAGATGCTGCCTCAGCTAGGAGCAGCAGGTGGCCCCAGCATGCCTAACCCTAGCCCTTCATGCTGTAGGGTGGCGGCACTCGGAGCTCCATCCATTTGGGAGTCAGGGCAACCATGGGTGTGTGCAGGAATTTAAATTTGACCCCTTTTGTGCCTTCCCAGGAGCTTGCTCTCCCCTCCTCCCCACGAGGCCCTGGGAGGAGCTTACTGCCCTCCCCCACCAGGCCCCGGGAGGAGCTTGCTTTCCCCCTCCCCGACAGGAGCTCAATCTTCCCTCCCTCCACAGACCTAGGGCCAGAGAAGTTCTGGGCCCCTGATGATTATGGGGGTGCATGCCCCTGAGGGCAACTAAACAAGCCTCCCCAACCCACGTGTGACTGGGAAAACGCTGCTCACGGCCCCGAGGCCCTGCTGGAGGCGGGGCTGCATGGGGACTGACAGCCCCAGGGAGAATGGCCCCAGATGCTTGGGGCAGAGGGGGTGGGTCACAAGTGAATGGAGAACCCCTGTGGGCCCTGCCCAGGCACCCCTCAGGGCCTCATGCCCACAGCGGCTCCCTGGGGCAGGGCCTCGCTCCAGGGTGGTGGAATCCCCAGAGGTGCTTGCCCAGCCCTGGCCTCACAGTACTCCCATTAGCATCAACATGGCTGGGAGACGGACCCTCTGGATGGCCAAGGGAGTCACAGGAAGCCACAGGGCAGGGAGGAGGCCCGAGAGGGCTGGAGCAGCAGGGAGTGGGGACAGCAGAGGTGGGAGTCGGAGCAGTGGAATAAATGAGGGGGTTTCAAGTGGGTTCTGCAGGGAGCAGTTCTAACCCTGACACTGTTGGACATTGTCAGCAATGAGCTGGAACTAACCATACCATTGCTGCAGAGACAGCGTACGGCACAGATCAGTGGAGCGGTGAATAGTGAGCACAGGGCCGTCAGCCAGCGTGAGCTAGGCCCATTCAAACATG